>NW_025423859.1:0-1200000 GCF_020740605.2 Lemur catta | reverse complement strand
ACACTCTCCTAGGGCTGAGGCTAACCCTAACCCTAACACTATCCTAGGGCTGATGCTAACCCTAACCCTAACCCAAACACTATCCTAGGGTTGATGCTAACCCTAACCCTAACACTATCCTAGGGCTGATGCTAACCCTAACCCTAACACTATCCTAGGCCTGATGCTAACCCTAAGCCTAACCCTAACACTATCGTAGGGCTGATGCTAACCCTAACCCTAACACTATCCTAGGGCTGATGCTAACCTAACCCTAACCCTAACACTATCCTAGGGCTGATGCTAACCCTAACCCTAACACTATCCTAGGCCTGATGATAACCCTAACCCTAACCCTAACACCATCCTAGGGCTAATGCTAACCCTAAGCCTAACACTATCCTAGGGCTGATGCTATCCCTAACCCTAACCCTAACACTATCCTAGGGCTGATGCTAACCCTAACCCTAACCCTAATACTATCCTAGGGCTGATGCTAACCCTAACCCTAACCCTAACACTATCCTAGGGCTGATGCTAACCCTAACCCTAACCCTAACACTATCCTAGGGCTGATGCTAACCCTAACCCTAACAATATCCTAGGCCTGATGATAACCCTAACCCTAACCCTAACACTATCCTAGGGCTGATGCTAAACCTAACCCTAACACTATCCTAGGGCTGATGCTAACCCTAACCCTAACCCTAACACTATCCTAAGTCTGATGCTAACCCTAGCCCTCACACCATCCTAGGCCTGATGATAACCCTAACCCTAACCTTAACACTATCCTAGGGCTGATGCTAACCCTAACCATAACCCTAACACTATCCTAGAGCTGATGCTAACCCTAACCCTAACACTATCCTAGGCCTGATGATAACCCTAACCCTAACCCTGACACTATCCTAGGGCTTATGCTAACCCTAACCCTAACACTATCCTAGGGCTGATGCTAACCCTAACCCTAACCCTAACACTATCCTAGGCCTGATGCTAACCCTATCCCTAACCCTAACACTCTCCTAGGGCTGAGGGTAACCCTAACCCTAACACTATCCTAGGGCTGATGCTAACCCTAACCCTAACCCAAACACTATCCTAGGGTTGATGCTAACCCTAACGCTAACCGTAACACTATCCTTGAACTGATGCTAACCCTAACCCTAACCCTAACACTATCCTAGGCCTGATGATAACCCTAACCCTAACCCTAACACTATCCTAGGATTTATGTTAACCCTAACCCTAACACTATCCTAGGGCTGATGCTAACCCTAACCCTAACCATAACACTATCCTAGGGCGGATGCTAACCCTAACCCTAGCCCTAACACTATCCTAGGGCTGATGCTAACCCTAACACTAACACTATCCTAGGCCTGATGATAACCCTAACCCTAACCCTAACACTATCCTAGGGCTGATGCTAACCCTAACACTAACACTATCCTAGGCCTGATGATAACCCTAACCCTAACCCTAACACTATCCTAAGTCTGATGCCAACCCTAGACCTCACACTATACTAGGCCTGATGATAACCATAACCCTAACCTTAACACTATCCTAGGGCTGATGCTAACCCTAACCCTAACCCTAACACTATCCTAGAGCTGATGCTAACCCTAACCCTAACACTATCCTAGGCCTGATTATAACCCTAACACTAACCCTGACACTATCCTAGGGCTGATGCTAACCCTAACCCTAACGCTATCCTAGGGCTGATGCTAACCCTAACCCTAACCCTAACACTATCCTAGGCCTGATGCTAACCCTATCCCTAACCCTAACACTCTCCTAGGGCTGAGGCTAACCCTAACCCTAACACTATCCTAGGGCTGATGCTACCCCTAACCCTAACCCAAACACTATCCTAGGGTTGATGCTAACCCTAACCCTAACACTATCCTAGGGCTGATGCTAACCCTAACCCTAACCCTAAGACTATCCTAGGGCTGATGCTAACCCTAACCCTAACACTATCCTAGGCCTGATGCTAACCCTAAGCCTAACCCTAACACTATCCTAGGTCTGATGCTAACCCTAACCCTAACACTATCCTAGGGCTGATGCTAACCCTAACCCTAACCCTCACACTATCCTAGGACTGATGCTAACCCTAACCCTAACAGTATTCTAGGGCTGATGCTAACCCTAACCCTAACCCTAACACTATCCTAATGCGGATGCTAACCCTAACCCTAACTCTAACACTATCCTAGGGCTGATGCTAACCCTAACACTAACACTATCCTAGGGCTGATGCTAACCCTAACCCTAACCCTAACACACTCCAAGGGCTGATGCTAACCCTAACCCTAACCCTAACACTACCCTAGGGCTGATGCTAACGCTAACCCTAACTCTACACTATCTTAGGGCTGAGGCTAACCCTAACCCTAACACTATCCTACGGCTGATGCTAACCCTAACCCTAACCCTAACACTATCCTAGGGCTGATGCTAACCCTAACCCTAACACTATCCTAGGCCTGATGCTAACCCTAACCCTAACCCTAACACTATCCTAGGGCTGATGCTAACCCTAACCCTAACACTATCCTAGGGCTGATGCTAACCCTAACCCTAACCCTAACACTATCCTAGGGCTGATGCTAACCCTAACCCTAACGCTATCCTAGGCCTGATGATAACCCTAACCCTAACCCTAACACTATCCTAGGGCTGATGCTAACCCTAACCCTAACACTATCCTAGGGCGGATGCTAACCGTAACCCTAACCCTAACACTATCCTAAGTCTGATGCTAACCCTAGACCCCACACTATACTAGGCCTGATGATAACCATAACCCTAACCTTAACACTATCCTAGGGCTGATGCTAACCCTAACCCTAACCCTAACACTATCCTAGGGCAGATGCTAACCCTAACGCTAACCGTAACACTATCCTTGAACTGATGCTAACCCTAACCCTAACCCTAACACTATCCTAGGCCTGATGATAACCCTAACCCTAACCCTAACACTATCCTAGGATTTATGTTAACCCTAACCCTAACACTATCCTAGGGCTGATGCTAACCCTAACCCTAACCCTAACACTATCCTAGGGCGGATGCTAACCCTAACCCTTACCCTAACACTATCCTAGGGCTGATGCTAACCCTAACACTAACACTATCCTAGGGCTGATGCTAACCCTAACCCTAACCCTAACATTATACTAGGGCGGATGCTAACCCTAACCCTAACCCTAACACTATCCTAGGGCTAATGCTAACCCTAACCCTAACACTATCCTAGGGCTGATGCTAACCCTAACACTAACACTATCCTAGGGCTGATGCTAACCCTAACCCTAACCCTAACACTCTCCAAGGGCTGATTCTAACCCTAACCCTAACCCTAACACTATCCTAGGGCTGATGCTAACCCTAACCCTAACTCTACACTATCTTAGGGCTGAGGCTAACCCTAACCCTAACACTATCCTACGGCTGATGCTAACCCTAACCCTAACCCTAACACTATCCTAGGGCTGATGCTAACCCTAACCCTAACACTATCCTAGGCCTGATGCTAACCCTAACCCTAACCCTAACACTATCCTAGGGCTGATGCTAACCCTAACCCTAACACTATCCCAGGGCTGATGCTAACCCTAACCCTAACCCTAACACTATCCTAGGGCTGATGCTAACCCTAACACTAACACTATCCTAGGCCTGATGATAACCCTAACCCTAACCCTAACACTATCCTAAGTCTGATGCCAACCCTAGACCTCACACTATACTAGGCCTGATGATAACCATAACCCTAACCTTAACACTATCCTAGGGCTGATGCTAACCCTAACCCTAACCCTAACACTATCCTAGAGCTGATGCTAACCCTAACCCTAACACTATCCTAGGCCTGATGATAACCCTAACACTAACCCTGACACTATCCTAGGGCTGATGCTAACCCTAACCCTAACGCTATCCTAGGGCTGATGCTAACCCTAACCCTAACCCTAACACTATCCTAGGCCTGATGCTAACCCTATCCCTAACCCTAACACTCTCCTAGGGCTGAGGCTAACCCTAACCCTAACACTATCCTAGGGCTGATGCTAACCCTAACCCTAACCCAAACACTATCCTAGGGTTGATGCTAACCCTAACCCTAACACTATCCTAGGGCTGATGCTAACCCTAACCCTAACACTATCCTAGGCCTGATGCTAACCCTAAGCCTAACCCTAACACTATCGTAGGGCTGATGCTAACCCTAACCCTAACACTATCCTAGGGCTGATGCTAACCTAACCCTAACCCTAACACTATCCTAGGGCTGATGCTAACCCTAACCCTAACACTATCCTAGGCCTGATGATAACCCTAACCCTAACCCTAACACCATCCTAGGGCTAATGCTAACCCTAAGCCTAACACTATCCTAGGGCTGATGCTATCCCTAACCCTAACCCTAACACTATCCTAGGGCTGATGCTAACCCTAACCCTAACCCTAATACTATCCTAGGGCTGATGCTAACCCTAACCCTAACCCTAACACTATCCTAGGGCTGATGCTAACCCTAACCCTAACCCTAACACTATCCTAGGGCTGATGCTAACCCTAACCCTAACAATATCCTAGGCCTGATGATAACCCTAACCCTAACCCTAACACTATCCTAGGGCTGATGCTAAACCTAACCCTAACACTATCCTAGGGCTGATGCTAACCCTAACCCTAACCCTAACACTATCCTAAGTCTGATGCTAACCCTAGCCCTCACACCATCCTAGGCCTGATGATAACCCTAACCCTAACCTTAACACTATCCTAGGGCTGATGCTAACCCTAACCATAACCCTAACACTATCCTAGAGCTGATGCTAACCCTAACCCTAACACTATCCTAGGCCTGATGATAACCCTAACCCTAACCCTGACACTATCCTAGGGCTTATGCTAACCCTAACCCTAACACTATCCTAGGGCTGATGCTAACCCTAACCCTAACCCTAACACTATCCTAGGCCTGATGCTAACCCTATCCCTAACCCTAACACTCTCCTAGGGCTGAGGGTAACCCTAACCCTAACACTATCCTAGGGCTGATGCTAACCCTAACCCTAACCCAAACACTATCCTAGGGTTGATGCTAACCCTAACGCTAACCGTAACACTATCCTTGAACTGATGCTAACCCTAACCCTAACCCTAACACTATCCTAGGCCTGATGATAACCCTAACCCTAACCCTAACACTATCCTAGGATTTATGTTAACCCTAACCCTAACACTATCCTAGGGCTGATGCTAACCCTAACCCTAACCATAACACTATCCTAGGGCGGATGCTAACCCTAACCCTAACCCTAACACTATCCTAGGGCTGATGCTAACCCTAACACTAACACTATCCTAGGCCTGATGATAACCCTAACCCTAACCCTAACACTATCCTAGGGCTGATGCTAACCCTAACACTAACACTATCCTAGGCCTGATGATAACCCTAACCCTAACCCTAACACTATCCTAAGTCTGATGCCAACCCTAGACCTCACACTATACTAGGCCTGATGATAACCATAACCCTAACCTTAACACTATCCTAGGGCTGATGCTAACCCTAACCCTAACCCTAACACTATCCTAGAGCTGATGCTAACCCTAACCCTAACACTATCCTAGGCCTGATTATAACCCTAACACTAACCCTGACACTATCCTAGGGCTGATGCTAACCCTAACCCTAACGCTATCCTAGGGCTGATGCTAACCCTAACCCTAACCCTAACACTATCCTAGGCCTGATGCTAACCCTATCCCTAACCCTAACACTCTCCTAGGGCTGAGGCTAACCCTAACCCTAACACTATCCTAGGGCTGATGCTACCCCTAACCCTAACCCAAACACTATCCTAGGGTTGATGCTAACCCTAACCCTAACACTATCCTAGGGCTGATGCTAACCCTAACCCTAACCCTAAGACTATCCTAGGGCTGATGCTAACCCTAACCCTAACACTATCCTAGGCCTGATGCTAACCCTAAGCCTAACCCTAACACTATCGTAGGGCTGATGCTAACCCTAACCCTAACACTATCCTAGGGCTGATGCTAACCTAACCCTAACCCTAACACTATCCTAGGGCTGATGCTAACCCTAACCCTAACACTATCCTAGGCCTGATGATAACCCTAACCCTAACCCTAACACCATCCTAGGGCTGATGCTAACCCTAAGCCTAACACTATCCTAGGGCTGATGCTAACCCTAACCCTAACCCTAACAGTATCCTAGGGCTGATGCTAACCCTAACCCTAACAGTATCCTAGGCCTGATGCTAACCCTAACCCTAACCCTAACACTATCCTAGGGCTGATGCTAACCCTAACCCTAACCCTAACACTATCCTAGAGCTGATGCTAACCCTAACCCTAACCCTAACCCTAACCCTAATACTATCCTAGGGCTGATGCTAACCCTAACCCTAACCCTAACACTATCCTAGGGCTGATGCTAACCCTAACCCTAACTCTAACACTATCCTAGGGCTGAGGCTAACCCTAACCCTAACACTATCCTACGGCTGATGCTAACCCTAACCCTAACCCTAACACTATCCTAAGGCTGATGCTAACCCTAACACTAACACTATCCTAGGTCTGATGCTAACCCTAACCCTAACACTATCCTAGGGCTGATGCTAACCCTAACCCTAACCCTCACACTATCCTAGGACTGATGCTAACCCTAACCCTAACACTATTCTAGGGCTGATGCTAACCCTAACCCTAACACTAACACTATCCTAATGCGGATGCTAACCCTAACCCTAACCCTAACACTATCCTAGGGCTGATGCTAACCCTAACACTAACACTATCCTAGGGCTGATGCTAACCCTAACCCTAACCCTAACACTCTAAAAGGGCTGATGCTAACCCTAACCCTAACCCTAACACTATCCTAGGGCTGATGCTAACCCTAACCCTAACTCTACACTATCTTAGGGCTCAGGCTAACCCTAACACTAACACTATCCTACGGCTGATGCTAACCCTAACCCTAACCCTAACACTATCCTAGGGCTGATGCTAACCCTAACCCTAACACTATCCTAGGCCTGATGCTAACCCTAACCCTAACCCTAACACTATCCTAGGGCTGATGCTAACCCTAACCCTAACACTATCCTAGGGCTGATGCTAACCCTAACCCTAACCCTAACACTATCCTAGGGCTCATGCTAACCCTAACCCTAACACTATCCTAGGCCTGATGATAACCCTAACCCTAACCCTAACACTATCCTAGGGCTGATGCTAACCCTAACCCTAACACTATCCTAGGGCTGATGCTAACCCTAACCCTAACCCTAACACTATCCTAAGTCTGATGCTAACCCTAGACCTCACACTATACTAGGCCTGATGATAACCATAACCCTAACCTTAACACTATCCTAGGGCTGATGCTAACCCTAACCCTAACCCTAACACTATCCTAGGGCAGATGCTAACCCTAACGCTAACCGTAACACTATCCTTGAACTGATGCTAACCCTAACCCTAACCCTAACACTATCCTAGGCCTGATGATAACCCTAACCCTAACCATAACACTATCCTAGGATTTATGTTAACCCTAACCCTAACACTATCCTAGGGCTTATGCTAACCCTAACCCTAACCCTAACACTATCCTAGAGCTGATGGTAACCCTAACCCTAACACTATCCTAGGCCTGATGATAACCCTAACACTAACCCTGACACTATCCTAGGGCTGATGCTAACCCTAACCCTAACGCTATCCTAGGCCTGATGCTAACAGTAACCCTAACCCTAACACTATCCTAGGCCTGATGCTAACCCTATCCCTAACCCTAACACTCTCCTAGGGCTGAGGCTAACCCTAACCCTAACACTATCCTAGGGCTGATGCTAACCCTAACCCTAACCCAAACACTATCCTAGGGTTGATGCTAACCCTAACCCTAACACTATCCTAGGGCTGATGCTAACCCTAACCCTAACCCTAAGACTATCCTAGGGCTGATGCTAACCCTCACCCTAACACTATCCTAGGCCTGATGCTAACCCTAAGCCTAACCCTAACACTATCGTAGGGCTGATGCTAAACCTAACCCTAACACTATCCTAGGGCTGATGCTAACCTAACCCTAACCCTAACACTATCCTAGGGCTGATGCTAACCCTAACCCTAACACTATCCTAGGCCTGATGATAACCCTAACCCTAACCCTAACACCCTCCTAGGGCTGATGCTAACCCTAACTCTAACACTATCCTAGGGCTGATGCTAACCCTAACCCTAACCCTAACACTATCCTAGGCCTGATGCTAACCCTAACCCTAACCCTAACACTATCCTAGGGCTGATACTAACCCTATCCCTAACCCTAACACTATCCTAGAGCTGATGCTAACCCTAACCCTAACCCTAACCCTAACCCTAATACTATCCTAGGGCTGATGCTAACCCTAACCCTAACCCTAACACTATCCTAGGGCTGATGCTAACCCTAACCCTAACTCTAACACTATCCTAGGGCTGAGGCTAACCCTAACCCTAACACTATCCTACGGCTGATGCTAACCCTAACCCTAACCCTAACACTATCCTAAGGCTGATGCTAACCCTAACACTAACACTATCGTAGGTCTGATGCTAACCCTAACCCTAACACTATCCTAGGGCTGATGCTAACCCTAACCCTAACCCTCACACTATCCTAGGACTGATGCTAACCCTAACCCTAACACTATTCTAGGGCTGATGCTAACCCTAACCCTAACCCTAACACTATCCTAATGCGGATGCTAACCCTAACCCTAACCCTAACACTATCCTAGGGCTGATGCTAACCCTAACACTAACACTATCCTAGGGCTGATGCTAACCCTAACCCTAACCCTAACACTCTAAAAGGGCTGATGCTAACCCTAACCCTAACCCTAACACTATCCTAGGGCTGATGCTAACCCTAACCCTAACTCTACACTATCTTAGGGCTGAGGCTAACCCTAACCCTAACACTATCCTACGGCTGATGCTAACCCTAACCCTAACCCTAACACTATCCTAAGGCTGATGCTAACCCTAACCATAACACTATCCTAGGCCTGATGCTAACCCTAACCCTAACCCTAACACTATCCTAGGGCTGATGCTAACCCTAACCCTAACACTATCCTAGGGCTGATGCTAACCCTAACCCTAACCCTAACACTATCCTAGGGCTGATGCTAACCCTAACCCTAACACTATCCTAGGGCTGATGCTAACCCTAACCCTAACCCTAACACTATCCTAAGTCTGATGCTAACCCTAGACCTCACACTATACTAGGCCTGATGATAACCATAACCCTAACCTTAACACTATCCTAGGGCTGATGCTAACCCTAACCCTAACCCTAACACTATCCTAGGGCAGATGCTAACCCTAACGCTAACCGTAACACTATCCTTGAACTGATGCTAACCCTAACCCTAACCCTAACACTATCCTAGGCCTGATGATAACCCTAACCCTAACCCTAACACTATCCTAGGATTTATGTTAACCCTAACCCTAACACTATCCTAGGGCTGATGCTAACCCTAACCCTAACCCTAACACTATCCTAGGGCGGATGCTAACCCTAACCCTTACCCTAACACTATCCTAGGGCTGATGCTAACCCTAACACTAACACTATCCTAGGGCTGATGCTAACCCTAACCCTAACCCTAACATTATCCTAGGGAGGATGCTAACCCTAACCCTAACACTAACACTATCCTAGGGCTAATGCTAACCCTAACCCTAACACTATCCTAGGGCTGATGCTAACCCTAACACTAACACTATCCTAGGGCTGATGCTAACCCTAACCCTAACCCTAACACTCTCCAAGGGCTGATGCTAACCCTAACCCTAACCCTAACACTATCCTAGGGCTGATGCTAACCCTAACCCTAACTCTACACTATCTTAGGGCTGAGGCTAACCCTAACCCTAACACTATCCTACGGCTGATGCTAACCCTAACCCTAACCCTAACACTATCCTAGGGCTGATGCTAACCCTAACCCTAACACTATCCTAGGCCTGATGCTAACCCTAACCCTAACCCTAACACTATCCTAGGGCTGATGCTAACCCTAACCCTAACACTATCCCAGGGCTGATGCTAACCCTAACCCTAACCCTAACACTATCCTAGGGCTGATGCTAACCCTAACACTAACACTATCCTAGGCCTGATGATAACCCTAACCCTAACCCTAACACTATCCTAAGTCTGATGCCAACCCTAGACCTCACACTATACTAGGCCTGATGATAACCATAACCCTAACCTTAACACTATCCTAGGGCTGATGCTAACCCTAACCCTAACCCTAACACTATCCTAGAGCTGATGCTAACCCTAACCCTAACACTATCCTAGGCCTGATGATAACCCTAACACTAACCCTGACACTATCCTAGGGCTGATGCTAACCCTAACCCTAACGCTATCCTAGGGCTGATGCTAACCCTAACCCTAACCCTAACACTATCCTAGGCCTGATGCTAACCCTATCCCTAACCCTAACACTCTCCTAGGGCTGAGGCTAACCCTAACCCTAACACTATCCTAGGGCTGATGCTAACCCTAACCCTAACCCAAACACTATCCTAGGGTTGATGCTAACCCTAACCCTAACACTATCCTAGGGCTGATGCTAACCCTAACCCTAACACTATCCTAGGCCTGATGCTAACCCTAAGCCTAACCCTAACACTATCGTAGGGCTGATGCTAACCCTAACCCTAACACTATCCTAGGGCTGATGCTAACCTAACCCTAACCCTAACACTATCCTAGGGCTGATGCTAACCCTAACCCTAACACTATCCTAGGCCTGATGATAACCCTAACCCTAACCCTAACACCATCCTAGGGCTAATGCTAACCCTAAGCCTAACACTATCCTAGGGCTGATGCTATCCCTAACCCTAACCCTAACACTATCCTAGGGCTGATGCTAACCCTAACCCTAACCCTAATACTATCCTAGGGCTGATGCTAACCCTAACCCTAACCCTAACACTATCCTAGGGCTGATGCTAACCCTAACCCTAACCCTAACACTATCCTAGGGCTGATGCTAACCCTAACCCTAACAATATCCTAGGCCTGATGATAACCCTAACCCTAACCCTAACACTATCCTAGGGCTGATGCTAAACCTAACCCTAACACTATCCTAGGGCTGATGCTAACCCTAACCCTAACCCTAACACTATCCTAAGTCTGATGCTAACCCTAGCCCTCACACCATCCTAGGCCTGATGATAACCCTAACCCTAACCTTAACACTATCCTAGGGCTGATGCTAACCCTAACCATAACCCTAACACTATCCTAGAGCTGATGCTAACCCTAACCCTAACACTATCCTAGGCCTGATGATAACCCTAACCCTAACCCTGACACTATCCTAGGGCTTATGCTAACCCTAACCCTAACACTATCCTAGGGCTGATGCTAACCCTAACCCTAACCCTAACACTATCCTAGGCCTGATGCTAACCCTATCCCTAACCCTAACACTCTCCTAGGGCTGAGGGTAACCCTAACCCTAACACTATCCTAGGGCTGATGCTAACCCTAACCCTAACCCAAACACTATCCTAGGGTTGATGCTAACCCTAACGCTAACCGTAACACTATCCTTGAACTGATGCTAACCCTAACCCTAACCCTAACACTATCCTAGGCCTGATGATAACCCTAACCCTAACCCTAACACTATCCTAGGATTTATGTTAACCCTAACCATAACACTATCCTAGGGCTGATGCTAACCCTAACCCTAACCATAACACTATCCTAGGGCGGATGCTAACCCTAACCCTAACCCTAACACTATCCTAGGGCTGATGCTAACCCTAACACTAACACTATCCTAGGCCTGATGATAACCCTAACCCTAACCCTAACACTATCCTAGGGCTGATGCTAACCCTAACACTAACACTATCCTAGGCCTGATGATAACCCTAACCCTAACCCTAACACTATCCTAAGTCTGATGCCAACCCTAGACCTCACACTATACTAGGCCTGATGATAACCATAACCCTAACCTTAACACTATCCTAGGGCTGATGCTAACCCTAACCCTAACCCTAACACTATCCTAGAGCTGATGCTAACCCTAACCCTAACACTATCCTAGGCCTGATTATAACCCTAACACTAACCCTGACACTATCCTAGGGCTGATGCTAACCCTAACCCTAACGCTATCCTAGGGCTGATGCTAACCCTAACCCTAACCCTAACACTATCCTAGGCCTGATGCTAACCCTATCCCTAACCCTAACACTCTCCTAGGGCTGAGGCTAACCCTAACCCTAACACTATCCTAGGGCTGATGCTACCCCTAACCCTAACCCAAACACTATCCTAGGGTTGATGCTAACCCTAACCCTAACACTATCCTAGGGCTGATGCTAACCCTAACCCTAACCCTAAGACTATCCTAGGGCTGATGCTAACCCTAACCCTAACACTATCCTAGGCCTGATGCTAACCCTAAGCCTAACCCTAACACTATCCTAGGTCTGATGCTAACCCTAACCCTAACACTATCCTAGGGCTGATGCTAACCCTAACCCTAACCCTCACACTATCCTAGGACTGATGCTAACCCTAACCCTAACAGTATTCTAGGGCTGATGCTAACCCTAACCCTAACCCTAACACTATCCTAATGCGGATGCTAACCCTAACCCTAACTCTAACACTATCCTAGGGCTGATGCTAACCCTAACACTAACACTATCCTAGGGCTGATGCTAACCCTAACCCTAACCCTAACACACTCCAAGGGCTGATGCTAACCCTAACCCTAACCCTAACACTACCCTAGGGCTGATGCTAACGCTAACCCTAACTCTACACTATCTTAGGGCTGAGGCTAACCCTAACCCTAACACTATCCTACGGCTGATGCTAACCCTAACCCTAACCCTAACACTATCCTAGGGCTGATGCTAACCCTAACCCTAACACTATCCTAGGCCTGATGCTAACCCTAACCCTAACCCTAACACTATCCTAGGGCTGATGCTAACCCTAACCCTAACACTATCCTAGGGCTGATGCTAACCCTAACCCTAACCCTAACACTATCCTAGGGCTGATGCTAACCCTAACCCTAACGCTATCCTAGGCCTGATGATAACCCTAACCCTAACCCTAACACTATCCTAGGGCTGATGCTAACCCTAACCCTAACACTATCCTAGGGCGGATGCTAACCGTAACCCTAACCCTAACACTATCCTAAGTCTGATGCTAATCCTAGACCCCACACTATACTAGGCCTGATGATAACCATAACCCTAACCTTAACACTATCCTAGGGCTGATGCTAACCCTAACCCTAACCCTAACACTATCCTAGGGCAGATGCTAACCCTAACGCTAACCGTAACACTATCCTTGAACTGATGCTAACCCTAACCCTAACCCTAACACTATCCTAGGCCTGATGATAACCCTAACCCTAACCCTAACACTATCCTAGGATTTATGTTAACCCTAACCCTAACACTATCCTAGGGCTGATGCTAACCCTAACCCTAACCCTAACACTATCCTAGGGCGGATGCTAACCCTAACCCTTACCCTAACACTATCCTAGGGCTGATGCTAACCCTAACACTAACACTATCCTAGGGCTGATGCTAACCCTAACCCTAACCCTAACATTATACTAGGGCGGATGCTAACCCTAACCCTAACCCTAACACTATCCTAGGGCTAATGCTAACCCTAACCCTAACACTATCCTAGGGCTGATGCTAACCCTAACACTAACACTATCCTAGGGCTGATGCTAACCCTAACCCTAACCCTAACACTCTCCAAGGGCTGATTCTAACCCTAACCCTAACCCTAACACTATCCTAGGGCTGATGCTAACCCTAACCCTAACTCTACACTATCTTAGGGCTGAGGCTAACCCTAACCCTAACACTATCCTACGGCTGATGCTAACCCTAACCCTAACCCTAACACTATCCTAGGGCTGATGCTAACCCTAACCCTAACACTATCCTAGGCCTGATGCTAACCCTAACCCTAACCCTAACACTATCCTAGGGCTGATGCTAACCCTAACCCTAACACTATCCCAGGGCTGATGCTAACCCTAACCCTAACCCTAACACTATCCTAGGGCTGATGCTAACCCTAACACTAACACTATCCTAGGCCTGATGATAACCCTAACCCTAACCCTAACACTATCCTAAGTCTGATGCCAACCCTAGACCTCACACTATACTAGGCCTGATGATAACCATAACCCTAACCTTAACACTATCCTAGGGCTGATGCTAACCCTAACCCTAACCCTAACACTATCCTAGAGCTGATGCTAACCCTAACCCTAACACTATCCTAGGCCTGATGATAACCCTAACACTAACCCTGACACTATCCTAGGGCTGATGCTAACCCTAACCCTAACGCTATCCTAGGGCTGATGCTAACCCTAACCCTAACCCTAACACTATCCTAGGCCTGATGCTAACCCTATCCCTAACCCTAACACTCTCCTAGGGCTGAGGCTAACCCTAACCCTAACACTATCCTAGGGCTGATGCTAACCCTAACCCTAACCCAAACACTATCCTAGGGTTGATGCTAACCCTAACCCTAACACTATCCTAGGGCTGATGCTAACCCTAACCCTAACACTATCCTAGGCCTGATGCTAACCCTAAGCCTAACCCTAACACTATCGTAGGGCTGATGCTAACCCTAACCCTAACACTATCCTAGGGCTGATGCTAACCTAACCCTAACCCTAACACTATCCTAGGGCTGATGCTACCCCTAACCCTAACACTATCCTAGGCCTGATGATAACCCTAACCCTAACCCTAACACCATCCTAGGGCTAATGCTAACCCTAAGCCTAACACTATCCTAGGGCTGATGCTATCCCTAACCCTAACCCTAACACTATCCTAGGGCTGATGCTAACCCTAACCCTAACCCTAATACTATCCTAGGGCTGATGCTAACCCTAACCCTAACCCTAACACTATCCTAGGGCTGATGCTAACCCTAACCCTAACCCTAACACTATCCTAGGGCTGATGCTAACCCTAACCCTAACAATATCCTAGGCCTGATGATAACCCTAACCCTAACCCTAACACTATCCTAGGGCTGATGCTAAACCTAACCCTAACACTATCCTAGGGCTGATGCTAACCCTAACCCTAACCCTAACACTATCCTAAGTCTGATGCTAACCCTAGCCCTCACACCATCCTAGGCCTGATGATAACCCTAACCCTAACCTTAACACTATCCTAGGGCTGATGCTAACCCTAACCATAACCCTAACACTATCCTAGAGCTGATGCTAACCCTAACCCTAACACTATCCTAGGCCTGATGATAACCCTAACCCTAACCCTGACACTATCCTAGGGCTTATGCTAACCCTAACCCTAACACTATCCTAGGGCTGATGCTAACCCTAACCCTAACCCTAACACTATCCTAGGCCTGATGCTAACCCTATCCCTAACCCTAACACTCTCCTAGGGCTGAGGGTAACCCTAACCCTAACACTATCCTAGGGCTGATGCTAACCCTAACCCTAACCCAAACACTATCCTAGGGTTGATGCTAACCCTAACGCTAACCGTAACACTATCCTTGAACTGATGCTAACCCTAACCCTAACCCTAACACTATCCTAGGCCTGATGATAACCCTAACCCTAACCCTAACACTATCCTAGGATTTATGTTAACCCTAACCCTAACACTATCCTAGGGCTGATGCTAACCCTAACCCTAACCATAACACTATCCTAGGGCGGATGCTAACCCTAACCCTAACCCTAACACTATCCTAGGGCTGATGCTAACCCTAACACTAACACTATCCTAGGCCTGATGATAACCCTAACCCTAACCCTAACACTATCCTAGGGCTGATGCTAACCCTAACACTAACACTATCCTAGGCCTGATGATAACCCTAACCCTAACCCTAACACTATCCTAAGTCTGATGCCAACCCTAGACCTCACACTATACTAGGCCTGATGATAACCATAACCCTAACCTTAACACTATCCTAGGGCTGATGCTAACCCTAACCCTAACCCTAACACTATCCTAGAGCTGATGCTAACCCTAACCCTAACACTATCCTAGGCCTGATTATAACCCTAACACTAACCCTGACACTATCCTAGGGCTGATGCTAACCCTAACCCTAACGCTATCCTAGGGCTGATGCTAACCCTAACCCTAACCCTAACACTATCCTAGGCCTGATGCTAACCCTATCCCTAACCCTAACACTCTCCTAGGGCTGAGGCTAACCCTAACCCTAACACTATCCTAGGGCTGATGCTACCCCTAACCCTAACCCAAACACTATCCTAGGGTTGATGCTAACCCTAACCCTAACACTATCCTAGGGCTGATGCTAACCCTAACCCTAACCCTAAGACTATCCTAGGGCTGATGCTAACCCTAACCCTAACACTATCCTAGGCCTGATGCTAACCCTAAGCCTAACCCTAACACTATCGTAGGGCTGATGCTAACCCTAACCCTAACACTATCCTAGGGCTGATGCTAACCTAACCCTAACCCTAACACTATCCTAGGGCTGATGCTAACCCTAACCCTAACACTATCCTAGGCCTGATGATAACCCTAACCCTAACCCTAACACCATCCTAGGGCTGATGCTAACCCTAAGCCTAACACTATCCTAGGGCTGATGCTAACCCTAACCCTAACCCTAACAGTATCCTAGGGCTGATGCTAACCCTAACCCTAACAGTATCCTAGGCCTGATGCTAACCCTAACCCTAACCCTAACACTATCCTAGGGCTGATGCTAACCCTAACCCTAACCCTAACACTATCCTAGAGCTGATGCTAACCCTAACCCTAACCCTAACCCTAACCCTAATACTATCCTAGGGCTGATGCTAACCCTAACCCTAACCCTAACACTATCCTAGGGCTGATGCTAACCCTAACCCTAACTCTAACACTATCCTAGGGCTGAGGCTAACCCTAACCCTAACACTATCCTACGGCTGATGCTAACCCTAACCCTAACCCTAACACTATCCTAAGGCTGATGCTAACCCTAACACTAACACTATCCTAGGTCTGATGCTAACCCTAACCCTAACACTATCCTAGGGCTGATGCTAACCCTAACCCTAACCCTCACACTATCCTAGGACTGATGCTAACCCTAACCCTAACACTATTCTAGGGCTGATGCTAACCCTAACCCTAACACTAACACTATCCTAATGCGGATGCTAACCCTAACCCTAACCCTAACACTATCCTAGGGCTGATGCTAACCCTAACACTAACACTATCCTAGGGCTGATGCTAACCCTAACCCTAACCCTAACACTCTAAAAGGGCTGATGCTAACCCTAACCCTAACCCTAACACTATCCTAGGGCTGATGCTAACCCTAACCCTAACTCTACACTATCTTAGGGCTCAGGCTAACCCTAACACTAACACTATCCTACGGCTGATGCTAACCCTAACCCTAACCCTAACACTATCCTAGGGCTGATGCTAACCCTAACCCTAACACTATCCTAGGCCTGATGCTAACCCTAACCCTAACCCTAACACTATCCTAGGGCTGATGCTAACCCTAACCCTAACACTATCCTAGGGCTGATGCTAACCCTAACCCTAACCCTAACACTATCCTAGGGCTCATGCTAACCCTAACCCTAACACTATCCTAGGCCTGATGATAACCCTAACCCTAACCCTAACACTATCCTAGGGCTGATGCTAACCCTAACCCTAACACTATCCTAGGGCTGATGCTAACCCTAACCCTAACCCTAACACTATCCTAAGTCTGATGCTAACCCTAGACCTCACACTATACTAGGCCTGATGATAACCATAACCCTAACCTTAACACTATCCTAGGGCTGATGCTAACCCTAACCCTAACCCTAACACTATCCTAGGGCAGATGCTAACCCTAACGCTAACCGTAACACTATCCTTGAACTGATGCTAACCCTAACCCTAACCCTAACACTATCCTAGGCCTGATGATAACCCTAACCCTAACCATAACACTATCCTAGGATTTATGTTAACCCTAACCCTAACACTATCCTAGGGCTTATGCTAACCCTAACCCTAACCCTAACACTATCCTAGAGCTGATGGTAACCCTAACCCTAACACTATCCTAGGCCTGATGATAACCCTAACACTAACCCTGACACTATCCTAGGGCTGATGCTAACCCTAACCCTAACGCTATCCTAGGCCTGATGCTAACAGTAACCCTAACCCTAACACTATCCTAGGCCTGATGCTAACCCTATCCCTAACCCTAACACTCTCCTAGGGCTGAGGCTAACCCTAACCCTAACACTATCCTAGGGCTGATGCTAACCCTAACCCTAACCCAAACACTATCCTAGGGTTGATGCTAACCCTAACCCTAACACTATCCTAGGGCTGATGCTAACCCTAACCCTAACCCTAAGACTATCCTAGGGCTGATGCTAACCCTCACCCTAACACTATCCTAGGCCTGATGCTAACCCTAAGCCTAACCCTAACACTATCGTAGGGCTGATGCTAAACCTAACCCTAACACTATCCTAGGGCTGATGCTAACCTAACCCTAACCCTAACACTATCCTAGGGCTGATGCTAACCCTAACCCTAACACTATCCTAGGCCTGATGATAACCCTAACCCTAACCCTAACACCCTCCTAGGGCTGATGCTAACCCTAACTCTAACACTATCCTAGGGCTGATGCTAACCCTAACCCTAACCCTAACACTATCCTAGGCCTGATGCTAACCCTAACCCTAACCCTAACACTATCCTAGGGCTGATACTAACCCTATCCCTAACCCTAACACTATCCTAGAGCTGATGCTAACCCTAACCCTAACCCTAACCCTAACCCTAATACTATCCTAGGGCTGATGCTAACCCTAACCCTAACCCTAACACTATCCTAGGGCTGATGCTAACCCTAACCCTAACTCTAACACTATCCTAGGGCTGAGGCTAACCCTAACCCTAACACTATCCTACGGCTGATGCTAACCCTAACCCTAACCCTAACACTATCCTAAGGCTGATGCTAACCCTAACACTAACACTATCGTAGGTCTGATGCTAACCCTAACCCTAACACTATCCTAGGGCTGATGCTAACCCTAACCCTAACCCTCACACTATCCTAGGACTGATGCTAACCCTAACCCTAACACTATTCTAGGGCTGATGCTAACCCTAACCCTAACCCTAACACTATCCTAATGCGGATGCTAACCCTAACCCTAACCCTAACACTATCCTAGGGCTGATGCTAACCCTAACACTAACACTATCCTAGGGCTGATGCTAACCCTAACCCTAACCCTAACACTCTAAAAGGGCTGATGCTAACCCTAACCCTAACCCTAACACTATCCTAGGGCTGATGCTAACCCTAACCCTAACTCTACACTATCTTAGGGCTGAGGCTAACCCTAACCCTAACACTATCCTACGGCTGATGCTAACCCTAACCCTAACCCTAACACTATCCTAAGGCTGATGCTAACCCTAACCATAACACTATCCTAGGCCTGATGCTAACCCTAACCCTAACCCTAACACTATCCTAGGGCTGATGCTAACCCTAACCCTAACACTATCCTAGGGCTGATGCTAACCCTAACCCTAACCCTAACACTATCCTAGGGCTGATGCTAACCCTAACCCTAACACTATCCTAGGGCTGATGCTAACCCTAACCCTAACCCTAACACTATCCTAAGTCTGATGCTAACCCTAGACCTCACACTATACTAGGCCTGATGATAACCATAACCCTAACCTTAACACTATCCTAGGGCTGATGCTAACCCTAACCCTAACCCTAACACTATCCTAGGGCAGATGCTAACCCTAACGCTAACCGTAACACTATCCTTGAACTGATGCTAACCCTAACCCTAACCCTAACACTATCCTAGGCCTGATGATAACCCTAACCCTAACCCTAACACTATCCTAGGATTTATGTTAACCCTAACCCTAACACTATCCTAGGGCTGATGCTAACCCTAACCCTAACCCTAACACTATCCTAGGGCGGATGCTAACCCTAACCCTTACCCTAACACTATCCTAGGGCTGATGCTAACCCTAACACTAACACTATCCTAGGGCTGATGCTAACCCTAACCCTAACCCTAACATTATCCTAGGGAGGATGCTAACCCTAACCCTAACACTAACACTATCCTAGGGCTAATGCTAACCCTAACCCTAACACTATCCTAGGGCTGATGCTAACCCTAACACTAACACTATCCTAGGGCTGATGCTAACCCTAACCCTAACCCTAACACTCTCCAAGGGCTGATGCTAACCCTAACCCTAACCCTAACACTATCCTAGGGCTGATGCTAACCCTAACCCTAACTCTACACTATCTTAGGGCTGAGGCTAACCCTAACCCTAACACTATCCTACGGCTGATGCTAACCCTAACCCTAACCCTAACACTATCCTAGGGCTGATGCTAACCCTAACCCTAACACTATCCTAGGCCTGATGCTAACCCTAACCCTAACCCTAACACTATCCTAGGGCTGATGCTAACCCTAACCCTAACACTATCCCAGGGCTGATGCTAACCCTAACCCTAACCCTAACACTATCCTAGGGCTGATGCTAACCCTAACACTAACACTATCCTAGGCCTGATGATAACCCTAACCCTAACCCTAACACTATCCTAGGGCTGATGCTAACCCTAACCCTAACACTATCCTAGGGCTGATGCTAACCCTAACCCTAACCCTAACACTATCCTAAGTCTGATGCTAACCCTAGACCTCACACTATACTAGGCCTGATGATAACCATAACCCTAACCTTAACACTATCCTAGGGCTGATGCTAACCCTAACCCTAACCCTAACACTATCCTAGAGCTGATGCTAACCCTAACCCTAACACTATCCTAGGCCTGATGATAACCCTAACACTAACCCTGACACTATCCTAGGGCTGATGCTAACCCTAACCCTAACCCTAACACTATCCTAGGCCTGATGCTAACCCTATCCCTAACCCTAACACTCTCCTAGGGCTGAGGCTAACCCTAACCCTAACACTATCCTAGGGCTGATGCTAACCCTAACCCTAACCCAAACACTATCCTAGGGTTGATGCTAACCCTAACCCTAACACTATCCTAGGGCTGATGCTAACCCTAACCCTAACCCTAAGACTATCCTAGGGCTGATGCTAACCCTAACCCTAACACTATCCTAGGCCTGATGTTAACCCTAAGCCTAACCCTAACACTATCGTAGGGCTGATGCTAACCCTAACCCTAACACTATCCTAGGGCTGATGCTAACCTAACCCTAACCCTAACACTATCCTAGGGCTGATGCTAACCCTAACCCTAACACTATCCTAGGCCTGATGATAACCCTAACCCTAACCCTAACACCATCCTAGGGCTGATGCTAACCCTAAGCCTAACACTATCCTAGGGCTGATGCTAACCCTAACCCTAACCCTAACACTATCCTAGGGCTGATGCTAACCCTAACCCTAACACTATCCTAGGCCTGATGCTAACCCTAACCCTAACCCTAACACTATCCTAGGGCTGATGCTACCCCTAACCCTAACCCTAACACTATCCTAGAGCTGATGCTAACCCTAACCCTAACCCTAATACTATCCTAGGGCTGATGCTAACCCTAACCCTAACCCTAACACTATCCTAGGGCTGATGCTAACCGTAACCCTAACTCTAACACTATCCTAGGGCTGAGGCTAACCCTAACCCTAACACTATCCTACGGCTGATGCTAACCCTAACCCTAACCCTAACACTATCTTAAGGCTGATGCTAACCCTAACACTAACACTATCCTAGGCCTGGTGCTAACCCTAACCCTAACCCTAACACTATTCTAGGGCTGATGCTAACCCTAACCTTAATAATATCCTAGGGCTGATGCTAACCCAAACCCTAACCCTAACACTATCCTAGGGCTGATGCTATCCCTAACCCTAACCCTAACACTATCCTAGGGCTGATGCTAACCCTAACCCTAACCCTAATACTATCCTAGGGCTGATGCTAACCCTAACCCTAACCCTAACACTATCCTAGGGCTGATGCTAACCCTAACCCTAACCCTAACACTATCCTAGGGCTGATGCTAACCCTAACCCTAACAATATCCTAGGCCTGATGATAACCCTAACCCTAACCCTAACACTATCCTAGGGCTGATGCTAAACCTAACCCTAACACTATCCTAGGGCTGATGCTAACCCTAACCCTAACCCTAACACTATCCTAAGTCTGATGCTAACCCTAGCCCTCACACCATCCTAGGCCTGATGATAACCCTAACCCTAACCTTAACACTATCCTAGGGCTGATGCTAACCCTAACCATAACCCTAACACTATCCTAGAGCTGATGCTAACCCTAACCCTAACACTATCCTAGGCCTGATGATAACCCTAACCCTAACCCTGACACTATCCTGGGGCTCATGCTAACCATAACCCTAACACTATCCTAGGGCTGATGCTAACCCTAACCCTAACCCTAACACTATCCTAGGCCTGATGCTAACCCTATCCCTAACCCTAACACTCTCCTAGGACTGAGGGTAACCCTAACCCTAACACTATCCTAGGGCTGATGCTAACCCTAACCCTAACCCAAACACTATCCTAGGGTTGATGCTAACCCTAACGCTAACCGTAACACTATCCTTGAACTGATGCTAACCCTAACCCTAACCCTAACACTATCCTAGGCCTGATGATAACCCTAACCCTAACCCTAACACTATCGTAGGGTTTATGTTAACCCTAACCCTAACACTATCCTAGGGCTGATGCTAACCCTAACCCTAACCCTAACACTATCCTAGGGCGGATGCTAACCCTAACCCTAACCCTAACACTATCCTAGGGCTGATGCTAACCCTAACACTAACAGTATCCTAGGGCTGATGCTAACCCTAACCCTAACCCTAACATTATCCTAGGGCGGATGCTAACCCTAACCCTAACCCTAAAACTATCCTAGGGCTGATGCTAACCCTAAACCTAACACTATCCTAGGGCTGATGCTAAACCTAACACTAACACTATCCTAGGGCTGATGCTAACCCTAACCCTAACACTAACACTCTCCAAGGACTGATGCTAACCCTAACCTTAACCCTAACACTATCCTAGGGCTGATGCTAACCCTAACCCTAACTCTACACTATCTTAGGGCTGAGGCTAACCCTAACCCTAACACTATCCTACGGCTGATGCTAACCCTAACCCTAACCCTAACACTATCCTAGGGCTGATGCTAACGATAACCCTAACACTATCCTAGGCCTGATGCTAACCCTAACCCTAACCCTAACACTATCCTAGGCCTGATGCTAACCCTAACCCTAACACTATCCCAGGGCTGATGCTAACCCTAACCCTAACCCTAACACTATCCTAGGGCTGATGCTAACCCTAACACTAACACTATCCTAGGCCTGATGATAACCCTAACCCTAACCCTAACACTATCCTAAGTCTGATGCCAACCCTAGACCTCACACTATACTAGGCCTGATGATAACCATAACCCTAACCTTAACACTATCCTAGGGCTGATGCTAACCCTAACCCTAACCCTAACACTACCCTAGAGCTGATGCTAACCCTAACCCTAACACTATCCTAGGCCTGATGATAACCCTAACACTAACCGTGACACTATCCTAGGGCTGATGCTAACCCTAACCCTAACGCTATCCTAGGGCTGATGCTAACCCTAACCCTAACCCTAACACTATCCTAGGCCTGATGCTAACCCTATCCCTAACCCTAACACTCTCCTAGGGCTGAGGCTAACCCTAACCCTAACACTATCCTAGGGCTGATGCTAACCCTAACCCTAACCCAAACACTATCCTAGGGTTGATGCTAACCCTAACCCTAACACTATCCTAGGGCTGATGCTAACCCTAACCCTAACCCTAAGACTATCCTAGGGCTGATGCTAACCCTAACCCTAACACTATCCTAGGCCTGATGCTAACACTAAGCCTAACCCTAACACTATCCTAGGGCTGATGCTAACCCTAACCCTAACGCTATCCTAGGGCTGATGCTAACCCTAACCCTAACCCTAACACTATCCTAGGCCTGATGCTAACCCTATCCCTAACCCTAACACTCTCCTAGGGCTGAGGCTAACCCTAACCCTAACACTATCCTAGGGCTGATGCTAACCCTAACCCTAACCCAAACACTATCCTAGGGTTGATGCTAACCCTAACCCTAACACTATCCTAGGGCTGATGCTAACCCTAACCCTAACCCTAAGACTATCCTAGGGCTGATGCTAACCCTAACCCTAACACTATCCTAGGGCTGATGCTAACCTAACCCTAACCCTAACACTATCCTAGGGCTGATGCTAACCCTAACCCTAACACTATCCTAGGCCTGATGATAACCCTAACCCTAACCCTAACACCATCCTAGGGCTGATGCTAACCCTAAGCCTAACACTATCCTAGGGCTGATGCTAACCCTAACCCTAACCCTAACACTATCCTAGGGCTGATGCTAACCCTAACCCTAACACTATCCTAGGCCTGATGCTAACCCTAACCCTAACCGTAACACTATCCTAGGGCTGATGCTAACCCTAACCCTAACCCTAACACTATCCTAGAGCTGATGCTAACCCTAACCCTAACCCTAACCCTAACCCTAATACTATCCTAGGGTTGATGCTAACCCTAACCCTAACCCTAACACTATCCTAGGGCTGATGCTAACCCTAACCCTAACTCTAACACTATCCTAGGGCTGAGGCTAACCCTAACCCTAACACTATCCTACGGCTGATGCTAACCCTAACCCTAACCCTAACACTATCCTAAGGCTGATGCTAACCCTAACACTAACACTATCCTAGGTCTGATGCTAACCCTAACCCTAACACTATCCTAGGGCTGATGCTAACCCTAACCCTAACCCTCACACTATCCTAGGACTGATGCTAACCCTAACCCTAACACTATTCTAGGGCTGATGCTAACCCTAACCCTAACCCTAACACTATCCTAATGCGGATGCTAACCCTAACCCTAACCCTAACACTATCCTAGGGCTGATGCTAACCCTAACACTAACACTATCCTAGGGCTGATGCTAACCCTAACCCTAACCCTAACACTCTAAAAGGGCTGATGCTAACCCTAACCCTAACCCTAACACTATCCTAGGGCTGATGCTAACCCTAACCCTAACTCTACACTATCTTAGGGCTGAGGCTAACCCTAACCCTAACACTATCCTACGGCTGATGCTAACCCTAACCCTAACCCTAACACTATCCTAGGGCTGATGCTAACCCTAACCCTAACACTATCCTAGGCCTGATGCTAACCCTAACCCTAACCCTAACACTATCCTAGGGCTGATGCTAACCCTAACCCTAACACTATCCTAGGGCTGATGCTAACCCTAACCCTAACCGTAACACTATCCTAGGGCTCATGCTAACCCTAACCCTAACACTATCCTAGGCCTGATGATAACCCTAACCCTAACCCTAACACTATCCTAGGGCTGATGCTAACCCTAACCCTAACACTATCCTAGGGCTGATGCTAACCCTAACCCTAACCCTAACACTATCCTAAGTCTGATGCTAACCCTAGACCTCACACTATACTATGCCTGATGATAACCATAACCCTAACCTTAACACTATCCTAGGGCTGATGCTAACCCTAACCCTAACCCTAACACTATCCTAGGGCAGATGCTAACCCTAACGCTAACCGTAACACTATCCTTGAACTGATGCTAACCCTAACCCTAACCCTAACACTATCCTAGGCCTGATGATAACCCTAACCCTAACCCTAACACTATCCTAGGATTTATGTTAACCCTAACCCTAACACTATCCTAGGGCTGATGCTAACCCTAACCCTAACCCTAACACTATCCTAGAGCTGATGGTAACCCTAACCCTAACACTATCCTAGGCCTGATGATAACCCTAACACTAACCCTGACACTATCCTAGGGCTGATGCTAACCCTAACCCTAACGCTATCCTAGGGCTGATGCTAACCCTAACCCTAACCCTAACACTATCCTAGGCCTGATGCTAACCCTATCCCTAACCCTAACACTCTCCTAGGGCTGAGGCTAACCCTAACCCTAACACTATCCTAGGGCTGATGCTAACCCTAACCCTAACCCAAACACTATCCTAGGGTTGATGCTAACCCTAACCCTAACACTATCCTAGGGCTGATGCTAACCCTAACCCTAACCCTAAGACTATCCTAGGGCTGATGCTAACCCTAACCCTAACACTATCCTAGGCCTGATGCTAACCCTAAGCCTAACCCTAACACTATCGTAGGGCTGATGCTAACCCTAACCCTAACACTATCCTAGGCCTGATGACAACCCTAACCCTAACCCTAACACCATCCTAGGGCTGATGCTAACCCTAAGCCTAACACTATCCTAGGGCTGATGCTAACCCTAACCCTAACCCTAACACTATCCTAGGGCTGATGCTAACCCTAACCCTAACACTATCCTAGGCCTGATGCTAACCCTAACCCTAACCCTAACACTATCCTAGGGCTGATGCTAACCCTAACCCTAACCCTAACACTATCCTAGAGCTGATGCTAACCCTAACCCTAACCCTAACCCTAACCCTTATACTATCCTAGGGCTGATGCTAACCCTAACCCTAACCCTAACACTATCCTAGGGCTGATGCTAACCCTAACCCTAACTCTAACACTATCCTAGGGCTGAGGCTAACCCTAACCCTAACACTATCCTACGGCTGATGCTAACCCTAACCCTAACCCTAACACTATCCTAAGGCTGATGCTAACCCTAACACTAACACTATCCTAGGTCTGATGCTAACCCTAACCCTAACACTATCCTAGGGCTGATGCTAACCCTAACCCTAACCCTCACACTATCCTAGGACTGATGCTAACCCTAACCCTAACACTATTCTAGGGCTGATGCTAACCCTAACCCTAACCCTAACACTATCCTAATGCGGATGCTAACCCTAACCCTAACCCTAACACTATCCTAGGGCTGATGCTATCCCTAACACTAACACTATCCTAGGGCTGATGCTAACCCTAACCCTAACCCTAACACTCTAAAAGGGCTGATGCTAACCCTAACCCTAACCCTAACACTATCCTAGGGCTGATGCTAACCCTAACCCTAACTCTACACTATCTTAGGGCTGAGGCTAACCCTAACCATAACACTATCCTACGGCTGATGCTAACCCTAACCGTAACCCTAACACTATCCTAAGGCTGATGCTAACCCTAACCCTAACACTCTCCTAGGCCTGATGCTAACCCTAACCCTAACCCTAACACTATCCTAGGGCTGATGCTAACCCTAACCCTAACACTATCCTAGGGCTGATGCTAACCCTAACCCTAACCCTAACACTATCCTAGGGCTGATGCTAACCCTAACCCTAACACTATCCTAGGCCTGATGATAACCCTAACCCTAACGCTAACACTATCCTAGGGCTGATGCTAACCCTAACCCTAACACTATCCTAGGGCTGATGCTAACCCTAACCCTAACCCTAACACTATCCTAAGTCTGATGCTAACCCTAGACCTCACACTATACTAGGCCTGATGATAACCATAACCCTAACCTTAACACTATCCTAGGGCTGATGCTAACCCTAACCCTAACCCTAACACTATCCTAGGGCAGATGCTAACCCTAACGCTAACCGTAACACTATCCTTGAACTGATGCTAACCCTAACCCTAACCCTAACACTATCCTAGGCTTGATGATAACCCTAACCCTAAACCTAACACTATCCTAGGATTTATGTTAACCCTAACCCTAACACTATCCTAGGGCTGATGCTAACCCTAACCCTAACCCTAACACTATCCTAGGGCGGATGCTAACCCTAACCCTTACCCTAACACTATCCTAGGGCTGATGCTAACCCTAACACTAACACTATCCTAGGGCTGATGCTAACCCTAACCCTAACCCTAACATTATCCTAGGGCGGATGCTAACCCTAACCCTAACCCTAACACTATCCTAGGGCTAATGCTAACCCTAACCCTAACACTATCCTAGGGCTGTTGCTAACCCTAACACTAACACTATCCTAGGGCTGATGCTAACCCTAACCCTAACCCTAACACTCTCCAAGGGCTGATGCTAACCCTAACCCTAACCCTAACACTATCCTAGGGCTGATGCTAACCCTAACACTAACTCTACACTATCTTAGGGCTGAGGCTAACCCTAACCCTAACACTATCCTACGGCTGATGCTAACCCTAACCCTAACCCTAACACTATCCTAGGGCTGATGCTAACCCTAACCCTAACACTATCCTAGGCCTGATGCTAACCCTAACCCTAACCCTAACACTATCCTAGGGCTGATGCTAACCCTAACACTAACACTATCCTAGGCCTGATGATAACCCTAACCCTAACCATAACACTATCCTAGGGCTGATGCTAACCCTAACCCTAACACTATCCTAGGGCTGATGCTAACCCTAACCCTAACCCTAACACTATCCTAAGTCTGATGCTAACCCTAGACCTCACACTATACTAGGCCTGATGATAACCATAACCCTAACCTTAACACTATCCTAGGGCTGATGCTAACCCTAACCCTAACCCTAACACTATCCTAGAGCTGATGCTAACCCTAACCCTAACACTATCCTAGGCCTTATGATAACCCTAACACTAACCCTGACACTATCCTAGGGCTGATGCTAACCCTAACCCTAACGCTATCCTAGGGCTGATGCTAACCCTAACCCTAACCCTAACACTATCCTAGGCCTGATGCTAACCCTATCCCTAACCCTAACACTCTCCTAGGGCTGAGGCTAACCCTAACCCTAACACTATCCTAGGGCTGATGCTAACCCTAACCCTAACCCAAACACTATCCTAGGGTTGATGCTAACCCTAACCCTAACACTATCCTAGGGCTGATGCTAACCCTAACCCTAACCCTAAGACTATCCTAGGGCTGATGCTAACCCTAACCCTAACACTATCCTAGGCCTGATGTTAACCCTAAGCCTAACCCTAACACTATCGTAGGGCTGATGCTAACCCTAACCCTAACACTATCCTAGGGCTGATGCTAACCTAACCCTAACCCTAACACTATCCTAGGGCTGATGCTAACCCTAACCCTAACACTATCCTAGGCCTGATGATAACCCTAACCCTAACCCTAACACCATCCTAGGGCTGATGCTAACCCTAAGCCTAACACTATCCTAGGGCTGATGCTAACCCTAACCCTAACCCTAACACTATCATAGGGCTGATGCTAACCCTAACCCTAACCCTAACACTATCCTAGAGCTGATGCTAACCCTAACCCTAACCCTAACCCTAACCCTAACACTATTCTAGGGCTGATGCTAACCCTAACCTTAATAATATCCTAGGGCTGATGCTAACCCTAACCCTAACCCTAACACTATCCTAGGGCTGATGCTATCCCTAACCCTAACCCTAACACTATCCTAGGGCTGATGCTAACCCTAACCCTAACCCTAATACTATCCAGGGGCTGATGCTAACCCTAACC
Source organism: Lemur catta (assembly GCF_020740605.2). Classification (NCBI taxonomy): domain Eukaryota; kingdom Metazoa; phylum Chordata; class Mammalia; order Primates; family Lemuridae; genus Lemur; species Lemur catta. Next base: position 1,170,221 of record NW_025423859.1, on the reverse strand, counting down.
CTAACCCTAACACTATCCTAGGGCTGATGCTAACCCTAACCCTAACCCTAACACTATCCTAGGGCTGATGCTAACCCTAACCCTAACAATATCCTAGGCCTGATGATAACCCTAACCCTAACCCTAACACTATCCTAGGGCTGATGCTAAACCTAACCCTAACACTATCCTAGGGCTGATGCTAACCCTAACCCTAACCCTAACACTATCCTAAGTCTGATGCTAACCCTAGCCCTCACACCATCCTAGGCCTGATGATAACCCTAACCCTAACCTTAACACTATCCTAGGGCTGATGCTAACCCTAACCATAACCCTAACACTATCCTAGAGCTGATGCTAACCCTAACCCTAACACTAACCTAGGCCTGATGATAACCCTAACCCTAACCCTGACACTATCCTAGGGCTCATGCTAACCCTAACCCTAACACTATCCTAGGGCTGATGCTAACCCTAACCCTAACCCTAACACTATCCTAGGCCTGATGCTAACCCTATCCCTAACCCTAACACTCTCCTAGGGCTGAGGGTAACCCTAACCCTAACACTATCCTAGGGCTGATGCTAACCCTAACCCTAACCCAAACACTATCCTAGGGTTGATGCTAACCCTAACGCTAACCGTAACACTATCCTTGAACTGATGCTAACCCTAACCCTAACCCTAACACTATCCTAGGCCTGATGATAACCCTAACCCTAACCCTAACACTATCCTAGGATTTATGTTAACCCTAACCCTAACACTATCCTAGGGCTGATGCTAACCCTAACCCTAAACCTAACACTATCCTAGGGCGGATGATAACCCTAACACTAACCCTAACACTATCCTAGGGCTGATGCTAACCCTAAACCTAACACTATCCTAGGGCTGATGCTAAACCTAACACTAACACTATCCTAGGGCTGATGCTAACCCTAACCCTAACACTAACACTCTCCAAGGACTGATGCTAACCCTAACCTTAACCCTAACACTATCCTAGGGCTGATGCTAACCCTAACCCTAACTCTACACTATCTTAGGGCTGAGGCTAACCCTAACCCTAACACTATCCTACGGCTGATGCTAACCCTAACCCTACCCTAACACTATCCTAGGGCTGATGCTAACCCTAACCCTAACACTATCCTAGGCCTGATGCTAACCCTAACCCTAACCCTAACACTATCCTAGGCCTGATGCTAACCCTAACCCTAACACTATCCTAGAGCTGATGCTAACCCTAACCCTAACCCTAACACTATCCTAGGACTGATGCTAAACCTAACCCTAACACTATCCTAGGCCTGATGATAACCCTAACCCTAACCCTAACACTATCCTAGGGTGATGCTAACCCTAACCCTAACACTATCCTAGGGCTGATGCTAACCCTAACCCTAACCCTAACACTATCCTAAGTCTGATGCTAACCCTAGCCCTCATACTATCCTAGGCCTGATGATAACCCTAACCCTAACCTTAACACTATCCTAGGGCTGATGCTAACCCTAACCATAACCCTAACACTATCCTAGAGCTGATGCTAACCCTAACCCTAACACTATCCTAGGCCTGATGATAACCCTAACCCTAACCCTGACACTATCCTAGGGCTGATGCTAACCCTAACCCTAACCCTAACACTGTCCTAGGGCGGATGCTAACCCTAACCCTAACCCTAACACTATCCTAGGGCTGATGCTAACCCTAACACTAACACTATCCTAGGGCTGATGCTAACCCTAACCTTAACCCTAACATTATCCTAGGGCGGATGCTAACAGTAACCCTAACCCTAACACTATCCTAGGGCTGATGCTAACCCTATCCCTAACACTATCCTAGGGCTGATGCTAACCCTAACGCTAACACTATCCTAGGGCTGATGCTAACCCTAACCCTAACACTAACACTCTCCAAGGGCTGATGCTAACCCTAACGCTAACTCTACACTATCTTAGGGCTGAGGCTAACCCTAACCCTAACACTATCCTACGGCTGATGCTAACCCTAACCCTAACCCTAACACTATCCCAGGGCTGATGCTAACCCTAACCCTAACCCTAACACTATCCTAGGCCTGATGCTAACCCTAACACTAACACTATCCTAGGGCTGATGCTAACCCTAACCCTAACCCTAACACTATCCTAGGGCTGATGCTAACCCTAACCCTAACACTATCCTAGGCCTGAATGATAACCCTAACCCTAACCCTAACACTATCCTAGGGCTGATGCTAACCCTAACAATAACACTATCCTAGGGCTGATGCTAACCCTAACCCTAACCCTAACACTATCCTAAGTCTGATGCTAACCCTAGACCTCACACTATACTAGGCCTGATGATAACCATAACCCTAACCTTAATACTATCCTAGGGCTGATGCTAACCCTAACCCTTACCCTAACACTATCCTAGAGCTGATGCTAACCCTAACCCTAACACTATCCTAGGCCTGATGATAACCCTAACACTAACCCTGACACTATCCTAGGGCTGATGCTAACCCTAACCCTAACCCTAACACTATCCTAGGGCGGATGCTAACCCTAACCCTAACCCTAACACTATCCTAGGGCTGATGCTAACCCTAACCCTAACCCTAACACTATCCTAGGTCTGATGCTAACCCTAACCCTAACACTATCCTAGGGCTGATGCTAACCCTAACCCTAACCCTCACACTATCCTAGGACTGATGCTAACCCTAACCCTAACACTATTCTAGGGCTGATGCTAACCCTAACCCTAACCCTAATACTATCCTAATGCGGATGCTAACCCTAACCCTAACCCTAACACTATCCTAGGGCTGATGCTAACCCTAACACTAACACTATCCTAGGGCTGATGCTAACCCTAACCCTAACCCTAACACTCTAAAAGGGCTGATGCTAACCCTAACCCTAACCCTAACACTATCCTAGGGCTGATGCTAACCCTAACCCTAACTCTACACTATCTTAGGGCTCAGGCTAACCCTAACCCTAACACTATCCTACGGCTGATGCTAACCCTAACCCTAACCCTAACACTATCCTAGGGCTGATGCTAACCCTAACCCTAACACTATCCTAGGCCTGATGCTAACCCTAACCCTAACCCTAACACTATCCTAGGGCTGATGCTAACCCTAACCCTAACACTATCCTAGGTCTGATGCTAACCCTAACCCTAACCCTAACACTATCCTAGGGCTCATGCTAACCCTAACCCTAACACTATCCTAGGCCTGATGATAACCCTAACCCTAACCCTAACACTATCCTAGGGCTGATGCTAACCCTAACCCTAACACTATCCTAGGGCTGATGCTAACCCTAACCCTAACCCTAACACTATCCTAAGTCTGATGCTAACCCTAGACCTCACACTATACTAGGCCTGATGATAACCATAACCCTAACCTTAACACTATCCTAGGGCTGATGCTAACCCTAACCCTAACCCTAACACTATCCTAGGGCAGATGCTAACCCTAACGCTAACCGTAACACTATCCTTGAACTGATGCTAACCCTAACCCTAACCCTAACACTATCCTAGGCCTGATGATAACCCTAACCCTAACCATAACACTATCCTAGGATTTATGTTAACCCTAACCCTAACACTATCCTAGGGCTGATGCTAACCCTAACCCTAACCCTAACACTATCCTAGAGCTGATGGTAACCCTAACCCTAACACTATCCTAGGCCTGATGATAACCCTAACACTAACCCTGACACTATCCTAGGGCTGATGCTAACCCTAACCCTAACGCTATCGTAGGGCTGATGCTAACAGTAACCCTAACCCTAACACTATCCTAGGCCTGATGCTAACCCTATCCCTAACCCTAACACTCTCCTAGGGCTGAGGCTAACCCTAACCCTAACACTATCCTAGGGCTGATGCTAACCCTAACCCTAACCCAAACACTATCCTAGGGTTGATGCTAACCCTAACCCTAACACTATCCTAGGGCTGATGCTAACCCTAACCCTAACCCTAAGACTATCCTAGGGCTGATGCTAACCCTCACCCTAACACTATCCTAGGCCTGATGCTAACCCTAAGCCTAACCCTAACACTATCGTAGGGCTGATGCTAAACCTAACCCTAACACTATCCTAGGGCTGATGCTAACCTAACCCTAACCCTAACACTATCCTAGGGCTGATGCTAACCCTAACCCTAACACTATCCTAGGCCTGATGATAACCCTAACCCTAACCCTAACACCATCCTAGGGCTGATGCTAACCCTAAGCCTAACACTATCCTAGGGCTGATGCTAACCCTAACCCTAACCCTAACACTATCCTAGGGCTGATGCTAACCCTAACCCTAACACTATCCTAGGCCTGATGCTAACCCTAACCCTAACCCTAACACTATCCTAGGGCTGATACTAACCCTATCCCTAACCCTAACACTATCCTAGAGCTGATGCTAACCCTAACCCTAACCCTAACCCTAACCCTAATACTATCCTAGGGCTGATGCTAACCCTAACCCTAACCCTAACACTATCCTAGGGCTGATGCTAACCCTAACCCTAACTCTAACACTATCCTAGGGCTGATGCTAACCCTAACCTAACCCTCACACTATCCTAGGACTGATGCTAACCCTAACCCTAACACTATTCTAGGGCTGATGCTAACCCTAACCCTAACCCTAATACTATCCTAATGCGGATGCTAACCCTAACCCTAACCCTAACACTATCCTAGGGCTGATGCTAACCCTAACACTAACACTATCCTAGGGCTGATGCTAACCCTAACCCTAACCCTAACACTCTAAAAGGGCTGATGCTAACCCTAACCCTAACCCTAACACTATCCTAGGGCTGATGCTAACCCTAACCCTAACTCTACACTATCTTAGGGCTGAGGCTAACCCTAACCCTAACACTATCCTACGGCTGATGCTAACCCTAACCCTAACCCTAACACTATCCTAAGGCTGATGCTAACCCTAACCATAACACTATCCTAGGCCTGATGCTAACCCTAACCCTAACCCTAACACTATCCTAGGGCTGATGCTAACCCTAACCCTAACACTATCCTAGGGCTGATGCTAACCCTAACCCTAACCCTAACACTATCCTAGGGCTGATGCTAACCCTAACCCTAACACTATCCTAGGCCTGATGATAACCCTAACCCTAACCCTAACACTATCCTAGGGCTGATGCTAACCCTAACCCTAACACTATCCTAGGGCTGATGCTAACCCTAACCCTAACCCTAACACTATCCTAAGTCTGATGCTAACCCTAGACCTCACACTATACTAGGCCTGATGATAACCATAACCCTAACCTTAACACTATCCTAGGGCTGATGCTAACCCTAACCCTAACCCTAACACTATCCTAGGGCAGATGCTAACCCTAACGCTAACCGTAACACTATCCTTGAACTGATGCTAACCCTAACCCTAACCCTAACACTATCCTAGGCCTGATGATAACCCTAACCCTAACCCTAACACTATCCTAGGATTTATGTTAACCCTAACCCTAACACTATCCTAGGGCTGATGCTAACCCTAACCCTAACCCTAACACTATCCTAGGGCGGATGCTAACCCTAACCCTTACCCTAACACTATCCTAGGGCTGATGCTAACCCTAACACTAGCACTATCCTAGGGCTGATGCTAACCCTAACCCTAACCCTAACATTATCCTAGGGAGGATGCTAACCCTAACCCTAACACTAACACTATCCTAGGGCTAATGCTAACCCTAACCCTAACACTATCCTAGGGCTGATGCTAAGCCTAACCCTAACACTATCCTAGGGCTGATGCTAACCCTAACCCTAACCCTAACACTCTCCAAGGGCTGATGCTAACCCTAACCCTAACCCTAACACTATCCTAGGGCTGATGCTAACCCTAACCCTAACTCTACACTATCTTAGGTCTGAGGCTAACCCTAACCCTAACACTATCCTACGGCTGATGCTAACCCTAACCCTAACCCTAACACTATCCTAGGGCTGATGCTAACCCTAACCCTAACACTATCCTAGGCCTGATGCTAACCCTAACCCTAACCCTAACACTATCCTAGGGCTGATGCTAACCCTAACCCTAACACTATCCCAGGGCTGATGCTAACCCTAACCCTAACCCTAACACTATCCTAGGGCTGATGCTAACCCTAACACTAACACTATCCTAGGCCTGATGATAACCCTAACCCTAACCCTAACACTATCCTAGGGCTGATGCTAACCCTAACCCTAACACTATCCTAGGGCTGATGCTAACCCTAACCCTAACCCTAACACTATCCTAAGTCTGATGCTAACCCTAGACCTCACACTATACTAGGCCTGATGATAACCATAACCCTAACCTTAACACTATCCTAGGGCTGATGCTAACCCTAACCCTAACCCTAACACTATCCTAGAGCTGATGCTAACCCTAACCCTAACACTATCCTAGGCCTGATGATAACCCTAACACTAACCCTGACACTATCCTAGGGCTGATGCTAACCCTAACCCTAACCCTAACACTATCCTAGGCCTGATGCTAACCCTATCCCTAACCCTAACACTCTCCTAGGGCTGAGGCTAACCCTAACCCTAACACTATCCTAGGGCTGATGCTAACCCTAACCCTAACCCAAACACTATCCTAGGGTTGATGCTAACCCTAACCCTAACACTATCCTAGGGCTGATGCTAACCCTAACCCTAACCCTAAGACTATCCTAGGGCTGATGCTAACCCTAACCCTAACACTATCCTAGGCCTGATGTTAACCCTAAGCCTAACCCTAACACTATCGTAGGGCTGATGCTAACCCTAACCCTAACACTATCCTAGGGCTGATGCTAACCTAACCCTAACCCTAACACTATCCTAGGGCTGATGCTAACCCTAACCCTAACACTATCCTAGGCCTGATGATAACCCTAACCCTAACCCTAACACCATCCTAGGGCTGATGCTAACCCTAAGCCTAACACTATCCTAGGGCTGATGCTAACCCTAACCCTAACCCTAACACTATCCTAGGGCTGATGCTAACCCTAACGCTAACACTATCCTAGGCCTGATGCTAACCCTAACCCTAACCCTAACACTATCCTAGGGCTGATGCTAACCCTAACCCTAACCCTAACACTATCCTAGAGCTGATGCTAACCCTAACCCTAACCCTAACCCTAACCCTAATACTATCCTAGGGCTGATGCTAACCCTAATCCTAACCCTAACACTATCCTAGGGCTGATGCTAACCGTAACCCTAACTCTAACACTATCCTAGGGCTGAGGCTAACCCTAACCCTAACACTATCCTACGGCTGATGCTAACCCTAACCCTAACCCTAACACTATCCTAAGGCTGATGCTAACCCTAACACTAACACTATCCTAGGCCTGGTGCTAACCCTAACCCTAACCCTAACACTATTCTAGGGCTGATGCTAACCCTAACCTTAATAATATCCTAGGGCTGATGCTAACCCTAACCCTAACCCTAACACTATCCTAGGGCTGATGCTATCCCTAACCCTAACCCTAACACTATCCTAGGGCTGATGCTAACCCTAACCCTAACCCTAATACTATCCTAGGGCTGATGCTAACCCTAACCCTAACCCTAACACTATCCTAGGGCTGATGCTAACCCTAACCCTAACCCTAACACTATCCTAGGGCTGATGCTAACCCTAACCCTAACAATATCCTAGGCCTGATGATAACCCTAACCCTAACCCTAACACTATCCTAGGGCTGATGCTAAACCTAACCCTAACACTATCCTAGGGCTGATGCTAACCCTTACCCTAACCCTAACACTATCCTAAGTCTGATGCTAACCCTAGCCCTCACACCATCCTAGGCCTGATGATAACCCTAACCCTAACCTTAACACTATCCTAGGGCTGATGCTAACCCTAACCATAACCCTAACACTATCCTAGAGCTGATGCTAACCCTAACCCTAACACTATCCTAGGCCTGATGATAACCCTAACCCTAACCCTGACACTATCCTGGGGCTCATGCTAACCATAACCCTAACACTATCCTAGGGCTGATGCTAACCCTAACCCTAACCCTAACACTATCCTAGGCCTGATGCTAACCCTATCCCTAACCCTAACACTCTCCTAGGGCTGAGGGTAACCCTAACCCTAACACTATCCTAGGGCTGATGCTAACCCTAACCCTAACCCAAACACTATCCTAGGGTTGATGCTAACCCTAACGCTAACCGTAACACTATCCTTGAACTGATGCTAACCCTAACCCTAACCCTAACACTATCCTAGGCCTGATGATAACCCTAACCCTAACCCTAACACTATCGTAGGGTTTATGTTAACCCTAACCCTAACACTATCCTAGGGCTGATGCTAACCCTAACCCTAACCCTAACACTATCCTAGGGCGGATGCTAACCCTAACCCTAACCCTAACACTATCCTAGGGCTGATGCTAACCCTAACACTAACAGTATCCTAGGGCTGATGCTAACCCTAACCCTAACCCTAACATTATCCTAGGGCGGATGCTAACCCTAACCCTAACCCTAACACTATCCTAGGGCTGATGCTAACCCTAAACCTAACACTATCCTAGGGCTGATGCTAAACCTAACACTAACACTATCCTAGGGCTGATGCTAACCCTAACCCTAACACTAACACTCTCCAAGGACTGATGCTAACCCTAACCTTAACCCTAACACTATCCTAGGGCTGATGCTAACCCTAACCCTAACTCTACACTATCTTAGGGCTGAGGCTAACCCTAACCCTAACACTATCCTACGGCTGATGCTAACCCTAACCCTAACCCTAACACTATCCTAGGGCTGATGCTAACCCTAACCCTAACACTATCCTAGGCCTGATGCTAACCCTAACCCTAACCCTAACACTATCCTAGGCCTGATGCTAACCCTAACCCTAACACTATCCCAGGGCTGATGCTAACCCTAACCCTAACCCTAACACTATCCTAGGGCTGATGCTAACCCTAACACTAACACTATCCTAGGCCTGATGATAACCCTAACCCTAACCCTAACACTATCCTAAGTCTGATGCCAACCCTAGACCTCACACTATACTAGGCCTGATGATAACCATAACCCTAACCTTAACACTATCCTAGGGCTGATGCTAACCCTAACCCTAACCCTAACACTATCCTAGAGCTGATGCTAACCCTAACCCTAACACTATCCTAGGCCTGATGATAACCCTAACACTAACCCTGACACTATCCTAGGGCTGATGCTAACCCTAACCCTAACGCTATCCTAGGGCTGATGCTAACCCTAACCCTAACCCTAACACTATCCTAGGCCTGATGCTAACCCTATCCCTAACCCTAACACTCTCCTAGGGCTGAGGCTAACCCTAACCCTAACACTATCCTAGGGCTGATGCTAACCCTAACCCTAACCCAAACACTATCCTAGGGTTGATGCTAACCCTAACCCTAACACTATCCTAGGGCTGATGCTAACCCTAACCCTAACCCTAAGACTATCCTAGGGCTGATGCTAACCCTAACCCTAACACTATCCTAGGCCTGATGCTAACACTAAGCCTAACCCTAACACTATCGTAGGGCTGATGCTAACCCTAACCCTAACACTATCCTAGGGCTGATGCTAACCTAACCCTAACCCTAACACTATCCTAGGGCTGATGCTAACCCTAACCCTAACACTATCCTAGGCCTGATGATAACCCTAACCCTAACCCTAACACCATCCTAGGGCTGATGCTAACCCTAAGCCTAACACTATCCTAGGGCTGATGCTAACCCTAACCCTAACCCTAACACTATCCTAGGGCTGATGCTAACCCTAACCCTAACACTATCCTAGGCCTGATGCTAACCCTAACCCTAACCCTAACACTATCCTAGGGCTGATGCTAACCCTAACCCTAACCCTAACACTATCCTAGAGCTGATGCTAACCCTAACCCTAACCCTAACCCTAACCCTAATACTATCCTAGGGTTGATGCTAACCCTAACCCTAACCCTAACACTATCCTAGGGCTGATGCTAACCCTAACCCTAACTCTAACACTATCCTAGGGCTGAGGCTAACCCTAACCCTAACACTATCCTAGGTCTGATGCTAACCCTAACCCTAACACTATCCTAGGGCTGATGCTAACCCTAACCCTAACCCTCACACTATCCTAGGACTGATGCTAACCCTAACGCTAACACTATTCTAGGGCTGATGCTAACCCTAACCCTAACCCTAACACTATCCTAATGCGGATGCTAACCCTAACCCTAACCCTAACACTATCCTAGGGCTGATGCTAACCCTAACACTAACACTATCCTAGGGCTGATGCTAACCCTAACCCTAACCCTAACCCTAACCCTAACACTATCCTACGGCTGATGCTAACCCTAACCCTAACCCTAACACTATCCTAGGGCTGATGCTAACCCTAACCCTAACACTATCCTAGGCCTGATGCTAACCCTAACCCTAACCCTAACACTATCCTAGGGCTGATGCTAACCCTAACCCTAACACTATCCTAGGGCTGATGCTAACCCTAACCCTAACCCTAACACTATCCTAGGGCTGATGCTAACCCTAACCCTAACACTATCCTAGGCCTGATGATAACCCTAACCCTAACCCTAACACTATCCTAGGGCTGATGCTAACCCTAACCCTAACACTATCCTAGGGCTGATGCTAACCCTAACCCTAACCCTAACACTATCCTAAGTCTGATGCTAACCCTAGACCTCACACTATACTAGGCCTGATGATAACCATAACCCTAACCTTAACACTATCCTAGGGCTGAGGCTAACCCTAACCCTAACAATATCCTAGGGCTGATGCTAACCGTAACCCTAACCCAAACACTATCCTAGGGTTGATGCTAACCCTAACCCTGACACTATCCTAGGGCTGATGCTAACCCTAACCCTAACCCTAACACTATCCTTGGACTGATGCTAACCCTAAACCTAACACTATCCTGGGCCTGATGCTAACCCTAACCCTAACCCTAACACTATCCTAGGGCTGATGCTAACCCTAACCCTAACACTATCCTTGGGCGGATGCTAAGCCTAACCCTAACCCTAACAATATCCTAGGGCAGATGCTAACCCTAACCCTAACCCTAACACTATCCTTGGGCTGATGCTAACCCTAACCCTAACACTATCCTGGGCCTGATGCTAACCCTAACCCTAACCCTAACACTATCCTAGGGCTGATGCTAACCCTAACCCTAACACTATCCTTGGGCTGATGCTAACCCTAACCCTAACCCTAACACTATCCTAGGCCTGATGATAACCCTAACCCTAACCCTAACACTATCCTAGGGTTTATGTTAACCCTAACCCTAACACTATCCTAGGGCTGATGCTAACCCTAACCCTAACCCTAACACTATCCTAGGGCGGATGCTAACCCTAACCCTAACCCTAACACTATCCTAGGGCTGATGCTAACCCTAACACTAACACTATCCTAGGGCTGATGCTAACCCTAACCCTAACCCTAACATTATCCTAGGGCGGATGCTAACCCTAACCCTAACCCTAACACTATCCTAGGGCTGATGCTAACCCTAACCCTAACACTATCCTAGGGCTGATGCTAACCCTAACACTAACACTATCCTAGGGCTGATGCTAACCCTAACCCTAACACTAACACTCTCCAAGGGCTGATGCTAACCCTAACCTTAACCCTAACACTATCCTAGGGCTGATGCTAACCCTAACCCTAACTCTACACTATCTTAGGGCTGAGGCTAACCCTAACCCTAACACTATCCTACGGCTGATGCTAACCCTAACCCTAACCCTAACACTATCCTAGGGCTGATGCTAACCCTAACCCTAACACTATCCTAGGGCTGATGCTAACCCGAACCCTAACACTATCCTTGGGCTGATGCTAACCCTAACCCTAACCCTAACAATATCCTAGGGCAGATGCTAACCCTAACCCTAACCCTAACACTATCCTTGGGCTGATGCTAACCCTAACCCTAACACTATCCTGGGCCTGATGCTAACCCTAACCCTAACCCTAACACTATCCTAGTGCTGCTGCTAACCCTAACCCTAACACTATCCTTGGGCTGATGCTAACCCTAACCCTAACCCTAACACTATCCTAGGCCTGATGATAACCCTAACCCTAACCCTAACACTATCCTAGGGTTTATGTTAACCCTAACCCTAACACTATCCTAGGGCTGATGCTAACCCTAACCCTAACCCTAACACTATCCTAGGGCGGATGCTAACCCTAACCCTAACCCTAACACTATCCTAGGGCTGATGCTAACCCTAACACTAACACTATCCTAGGGCTGATGCTAACCCTAACCCTAACCCTAACATTATCCTAGGGCGGATGCTAACCCTAACCCTAACCCTAACACTATCCTAGGGCTGATGCTAACCCTAACCCTAACACTATCCTAGGGCTGATGCTAACCCTAACACTAACACTATCCTAGGGCTGATGCTAACCCTAACCCTAACACTAACACTCTCCAAGGGCTGATGCTAACCCTAACCTTAACCCTAACACTATCCTAGGGCTGATGCTAACCCTAACCCTAACTCTACACTATCTTAGGGCTGAGGCTAACCCTAACCCTAACACTATCCTACGGCTGATGCTAACCCTAACGCTAACCCTAACACTATCCTAGGGCTGATGCTAACCCTAACCTTAACACTATCCTAGGCCTGATGCTAACCCGAACCCTAACCCTAACACTATCCTAGGCCTGATGCTAACCCTAACCCTAACACTATCCTAGGGCTGATGCTAACCCTAACCCTAACCCTAACACTATCTTAGGGCTGATGCTAACCCTAACCCTAACACTATCCTAGGCCTGATGATAACCCTAACCCTAACCCTAACACTATCCTAGGGCTGATGCTAACCCTAACCCTAACCCTAACACTATCCTAAGTCTGATGCTAACCCTAGCCCTCATACTATCCTAGGCCTGATGATAACCCTAACCCTAACCTTAACACTATCCTAGGGCTGATGCTAACCCTAACCATAACCCTAACACTATCATAGAGCTGATGTTAACCGTAACCCTAACACTATCCTAGGCCTGATGATAACCCTAACCCTAACCCTGACACTATCCTAGGGCTGATGCTAACCCTAACCCTAACCCTAACACTATCCTAGGGCGGATGCTAACCCTAACCCTAACCCTAACACTATCCTAGGGCTGATGCTAACCCTAACACTAACACTATCCTAGGGCTGATGCTAACCCTAACCCTAACACTAACACTCTCCAAGGACTGATGCTAACCCTAACCTTAACCCTAACACTATCCTAGGGCTGATGCTAACCCTAACCCTAACTCTACACTATCTTAGGGCTGAGGCTAACCCTAACCCTAACACTATCCTACGGCTGATGCTAACCCTAACCCTAACCCTAACACTATCCTAGGGCTGATGCTAACCCTAACCCTAACACTATCCTAGGCCTGATGATAACCCTAAACCTAACCCTAACACTATCCTAGGGCTGATGCTAACCCTAACCCTAACACTATCCTAGGGCTGATGCTAACCCTAACCCTAACCCTAACACTATCCTAAGTCTGATGCTAACCCTAGACCTCACACTATACTAGGCCTGATGATAACCATAACCCTAACCTTAACACTATCCTAGGGCTGAGGCTAACCCTAACCCTAACACTATCCTAGGGCTGATGCTAACCGTAACCCTAACCCAAACACTATCCTAGGGTTGATGCTAACCCTAACCCTAACACTATCCTAGGGCTGATGCTAACCCTAACCCTAACCCTAACACTATCCTTGGACTGATGCTAACCCTAACCCTAACACTATCCTGGGCCTGATGCTAACCCTAACCCTAACCCTAACACTATCCTAGGGCTGATGCTAACCCTAACCCTAACACTATCCTTGGGCTGATGCTAACCCTAACCCTAACCCTAACAATATCCTAGGGCAGATGCTAACCCTAACCCTAACCCTAACACTATCCTTGGGCTGATGCTAACCCTAACCCTAACACTATCCTGGGCCTGATGCTAACCCTAACCCTAACCCTAACACTATCCTAGGGCTGATGCTAACCCTAACCCTAACACTATCCTTGGGCTGATGCTAACCCTAACCCTAACCCTAACACTATCCTAGGCCTGATGATAACCCTAACCCTAACCCTAACACTATCCTAGGGTTTATGTTAACCCTAACCCTAACACTATCCTAGGGCTGATGCTAACCCTAACCCTAACCCTAACACTATCCTAGGGCGGATGCTAACCCTAACCCTAACCCTAACACTATCCTAGGGCTGATGCTAACCCTAACACTAACACTATCCTAGGGCTGATGCTAACCCTAACCCTAACCCTAACATTATCCTAGGGCGGATGCTAACCCTAACCCTAACCCTAACACTATCCTAGGGCTGATGCTAACCCTAACCCTAACACTATCCTAGGGCTGATGCTAACCCTAACACTAACACTATCCTAGGGCTGATGCTAACCCTAACCCTAACACTAACACTCTCCAAGGGCTGATGCTAACCCTAACCTTAACCCTAACACTATCCTAGGGCTGATGCTAACCCTAACCCTAACTCTACACTATCTTAGGGCTGAGGCTAACCCTAACCCTAACACTATCCTATGGCTGATGCTAACCCTAACCCTAACCCTAACACTATCCTAGAGCTGATGCTAACCCTAACCCTAACACTATCCTAGGGCCGATGCTAACCCGAACCCTAACACTATCCTTGGGCTGATGCTAACCCTAACCCTAACCCTAACAATATCCTAGGGCAGATGCTAACCCTAACCCTAACCCTAACACTATCCTTGGGCTGATGCTAACCCTAACCCTAACACTATCCTGGGCCTGATGCTAACCCTAACCCTAACCCTAACACTATCCTAGGGCTGATGCTAACCCTAACCCTAACACTATCCTTGGGCTGATGCTAACCCTAACCCTAACCCTAACACTATCCTAGGCCTGATGATAACCCTAACCCTAACCCTAACACTATCCTAGGGTTTATGTTAACCCTAACCCTAACACTATCCTAGGGCTGATGCTAACCCTAACCCTAACCCTAACATTATCCTAGGGCGGATGCTAACCCTAACCCTAACCCTAACACTATCCTAGGGCTGATGCTAACCCTAACACTAACACTATCCTAGGGCTGATGCTAACCCTAACCCTAACCCTAACATTATCCTAGGGCGGATGCTAACCCTAACCCTAACCCTAACACTATCCTAGGGCTGATGCTAACCCTAACCCTAACACTATCCTAGGGCTGATGCTAACCCTAACACTAACACTATCCTAGGGCTGATGCTAACCCTAACCCTAACACTAACACTCTCCAAGGGCTGATGCTAACCCTAACCTTAACCCTAACACTATCCTAGGGCTGATGCTAACCCTAACCCTAACTCTACACTATCTTAGGGCTGAGGCTAACCCTAACCCTAACACTATCCTACGGCTGATGCTAACCCTAACCCTAACCCTAATACTATCCTAGGGCTGATGCTAACCCTAACCCTAACACTATCCTAGGCCTGATGCTAACCCGAACCCTAACCCTAACACTATCCTAGGCCTGATGCTAACCCTAACCCTAACACTATCCTAGGGCTGATGCTAACCCTAACCCTAACCCTAACACTATCCTAGGGCTGATGCTAACCCTAACCCTAACACTATCCTAGGCCTGATGATAACCCTAACCCTAACCCTAACACTATCCTAGGGCTGATGCTAACCCTAACCCTAACACTATCCTAGGGCTGATGCTAACCCTAACCCTAACCCTAACACTATCCTAAGTCTGATGCTAACCCTAGCCCTCATACTATCCTAGGCCTGATGATAACCCTAACCCTAACCTTAACACTATCCTAGGGCTGATGCTAACCCTAACCATAACCCTAACACTATCCTAGAGCTGATGTTAACCCTAACCCTAACACTATCCTAGGCCTGATGATAACCCTAACCCTAACCCTGACACTATCCTAGGGCTGATGCTAACCCTAACCCTAACCCTAACACTATCCTAGGGCGGATGCTAACCCTAACCCTAACCCTAACACTATCCTAGGGCTGATGCTAACCCTAACACTAACACTATCCTAGGGCTGATGCTAACCCTAACCCTAACACTAACACTCTCCAAGGACTGATGTTAACCCTAACCTTAACCCTAACACTATCCTAGGGCTGATGCTAACCCTAACCCTAACTCTACACTATCTTAGGGCTGAGGCTAACCCTAACCCTAACACTATCCTACGGCTGATGCTAACCCTAACCCTAACCCTAACACTATCCTAGGGCTGATGCTAACCCTAACCCTAACACTATCCTAGGCCTGATGCTAACCCTAACCCTAACCCTAACACTATCCTAGGCCTGATGCTAACCCTAACCCTAACACTATCCTAGAGCTGATGCTAACCCTAACCCTAACCCTAACACTATCCTAGGGCTGATGCTAACCCTAACCCTAACACTATCCTAGGCCTGATGATAACCCTAACCCTAACCCTAACACTATCCTAGGGCTGATGCTAACCCTAACCCTAACACTATCCTAGGGCTGATGCTAACCCTAACCCTAACCCTAACACTATCCTAAGTCTGATGCTAACCCTAGCCCTCATACTATCCTAGGCCTGATGATAACCCTAACCCTAACCTTAACACTATCCTAGGGCTGATGCTAACCCTAACCATAACCCTAACACTATCCTAGAGCTGATGCTAACCCTAACCCTAACACTATCCTAGGCCTGATGATAACCCTAACCCTAACCCTGACACTATCCTAGGGCTGATGCTAACACTAACCCTAACCCTAACACTATCCTAGGGCGGATGCTAACCCTAACCCTAACCCTAACACTATCCTAGGCCTGATGATAACCCTAACCCTAACCCTAACACTATCCTAGGATTTATGTTAACCCTAACCCTAACACTATCCTAGGGCTGATGCTAACCCTAACCCTAACCCTAACACTATCCTAGGGCGGATGCTAACCATAACCCTAACCCTAACACTATCCTAGGGCTGATGCTAACCCTAACACTAACACTATCCTAGGGCTGATGCTAACCCTAACCCTAACCCTAACATTATCCTAGGGCGGATGCTAACCCTAACCCTAACCCTAACACTATCCTAGGGCTGATGCCAACCCTAAACCTAACACTATCCTAGGGCTGATGCTAAACCTAACACTAACACTATCCTAGGGCTGATGCTATCCCTAACCCTAACACTAACACTCTAAAAGGACTGATGCTAACCCTAACCTTAACCCTAACACTATCCTAGGGCTGATGCTAACCCTAACCCTAACTCTACACTATCTTAGGGCTGAGGCTAACCCTAACCCTAACACTATCCTACGGCTGATGCTAACCCTAACCCTAACCCTAACACTATCCTAGGCCTGATGCTAACCCTAACCCTAACCCTAAAACTATCCTAGGCCTGATGCTAACCCTAACCCTAACACTATCCTAGAGCTGATGCTAACCCTAACCCTAACCCTAACACTATCCTAGGGCTGATGCTAACCCTAACCCTAACACTATCCTAGGCCTGATGATAACCCTAACCCTAACCCTAACACTATCCTAGGGCTGATGCTAACCCTAACCCTAACACTATCCTAGGGCTGATGCTAACCCTAACCCTAACCCTAACACTATCCTAAGTCTGATGCTAACACTAGCCCTCATACTATCCTAGGCCTGATGATAACCCTAACCCTAACCTTAACACTATCCTAGGGCTGATGCTAACCCTAACCCTAACCCTAACACTATCCTAGGGCGGATGCTAACCCTAACCGTAACCCTAACACTATCCTAGGGCTGATGCTAAGCCTAACACTAACACTATCCTAGGGCTGATGCTAACCCTAACCCTAACCCTAACATTATCCTAGGGCGGATGCTAACCCTAACCCTAACCCTAACACTATCCTAGGGCTGATGCTAACCCTAACCCTAACACTATCCTAGGGCTGATGCTAACCCTAACACTAACACTATCCTAGGGCTGATGCTAACCCTAACCCTAACACTAACACTCTCCAAGGGCTGATGCTAACCCTAACCTTAACCCTAACACTATCCTAGGGCTGATGCTAACCCTAACACTAACTCTACACTATCTTAGGGCTGAGGCTAACCCTAACCCTAACACTATCCTACGGCTGATGCTAACCCTAACCCTAACCCTAACACTATCCTAGGGCTGATGCTAACCCTAACCCTAACACTATCCTAGGCCTGATGCTAACCCGAACCCTAACCCTAACACTATCCTAGGCCTGATGCTAACCCTAACCCTAACACTATCCTAGGGCTGATGCTAACCCTAACCCTAACCCTAACACTATCCTAGGGCTGATGCTAACCCTAACCCTAACACTATCCTAGGCCTGATGATAACCCTAACCCTAACCCTAACACTATCCTAGGGCTGATGCTAACCCTAACCCTAACACTATCCTAGGGCTGATGCTAACCCTAACCCTAACCCTAACACTATCCTAAGTCTGATGCTAACCCTAGCCCTCATACTACCCTAGGCCTGATGATAACCCTAACCCTAACCTTAACACTATCCTAGGGCTGATGCTAACCCTAACCATAACCCTACCACTATCCTAGAGCTGATGCTAACCCTAACCCTAACACTATCCTAGGCCTGATGATAACCCTAACCCTAACCCTGACACTATCCTAGGGCTGATGCTAACCCTAACCCTAACCCTAACACTATCCTAGGGCGGATGCTAACCCTAACCCTAACCCTAACACTATCCTAGGGCTGATGCTAACCCTAACACTAACACTATCCTAGGGCTGATGCTAACCCTAACCCTAACCCTAACATTATCCTAGGGCGGATGCTAACCCTAACCCTAACCCTAACACTATCCTAGGGCTGATGCTAACCCTAACCCTAACACTATCCTAGGGCTGATGCTAACCCTAACACTAACACTATCCTAGGGCTGATGCTAACCCTAACACTAACGCTAACACTCTCCAAGGGCTGATGCTAACCCTAACCTTAACCCTAACACTATCCTAGGGCTGATGCTAACCCTAACCCTAACTCTACACTATCTTAGGGCTGAGGCTAACCCTAACCCTAACACTATCCTACGGCTGATGCTAACCCTAACCCTAACCCTAACACTATCCTAGGGCTGATGCTAACCCTAACCCTAACACTATCCTAGGCCTGATGCTAACCCTAACCCTAACACTATCCTAGGGCTGATGCTAACCCTAACCCTAACCCTAACACTATCCTAATGCGGATGCTAACCCTAACCCTAACCCTAACACTATCCTAGGGCTGATGCTAACCCTAACACTAGCACTATCCTAGGGCTGATGCTAACCCTAACCCTAACCCTAACACAATCCTAGGGCTGATGCTAACCCTAACCCTAACTCTAACACTATCTTAGGGCTGAGGCTAACCCTAACCCTAACACTATCCTACGGCTGATGCTAACCCTAACCCTAACCCTAAGACTATCCTAGGGCTGATGCTAACCCTAAACCTAACACTATCCTAGGCCTGATGCTAACCCTAAGCCTAACCCTAACACTATCGTAGGGCTGATGCTAACCCTAAGCCTAACACTATCCTAGGGCTGATGCTAACCTAACCCTAAGCCTAACACTATCCTAGGGCTGATGCTAACCCTAACCCTAACACTATCCTAGGCCTGATGATAACCCTAACCCTAACCCTAACACCATCCTAGGGCTGATGCTAACCCTAACCCAAACACTATCCTAGGGCTGATGCTAACCCTAACCCTAACCCTAACACTATCCTAGGGCTGAGGCTAACCCTAACCCTAACCCTAACACTATCCTAGAGCTGATGCTAACCCTAACCCTAACCCTAACCCTAACCCTAATACTATCCTAGGGCTGATGCTAACCCTAACCCTAACCCTAACACTATCCTAAGGCTGATGCTAACCCTAACACTAACACTATCCTAGGCCTGGTGCTAACCCTAACCCTAACCCTAACACTATTCTAGGGCTGATGCTAACCCTAACCCTAATAATATCCTAGGGCTGATGCTAACCCTAACCCTAACCCTAACACTATCCTAGGGCTGATGCTATCCCTAACCCTAACCCTAACACTATCCTAGGGCTGATGCTAACCCTAACCCTAACCCTAATACTATCCTAGGGCTGATGCTAACCCTAACCCTAACCCTAACACTATCCTAGGGCTGATGCTAACCCTAACCCTAACCCTAACACTATCCTAGGGCTGATGCTAACCCTAACCCTAACACTATCCTAGGCCTGATGATAACCCTAACCCTAACCCTAACACTATCCTAAGTCTGATGCTAACCCTAGCCCTCACACTATCCTAGGCCTGATGATAACCCTAACCCTAACTTTAACACTATCCTAGGGCTGATGCTAACCCTAACCCTAACCCTAACACTATCCTAGAGCTGATGCTAACCCTAACCCTAACACTATCCTAGGCCTGATGATAACCCTAACCCTAACCCTGACACTATCCTAGGGCTGATGCTAACCCTAACCCTAACACTATCCTAGGGCTGATGCTAACCCTAACCCTAACCCTAACACTATCCTAGGCCTGATGCTAACCCTATCGCTAACCCTAACACTCTCCTAGGGCTGAGGGTAACCCCAACCCTAACACTATCCTAGGGCTGATGCTAACCCTAACCCTAACCCAAACACTATCCTAGGGTTGATGCTAACCCTAACCCTGATACTATCCTAGGGCTGATGCTAACCCTAACCCTAACCCTAACACTATCCTTGGGCTGATGCTAACCCTAACCCTAACACTATCCTGGGCCTGATGCTAACCCTAACCCTAACCCTAACACTATCCTAGGGCTGATGCTTACCCTAACCCTAACACTATCCTTGGGCTGATGCTAACCCTAACCCTAACCCTAACACTATCCTAGGGCAGATGCTAACCCTAACGCTAACCCTAACACTATCCTTGAACTGATCCTAACCCTAATCCTAACCCTAACACTATCCTAGGCCTGATGATAACCCTAACCCTAACCGTAACACTATCCTAGGGCTGATGCTAACCCTAACCCTAACACTATCCTAGGCCTGATGATAACCCTAACCCTAACCCTAACACTATCCTAGGGCTGATGCTAACCCTAACCCTAACACTATCCTAGGGCTGATGCTAACCCTAACCCTAACCCTAACACTATCCTAAGTCTGATGCTAACCCTAGCCCTCATACTATCCTAGGCCTGATGATAACCCTAACCCTAACCTTAACACTATCCTAGGGCTGATGCTAACCCTAACCCTAACCCTAACACTATCCTAGGGCGGATGCTAACCCTAACCGTAACCCTAACACTATCCTAGGGCTGATGCTAAGCCTAACACTAACACTATCCTAGGGCTGATGCTAACCCTAACCCTAACCCTAACATTATCCTAGGGCGGATGCTAACCCTAACCCTAACCCTAACACTATCCTAGGGCTGATGCTAACCCTAACCCTAACACTATCCTAGGGCTGATGCTAACCCTAACACTAACACTATCCTAGGGCTGATGCTAACCCTAACCTTAACCCTAACACTATCCTAGGGCTGATGCTAACCCTAACCCTAACTCTACACTATCTTAGGGCTGAGGCTAACCCTAACCCTAACACTATCCTACGGCTGATGCTAACCCTAACCCTAACCCTAACACTATCCTAGGGCTGATGCTAACCCTAACCCTAACACTATCCTAGGCCTGATGCTAACCCGAACCCTAACCCTAACACTATCCTAGGCCTGATGCTAACCCTAACCCTAACACTATCCTAGGGCTGATGCTAACCCTAACCCTAACCCTAACACTATCCTAGGGCTGATGCTAACCCTAACCCTAACACTATCCTAGGCCTGATGATAACCCTAACCCTAACCCTAACACTATCCTAGGGCTGATGCTAACCCTAACCCTAACACTATCCTAGGGCTGATGCTAACCCTAACCCTAACCCTAACACTATCCTAAGTCTGATGCTAACCCTAGCCCTCATACTACCCTAGGCCTGATGATAACCCTAACCCTAACCTTATCACTATCCTAGGGCTGATGCTAACCCTAACCATAACCCTAACACTATCCTAGAGCTGATGCTAACCCTAACCCTAACACTATCCTAGGCCTGATGATAACCCTAACCCTAACCCTGACACTATCCTAGGGCTGATGCTAACCCTAACCCTAACCCTAACACTATCCTAGGGCGGATGCTAACCCTAACCCTAACCCTAACACTATCCTAGGGCTGATGCTAACCCTAACACTAACACTATCCTAGGGCTGATGCTAACCCTAACCCTAACCCTAACATTATCCTAGGGCGGATGCTAACCCTAACCCTAACCCTAACACTATCCTAGGGCTGATGCTAACCCTAACCCTAACACTATCTTGGGGCTGATGCTAACCCTAACACTAACACTATCCTAGGGCTGATGCTAACCCTAACACTAACGCTAACACTCTCCAAGGGCTGATGCTAACCCTAACCTTAACCCTAACACTATCCTAGGGCTGATGCTAACCCTAACCCTAACTCTACACTATCTTAGGGCTGAGGCTAACCCTAACCCTAACACTATCCTACGGCTGATGCTAACCCTAACCCTAACCCTAACACTATCCTAGGGCTGATGCTAACCCTAACCCTAACACTATCCTAGGCCTGATGCTAACCCTAACCCTAACACTATCCTAGGGCTGATGCTAACCCTAACCCTAACCCTAACACTATCCTAATGCGGATGCTAACCCTAACCCTAACCCTAACACTATCCTAGGGCTGATGCTAACCCTAACACTAGCACTATCCTAGGGCTGATGCTAACCCTAACCCTAACCCTAACACAATCCTAGGGCTGATGCTAACCCTAACCCTAACTCTAACACTATCTTAGGGCTGAGGCTAACGCTAACCCTAACACTATCCTACGGCTGATGCTAACCCTAACCCTAACCCTAAGACTATCCTAGGGCTGATGCTAACCCTAAACCTAACACTATCCTAGGCCTGATGCTAACCCTAAGCCTAACCCTAACACTATCGTAGGGCTGATGCTAACCCTAAGCCTAACACTATCCTAGGGCTGATGCTAACCTAACCCTAAGCCTAACACTATCCTAGGGCTGATGCTAACCCTAACCCTAACACTATCCTAGGCCTGATGATAACCCTAACCCTAACCCTAACACCATCCTAGGGCTGATGCTAACCCTAACCCTAACACTATCCTAGGGCTGATGCTAACCCTAACCCTAACCCTAACACTATCCTAGGGCTGAGGCTAACCCTAACCCTAACCCTAACACTATCCTAGAGCTGATGCTAACCCTAACCCTAACCCTAACCCTAACCCTAATACTATCCTAGGGCTGATGCTAACCCTAACCCTAACCCTAACACTATCCTAAGGCTGATGCTAACCCTAACACTAACACTATCCTAGGCCTGGTGCTAACCCTAACCCTAACCCTAACACTATTCTAGGGCTGATGCTAACCCTAACCCTAATAATATCCTAGGGCTGATGCTAACCCTAACCCTAACCCTAACACTATCCTAGGGCTGATGCTATCCCTAACCCTAACCCTAACACTATCCTAGGGCTGATGCTAACCCTAACCCTAACCCTAATACTATCCTAGGGCTGATGCTAACCCTAACCCTAACCCTAACACTATCCTAGGGCTGATGCTAACCCTAACCCTAACCCTAACACTATCCTAGGGCTGATGCTAACCCTAACCCTAACACTATCCTAGGCCTGATGATAACCCTAACCCTAACCCTAACACTATCCTAAGTCTGATGCTAACCCTAGCCCTCACACTATCCTAGGCCTGATGATAACCCTAACCCTAACTTTAACACTATCCTAGGGCTGATGCTAACCCTAACCCTAACCCTAACACTATCCTAGAGCTGATGCTAACCCTAACCCTAACACTATCCTAGGCCTGATGATAACCCTAACCCTAACCCTGACACTATCCTAGGGCTGATGCTAACCCTAACCCTAACACTATCCTAGGGCTGATGCTAACCCTAACCCTAACCCTAACACTATCCTAGGCCTGATGCTAACCCTATCGCTAACCCTAACACTCTCCTAGGGCTGAGGGTAACCCCAACCCTAACACTATCCTAGGGCTGATGCTAACCCTAACCCTAACCCAAACACTATCCTAGGGTTGATGCTAACCCTAACCCTGATACTATCCTAGGGCTGATGCTAACCCTAACCCTAACCCTAACACTATCCTTGGGCTGATGCTAACCCTAACCCTAACACTATCCTGGGCCTGATGCTAACCCTAACCCTAACCCTAACACTATCCTAGGGCTGATGCTTACCCTAACCCTAACACTATCCTTGGGCTGATGCTAACC
The DNA here is from genome assembly GCF_020740605.2 of Lemur catta. Taxonomy (NCBI): domain Eukaryota; kingdom Metazoa; phylum Chordata; class Mammalia; order Primates; family Lemuridae; genus Lemur; species Lemur catta. Next base: position 1,145,620 of record NW_025423859.1, on the reverse strand, counting down.
CTAACCCTAACCCTAACACTATCCTAGGGCAGATGCTAACCCTAACGCTAACCCTAACACTATCCTTGAACTGATCCTAACCCTAATCCTAACCCTAACACTATCCTAGGCCTGATGATAACCCTAACCCTAACCCTAACACTATCCTAGGATTTATGTTAACCCTAACCCTAACACTATCCTAGGGCTGATGCTAACCCTAACCCTAACCCTAACACTATCCTAGGGCTGATGCTAACCCTAACCCTAACACTATCCTAGGCCTGATGATAACCCTAACCCTAACCCTAACACTATCCTAAGTCTGATGCTAACCCTAGCCCTCACACTATCCTAGGCCTGATGATAACCCTAACCCTAACTTTAACACTATCCTAGGGCTGATGCTAACCCTAACCCTAACCCTAACACTATCCTAGAGCTGATGCTAACCCTAACCCTAACACTATCCTAGGCCTGATGATAACCCTAACCCTAACCCTGACACTATCCTAGGGCTGATGCTAACCCTAACCCTAACACTATCCTAGGGCTCATGCTAACCCTAACCCTAACCCTAACACTATCCTAGGCCTGATGCTAACCCTATCGCTAACCCTAACACTCTCCTAGGGCTGAGGGTAACCCCAACCCTAACACTATCCTAGGGCTGATGCTAACCCTAACCCTAACCCAAACACTATCCTAGGGTTGATGCTAACCCTAACCCTGATACTATCCTAGGGCTGATGCTAACCCTAACCCTAACCCTAACACTATCCTTGGGCTGATGCTAACCCTAACCCTAACACTATCCTGGGCCTGATGCTAACCCTAACCCTAACCCTAACACTATCCTAGGGCTGATGCTTACCCTAACCCTAACACTATCCTTGGGCTGATGCTAACCCTAACCCTAACCCTAACACTATCCTAGGGCAGATGCTAACCCTAACGCTAACCCTAACACTATCCTTGAACTGATCCTAACCCTAACCCTAACCCTAACACTATCCTAGGCCTGATGATAACCCTAACCCTAACCCTAACACTATCCTAGGATTTATGTTAACCCTAACCCTAACACTATCCTAGGGCTGATGCTAACCCTAACCCTAACCCTAACACTATCCTAGGGCGGATGCTAACCCTAACCCTGACCCTAACACTATCCTAGGGCTGATGCTAACCCTAACACTAACACTATCCTAGGGCTGATGCTAACCCTAACCCTAACCCTAACATTATCCTAGGGCGGATGCTAACCCTAACCCTAACCCTAACACTATCCTAGGGCTGATGCTAACCCTAACACTAACACTATTCTAGGCCTGATGCTAACCCTAACCCTAACCCTAACACTATCCTAGGGCTGATGCTAACCCTAACCCTAACACTATCCTAGGGCTGATGCTAACCCTAACACTAACACTATCCTAGGGCTGATGCTAACCCTAACCCTAACCCTAACACTCTCCAAGGGCTGATGCTAACCCTAACCCTAACCCTAACACTATCCTAGGGATGATGCTAACCCTAACCCTAACTCTAACACTATCTTAGGGCTGAGGATAACCCTAACCCTAACACTATCCTACGGCTGATGCTAACCCTAACCCTAACCCTAACACTATCCTAGGGCTGATGCTAACCCTAACCCTAACACTATCCTAGGCCTGATGCTAACCCTAACCCTAACCCTAACACTATCCTAGGGCTGATGCTAACCCTAACCCTAACACTATCCCAGGGCTGATGCTAACCCTAACCCTAACCCTAACACTATCCTAGGGCTGATGCTAACCCTAACCCTAACACTATCCTAGGCCTGATGATAACCCTAACCCTAACCCTAACACTATCCTAGGGCTGATGCTAACCCTAACCCTAACACTATCCTAGGGCTGATGCTAACCCTAACCCTAGCCCTAACACTATCCTAAGTCTGATGCTAACCCTAGACCTCACACTATACTAGGCCTGATGATAACCATAACCCTAACCTTAACACTATCCTAGGGCTGAGGCTAACCCTAACCATAACACTATCCTAGGGCTGATGCTAACCCTAACCCTAACCCAAACACTGTCGTAGGGTTGATGCTAACCCTAACCCTAACACTATCCTAGGGCTGATGCTAACCCTAACCCTAACCCTAACACTATCCTTGGACAGATGCTAACCTTAACCCTAACACTATCCTGGGCCTGATGCTAACCCTAACCCTAACCCTAACACTATCCTAGGGCTGATGCTAACCCTAACCCTAACACTATCCTTGGGCTGATGCTAACCCTAACCCTAACCCTAACAATATCCTAGGGCAGATGCTAACCCCAACCCTAACCCTAACACTATCCTTGGGCTGATGCTAACCCTAACCCTAACACTATCCTAGGGCTGATGCTAACCCTAACACTAACACTATCCTAGGGCTGATGCTAACCCTAACCCTAACACTAACACTCTCCAAGGGCTGATGCTAACCCTAACCTTAACCCTAACACTATCCTAGGGCTGATGCTAACCCTAACCCTAACTCTACACTATCTTAGGGCTGAGGCTAACCCTAACCCTAACACTATCCTACGGCTGATGCTAACCCTAACCCTAACCCTAACACTATCCTAGGGCTGATGCTAACCCTAACCCTAACACTATCCTAGGGCTGATGCTAACCCGAACCCTAACACTATCCTTGGGCTGATGCTAACCCTAACCCTAACCCTAACAATATCCTAGGGCAGATGCTAACCCTAACCCTAACACTATCCTTGGGCTGATGCTAACCCTAACCCTAACACTATCCTGGGCCTGATGCTAACCCTAACCCTAACCCTAACACTATCCTAGGGCTGATGCTAACCCTAACCCTAACACTATCCTTGGGCTGATGCTAACCCTAACCCTAACCCTAACACTATCCTAGGCCTGATGATAACCCTAACCCTAACCCTAACACTATCCTAGGGTTTATGTTAACCCTAACCCTAACACTATCCTAGGGCTGATACTAACCCTAACCCTAACCCTAACACTATCCTAGGGCGGATGCTAACCCTAACCCTAACCCTAACACTATCCTAGGGCTGATGCTAACCCTAACACTAACACTATCCTAGGGCTGATGCTAACCCTAACCCTAACCCTAACATTATCCTAGGGCGGATGCTAACCCTAACCCTAACCCTAACACTATCCTAGGGCTGATGCTAACCCTAACCCTAACACTATCCTAGGGCTGATGCTAACCCTAACACTAACACTATCCTAGGGCTGATGCTAACCCTAACCCTAACACTAACACTCTCCAAGGGCTGATGCTAACCCTAACCTTAACCCTAACACTATCCTAGGGCTGATGCTAACCCTAACCCTAACTCTACACTATCTTAGGGCTGAGGCTAACCCTAACCCTAACACTATCCTACGGCTGATGCTAACCCTAACCCTAACCCTAACACTATCCTAGGGCTGATGCTAACCCTAACCCTAACACTATCCTAGGCCTGATGCTAACCCGAACCCTAACCCTAACACTATCCTAGGCCTGATGCTAACCCTAACCCTAACACTATCCTAGGGCTGATGCTAACCCTAACCCTAACCCTAACACTATCCTAGGGCGGATGCTAACCCTAACCCTAACCCTAACACTATCCTAGGCCTGATGATAACCCTAACCCTAACCCTAACACTATCCTAGGATTTATGTTAACCCTAACCCTAACACTATCCTAGGGCTGATGCTAACCCTAACCCTAACGCTAACACTATCCTAGGGCGGATGCTAACCCTAACCCTAACCCTAACACTATCCTAGGACTGATGCTAACCCTAACACTAACACTATCCTAGGGCTGATGCTAACCCTAACCCTAACCCTAACATTATCCTAGGGCGGATGCTAACCCTAACCCTAACCCTAACACTATCCTAGGGCTGATGCTAACCCTAAACCTAACACTATCCTAGGGCTGATGCTAAACCTAACACTAACACTATCCTAGGGCTGATGCTAACCCTAACCCTAACACTAACACTCTCCAAGGACTGATGCTAACCCTAACCTTAACCCTAACACTATCCTAGGGCTGATGCTAACCCTAACCCTAACTCTACACTATCTTAGGGCTGAGGCTAACCCTAACCCTAACACTATCCTACGGCTGATGCTAACCCTAACCCTAACCCTAACACTATCCTAGGGCTGATGCTAACCCTAACCCTAACACTATCCTAGGCCTGATGCTAACCCTAACCCTAACCCTAACACTATCCTAGGCCTGATGCTAACCCTAACCCTAACACTATCCTAGAGCTGATGCTAACCCTAACCCTAACCCTAACACTATCCTAGGGCTGATGCTAACCCTAACCCTAACACTATCCTAGGCCTGATGATAACCCTAACCCTAACCCTAACACTATCCTAGGGCTGATGCTAACCCTAACCCTAACACTATCCTAGGGCTGATGCTAACCCTAACCCTAACCCTAACACTATCCTAAGTCTGATGCTAACCCTAGCCCTCATACTATCCTAGGCCTGATGATAACCCTAACCCTAACCTTAACACTATCCTAGGGCTGATGCTAACCCTAACCCTAACCCTAACACTATCCTAGGGCGGATGCTAACCCTAACCCTAACCCTAACACTATCCTAGGGCTGATGCTAACCCTAACACTAACACTATCCTAGGGCTGATGCTAACCCTAACCCTAACCCTAACATTATCCTAGGGCGGATGCTAACCCTAACCCTAACCCTAACACTATCCTAGGGCTGATGCTAACCCTAACCCTAACACTATCCTAGGGCTGATGCTAACCCTAACACTAACACTATCCTAGGGCTGATGCTAACCCTAACCCTAACACTAACACTCTCCAAGGGATGATGCTAACCCTAACCTTAACCCTAACACTATCCTAGGGCTGATGCTAACCCTAACCCTAACTCTACACTATCTTAGGGCTGAGGCTAACCCTAACACTAACACTATCCTACGGCTGATGCTAACCCTAACCCAACCCTAACACTATCCTAGGGCTGATGCTAACCCTAACCCTAACACTATCCTAGGCCTGATGCTAACCCGAACACTAACCCTAACACTATCCTAGGCCTGATGCTAACCCTAACCCTAACACTATCCTAGGGCTGATGCTAACCCTAACCCTAACCCTAACACTATCCTAGGGCTGATGCTAACCCTAACCCTAACACTATCCTAGGCCTGATGATAACCCTAACCCTAACCCTAACACTATCCTAGGGCTGATGCTAACCCTAACCCTAACACTATCCTAGGGCTGATGCTAACCCTAACCCTAACCCTAACACTATCCTAAGTCTGATGCTAACCCTAGCCCTCATACTATCCTAGGCCTGATGATAACCCTAACCCTAACCTTAACACTATCCTAGGGCTGATGCTAACCCTAACCATAACCCTAACACTATCCTAGAGCTGATGCTAACCCTAACCCTAACACTATCCTAGGCCTGATGATAACCCTAACCCTAACCCTGACACTATCCTAGGGCTGATGCTAACCCTAACCCTAACCCTAACACTATCCTAGGGCGGATGCTAACCCTAACCCTAACCCTAACACTATTCTAGGGCGGATGCTAACCCTAACACTAACACTATCCTAGGGCGGATGCTAACCCTAACCCTAACCCTAACACTATCCTAGGGCTGATGCTAACCCTAACACTAACACTATCCTAGGGCTGATGCTAACCCTAACCCTAACCCTAACATTATCCTAGGGCGGATGCTAACCCTAACCCTAACCCTAACACTATCCTAGGGCTGATGCTAACCCTAACCCAAACACTATCCTAGGGCTGATGCTAACCCTAACACTAACACTATCCTAGGGCTGATGCTAACCCTAACACTAACACTAACACTCTCCAAGGGCTGATGCTAACCCTAACCTTAACCCTAACACTATCCTAGGGCTGATGCTAACCCTAACCCTAACTCTACACTATCTTAGGGCTGAGGCTAACCCTAACCCTAACACTATCCTACGGCTGATGCTAACCCTAACCCTAACCCTAACACTATCCTAGGGCTCATGCTAACCCTAACCCTAACACTATCCTAGGCCTGATGCTAACCCTAACCCTAACACTATCCTAGGGCTGATGCTAACCCTAACCCTAACCCTAACACTATCCTAATGCGGATGCTAACCCTAACCCTAACCCTAACACTATCCTAGGGCTGATGCTAACCCTAACACTAGCACTATCCTAGGGCTGATGCTAACCCTAACCCTAACCCTAACACAATCCTAGGGCTGATGCTAACCCTAACCCTAACTCTAACACTATCTTAGGGCTGAGGCTAACCCTAACCCTAACACTATCCTACGGCTGATGCTAACCCTAACCCTAACCCTAAGACTATCCTAGGGCTGATGCTAACCCTAAACCTAACACTATCCTAGGCCTGATGCTAACCCTAAGCCTAACCCTAACTTTATCGTAGGGCTGATGCTAACCCTAAGCCTAACACTATCCTAGGGCTGATGCTAACCTAACCCTAAGCATAACACTATTCTAGGGCTGATGCTAACCCTAACCCTAACACTATCCTAGGCCTGATGATAACCCTAACCCTAACCCTAACACCATCCTAGGGCTGATGCTAACCCTAACCCTAACACTATCCTAGGGCTGATGCTAACCCTAACCCTAACCCTAACACTATCCTAGGGCTGATGCTAACCCTAACCCTAACCCTAACACGATCCTAGAGCTGATGCTAACCCTAACCCTAACCCTAACCCTAACCCTAATACTATCCTAGGGCTGATGCTAACCCTAACCCTAACCCTAACACTATCCTAAGGCTGATGCTAACCCTAACACTAACACTATCCTAGGCCTGGTGCTAACCCTAACCCTAACCCTAACACTATTCTAGGGCTGATGCTAACCCTAACCCTAATAATATCCTAGGGCTGATGCTAACCCTAACCCTAACCCTAACACTATCCTAGGGCTGATGCTATCCCTAACCCTAACCCTAACACTATCCTAGGGCTGATGCTAACCCTAACCCTAACCCTAATACTATCCTAGGGCTGATGCTAACCCTAACCCTAACCCTAACACTATCCCAGGGCTGATGCTAACCCTAACCCTAACCCTAACACTATCCTAGGGCTGATGCTAACCCTAACCCTAACACTATCCTAGGCCTGATGATAACCCTAACCCTAACCCTAACACTATCCTAAGTCTGATGCTAACCCTAGCCCTCACACTATCCTAGGCCTGATGATAACCCTAACCCTAACTTTAACACTATCCTAGGGCTGATGCTAACCCTAACCCTAACCCTAACACTATCCTAGAGCTGATGCTAACCCTATCCCTAACACTATCCTAGGCCTGATGATAACCCTAACCCTAACCCTGACACTATCCTAGGGCTGATGCTAACCCTAACCCTAACACTATCCTAGGGCTGATGCTAACCCTAACCCTAACCCTAACACTATCCTAGGCCTGATGCTAACCCTATCGCTAACCCTAACACTCTCCTAGGGCTGAGGGTAACCACAACCCTAACACTATCCTAGGGCTGATGCTAACCCTAACCCTAACCCAAACACTATCCTAGGGTTGATGCTAACCCTAACCCTGATACTATCCTAGGGCTGATGCTAACCCTAACCCTAACCCTAACACTATCCTTGGGCTGATGCTAACCCTAACCCTAACACTATCCTGGGCCTGATGCTAACCCTAACCCTAACCCTAACACTATCCTAGGGCTGATGCTTACCCTAAGCCTAACACTATCCTTGGGCTGATGCTAACCCTAACCCTAATCCTAACACTATCCTAGGGCATATGCTAACCCTAACGCTAACCCTAACACTATCCTTGAACTGATCCTAACCCTAACCCTAACCCTAACACTATCCTAGGCCTGATGATAACCCTAACCCTAACCCTAACACTATCCTAGGATTTATGTTAACCCTAACCCTAACACTATCCTAGGGCTGATGCTAACCCTAACCCTAACCCTAACACTATCCTAGGGCGGATGCTAACCCTAACCCTGACCCTAACACTATCCTAGGGCTGATGCTAACCCTAACACTAACACTATCCTAGGGCTGATGCTAACCCTAACCCTAACCCTAACATTATCCTAGGGCGGATGCTAACCCTAACCCTAACCCTAACACTATCCTAGGGCTGATGCTAACCCTAACACTAACACTATCCTAGGCCTGATGCTAACCCTAACCCTAACCCTAACACTATCCTAGGGCTGATGCTAACCCTAACCCTAACACTATCCTAGGGCTGATGCTAACCCTAACACTAACACTATCCTAGGGCTGATGCTAACCCTAACCCTAACCCTAACACTCTCCAAGGGCTGATGCTAACCCTAACCCTAACCCTAACACTATCCTAGGGCTGATGCTAACCCTAACCCTAACTCTAACACTATCTTAGGGCTGAGGATAACCCTAACCCTAACACTATCCTACGGCTGATGCTAACCCTAACCCTAACCCTAACACTATCCTAGGGCTGATGCTAACCCCAACCCTAACACTATCCTAGGCCTGATGCTAACCCTAACCCTAACCCTAACACTATCCTAGGGCTGATGCTAACCCTAACCCTAACACTATCCTAGGGCTGATGCTAACCCTAACCCTAACCCTAACACTATCCTAGGGCTGATGCTAACCCTAACCCTAACACTATCCTAGGCCTGATGATAACCCTAACCCTAACCCTAACACTATCCTAGGGCTGATGCTAACCCTAACCCTAACACTATCCTAGGGCTGATGCTAACCCTAACCCTAGCCCTAACACTATCCTAAGTCTGATGCTAACCCTAGACCTCACACTATACTAGGCCTGATGATAACCATAAGCCTAACCTTAACACTATCCTAGGGCTGAGGCTAACCCTAACCATAACACTATCCTAGGGCTGATGCTAACCCTAACCCTAACCCAAACACTGTCCTAGGGTTGATGCTAACCCTAACCCTAACACTATCCTAGGGCTGATGCTAACCCTAACCCTAACCCTAACACTATCCTTGGACAGATGCTACCCTAACCCTAACACTATCCTGGGCCTGATGCTAACCCTAACCCTAACCCTAACACTATCCTAGGGCTGATGCTAACCCTAACCCTAACACTATCCTTGGGCTGATGCTAACCCTAACCCTAACCCTAACAATATCCTAGGGCAGATGCTAACCCTAACCCTAACCCTAACACTATCCTTGGGCTGATGCTAACCCTAACCCTAACACTATCCTGGGCCTGATGCTAACCCTAACCCTAACCCTAACACTATCCTAGGGCTGATGCTAACCCTAACCCTAACACTATCCTTGGGCTGATGCTAACCCTAACCCTAACCCTAACACTATCCTAGGCCTGATGATAACCCTAACCCTAACCCTAACACTATCCTAGGGTTTATGTTAACCCTAACCCTAACACTATCCTAGGGCAGATGCTAACCCTAACGCTAACCCTAACACTATCCTTGAACTGATCCTAACCCTAACCCTAACGCTAACACTATCCTAGGCCTGATGATAACCCTAACCCTAACCCTAACACTATCCTAGGATTTATGTTAACCTTAACCCTAACACTATCCTAGTGCTGATGCAAACCCTAACCCTAACCCTAACACTATCCTAGGGCGGATGCTAACCCTAACCCTAACCCTAACACTATCCTAGGGCTGATGCTAACCCTAACCCTAACCCTAACACTATCCTAATGCGGATGCTAACCCTAACCCTAACCCTAACACTATCCTAGGGCTGATGCTAACCCTAACACTAGCACTATCCTAGGGCTGATGCTAACCCTAACCCTAACCCTAACACTATCCTAGGGCTGATGCTTACCCTAACCCTAACACTATCCTTGGGCTGATGCTAACCCTAACCCTAACCCTAACACTATGCTAGGGCAGATGCTAACCCTAACGCTAACCCTAACACTATCCTTGAACTGATCCTAACCCTAACCCTAACCCTAACACTATCCTAGGCCTGATGATAACCCTAACCCTAACCCTAACACTATCCTAGGATTTATGTTAACCCTAACCCTAACACTATCCTAGTGCTGATGCAAACCCTAACCCTAACCCTAACACTATCCTAGGGCGGATGCTAACCCTAACCCTAACCCTAACACTATCCTAGTGCTGATGCTAACCCTAACACTAACACTATCCTGGGGCTGATGCTAACCCTAACCCTAACCCTAACATTATCCTAGGGCGGATGCTAACCCTAACCCTAACCCTAACACTATCCTAGGGCTGATGCTAACCCTAACACTAACACTATCCTAGGCCTGATGCTAACCCTAACCCTAACCCTAACACTATCCTAGGGCTGATGCTAACCCTAACCCTAACACTATCCTAGGGCTGATGCTAACCCTAACCCTAACACTATCCTAGGGCTGATGCTAACCCTAACCCTAACTCTAACACTATCTTAGGGCTGAGGCTAACCCTAACCCTAACACTATCCTACGGCTGATGCTAACCCTAACCCTAACCCTAACACTATCCTAGGGCTGATGCTAACCCTAACCCTAACACTATCCTAGGCCTGATGCTAACCCTAACCCTAACCCTAACACTATCCTAGGGCTGATGCTAACCCTAACCCTAACACTATCCTAGGGCTGATGCTAACCCTAACCCTAACCCTAACACTATCCTAGGGCTGATGCTAACCCTAACCCTAACACTATCCTAGGCCTGATGATAACCCTAACCCTAACCCTAACACTATCCTAGGGCTGATGCTAACCCTAACCCTAACACTATCCTAGGGCTGATGCTAACCCTAACCCTAACCCTAACACTATCCTAAGTCTGATGCTAACCCTAGACCTCACACTATACTAGGCCTGATGATAACCATAACCCTAACCTTAACACTATCCTAGGGCTGATGCTAACCCTAACCCTAACCCTAACACTATCCTAGAGCTGATGCTAACCCTAACCCTAACACTATCGTAGGCCTGATGATAACCCTAACACTAACCCTGACACTATCCAAGGGCTGATGCTAACCCTAACCTTAACACTATCCTAGGGCTGATGCTAACCCTAACCCTAACGCTATCACTATCCTAGGCCTGATGCTAACCCTATCCCTAACCCTAACACTCTCCTAGGGCTGAGGCTAACCCTAACCCTAACACGATCCTAGGGCTGATGCTAACCCTAACCCTAACCCAAACACTATCCTAGGGTTGATGCTAACCCTAACCCTAACACTATCCTAGGGCTGATGCTAACCCTAACCCTAACCCTAACACTATCCTTGGACTGATGCTAACCCTAACCCTAACACTATCCTGGGCCTGATGCTAACCCTAACCCTAACCCTAACACTATCCTAGGGCTGATGCTAACCCTAACCCTAACACTATCCTTGGGCTGATGCTAACCCTAACCCTAACCCTAACACTATCCTAGGGCAGATGCTAACCCTAACGCTAACCGTAACACTATCCTTGAACTGATGCTAACCCTAACCCTAACCCTAACACTATCCTAGGCCTGATGATAACCCTAAACCTAACCCTAACACTACCCTAGGATTTATGTTAACCCTAACCCTAACACTATCCTAGGGCTGATGCTAACCCTAACCCTAACCCTAACACTATCCTAGGGCGGATGCTAACCCTAACCCTTACCCTAACACTATCCTAGGGCTGATGCTAACCCTAACACTAACACTATCCTAGGGCTGATGCTAACCCTAACCCTAACCCTAACATTATCCTAGGGCGGATGCTAACCCTAACCCTAACCCTAACACTATCCTAGGGCTGATGCTAACCCTAACCCTAACACTATCCTAGGGCTGATGCTAACCCTAACGCTAACACTATCCTAGGGCTGATGCTAACCCTAACCCTAACCCTAACACTCTCCAAGGGCTGATGCTAACCCTAACACTATCCTAGGGCTGATGCTAACCCTAACCCTAACTCTACACTATCTTAGGGCTGAGGCTAACCCTAACCCTAACACTATCCTACGGCTGATGCTAACCCTAACCCTAACCCTAACACTATCCTAGGGCTGATGCTAACCCTAACCCTAACACTATCCTAGGCCTGATGCTAACCCTAACCCTAACCCTAACACTATACTAGGGCTGATGCTAACCCTAACCCTAACACTATCCTAGGGCTGATGCTAACCCTAACCCTAACCCTAACACTATCCTAGGGCTGATGCTAACCCTAACCCTAACACTATCCTAGGCCTGATCATAACCCTAACCCTAACCCTAACACTATCCTAGGGCTGATGCTATCACTAACCCTAACACTATCCTAGGGCTGATGCTAACCCTAACCCTAACCCTAACACTATCCTTAGTCTGATGCTAACCGTAGACCTCACACTATACTAGGCCTGATGATAACCATAACCCTAACCTTAACACTATCCCAGGGCTGATGCTAACCCTAACCCTAACCCTAACACTATCCTAGAGCTGATGCTAACCCTAACCCTAACACTATCCTAGGCCTGATGATAACCGTAACACTAACCCTGACACTATCCTAGGGCTGATGCTAACCCTAACCCTAACACTATACTAGGGCTGATGCTAACCCTAACCCTAACGCTAACACTATCCTAGGCCTGATGCTAACCCTATCCCTAACCCTAACACTCTCCTAGGGCTGAGGCTAACCCTAACCCTAACACTATCCTAGGGCTGATGCTAACCCTAACCCTAACACAAACACTATCCTAGGGTTGATGCTAACCCTAACCCTAACACTATGCTAGGGCTGATGCTAACCCTAACCCTAACCCTAACACTATCCTTGGACTGATGCTAACCCTAACCCTAACACTATCCTGGGCCTGATGCTAACCCTAACCCTAACCCTAACACTATCCTAGGGCTGATGCTAACCCTAACCCTAACACTATCCTTGGGCTGATGCTAACCCTAACCCTAACCCTAACACTATCCTAGGGCAGATGCTAACCCTAACGCTAACCATAACACTATCCTTGAACTGATGCTAACCCTAACCCTAACCCTAACACTATCCTAGGCCTGATGATAACCCTAACCCTAACCCTAACACTATCCTAGGATTTATGTTAACCCTAACCCTAACACTATCCTAGGGCTGATGCTAACCCTAACCCTAACCCTAACACTATCCTAGGGCGGATGCTAACCCTAACCCTTACCCTAACACTATCCTAGGGCTAATGCTACCCTAACACTAACACTATCCTAGGGCTGATGCTAACACTAACCCTAACCCTAACATTATCCTAGGGCGGATGCTAACCCTAACCCTAACCCTAACACTATCCTAGGGCTGATGCTAACCCTAACCCTAACACTATCCTAGGGCTGATGCTAACCCTAACACTAACACTATCCTAGGGCTGATGCTAACCCTAACCCTAACCCTAACACTCTCCAAGGGCTGATGCTAACCCTAACCCTAACCCTAACACTATCCTAGGGCTGATGCTAACCCTAACCCTAACTCTACACTATCTTAGGGCTGAGGCTAACCCTAACCCTAACACTATCCTACGGCTGATGCTAACCCTAACCCTAACCCTTACACTATCCTAGGGCTGATGCTAACCCTAACCCTAACACTATCCTAGGCCTGATGCTAACCCTAACCCTAACCCTAACACTATCCTAGGGCTGATGCTAACCCTAACCCTAACACTATCCTAGGGCTGTTGCTAACCCTAACCCTAACCCTAACACTATCCTAGGGCTGATGCTAACCCTAACCCTAACACTATCCTAGGCCTGATGCTAACCCTAACCCTAACCCTAACACTATCCTAGGGCTGATGCTAACCCTAACCCTAACACTATCCTAGGGCTGATGCTAAACCTAACCCTAACCCTAACACTATCCTAAGTCTGATGCTAACCCTAGACCTCACACTATACTAGGCCTGATGATAACCATAACCCTAACCTTAACACTATTCTAGGGCTGATGCTAACCCTATCCCTAACCCTAACACTATCCTAGAGCTGATGCTAACCCTAACCCTAACACTATCCTAGGCCTGATGATAACCCTAACACTAACCCTGACACTATCCTAGGGCTGATGCTAACCCTAACCCTAACGCTATCCTAGGGCTGATGCTAACCCTAACCCTAACCCTAACACTATCCTAGGCCTGATGCTAACCCTATCCCTAACACTAACACTCTCCTAGGGCTGAGGCTAACCCTAACCCTAACACTATCCTAGGGCTGATGCTAACCCTAACCCTAACACTATCCTAGGCCTGATGCTAACCCTAACCCTAACCCTAACACTATCCTAGGGCTGATGCTAACCCTAACCCTAACCCTAACACTATCCTAGAGCTGATGCTAACCCTAACCCTAACCCTAACCCTAACCCTAACCCTAATACTATCCTAGGGCTGATGCTAACCCTAACCCTAACCCAAACACTATCCTAGGGCTGATGGGAACCCTAACCCTAACACTATCCTAGGGCTGATGCTAACCCTAACCCTAACCCTAACACTATCCTTGGACAGATGCTACCCTAACCCTAACACTATCCTGGGCCTGATGCTAACCCTAACCCTAACCCTAACACTATCCTAGGGCTGATGCTAACCCTAACCCTAACACTATCCTTGGGCTGATGCTAACACTAACCCTAACCCTAACAATATCCTAGGGCAGATGCTAACCCTAACCCTAACCCTAACACTATCCTTGGGCTGATGCTAACCCTAACCCTAACACTATCCTGGGCCTGATGCTAACCCTAACCCTAACCCTAACACTATCCTAGGGCTGATGCTAACCCTAACCCTAACACTATCCTTGGGCTGATGCTAACCCTAACCCTAACCCTAACACTATCCTAGGCCTGATGATAACCCTAACCCTAACCCTAACACTATCCTAGGGTTTATGTTAACCCTAACCCTAACACTATCCTAGGGCAGATGCTAACCCTAACGCTAACCCTAACACTATCCTTGAACTGATCCTAACCCTAACCCTAACGCTAACACTATCCTAGGCCTGATGATAACCCTAACCCTAACCCTAACACTATCCTAGGATTTATGTTAACCTTAACCCTAACACTATCCTAGTGCTGATGCAAACCCTAACCCTAACCCTAACACTATCCTAGGGCGGATGCTAACCCTAACCCTAACCCTAACACTATCCTAGGGCTGATGCTAACCCTAACCCTAACCCTAACACTATCCTAATGCGGATGCTAACCCTAACCCTAACCCTAACACTATCCTAGGGCTGATGCTAACCCTAACACTAGCACTATCCTAGGGCTGATGCTAACCCTAACCCTAACCCTAACACTATCCTAGGGCTGATGCTTACCCTAACCCTAACACTATCCTTGGGCTGATGCTAACCCTAACCCTAACCCTAACACTATGCTAGGGCAGATGCTAACCCTAACGCTAACCCTAACACTATCCTTGAACTGATCCTAACCCTAACCCTTACCCTAACACTATCCTAGGCCTGATGATAACCCTAACCCTAACCCTAACACTATCCTAGGATTTATGTTAACCCTAACCCTAACACTATCCTAGTGCTGATGCAAACCCTAACCCTAACCCTAACACTATCCTAGGGCGGATGCTAACCCTAACCCTAACCCTAACACTATCCTAGTGCTGATGCTAACCCTAACACTAACACTATCCTGGGGCTGATGCTAACCCTAACCCTAACCCTAACATTATCCTAGGGCGGATGCTAACCCTAACCCTAACCCTAACACTATCCTAGGGCTGATGCTAACCCTAACACTAACACTATCCTAGGCCTGATGCTAACCCTAACCCTAACCCTAACACTATCCTAGGGCTGATGCTAACCCTAACCCTAACACTATCCTAGGGCTGATGCTAACCCTAACCCTAACACTATCCTAGGGCTGATGCTAACCCTAACCCTAACTCTAACACTATCTTAGGGCTGAGGCTAACCCTAACCCTAACACTATCCTACGGCTGATGCTAACCCTAACCCTAACCCTAACACTATCCTAGGGCTGATGCTAACCCTAACCCTAACACTATCCTAGGCCTGATGCTAACCCTAACCCTAACCCTAACACTATCCTAGGGCTGATGCTAACCCTAACCCTAACACTATCCTAGGGCTGATGCTAACCCTAACCCTAACCCTAACACTATCCTAGGGCTGATGCTAACCCTAACCCTAACACTATCCTAGGCCTGATGATAACCCTAACCCTAACCCTAACACTATCCTAGGGCTGATGCTAACCCTAACCCTAACACTATCCTAGGGCTGATGCTAACCCTAACCCTAACCCTAACACTATCCTAAGTCTGATGCTAACCCTAGACCTCACACTATACTAGGCCTGATGATAACCATAACCCTAACCTTAACACTATCCTAGGGCTGATGCTAACCCTAACCCTAACCCTAACACTATCCTAGAGCTGATGCTAACCCTAACCCTAACACTATCGTAGGCCTGATGATAACCCTAACACTAACCCTGACACTATCCAAGGGCTGATGCTAACCCTAACCTTAACACTATCCTAGGGCTGATGCTAACCCTAACCCTAACGCTATCACTATCCTAGGCCTGATGCTAACCCTATCCCTAACCCTAACACTCTCCTAGGGCTGAGGCTAACCCTAACCCTAACACTATCCTAGGGCTGATGCTAACCCTAACCCTAACACTATCCTTGGGCTGATGCTAACCCTAACCCTAACCCTAACACTATCCTAGGGCAGATGCTAACCCTAACGCTAACCGTAACACTATCCTTGAACTGATGCTAACCCTAACCCTAACCCTAACACTATCCTAGGCCTGATGATAACCCTAAACCTAACCCTAACACTACCCTAGGATTTATGTTAACCCTAACCCTAACACTATCCTAGGGCTGATGCTAACCCTAACCCTAACCCTAACACTATCCTAGGGCGGATGCTAACCCTAACCCTTACCCTAACACTATCCTAGGGCTGATGCTAACCCTAACACTAACACTATCCTAGGGCTGATGCTAACCCTAACCCTAACCCTAACATTATCCTAGGGCGGATGCTAACCCTAACCCTAACCCTAACACTATCCTAGGGCTGATGCTAACCCTAACCCTAACACTATCCTAGGGCTGATGCTAACCCTAACGCTAACACTATCCTAGGGCTGATGCTAACCCTAACCCTAACCCTAACACTCTCCAAGGGCTGATGCTAACCCTAACACTATCCTAGGGCTGATGCTAACCCTAACCCTAACTCTACACTATCTTAGGGCTGAGGCTAACCCTAACCCTAACACTATCCTACGGCTGATGCTAACCCTAACCCTAACCCTAACACTATCCTAGGGCTGATGCTAACCCTAACCCTAACACTATCCTAGGCCTGATGCTAACCCTAACCCTAACCCTAACACTATACTAGGGCTGATGCTAACCCTAACCCTAACACTATCCTAGGGCTGATGCTAACCCTAACCCTAACCCTAACACTATCCTAGGGCTGATGCTAACCCTAACCCTAACACTATCCTAGGCCTGATCATAACCCTAACCCTAACCCTAACACTATCCTAGGGCTGATGCTATCACTAACCCTAACACTATCCTAGGGCTGATGCTAACCCTAACCCTAACCCTAACACTATCCTTAGTCTGATGCTAACCGTAGACCTCACACTATACTAGGCCTGATGATAACCATAACCCTAACCTTAACACTATCCCAGGGCTGATGCTAACCCTAACCCTAACCCTAACACTATCCTAGAGCTGATGCTAACCCTAACCCTAACACTATCCTAGGCCTGATGATAACCGTAACACTAACCCTGACACTATCCTAGGGCTGATGCTAACCCTAACCCTAACACTATACTAGGGCTGATGCTAACCCTAACCCTAACGCTAACACTATCCTAGGCCTGATGCTAACCCTATCCCTAACCCTAACACTCTCCTAGGGCTGAGGCTAACCCTAACCCTAACACTATCCTAGGGCTGATGCTAACCCTAACCCTAACACAAACACTATCCTAGGGTTGATGCTAACCCTAACCCTAACACTATGCTAGGGCTGATGCTAACCCTAACCCTAACCCTAACACTATCCTTGGACTGATGCTAACCCTAACCCTAACACTATCCTGGGCCTGATGCTAACCCTAACCCTAACCCTAACACTATCCTAGGGCTGATGCTAACCCTAACCCTAACACTATCCTTGGGCTGATGCTAACCCTAACCCTAACCCTAACACTATCCTAGGGCAGATGCTAACCCTAACGCTAACCATAACACTATCCTTGAACTGATGCTAACCCTAACCCTAACCCTAACACTATCCTAGGCCTGATGATAACCCTAACCCTAACCCTAACACTATCCTAGGATTTATGTTAACCCTAACCCTAACACTATCCTAGGGCTGATGCTAACCCTAACCCTAACACTAACACTATCCTAGGGCTGATGCTAACACTAACCCTAACCCTAACATTATCCTAGGGCGGATGCTAACCCTAACCCTAACCCTAACACTATCCTAGGGCTGATGCTAACCCTAACCCTAACACTATCCTAGGGCTGATGCTAACCCTAACACTAACACTATCCTAGGGCTGATGCTAACCCTAACCCTAACCCTAACACTCTCCAAGGGCTGATGCTAACCCTAACCCTAACCCTAACACTATCCTAGGGCTGATGCTAACCCTAACCCTAACTCTACACTATCTTAGGGCTGAGGCTAACCCTAACCCTAACACTATCCTACGGCTGATGCTAACCCTAACCCTAACCCTTACACTATCCTAGGGCTGATGCTAACCCTAACCCTAACACTATCCTAGGCCTGATGCTAACCCTAACCCTAACCCTAACACTATCCTAGGGCTGATGCTAACCCTAACCCTAACACTATCCTAGGGCTGTTGCTAACCCTAACCCTAACCCTAACACTATCCTAGGGCTGATGCTAACCCTAACCCTAACACTATCCTAGGCCTGATGCTAACCCTAACCCTAACCCTAACACTATCCTAGGGCTGATGCTAACCCTAACCCTAACACTATCCTAGGGCTGATGCTAAACCTAACCCTAACCCTAACACTATCCTAAGTCTGATGCTAACCCTAGACCTCACACTATACTAGGCCTGATGATAACCATAACCCTAACCTTAACACTATTCTAGGGCTGATGCTAACCCTATCCCTAACCCTAACACTATCCTAGAGCTGATGCTAACCCTAACCCTAACACTATCCTAGGCCTGATGATAACCCTAACACTAACCCTGACACTATCCTAGGGCTGATGCTAACCCTAACCCTAACGCTATCCTAGGGCTGATGCTAACCCTAACCCTAACCCTAACACTATCCTAGGCCTGATGCTAACCCTATCCCTAACACTAACACTCTCCTAGGGCTGAGGCTAACCCTAACCCTAACACTATCCTAGGGCTGATGCTAACCCTAACCCTAACACTATCCTAGGCCTGATGCTAACCCTAACCCTAACCCTAACACTATCCTAGGGCTGATGCTAACCCTAACCCTAACCCTAACACTATCCTAGAGCTGATGCTAACCCTAACCCTAACCCTAACCCTAACCCTAACCCTAATACTATCCTAGGGCTGATGCTAACCCTAACCCTAACCCAAACACTATCCTAGGGCTGATGGGAACCCTAACCCTAACTCTAACACTATCCTAGGGCTGAGGCTAACCCTAACCCTAACACTATCCTACGGCTGATGCTAACCCTAACCCTAACCCTAACACTATCCTAAGGCTGATGCTAAACCTAACACTAACACTATCCTAGGCCTGGTGCTAACCCTAACCCTAACCCTAACACTATTCTAGGGCTGATGCTAACCCTAACCCTAATAATATCCTAGGGCTGATGCTAACCCTAACCCTAAACCTAACACTATCCTAGGGCTGATGCTATCCCTAACCCTAACCCTAACACTATCCTAGGGGTGATGCTAACCCTAACCCTAACCCTAACACTATCCTAGGGCTGATGCTAACCCTAACCCTAACAATATCCTAGGCCTGATGATAACCCTAATCCTAACCCTAACACTATCCTAGGGCTGATGCTAAACCTAACCCTAACACTATCCTAGGGCTGATGCTAACCCTAACCCTAACCCTAACACTATCCTAAGTCTGATGCTAACCCTAGCCCTCACACTATCCTAGGCCTGATGATAACCCTAACCCTAACCTTAACACTATCCTAGGGCTGATGCTAACCCTAACCATAACCCTAACACTATCCTAGAGCTGATGCTAACCCTAACCCTAACACTATCCTAGGCCTGATGATAACCCTAACTCTAACCCTGACACTATCCTAGGGCTGATGCTAACCCTAACCCTAACACTATCCTAGGCCTGATGCTAACCCTATCCCTAACCCTAACACTCTCCTAGGGCTGAGAGTAACCCTAACCCTAACACTGTACTAGGGCTGATGCTAACCCTAACCCTAACCCAAACACTATCCTAGGGTTGATGCTAACCCTAACCCTAACACTATCCTAGGGCTGATGCTAACCCTAACCCTAAACCTAACACTATCCTAGGGCTGATGCTAACCCTAACCCTAACACTATCCTAGGCCTGATGCTAACCCTAACCCTAACCCTAACACTATCCTAGGGCTGATGCTAACCCTAACCCTAACACTATCCTAGGGCTGATGCTAACCCTAACCCTAACCCTAACACTATCCTAGGGCTGATGCTAACCCTAACCCTAACACTATCCTAGGCCTGATGATAACCCTAACCCTAACCCTAACACTATCCTAGGGCTGATGCTAACACTAACCCTAACACTATCCTAGGGCTGATGCTAACCCTAACCGTAACCCTAACACTATCCTAAGTCTGATGCTAACCCTAGACCTCACACTATACTAGGCCTGATGATAACCATAACCCTAACCTTAACACTATCCTAGGGCTGATGCTAACCCTAACCCTAACCCTAACACTATCCTAGAGCTGATGCTAACCCTAACCCTAACACTATCCTAGGCCTGATGATAACACTAACACTAACCCTGACACTATCCTAGGGCTGATGCTAACCCTAACCCTAACACTATCCTAGGGCTGATGCTAACCCTAACCCTAACCCTAACACTATCCTAGGGCTGATGCTAACCCTATCCCTAACCCTAACACTCTCCTAGGGCTGAGGCTAACCCTAACCCTAACATTATCCTAGGACGGATGCTAACCCTAACCCTAACCCTAACACTATCCTAGGGCTGATGCTAACCCTAACCCTAACACTATCCTAGGGCTGATGTTAACCCTAACACTAACACTATCCTTCGGCTGATGCTAACCCTAACCCTAACACTAACACTCTCCAAGGGCTGATGCTAACCCTAACCTTAACCCTAACACTATCCTAGGGCTGATGCTAACCCTAACACTAACTCTACACTATCTTAGGGCTGAGGCTAACCCTAACCCTAACCCTAACCCTAACCCTAACCCTAATACTATCCTAGGGCTGATGCTAACCCTAACCCTAACCCTAACACTATCCTAGGGCTGATGGGAACCCTAACCCTAACTCTAACACTATCCTAGGGCTGAGGCTAACCCTAACCCTAACACTATCCTACGGCTGATGCTAACCCTAACCCTAACCCTAACACTATCCTAAGGCTGATGCTAAACCTAACACTAACACTATCCTAGGCCTGGTGCTAACCCTAACCCTAACCCTAACACTATTCTAGGGCTGATGCTAACCCTAACCCTAATAATATCCTAGGGCTGATGCTAACCCTAACCCTAAACCTAACACTATCCTAGGGCTGATGCTATCCCTAACCCTAACCCTAACACTATCCTAGGGCTGATGCTAACCCTAACCCTAACCCTAACACTATCCTAGGGCTGATGCTAACCCTAACCCTAACAATATCCTAGGCCTGATGATAACCCTAATCCTAACCCTAACACTATCCTAGGGCTGATGCTAAACCTAACCCTAACACTATCCTAGGGCTGATGCTAACCCTAACCCTAACCCTAACACTATCCTAAGTCTGATGCTAACCCTAGCCCTCACACTATCCTAGGCCTGATGATAACCCTAACCCTAACCTTAACACTGTCCTAGGGCTGATGCTAACCCTAACCATAACCCTAACACTATCCTAGAGCTGATGCTAACCCTAACCCTAACACTATCCTAGGCCTGATGATAACCCTAACTCTAACCCTGACACTATCCTAGGGCTGATGCTAACCCTAACCCTAACACTATCCTAGGGCTGATGCTAACCCTAACCCTAACCCTAACACTATCCTAGGCCTGATGCTAACCCTAACCCTAACCCTAACACTCTCCTAGGGCTGAGAGTAACCCTAACCCTAACACTGTACTAGGGCTGATGCTAACCCTAACCCTAACCCAAACACTATCCTAGGGTTGATGCTAACCCTAACCCTAACACTATCCTAGGGCTGATGCTAACCCTAACCCTAACCCTAACACTATTTAGGGCTGATGCTAACCCTAACCCTAACACTATCCTAGGCCTGATGCTAACCCTAACCCTAACCCTAACACTATCCTAGGGCTGATGCTAACCCTAACCCTAACACTATCCTAGGGCTGATGCTAACCCTAACCCTAACCCTAACACTATCCTAGGGCTGATGCTAACCCTAACCCTAACACTATCCTAGGCCTGATGATAACCCTAACCCTAACCCTAACACTATCCTAGGGCTGATGCTAACCCTAACCCTAACCCTAACACTATCCTAAGTCTGATGCTAACCCTAGACCTCACACTATACTAGGCCTGATGATAACCATAACCCTAACCTTAACACTATCCTAGGGCTGATGCTAACCCTAACCCTAACCCTAACACTATCCTAGAGCTGATGCTAACCCTAACCCTAACACTATCCTAGGCCTGATGATAACCCTAACACTAACCCTGACACTATCCTAGGGCTGATGCTAACCCTAACCCTAACACTATCCTAGGGCTGATGCTAACCCTAACCCTAACGCTAACACTATCCTAGGCCTGATGCTAACCCTATCCCTAACCCTAACACTCTCCTAGGGCTGAGGCTAACCCTAACCCTAACACTATCCTAGGGCTGATGCTAACCCTAACCCTAACACAAACACTATCCTAGGGTTGATGCTAACCCTAACCCTAACACTATGCTAGGGCTGATGCTAACCCTAACCCTAACCCTAACACTATCCTTGGACTGATGCTAACCCTAACCCTAACACTATCCTGGGCCTGATGCTAACCCTAACCCTAACCCTAACACTATCTTAGGGCTGATGCTAACCCTAACCCTAACACTATCCTTGGGCTGATGCTAACCCTAACCCTAACCCTAACACTATCCTAGGGCAGATGCTAACCCTAACGCTAACCGTAACACTATCCTTGAACTGATGCTAACCCTAACCCTAACCCTAACACTATCCTAGGCCTGATGATAAACCTAACCCGAACCCTAACACTATCCTAGGATTTATGTTAACCCTAACCCTAACACTATCCTAGGGCTGATGCTAACCCTAACCCTAACCATAACACTATCCTAGGGCGGATGCTAACCCTAACCCTTACCCTAACACTATCCTAGGGCTGATGCTAACCCTAACACTAACACTATCCTAGGGCTGATGCTAACCCTAACCCTAACCCTAACATTATCCTAGGGCGGATGCTAACCCTAACCCTAACCCTAACACTATCCTAGGGCTGATGCTAACCCTAACCATAACACTATCCTATGGCTGATGCTAACCCTAACACTAACACTATCCTAGGGCTGATGCTAACCCTAACCCTAACCCTAACACTCTCCAAGGGCTGATGCTAACCCTAACCCTAACCCTAACACTATCCTAGGGCTGATGCTAACCCTAACCCTAACTCTACACTATCTTAGGGCTGAGGCTAACCCTAACCCTAACACTATCCTACGGCTGATGCTAACCCTAACCCTAACCCTAACACTATCCTAGGGCTGATGCTAACCCTAACCCTAACACTATCCTAGGCCTGATGCTAACCCTAACCCTAACCCTAACACTATCCTAGGGCTGATGCTAACCCTAACCCTAACACTATCCTAGGGCTGATGCTAACCCTAACCCTAACCCTAACACTATCCTAGGGCTGATGCTAACCCTAACCCTAACACTATCCTAGGCCTGATGCTAACCCTAACCCTAACCCTAACACTATCCTAGGGCTGATGCTAACCCTAACCCTAACACTATCCTAGGGCTGATGCTAACCCTAACCCTAACCCTAACACTATCCTAAGTCTGATGCTAACCCTAGACCTCACACTATACTAGGCCTGATGATAACCATAACCCTAACCTTAACACTATTCTAGGGCTGATGCTAACCCTATCCCTAACCCTAACACTATCCTAGAGCTGATGCTAACCCTAACCCTAACACTATCCTAGGCCTGATGATAACCCTAACACTAACCCTGACACTATCCTAGGGCTGATGCTAACCCTAACCCTAACGCTATCCTAGGGCTGATGCTAACCCTAACCCTAACCCTAACACTATCCTAGGCCTGATGCTAACCCTATCCCTAACACTAACACTCTCCTAGGGCTGAGGCTAACCCTAACCCTAACACTATCCTAGGGCTGATGCTAACCCTAACCCTAACACTATCCTAGGCCTGATGCTAACCCTAACCCTAACCCTAACACTATCCTAGGGCTGATGCTAACCCTAACCCTAACCCTAACACTATCCTAGAGCTGATGCTAACCCTAACCCTAACCCTAACCCTAACCCTAACCCTAATACTATCCTAGGGCTGATGCTAACCCTAACCCTAACCCTAACACTATCCTAGGGCTGATGGGAACCCTAACCCTAACTCTAACACTATCCTAGGGCTGAGGCTAACCCTAACCCTAACACTATCCTACGGCTGATGCTAACCCTAAGCCTAACCCTAACACTATCCTAAGGCTGATGCTAAACCTAACACTAACACTATCCTAGGCCTGGTGCTAACCCTAACCCTAACCCTAACACTATTCTAGGGCTGATGCTAACCCTAACCCTAATAATATCCTAGGGCTGATGCTAACCCTAACCCTAAACCTAACACTATCCTAGGGCTGATGCTATCCCTAACCCTAACCCTAACACTATCCTAGGGCTGATGCTAACCCTAACCCTAACCCTAACACTATCGTAGGGCTGATGCTAACCCTAACCCTAACAATATCCTAGGCCTGATGATAACCCTAATCCTAACCCTAACACTATCCTAGGGCTGATGCTAAACCTAACCCTAACACTATCCTAGGGCTGATGCTAACCCTAACCCTAACCCTAACACTATCCTAAGTCTGATGCTAACCCTAGCCCTCACACTATCCTAGGCCTGATGATAACCCTAACCCTAACCTTAACACTATCCTAGGGCTGATGCTAACCCTAACCATAACCCTAACACTATCCTAGAGCTGATGCTAACCCTAACCCTAACACTATCCTAGGCCTGATGATAACCCTAACTCTAACCCTGACACTATCCTAGGGCTGATGCTAACCCTAACCCTAACCCTAACACTCTCCTAGGGCTGAGAGTAACCCTAACCCTAACACTGTACTAGGGCTGATGCTAACCCTAACCCTAACCCAAACACTATCCTAGGGTTGATGCTAACCCTAACCCTGACACTATCCTAGGGCTGATGCTAACCCTAACCCTAAACCTAACACTATCCTAGGGCTGATGCTAACCCTAACCCTAACACTATCCTAGGCCTGATGCTAACCCTAACCCTAACCCTAACACTATCCTAGGTCTGATGCTAACCCTAACCCTAACACTATCCTAGGGCTGATGCTAACCCTAACCCTAACCCTAACACTATCCTAGGGCTGATGCTAACCCTAACCCTAACACTATCCTAGGCCTGATGATAACCCTAACCCTAACCCTAACACTATCCTAGGGCTGATGCTAACACTAACCCTAACACTATCCTAGGGCTGATGCTAACCCTAACCGTAACCCTAACACTATCCTAAGTCTGATGCTAACCCTAGACCTCACACTATACTAGGCCTGATGATAACCATAACCCTAACCTTAACACTATCCTAGGGCTGATGCTAACCCTAACCCTAACCCTAACACTATCCTAGAGCTGATGCTAACCCTAACCCTAACACTATCCTAGGCCTGATGATAACACTAACACTAACCCTGACACTATCCTAGGGCTGATGCTAACCCTAACCCTAACAATATCCTAGGGCTGATGCTAACCCTAACCCTGACGCTAACACTATCCTAGGCCTGATGCTAACCCTATCCCTAACCCTAACACTCTCCTAGGGCTGAGGCTAACCCTAACCCTAACACTATCCTAGGGCTGATGCTAACCCTAACCCTAACACAAACACTATCCTAGGGTTGATGCTAACCCTAACCCTAACACTATGCTAGGGCTGATGCTAACCCTAACCCTAACCCTAACACTATCCTTGGACTGATGCTAACCCTAACCCTAACACTATCCTGGGCCTGATGCTAACCCTAACCCTAACCCTAACACTATCCTAGGGCTGATGCTAACCCTAACCCTAACACTATCCTTGGGCTGATGCTAACCCTAACCCTAACCCTAACACTATCCTAGGGCAGATGCTAACCCTAACGCTAACCGTAACACTATCCTTGAACTGATGCTAACCCTAACCCTAACCCTAACACTATCCTAGGCCTGATGATAACCCTAACCCGAACCCTAACACTATCCTAGGATTTATGTTAACCCTAACCCTAACACTATCCTAGGGCTGATGCTAACCCTAACCCTAACCATAACACTATCCTAGGGCGGATGCTAACCCTAACCCTTACCCTAACACTATCCTAGGGCTGATGCTAACCCTAACACTAACACTATCCTAGGGCTGATGCTAACCCTAACCCTAACCCTAACATTATCCTAGGGCGGATGCTAACCCTAACCCTAACCCTAACACTATCCTAGGGCTGATGCTAACCCTAACCATAACACTATCCTATGGCTGATGCTAACCCTAACACTAACACTATCCTAGGGCTGATGCTAACCCTAACCCTAACCCTAACACTCTCCAAGGGCTGATGCTAACCCTAACCCTAACCCTAACACTATCCTAGGGCTGATGCTAACCCTAACCCTAACTCTACACTATCTTAGGGCTGAGGCTAACCCTAACCCTAACACTATCCTACGGCTGATGCTAACCCTAACCCTAACCCTAACACTATCCTAGGGCTGATGCTAACCCTAACCCTAACACTATCCTAGGCCTGATGCTAACCCTAACCCTAACCCTAACACTATCCTAGGGCTGATGCTAACCCTAACCCTAACACTATCCTAGGGCTGATGCTAACCCTAACCCTAACCCTAACACTATCCTAGGGCTGATGCTAACCCTAACCCTAACACTATCCTAGGCCTGATGCTAACCCTAACCCTAACCCTAACACTATCCTAGGGCTGATGCTAACCCTAACCCTAACACCATCCTAGGGCTGATGCTAACCCTAACCCTAACCCTAACACTATCCTAAGTCTGATGCTAACCCTAGACCTCACACTATACTAGGCCTGATGATAACCATAACCCTAACCTTAACACTATTCTAGGGCTGATGCTAACCCTAACCCTAACCCTAACACTATCCTAGAGCTGATGCTAACCCTAACCCTAACACTATCCTAGGCCTGATGATAACCCTAACACTAACCCTGACACTAGCCTAGGGCTGATGCTAACCCTAACCCTAACGCTATCCTAGGGCTGATGCTAACCCTAACCCTAACCCTAACACTATCCTAGGGCTGATGCTAACCCTAACCTTAACACTATCCTAGGCCTGATGCTAACCCTAACCCTAACCCTAACACTATCCTTGGGCTGATGCTAACCCTAACCCTAACCCTAACACTATCCTAGGGCAGATGCTAACCCTAACCCTAACCCTAACATTATCCTAGGGCGGATGCTAACCCTAACCCTAACCCTAACACTATCCTAGGGCTGATGCTAACCCTAACCCTAACACTATCCTAGGGCTGATGCTAATCCTAACACTAACACTATCCTTGGGCTGATGCTAACCCTAACCCTAACACTAACACTCTCCAAGGGCTGATGCTAACCCTAACCTTAACCCTAACACTATCCTAGGGCTGATGCTAACCCTAACACTAACTCTACACTATCTTAGGGCTGAGGCTAACCCTAACCCTAACACTATCCTACGGCTGATGCTAACCCTAACCTTAACCCTAACACTATCCTAGGGCTGATGCTAACCCTAACCCTAACACTATCCTAGGCCTGATGCTAACCCTAACCCTAACCCTAACACTATCCTAGGCCTGATGCTAAACCTAACCCTAACACTATCCTAGGGCTGATGCTAACCCTAACCCTAACCCTAACACTATCCTAGGGCTGATGCTAACCCTAACCCTAACACTATCCTAGGTCTGATGCTAACCCTAACCCTAACCCTAACACTATCCTAAGTCTGATGCTAACCCTAGCCCTCACACTATCCTAGGCCTGATGATAACCCTAACCCTAACCTTAACACTATCCTAGGGCTGATGCTAACCCTAACCATAACCCTAACACTATCCTAGCCCTGATGCTAACCCTATACCTAACCCTAACACTCTCCTAGGGCTGAGGGTAACCCTAACCCTAACACAATCCTAGGGCTGATGCTAACCCTAACCCTAACCCAAACACTATCCTAGGGTTGATGCTAACCCTAACCCTAACACTATCCTAGGGCTGATGCTAACCCTAACCCTAACCCTAACACTATCCTTGGGCTGATGCTAACCCTAACCCTAACACTGTCCTGGGCCTGATGCTAACCCTAACCCTAACCCTAACACTATCCTAGGGCTGATGCTTACCCTAACCCTAACACTATCCTAGGGCAGATGCTAACCCTAACGCTAACCCTAACACTATCCTTGAACTGATCCTAACCCTAACCCTAACCCTAACACTATCCTAGGCCTGATGATAACCCTAACCCTAACCCTAACACTATCCTAGGATTTATGTTAACCCTAACCCTAACACTATCCTAGGGCTGATGCTAACCCTAACCCTAACCCTAACACTATCCTAGGGCGGATGCTAACCCTAACACTAACGCTAACACTATCGTAGGGCTGATGCTAACCCTAACACAAACACTATCCTAGGGCTGATGCTAACCCTAACCCTAACCCTAACATTATCCTAGGGCGGATGCTAACCCTAACCCTAACCCTAACACTATCCTAGGGCTGATGCTAACCCTAACACTAACACTATCCTAGGCCTGATGCTAACCCTAACCCTAACCCTAACACTATCCTAGGGCTGATGCTAACCCTAACCCTAACACTATCCTAGGCCTGATGATAACCCTAACCCTAACCCTAACACTATCCTAGGGCTGATGCTAACACTAACCCTAACACTATCCTAGGGCTGATGCTAACCCTAACCGTAACCCTAACACTATCCTAAGTCTGATGCTAACCCTAGACCTCACACTATACTAGGCCTGATGATAACCATAACCCTAACCTTAACACTATCCTAGGGCTGATGCTAACCCTAACCCTAACCCTAACACTATCCTAGAGCTGATGCTAACCCTAACCCTAACACTATCCTAGGCCTGATGATAACACTAACACTAACCCTGACACTATCCTAGGGCTGATGCTAACCCTAACCCTAACACTATCCTAGGGCTGATGCTAACCCTAACCCTAACGCTAACACTATCCTAGGCCTGATGCTAACCCTATCCCTAACCCTAACACTCTCCTAGGGCTGAGGCTAACCCTAACCCTAACACTATCCTAGGGCTGATGCTAACCCTAACCCTAACACAAACACTATCCTAGGGTTGATGCTAACCCTAACCCTAACACTATGCTAGGGCTGATGCTAACCCTAACCCTAACCCTAACACTATCCTTGGACTGATGCTAACCCTAACCCTAACACTATCCTGGGCCTGATGCTAACCCTAACCCTAACCCTAACACTATCATAGGGCTGATGCTAACCCTAACCCTAACACTATCCTTGGGCTGATGCTAACCCTAACCCTAACCCTAACACTATCCTAGGGCAGATGCTAACCCTAACGCTAACCGTAACACTATCCTTGAACTGATGCTAACCCTAACCCTAACCCTAACACTATCCTAGGCCTGATGATAACCCTAACCCGAACCCTAACACTATCCTAGGATTTATGTTAACCCTAACCCTAACACTATCCTAGGGCTGATGCTAACCCTAACCCTAACCATAACACTATCCTAGGGCGGATGCTAACCCCAACCCTTACCCTAACACTATCCTAGGGCTGATGCTAACCCTAACACTAACACTATCCTAGGGCTGATGCTAACCCTAACCCTAACCCTAACATTATCCTAGGGCGGATGCTAACCCTAACCCTAACCCTAACACTATCCTAGGGCTGATGCTAACCCTAACCATAACACTATCCTATGGCTGATGCTAACCCTAACACTAACACTATCCTAGGGCTGATGCTAACCCTAACCCTAACCCTAACACTCTCCAAGGGCTGATGCTAACCCTAACCCTAACCCTAACACTATCCTAGGGCTGATGCTAACCCTAACCCTAACTCTACACTATCTTAGGGCTGAGGCTAACCCTAACCCTAACACTATCCTACGGCTGATGCTAACCCTAACCCTAACCCTAACACTATCCTAGGGCTGATGCTAACCCTAACCCTAACACTATCCTAGGCCTGATGCTAACCCTAACCCTAACCCTAACACTATCCTAGGGCTGATGCTAACCCTAACCCTAACACTATCCTAGGGCTGATGCTAACCCTAACCCTAACCCTAACACTATCCTAGGGCTGATGCTAACCCTAACCCTAACACTATCCTAGGCCTGATGCTAACCCTAACCCTAACCCTAACACTATCCTAGGGCTGATGCTAACCCTAACCCTAACACTATCCTAGGGCTGATGCTAACCCTAAACCTAACCCTAACACTATCCTAAGTCTGATGCTAACCCTAGACCTCACACTATACTAGGCCTGATGATAACCATAACCCTAACCTTAACACTATTCTAGGGCTGATGCTAACCCTAACCCTAACCCTAACACTATCCTAGAGCTGATGCTAACCCTAACCCTAACACTATCCTAGGCCTGATGATAACCCTAACACTAACCCTGACACTAGCCTAGGGCTGATGCTAACCCTAACCCTAACGCTATCCTAGGGCTGATGCTAACCCTAACCCTAACCCTAACACTATCCTAGGGCTGATGCTAACCCTAACCCTAACACTATCCTAGGCCTGATGCTAACCCTAACCCTAACCCTAACACTATCCTTGGGCTGATGCTAACCCTAACCCTAACCCTAACACTATCCTAGGGCAGATGCTAACCCTAACCCTAACCCTAACATTATCCTAGGGTGGATGCTAACCCTAACCCTAACCCTAACACTATCCTAGGGCTGATGCTAACCCTAACCCTAACACTATCCTAGGGCTGATGTTAACCCTAACACTAACACTATCCTTCGGCTGATGCTAACCCTAACCCTAACACTAACACTCTCCAAGGGCTGATGCTAACCCTAACCTTAACCCTAACACTATCCTAGGGCTGATGCTAACCCTAACACTAACTCTACACTATCTTAGGGCTGAGGCTAACCCTAACCCTAACCCTAACCCTAACCCTAACCCTAATACTATCCTAGGGCTGATGCTAACCCTAACCCTAACCCTAACACTATCCTAGGGCTGATGGGAACCCTAACCCTAACTCTAACACTATCCTAGGGCTGAGGCTAACCCTAACCCTAACACTATCCTACGGCTGATGCTAACCCTAACCCTAACCCTAACACTATCCTAAGGCTGATGCTAAACCTAACACTAACACTATCCTAGGCCTGGTGCTAACCCTAACCCTAACCCTAACACTATTCTAGGGCTGATGCTAACCCTAACCCTAATAATATCCTAGGGCTGATGCTAACCCTAACCCTAAACCTAACACTATCCTAGGGCTGATGCTATCCCTAACCCTAACCCTAACACTATCCTAGGGCTGATGCTAACCCTAACCCTAACCCTAACACTATCCTAGGGCTGATGCTAACCCTAACCCTAACAATATCCTAGGCCTGATGATAACCCTAATCCTAACCCTAACACTATCCTAGGGCTGATGCTAAACCTAACCCTAACACTATCCTAGGGCTGATGCTAACCCTAACCCTAACCCTAACACTATCCTAAGTCTGATGCTAACCCTAGCCCTCACACTATCCTAGGCCTGATGATAACCCTAACCCTAACCTTAACACTATCCTAGGGCTGATGCTAACCCTAACCATAACCCTAACACTATCCTAGAGCTGATGCTAACCCTAACCCTAACACTATCCTAGGCCTGATGATAACCCTAACTCTAACCCTGACACTATCCTAGGGCTGATGCTAACCCTAACCCTAACACTATCCTAGGGCTGATGCTAACCCTAACCCTAACCCTAACACTATCCTAGGCCTGATGCTAACCCTATCCCTAACCCTAACACTCTCCTAGGGCTGAGAGTAACCCTAACCCTAACACTGTACTAGGGCTGATGCTAACCCTAACCCTAACCCAAACACTATCCTAGGGTTGATGCTAACCCTAACCCTAACACTATCCTAGGGCTGATGCTAACCCTAACCCTAACCCTAACACTATTTAGGGCTGATGCTAACCCTAACCCTAACACTATCCTAGGCCTGATGCTAACCCTAACCCTAACCCTAACACTATCCTAGGGCTGATGCTAACCCTAACCCTAACACTATCCTAGGGCTGATGCTAACCCTAACCCTAACCCTAACACTATCCTAGGGCTGATGCTAACCCTAACCCTAACACTATCCTAGGCCTGATGATAACCCTAACCCTAACCCTAACACTATCCTAGGGCTGATGCTAACACTAACCCTAACACTATCCTAGGGCTGATGCTAACCCTAACCCTAACCCTAACACTATCCTAAGTCTGATGCTAACCCTAGACCTCACACTATACTAGGCCTGATGATAACCATAACCCTAACCTTAACACTATCCTAGGGCTGATGCTAACCCTAACCCTAACCCTAACACTATCCTAGAGCTGATGCTAACCCTAACCCTAACACTATCCTAGGCCTGATGATAACCCTAACACTAACCCTGACACTATCCTAGGGCTGATGCTAACCCTAACCCTAACACTATCCTAGGGCTGATGCTAACCCTAACCCTAACGCTAACACTATCCTAGGCCTGATGCTAACCCTATCCCTAACCCTAACACTCTCCTAGGGCTGAGGCTAACCCTAACCCTAACACTATCCTAGGGCTGATGCTAACCCTAACCCTAACACAAACACTATCCTAGGGTTGATGCTAACCCTAACCCTAACACTATGCTAGGGCTGATGCTAACCCTAACCCTAACCCTAACACTATCCTTGGACTGATGCTAACCCTAACCCTAACACTATCCTGGGCCTGATGCTAACCATAACCCTAACCCTAACACTATCCTAGGGCTGATGCTAACCCTAACCCTAACACTATCCTTGGGCTGATGCTAACCCTAACCCTAACCCTAACACTATCCTAGGGCAGATGCTAACCCTAACGCTAACCGTAACACTATCCTTGAACTGATGCTAACCCTAACCCTAACCCTAACACTATCCTAGGCCTGATGATAAACCTAACCCGAACCCTAACACTATCCTAGGATTTATGTTAACCCTAACCCTAACACTATCCTAGGGCTGATGCTAACCCTAACCCTAACCATAACACTATCCTAGGGCGGATGCTAACCCTAACCCTTACCCTAACACTATCCTAGGGCTGATGCTAACCCTAACACTAACACTATCCTAGGGCTGATGCTAACCCTAACCCTAACCCTAACATTATCCTAGGGCGGATGCTAACCCTAACCCTAACCCTAACACTATCCTAGGGCTGATGCTAACCCTAACCATAACACTATCCTATGGCTGATGCTAACCCTAACACTAACACTATCCTAGGGCTGATGCTAACCCTAACCCTAACCCTAACACTCTCCAAGGGCTGATGCTAACCCTAACCCTAACCCTAACACTATCCTAGGGCTGATGCTAACCCTAACCCTAACTCTACACTATCTTAGGGCTGAGGCTAACCCTAACCCTAACACTATCCTACGGCTGATGCTAACCCTAACCCTAACCCTAACACTATCCTAGGGCTGATGCTAACCCTAACCCTAACACTATCCTAGGCCTGATGCTAACCCTAACCCTAACCCTAACACTATCCTAGGGCTGATGCTAACCCTAACCCTAACACTATCCTAGGGCTGATGCTAACCCTAACCCTAACCCTAACAGTATCCTAGGGCTGATGCTAACCCTAACCCTAACACTATCCTAGGCCTGATGATAACCCTAACCCTAACCCTAACACTATCCTAGGGCTGATGCTAACCCTAACCCTAACACTATCCTAGGGCTGATGCTAACCCTAACCCTAACCCTAACACTATCCTAAGTCTGATGCTAACCCTAGACCTCACACTATACTAGGCCTGATGATAACCATAACCCTAACCTTAACACTATTCTAGGGCTGATGCTAACCCTATCCCTAACCCTAACACTATCCTAGAGCTGATGCTAACCCTAACCCTAACACTATCCTAGGCCTGATGATAACCCTAACACTAACCCTGACACTATCCTAGGGCTGATGCTAACCCTAACCCTAACGCTATCCTAGGGCTGATGCTAACCCTAACCCTAACCCTAACACTATCCTAGGCCTGATGCTAACCCTATCCCTAACACTAACACTCTCCTAGGGCTGAGGCTAACCCTAACCCTAACACTATCCTAGGGCTGATGCTAACCCTAACCCTAACACTATCCTAGGCCTGATGCTAACCCTAACCCTAAACCTAACACTATCCTAGGGCTGATGCTAACCCTAACCCTAACCCTAACACTATCCTAGAGCTGATGCTAACCCTAACCCTAACCCTAACCCTAACCCTAACCCTAATACTATCCTAGGGCTGATGCTAACCCTAACCCTAACCCTAACACTATCCTAGGGCTGATGCTAACCCTAACCGTAACCCTAACACTATCCTAAGTCTGATGCTAACCCTAGACCTCACACTATACTAGGCCTGATGATAACCATAACCCTAACCTTAACACTATCCTAGGGCTGATGCTAACCCTAACCCTAACCCTAACACTATCCTAGAGCTGATGCTAACCCTAACCCTAACACTATCCTAGGCCTGATGATAACACTAACACTAACCCTGACACTATCCTAGGGCTGATGCTAACCCTAACCCTA
Organism: Lemur catta; assembly: GCF_020740605.2. Taxonomy (NCBI): domain Eukaryota; kingdom Metazoa; phylum Chordata; class Mammalia; order Primates; family Lemuridae; genus Lemur; species Lemur catta. The sequence continues at coordinate 1,109,926 of NW_025423859.1, read as the reverse complement.
ACACTATCCTAGGGCTGATGCTAACCCTAACCCTGACGCTAACACTATCCTAGGCCTGATGCTAACCCTATCCCTAACCCTAACACTCTCCTAGGGCTGAGGCTAACCCTAACCCTAACACTATCCTAGGGCTGATGCTAACCCTAACCCTAACACAAACACTATCCTAGGGTTGATGCTAACCCTAACCCTAACACTATGCTAGGGCTGATGCTAACCCTAACCCTAACCCTAACACTATCCTTGGACTGATGCTAACCCTAACCCTAACACTATCCTGGGCCTGATGCTAACCCTAACCCTAACCCTAACACTATCCTAGGGCTGATGCTAACCCTAACCCTAACACTATCCTTGGGCTGATGCTAACCCTAACCCTAACCCTAACACTATCCTAGGGCAGATGCTAACCCTAACGCTAACCGTAACACTATCCTTGAACTGATGCTAACCCTAACCCTAACCCTAACACTATCCTAGGCCTGATGATAACCCTAACCCGAACCCTAACACTATCCTAGGATTTATGTTAACCCTAACCCTAACACAATCCTAGGGCTGATGCTAACCCTAACCCTAACCATAACACTATCCTAGGGCGGATGCTAACCCTAACCCTTACCCTAACACTATCCTAGGGCTGATGCTAACCCTAACACTAACACTATCCTAGGGCTGATGCTAACCCTAACCCTAACCCTAACATTATCCTAGGGCGGATGCTAACCCTAACCCTAACCCTAACACTATCCTAGGGCTGATGCTAACCCTAACCATAACACTATCCTATTGCTGATGCTAACCCTAACACTAACACTATCCTAGGGCTGATGCTAACCCTAACCCTAACCCTAACACTCTCCAAGGGCTGATGCTAACCCTAACCCTAACCCTAACACTATCCTAGGGCTGATGCTAACCCTAACCCTAACTCTACACTATCTTAGGGCTGAGGCTAACCCTAACCCTAACACTATCCTACGGCTGATGCTAACCCTAACCCTAACCCTAACACTATCCTAGGGCTGATGCTAACCCTAACCCTAACACTATCCTAGGCCTGATGCTAACCCTAACCCTAACCCTAACACTATCCTAGGGCTGATGCTAAACCTAACCCTAACACTATCCTAGGGCTGATGCTAACCCTAACCCTAACCCTAACACTATCCTAGGGCTGATGCTAACCCTAACCCTAACACTATCCTAGGCCTGATGCTAACCCTAACCCTAACCCTAACACTATCCTAGGGCTGATGCTAACCCTAACCCTAACACTATCCTAGGGCTGATGCTAACCCTAACCCTAACCCTAACACTATCCTAAGTCTGATGCTAACCCTAGACCTCACACTATACTAGGCCTGATGATAACCATAACCCTAACCTTAACACTATTCTAGGGCTGATGCTAACCCTATCCCTAACCCTAACACTATCCTAGAGCTGATGCTAACCCTAACCCTAACACTATCCTAGGCCTGATGATAACCCTAACACTAACCCTGACACTATCCTAGGGCTGATGCTAACCCTAACCCTAACGCTATCCTAGGGCTGATGCTAACCCTAACCCTAACCCTAACACTATCCTAGGCCTGATGCTAACCCTATCCCTAACACTAACACTCTCCTAGGGCTGAGGCTAACCCTAACCCTAACACTATCCTAGGGCTGATGCTAACCCTAACCCTAACACTATCCTAGGCCTGATGCTAACCCTAACCCTAAACCTAACACTATCCTAGGGCTGATGCTAACCCTAACCCTAACCCTAACACTATCCTAGAGCTGATGCTAACCCTAACCCTAACCCTAACCCTAACCCTAACCCTAATACTATCCTAGGGCTGATGCTAACCCTAACCCTAACCCTAACACTATCCTAGGGCTGATGGGAACCCTAACCCTAACTCTAACACTATCCTAGGGCTGAGGCTAACCCTAACCCTAACACTATCCTACGGCTGATGCTAACCCTAACCCTAACCCTAACACTATCCTAAGGCTGATGCTAAACCTAACACTAACACTATCCTAGGCCTGGTGCTAACCCTAACCCTAACCCTAACACTATTCTAGGGCTGATGCTAACCCTAACCCTAATAATATCCTAGGGCTGATGCTAACCCTAACCCTAAACCTAACACTATCCTAGGGCTGATGCTATCCCTAACCCTAACCCTAACACTATCCTAGGGCTGATGCTAACCCTAACCCTAACCCTAACACTATCCTAGGGCTGATGCTAACCCTAACCCTAACAATATCCTAGGCCTGATGATAACCCTAATCCTAACCCTAACACTATCCTAGGGCTGATGCTAAACCTAACCCTAACACTATCCTAGGGCTGATGCTAACCCTAACCCTAACCCTAACACTATCCTAAGTCTGATGCTAACCCTAGCCCTCACACTATCCTAGGCCTGATGATAACCCTAACCCTAACCTTAACACTATCCTAGGGCTGATGCTAACCCTAACCATAACCCTAACACTATCCTAGAGCTGATGCTAACCCTAACCCTAACACTATCCTAGGCCTGATGATAACCCTAACTCTAACCCTGACACTATCCTAGGGCTGATGCTAACCCTAACCCTAACACTATCCTAGGTCTGATGCTAACCCTATCCCTAACCCTAACACTCTCCTAGGGCTGAGAGTAACCCTAACCCTAACACTGTACTAGGGCTGATGCTAACCCTAACCCTAACCCAAACACTATCCTAGGGTTGATGCTAACCCTAACCCTGACACTATCCTAGGGCTGATGCTAACCCTAACCCTAAACCTAACACTATCCTAGGGCTGATGCTAACCCTAACCCTAACACTATCCTAGGCCTGATGCTAACCCTAACCCTAACCCTAACACTATCCTAGGTCTGATGCTAACCCTAACCCTAACACTATCCTAGGGCTGATGCTAACCCTAACCCTAACCCTAACACTATCCTAGGGCTGATGCTAACCCTAACCCTAACACTATCCTAGGCCTGATGATAACCCTAACCCTAACCCTAACACTATCCTAGGGCTGATGCTAACACTAACCCTAACACTATCCTAGGGCTGATGCTAACCCTAACCGTAACCCTAACACTATCCTAAGTCTGATGCTAACCCTAGACCTCACACTATACTAGGCCTGATGATAACCATAACCCTAACCTTAACACTATCCTAGGGCTGATGCTAACCCTAACCCTAACCCTAACACTATCCTAGAGCTGATGCTAACCCTAACCCTAACACTATCCTAGGCCTGATGATAACACTAACACTAACCCTGACACTATCCTAGGGCTGATGCTAACCCTAACCCTAACACTATCCTAGGGCTGATGCTAACCCTAACCCTGACGCTAACACTATCCTAGGCCTGATGCTAACCCTATCCCTAACCCTAACACTCTCCTAGGGCTGAGGCTAACCCTAACCCTAACACTATCCTAGGGCTGATGCTAACCCTAACCCTAACACAAACACTATCCTAGGGTTGATGCTAACCCTAACCCTAACACTATGCTAGGGCTGATGCTAACCCTAACCCTAACCCTAACACTATCCTTGGACTGATGCTAACCCTAACCCTAACACTATCCTGGGCCTGATGCTAACCCTAACCCTAACCCTAACACTATCCTAGGGCTGATGCTAACCCTAACCCTAACACTATCCTTGGGCTGATGCTAACCCTAACCCTAACCCTAACACTATCCTAGGGCAGATGCTAACCCTAACGCTAACCGTAACACTATCCTTGAACTGATGCTAACCCTAACCCTAACCCTAACACTATCCTAGGCCTGATGATAACCCTAACCCGAACCCTAACACTATCCTAGGATTTATGTTAACCCTAACCCTAACACTATCCTAGGGCTGATGCTAACCCTAACCCTAACCATAACACTATCCTAGGGCGGATGCTAACCCTAACCCTTACCCTAACACTATCCTAGGGCTGATGCTAACCCTAACACTAACACTATCCTAGGGCTGATGCTAACCCTAACCCTAACCCTAACATTATCCTAGGGCGGATGCTAACCCTAACCCTAACCCTAACACTATCCTAGGGCTGATGCTAACCCTAACCATAACACTATCCTATGGCTGATGCTAACCCTAACACTAACACTATCCTAGGGCTGATGCTAACCCTAACCCTAACCCTAACACTCTCCAAGGGCTGATGCTAACCCTAACCCTAACCCTAACACTATCCTAGGGCTGATGCTAACCCTAACCCTAACTCTACACTATCTTAGGGCTGAGGCTAACCCTAACCCTAACACTATCCTACGGCTGATGCTAACCCTAACCCTAACCCTAACACTATCCTAGGGCTGATGCTAACCCTAACCCTAACACTATCCTAGGCCTGATGCTAACCCTAACCCTAACCCTAACACTATCCTAGGGCTGATGCTAACCCTAACCTTAACACTATCCTAGGGCTGATGCTAACCCTAACCCTAACCCTAACACTATCCTAGGGCTGATGCTAACCCTAACCCTAACACTATCCTAGGCCTGATGCTAACCCTAACCCTAACCCTAACACTATCCTAGGGCTGATGCTAACCCTAACCCTAACACTATCCTAGGGCTGATGCTAACCCTAAACCTAACCCTAACACTATCCTAAGTCTGATGCTAACCCTAGACCTCACACTATACTAGGCCTGATGATAACCATAACCCTAACCTTAACACTATTCTAGGGCTGATGCTAACCCTAACCCTAACCCTAACACTATCCTAGAGCTGATGCTAACCCTAACCCTAACACTATCCTAGGCCTGATGATAACCCTAACACTAACCCTGACACTAGCCTAGGGCTGATGCTAACCCTAACCCTAACGCTATCCTAGGGCTGATGCTAACCCTAACCCTAACCCTAACACTATCCTAGGGCTGATGCTAACCCTAACCCTAACACTATCCTAGGCCTGATGCTAACCCTAACCCTAACCCTAACACTATCCTTGGGCTGATGCTAACCCTAACCCTAACCCTAACACTATCCTAGGGCAGATGCTAACCCTAACCCTAACCCTAACATTATCCTAGGGCGGATGCTAACCCTAACCCTAACCCTAACACTATCCTAGGGCTGATGCTAACCCTAACCCTAACACTATCCTAGGGCTGATGTTAACCCTAACACTAACACTATCCTTCGGCTGATGCTAACCCTAACCCTAACACTAACACTCTCCAAGGGCTGATGCTAACCCTAACCTTAACCCTAACACTATCCTAGGGCTGATGCTAACCCTAACACTAACTCTACACTATCTTAGGGCTGAGGCTAACCCTAACCCTAACCCTAACCCTAACCCTAACCCTAATACTATCCTAGGGCTGATGCTAACCCTAACCCTAACCCTAACACTATCCTAGGGCTGATGGGAACCCTAACCCTAACTCTAACACTATCCTAGGGCTGAGGCTAACCCTAACCCTAACACTATCCTACGGCTGATGCTAACCCTAACCCTAACCCTAACACTATCCTAAGGCTGATGCTAAACCTAACACTAACACTATCCTAGGCCTGGTGCTAACCCTAACCCTAACCCTAACACTATTCTAGGGCTGATGCTAACCCTAACCCTAATAATATCCTAGGGCTGATGCTAACCCTAACCCTAAACCTAACACTATCCTAGGGCTGATGCTATCCCTAACCCTAACCCTAACACTATCCTAGGGCTGATGCTAACCCTAACCCTAACCCTAACACTATCGTAGGGCTGATGCTAACCCTAACCCTAACAATATCCTAGGCCTGATGATAACCCTAATCCTAACCCTAACACTATCCTAGGGCTGATGCTAAACCTAACCCTAACACTATCCTAGGGCTGATGCTAACCCTAACCCTAACCCTAACACTATCCTAAGTCTGATGCTAACCCTAGCCCTCACACTATCCTAGGCCTGATGATAACCCTAACCCTAACCTTAACACTATCCTAGGGCTGATGCTAACCCTAACCATAACCCTAACACTATCCTAGAGCTGATGCTAACCCTAACCCTAACACTATCCTAGGCCTGATGATAACCCTAACTCTAACCCTGACACTATCCTAGGGCTGATGCTAACCCTAACCCTAACACTATCCTAGGGCTGATGCTAACCCTAACCCTAACCCTAACACTATCCTAGGCCTGATGCTAACCCTATCCCTAACCCTAACACTCTCCTAGGGCTGAGAGTAACCCTAACCCTAACACTGTACTAGGGCTGATGCTAACCCTAACCCTAACCCAAACACTATCCTAGGGTTGATGCTAACCCTAACTCTAACACTATCCTAGGGCTGATGCTAACCCTAACACTAACCCTAACACTATTTAGGGCTGATGCTAACCCTAACCCTAACACTATCCTAGGCCTGATGCTAACCCTAACCCTAACCCTAACACTATCCTAGGGCTGATGCTAACCCTAACCCTAACACTATCCTAGGGCTGATGCTAACCCTAACCCTAACCCTAACACTATCCTAGGGCTGATGCTAACCCTAACCCTAACACTATCCTAGGCCTGATGATAACCCTAACCCTAACCCTAACACTATCCTAGGGCTGATGCTAACACTAACCCTAACACTATCCTAGGGCTGATGCTAACCCTAACCCTAACCCTAACACTATCCTAAGTCTGATGCTAACCCTAGACCTCACACTATACTAGGCCTGATGATAACCATAACCCTAACCTTAACACTATCCTAGGGCTGATGCTAACCCTAACCCTAACCCTAATACTATCCTAGAGCTGATGCTAACCCTAACCCTAACACTATCCTAGGCCTGATGATAACCCTAACACTAACCCTGACACTATCCTAGGGCTGATGCTAACCCTAACCCTAACACTATCCTAGGGCTGATGCTAACCCTAACCCTAACGCTAACACTATCCTAGGCCTGATGCTAACCCTATCCCTAACCCTAACACTCTCCTAGGGCTGAGGCTAACCCTAACCCTAACACTATCCTAGGGCTGATGCTAACCCTAACCCTAACACAAACACTATCCTAGGGTTGATGCTAACCCTAACCCTAACACTATGCTAGGGCTGATGCTAACCCTAACCCTAACCCTAACACTATCCTTGGACTGATGCTAACCCTAACCCTAACACTATCCTGGGCCTGATGCTAACCCTAACCCTAACCCTAACACTATCCTAGGGCTGATGCTAACCCTAACCCTAACACTATCCTTGGGCTGATGCTAACCCTAACCCTAACCCTAACACTATCCTAGGGCAGATGCTAACCCTAACGCTAACCGTAACACTATCCTTGAACTGATGCTAACCCTAACCCTAACCCTAACACTATCCTAGGCCTGATGATAACCCTAACCCGAACCCTAACACTATCCTAGGATTTATGTTAACCCTAACCCTAACACTATCCTAGGGCTGATGGTAACCCTAACCCTAACCATAACACTATCCTAGGGCGGATGCTAACCCTAACCCTTACCCTAACACTATCCTAGGGCTGATGCTAACCCTAACACTAACACTATCCTAGGGCTGATGCTAACCCTAACCCTAACCCTAACATTATCCTAGGGCGGATGCTAACCCTAACCCTAACCCTAACACTATCCTAGGGCTGATGCTAACCCTAACCATAACACTATCCTATGGCTGATGCTAACCCTAACACTAACACTATCCTAGGGCTGATGCTAACCCTAACCCTAACACTATCCTTGGGCTGATGCTAACCCTAACCCTAACACTATCCTGGGCCTGATGCTAACCCTAACCCTAACCCTAACACTATCCTAGGGCTGATGCTTACCCTAACCCTAACACTATCCTAGGGCAGATGCTAACCCTAACGCTAACCCTAACACTATCCTTGAACTGATCCTAAAACTAACCCTAACCCTAACACTATCCTAGGCCTGATGATAACCCTAACCCTAACCCTAACACTATCCTAGGATTTATGTTAACCCTAACCCTAACACTATCCTAGGGCTGATGCTAACCCTAACCCTAACCCTAACACTATCCTAGGGCGGATGCTAACCCTAACACTAACGCTAACACTATCGTAGGGCTGATGCTAACCCTAACACAAACACTATCCTAGGGCTGATGCTAACCCTAACCCTAACTCTAACATTATCCTAGGGCGGATGCTAACCCTAACCCTAACCCTAACACTATCCTAGGGCTGATGCTAACCCTAACACTAACACTATCCTAGGCCTGATGCTAACCCTAACCCTAACCCTAACACTATCCTAGGGCTGATGCTAACCCTAACCCTAACACTATCCTAGGGCTGATGCTAACCCTAACACTAACACTATCCTAGGGCTGATGCTAACCCTAACCCTAACCCTAACAATCTCCAAGGGCTGATGCTAACCCTAACCCTAACCATAACACTATCCTAGGGCTGATGCTAACCCTAACCCTAACTCTAACACTATCTTAGGGCTGAGGCTAACCCTAACCCTAACACTATCCTACGGCTGATGCTAACCCTAACCCTAACCCTAACACTATCATAGGGCTGATGCTAACCCTAACCCTAACACTATCCTAGGCCTGATGGTAACCCTAACCCTAACCCTAACACTATCCTAGGGCTGATGCTAACCCTAACCATAACACTATCCTAGGGCTGATGCTAACCCTAACCCTAACCCTAACACTATCCTAGGGCTGATGCTAACCCTAACCCTAACACTATCCTAGGCCTGATGATAACCCTAACCCTAACCCTAACACTATCCGAGGGCTGATGCTAACCCTAACACAAACACTATCCTAGGGCTGATGCTAACCCTATCCCTAACCCTAACACTATCCTAAGTCTGATGCTAACCCTAGACCTCACACTATACTAGGCCTGATGATAACCATAACCCTAACCTTAACACTATCCTAGGGCTGATGCTAACCCTAACCCTAACCCTAACACTATCCTAGACCTGATGCTAACCCTAACCCTAACACTATCCTAGGCCTGATGCTAACCCTATCCCTAACCCTAACACTCTCCTAGGGCTGAGGCTAACCCTAACCCTAACACTCTCCTAGGGCTGATGCTAACCCTAACCCTAACCCAAACACTATCCTAGGGTTGATGCTAACCCTAACCCTAACACTATCCTAGGGCTGATGCTAACCCTAACCCTAACCCTAACACTATCCTTGGACTGATGCTAACCCTAACCCTAACACTATCCTGGGCCTGATGCTAACCCTAACCCTAACCCTAACACTATCCTAGGGCTGATGCTAACCCTAACCCTAACACTATCCTTGGGCTGATGCTAACCCTAACCCTAACCCTAACACTATCCTAGGGCAGATGCTAACCCTAACGCTAACCGTAACACTATCCATGAACTGATGCTAACCCTAACCCTAACCCTAACACTATCCTAGGCCTGATGATAACCCTAACCCTAACCCTAACACTATCCTAGGATTTATGTTAACCCTAACCCTAACACTATCCTAGGGCTGATGCTAACCCTAACCCTAACCCTAACACTATCCTAGGGCGGATGCTAACCCTAACCCTTACCCTAACACTATCCTAGGGCTGATGCTAACCCTAACACAAACACTATCCTAGGGCTGATGCTAACCCTAACCCTAACCCTAACATTATCCTAGGGCGGATGCTAACCCTAACCCTAACCCTAACACTATCCTAGGGCTGATGCTAACCCTAACCCTAACACTATCCTAGGGCTGATGCTAACCCTAACACTAACACTATCCTAGGGCTGATGCTAACCCTAACCCTAACCCTAACACTCTCCAAGTGCTGATGCTAACCCTAACCCTAACCTTAACACTATCCTAGGGCTGATGCTAACCCTAACCGTAACTCTACACTATCTTAGGGCTGAGGCTAACCCTAACCCTAACACTATCCTACGGCTGATGCTAATCCTAACCCTAACCCTAACACTAACCTAGGGCTGATGCTAACCCTAACCCTAACACTATCCTAGGACTGATGCTAACCCTAACCCTAACCCTAACACTATCCTAGGGCTGATGCTAACCCTAACCCTAACACTATCCTAGGGCTGATGCTAACCCTCACCCTAACCCTAACACTATCCTAGGGCTGATGCTAACCCTAACCCTAACACTATCCTAGGCCTGATGATAACCCTAACCCTAACCCTAACACTATCCTAGGGCTGATGCTAACCCTAACCCTAACACTATCCTAGGGCTGATGCTAACCCTAAACCTAACCCTAACACTATCCTAAGTCTGATGCTAACCCTAGACCTCACACTATACTAGGCCTGATGATAACCATAACCCTAACCTTAACACTATCCTAGGGCTGATGCTAACCCTAACCCTAACCCTAACACTATCCTAGAGCTGATGCTAACCCTAACCCTAACACTATCCTAGGCCTGATGATAACCCTAACACTAACCCTGACACTATCCTAGGGCTGATGCTATCCCTAACCCTAACGCTATCCTAGGGCTGATGCTAACCCTAACCCTAACCCTAACACTATCCTAGGCCTGATGCTAACCCTATCCCTAACCCTAACACTCTCCTAGGGCTGAGGCTAACCCTAACCCTAACGCTATCATAGGGCTGATGCTAACCCTAACCCTAACCCAAACACTATCCTAGGGTTGATGCTAACCCTAACCCTAACACTATCCTAGGGCTGATGCTAACCCTAACCCTAACCCTAAGACTATCCTAGGGCTGATGCTAACCCTAACCCTAACACTATCCTAGGCCAGATGCTAACCCTAAGCCTAACCCTAACACTATCGTAGGGCTGATGCTAACCCTAACCCTAACACTATCCTAGGGCTGATGCTAACCTAAACCCTAACCCTAACACTATCCTAGGGCTGATGCTAACCCTAACCCTAACACTATCCTAGGCCTGATGATAACCCTAACCCTAACCCTAACACGATCCTAGGGCTGATGCTAACCCTAAGCCTAACACTATCCTAGGGCTGATGCTCACCCTAACCCTAACCCTAACACTATCCTAGGGCTGATGCTAACCCTAACCCTAAACCTAACACTATCCTAGAGCTGATGCTAACCCTAACCCTAACCCTAACCCTAACCCTAATACTATCCTAGGGCTGATGCTAACCCTAACCCTAACACTAACACTATCCTAGGGCTGATGGTAACCCTAACCCTAACTCTAACACTATCCTAGGGCTGAGGCTAACCCTAACCCTAACACTATCATACGGCTGATGCTAACCCTAACCCTAACCCTAACACTATCCTAAGGCTGATGCTAACCCTAACACTAACACTATCCTAGGCCTGGTGCTAACCCAACCCTAACCCTAACACTATTCTAGGGCTGATGCTAACCCTAACCCTAATAATATCCTAGGGCTGATGCTAACCCTAACCCTAACCCTAACACTATCCTAGGGCTGATGCTATCCCTAACCCTAACCCTAACACTATCCTAGGGCTGATGCTAACCCTAACCCTAACCCTAACACTATCCTAGGGCTGATGCTAACCCTAACCCTAACCCTAACACTATCCTAGGGCTGATGCTAACCCTAACCCTAACCCTAACACTATCCTAGGGCTGATGCTAACCCTAACACTAACAATATCCTAGGCCTGATGATAACCCTAACCCTAACCCTAACACTATCCTAGGGCTGATGCTAAACCTAACCCTAACACTATCCTAGGGCTGATGCTAACCCTAACCCTAACCCTAACACTATCCTAAGTCTGATGCTAACCCTAGCCCTCACACTATCCTAGGCCTGATGATAACCCTAACCCTAACCTTAACACTATCCTAGGGCTGATGCTAACCATAACCATAACCCTAACACTATCCTAGAGCTGATGCTAACCCTAACCCTAACACTATCCTAGGCCTGATGATAACCCTAACCCTAACCCTGACACTATCCTAGGGCTGATGCTAACCCTAACCCTAACACTATCCAGGGCTGATGCTAACCCTAACCCTAACCCTAACACTATCCTAGGCCTGATGCTAACCCTATCCCTAACCCTAACACTCTCCTAGGGCTGAGGGTAACCCTAACCCTAACACTATCCTAGGGCTGATGCTAACCCTAACCCTAACCCAAACACTATCCTAGGGTTGATGGTAACCCTAACACTAACACTATCCTAGGGCTGATGCTAACCCTAACCCTAACCCTAACACTATCCTTGGGCTGATGCTAACCCTAACCCTAACACTATCCTGGGCCTGATGCTAACCCTAACCCTAACCCTAACACTATCCTAGGGCTGATGCTAACCCTAACCCTAACACTATCCTTGGGCTGATGCTAACCCTAACCCTAACCCTAACACTATCCTAGGGCAGATGCTAACCCTAACGCTAACCGTAACACTATCCTTGAACTGATGCTAACCCTAACCCTAACCCTAACACTATCCTAGACCTGATGATAACCCTAACCCTAACCCTAACACTATCCTAGGATTTATGTTAACCCTAACCCTAACACTATCCTAGGGCTGATGCTAACCCTAACCCTAACCATAACACTATCCTAGGGCGGATGCTAACCCTAACCCTAACCCTAACACTATCCTAGGGCTGATGCTAACCCTAACACTAACACTATCCTAGGGCTGATGCTAACCCTAACCCTAACCCTAACATTATCCTAGGGCGGATGCTAACCCTAACCCTAACCCTAACACTATCCTAGGGCTGATGCTAACCCTAACCCTAACACTATCCTAGGGCTGATGCTAACCCTAACACTAACACTACCCTAGGGCTGATGCTAACCCTAACCCTAACACTAACACTCTCCAAGGGCTGATGCTAACCCTAACCTTAACCCTAACACTATCCTAGGGCTGATGCTAACACTAACCCTAACTCTACACTATCTTAGGGCTGAGGCTAACCCTAACCCTAACACTATCCTACGGCTGATGCTAACCCTAACCCTAACCCTAACACTATCCTAGGGCTGATGCTAACCCTAACCCTAACACTATCCTAGGCCTGATGCTAACCCTAACCCTAACCCTAACACTATCCTAGGCCTGATGCTAACCCTAACCCTAACAATATCCTAGGGCTGATGCTAACCCTAACCCTAACCCTAACACTATCCTAGGGCTGATGCTAACCCTAACCTTAACACTATCCTAGGCCTGATGATAACCCTAACCCTAACCCTATCACTATCCTAGGGCTGATGCTAACCCTAACACTAACAATATCCTAGGGCTGATGCTAACCCTAACCCTAACCCTAACACTATCCTAAGTCTGATGTTAACCCTAGACCTCACACTGTACTAGGCCTGATGATAACCATAACCCTAACCTTAATACTATCCTAGGGCTGATGCTAACCCTAACCCTAACCCTAACACTATCCTAGAGCTGATGCTAACCCTAAACCTAACACTATCCTAGGCCTGATGATAACCCTAACACTAACCCTGACACTATCCTAGGGCTGATGCTAACCCTAACCCTAACCCTAACACTGTCCTAGGGCGGATGCTAACCCTAACCCTGACCCTAACACTATCCTAGGGCTGATGCTAACCCTAACACTAACACTATCCTAGGGCTGATGCTAACCCTAACCCTAACCTTAACATTATCCTAGGACTGATGCTAACCCTAACCCTAACTCTAACACTATCTTAGGGCTGAGGCTAACCCTAACCCTAACACTATCCTACGGCTGATGCTAACCCTAACCCTAACCCTAACACTATCCTAGGGCTGATGCTAACCCTAACCCTAACACTATCCTAGGGCTGATGCTAACCCTAACCCTAACCCTCACACTATCCTAGGACTGATGCTAACACTAACCCTAACACTATCCTAGGGCTGATGCTAACCCTAACCCTAACCCTAACACTATCCTAATGCGGATGCTAACCCTAACCCTAACCCTAACACTATCCTAGGGCTGATGCTAACCCTAACACTAGCACTATCCTAGGGCTGATGCTAACCCTAACCCTAACCCTAACACTATCCTATGGCTGATGCTAACCCTAACCCTAACTCTAACACTATCTTAGGGCTGAGGCTAACCCTAACCCTAACACTATCCTACGGCTGATGCTAACCCTAACCCTAACCCTAACACTATCCTAGGGCTGATGCTAACCCTAACCCTAACCCTAACACTATCAGAGAGCTGATGCTACCCCTAACCCTAACCCTAACCCTAACCCTAATACTATCCTAGGGCTGATGCTAACCCTAACCCTAACCCTAACACTATCCTAGGGCTGATGCTAACCCTAACCCTAACTCTAACACTATCCTAGGGCTGAGGCTAACCCTAACCCTAACACTATCCTACGGCTGATGCTAACACTAACCCTAACCCTAACACTATCCTAAGGCTGATGATAACCCTAACACTAACACTATCCTTGGCCTGGTGCTAACCCTAACCCTAACCCTATCACTATTCTAGGGCTGATGCTAACCCTAACCCTAACCCTAACACTATCCTAGGGCTGATGCTATCCCTAACCCTAACCCTAACACTATCCTAGGGCTGATGCTAACCCTAACCCTAACCCTAATACTATCCTAGGGCTGATGCTAACCCTAACCCTAACCCTAACACTATCCTAGGGCTGATGCTAACCCTAACCCTAACACTATCCTAGGCCTGATGATAACCCTAACCCTAACCCTAACACTATCCTAAGTCTGATGCTAACCCTAGCCCTCACACTATCCTAGGCCTGATGATAACCCTAACCCTAACCTTAACACTATCCTAGGGCTGATGCTAACCCTAACCCTAACCTTAACACTATCCTAGGCCTGATGCTAACCCTATCCCTAACCCTAACACTCTCCTAGGGCTGAGGGTAACCCTAACCCTAACACTATCCTAGGGCTGATGCTAACCCTAACCCTAACCCAAACACTATTCTAGGGTTGATGCTAACCCTAACCCTAACACTATCCTAGGGCTGATGCTAACCCTAACCCTAACCCTAACACTATCCTTGGGCTGATGCTAACCCTAACCCTAACACTATCCTTGGGCTGATGCTAACCCTAACCCTAACCCTAACACTATCCTAGGGCAGATGCTAACCCTAACGCAAACCCTAACACTATCCTTGAACTGATCCTAACCCTAACCCTAACCCTAACACTATCCTAGGCCTGATGATAACCCTAACCCTAACCCTAACACTATCCTAGGATTTATGTTAACCCTAACCCTAACACTATCCTAGGGCTGATGCTAACCCTAACCCTAACCCTAACACTATCCTACGGCTGATGCTAACCCTAACACTAACACTATCCTAGGGCTGATGCTAACCCTAACCCTAACCCTAACATTATCCTAGGGCGGATGCTAACCCTAACCCTAACCCTAACACTATCCTAGGGCTGATGCTAACCCTAACACTAACACTATCCTAGGCCTGATGCTAACCCTAACCCTAACCCTAACACTATCCTAGGGCTGATGCTAACGCTAACCCTAACACTATCCTAGGGCTGATGTTAACCCTAACACTAACACTATCCTAGGGCTGATGCTAACCCTAACCCTAACCCTAACACTCTCCAAGGGCTGATGCTAACCCTAACCCTAACCCTAACACTATCCTAGGGCTGATGCTAACCCTAACACTAACTCTAACACTATCTTAGGGCTGAGGCTAACCCTAACCCTAACACTATCCTACGGCTGATGCTAACCTTAACCCTAACCCTAACACTATCCTGGGGCTGATGCTAACCCTAACCCTAACACTATCCTAGGCCTGATGCTAACCCTAACCCTAACCCTAACACTATCCTAGGGCTGATGCTAACCCTAACCCTAACACTATCCTAGGGCTGATGCTAACCCTAACCCTAACACTAACACTATCCTAGGGCTGATGCTAACCCTAACCCTAACACTATCCTAGGCCTGATGATAACCCTAACCCTAACCCTAACACTATCCTAAGTCTGATGCTAACCCTAGACCTCACACTATACTAGGCCTGATGATAACCATAACCCTAACCTTAACACTATCCTAGGGCTGATGCTAACCCTAACCCTAACTCTAACACTATCTTAGGGCTGAGGCTAACCCTAACCCTAACACTATCCTACGGCTGATGCTAACCCTAACCCTAACCCTAAGACTATCCTAGGGCTGATTCTAACCCTAACCCTAACACTATCCTAGGCCTGATGCTAACGCTAAGCCTAATCCTAACACTATCGTAGGGCTGATGCTAACCCTAACCCTAACACTATCCTAGGGCTGATGCTAACCTAACCCAAACCCTAACACTATCCTAGGGCTGACGCTAACCCTAACCCTAACACTATCCTAGGCCTGATGATAACCCTAACCCTAACCCTAACACCATCCTAGGGCTGATGCTAACCCTAAACCTAACACTATCCTAGGGCTGATCCTAACCCTAACCCTAACCCTAACACTATCCTAGGGCTGATGCTAACCCTAACCCTAACCCTAACACTATCCTAGGGCTGATGCTAACCCTAACCCTAACTCTAACACTATCCTAGGGCTGAGGCTAACCCTAACCCTAACACTATCCTACGGCTGATGCTAACACTAACCCTAACCCTAACACTATCCTAAGGCTGATGATAACCCTAACACTAACACTATCCTAGGCCTGGTGCTAACCCTAACCCTAACCCTATCACTATTCTAGGGCTGATGCTAACCCTAACCCTAATAATATCCTAGGGCTGATGCTAACCCTAACCCTAACCCTAACACTATCCTAGGGCTGATGCTATCCCTAACCCTAACCCTAACACTATCCTAGGGCTGATGCTAACCCTAACCCTAACCCTAATACTATCCTAGGGCTGATGCTAACCCTAACCCTAACCCTAACACTATCCTAGGGCTGATGCTAACCCTAACCCTAACACTAACACTATCCTAGGGCTGATGCTAACCCTAACCCTAACACTATCCTAGGCCTGATGATAACCCTAACCCTAACCCTAACACTATCCTAAGTCTGATGCTAACCCTAGCCCTCACACTATCCTAGGCCTGATGATAACCCTAACCCTAACCTTAACACTATCCTAGGGCTGATGCTAACCCTAACCCTAACCCTAACACTATCCTAGAGCTGATGCTAACCCTAACCCTAACACTATCCTAGGCCTGATGATAACCGTAACCCTAACCCTGACACTATCCTAGGGCTGATGCTAACCCTAACCCTAACACTATACTAGGGCTGATGCTAACCCTAACCCTAACCCTAACACTATCCTAGGCCTGATGCTAACCCTATCCCTAACCCTAACACTCTCCTAGGGCTGAGGGTAACCCTAACCCTAACACTATCCTAGGGCTGATGCTCACCCTAACCCTAACCCAAACACTATTCTAGGGTTGATGCTAACCCTAACCCTAACACTATCCTAGGGCTGATGCTAACCCTAACCCTAACCCTAACACTATCCTTGGGCTGATGCTAACCCTAACCCTAACACTATCCTGGGCCTGATGCTAACCCGAACCCTAACCCTAACACTATCCTTGGGCTGATGCTAACCCTAACCCTAACCCTAACACTATCCTAGGGCAGATGCTAACCCTAACGCAAACCCTAACACTATCCTTGAACTGATCCTAACCCTAACCCTAACCCTAACACTATCCTAGGATTTATGTTAACCCTAACCCTAACACTATCCTAGGGCTGATGCTAACCCTAACCCTAACCCTAACACTATCCTACGGCTGATGCTAACCCTAACACTAACACTATCCTAGGGCTGATGCTAACCCTAACCCTAACCCTAACATTATCCTAGGGCGGATGCTAACCCTAACCCTAACCCTAACACTATCCTAGGGCTGATGCTAACCCTAACACTAACACTATCCTAGGCCTGATGCTAACCCTAACCCTAACCCTAACACTATCCTAGGGCTGATGCTAACCCTAACCCTAACACTATCCTAGGGCTGATGTTAACCCTAACACTAACACTATCCTAGGGCTGATGCTAACCCTAACCCTAACCCTAACACTCTCCAAGGGCTGATGCTAACCCTAACCCTAACCCTAACACTATCCTAGGGCTGATGCTAACCCTAACCCTAACTCTAACACTATCTTAGGGCTGAGGCTAACCCTAACACTAACACTATCCTACGGCTGATGATAACCCTAACCCTAACCCTAACACTATCCTGGGGCTGATGCTAACCCTAACCCTAACACGATCCTAGGCCTGATGCTAACCCTAACCCTAACCCTAACACTATCCTAGGGCTGATGCTAACCCTAACCCTAACACTATCCTAGGGCTGATGCTAACCCTAACCCTAACACTAACACTATCCTAGGGCTGATGCTAACCCTAACCCTAACACTATCCTAGGCCTGATGATAACCCTAACCCTAACCCTAACACTATCCTAGGGCTGATGCTAACCCTAACCCTAACACTATCCTAGGGCTGATGCTAACCCTAACCCTAACCCTAACACTATCCTAAGTCTGATGCTAACCCTAGACCTCACACTATACTAGGCCTGATGATAACCATAACCCTAACCTTAACACTATCCTAGGGCTGATGCTAACCCTAACCCTAACCCTAACACTATCCTAGGCCTGATGCTAACCCTATCCCTAACCCTAACACTCTCCTAGGGCTGAGGCTAACCCTAACCCTAACACTATCCTAGGGCTGATGCTAACCCTAACCCTAACCCAAACACTATCCTAGGGTTGATGCTAACCCTAACCCTAACACTATCCTAGGGCTGATGCTAACCCTAACCCTAACCCTAACACTATCCTTGGACTCATGCTAACCCTAACCCTAACACTATCCTGGGCCTGATGCTAACCCTAACCCTAACCCTAACACTATCCTAGGGCTGATGCTAACCCTAACCCTAACACTATCCTTGGGCTGATGCTAACCCTAACCCTAACCCTAACAATATCCTAGGGCAGATGCTATCCCTAACCCTAACCCTAACACTATCCTTGGGCTGATGCTAACCCTAACCCTAACACTATCCTGGGCCTGATGCTAACCCTAACCCTAACCCTAACACTATCCTAGGGCTGATGCTAACCCTAACCCTAACACTATCCTTGGGCTGATGCTAACCCTAACCCTAACCCTAACAATATCCTAGGGCAGATGCTAACCCTAACGCTAACCCTAACACTATCCTTGAACTGATGCTAACCCTAAACCTAACCCTAACACTATCCTAGGCCTGATGATAACCCTAACCCTAACCCTAACACTATCCTAGGGTTTATGTTAACCCTAACCCTAACACTATCCTAGGGCTGATGCTAACCCTAACCCTAACCCTAACACTATCCTAGGGCGGATGCTAACCCTAACCCTAACCCTAACACTATCCTAGGGCTGATGCTAACCCTAACACTAACACTATCCTAGGGCTGATGCTAACCCTAACCCTAACCCTAACATTATCCTAGGGCTGATGCTAACCCTAACCCTAACTCGAACACTATCTTAGGGCTGAGGTTAACCCTAACCCTAACACTATCCTACGGCTGATGCTAACCCTAACCCTAACCCTAACACTATCCTAGGGCTGATGCTAACCCTAACCCTAACACTATCCTAGGGCTGATGCTAACCCTAACCCTAACCCTAACACTATCCTAGGGCTGATGCTAACCCTAACCCTAACACTATCCTAGGGCTGATGCTAACCCTAACACTAACCCTAACACTATCCTAGAGCTGATGCTAACCCTAACCCTAACACTATCCTAGGCCTGATGATAACCGTAACCCTAACCCTGACACTATCCTAGGGCTGATGCTAACCCTAACCCTAACACTATCCTAGGGCTGATGCTAACCCTAACCCTAACCCTAACACTATCCTAGGCCTGATGCTAACCCTATCCCTAACCCTAACACTCTCCTAGGGCTGAGGGTAACCCTAACCCTAACACTATCCTAGGGCTGATGCTAACCCTAACCCTAACCCAAACACTATTCTAGGGTTGATGCTAACCCTAACCCTAACACTATCCTAGGGCTGATGCTAACCCTAACCCTAACCCTAACACTATCCTTGGGCTGATGCTAACCCTAACCCTAACACTTTCCTGGGCCTGATGCTAACCCGAACCCTAACCCTAACACTATCCTAGGGCTGATGCTTACCCTAACCCTAACACTATCCTTGGGCTGATGCTAACCCTAACCCTAACCCTAACACTATCCTAGGGCAGATGCTAACCCTAACGCAAACCCTAACACTATCCTTGAACTGATCCTAACCCTAACCCTAACCCTAACACTATCCTAGGATTTATGTTAACCCTAACCCTAACACTATCCTAGGGCTGATGCTAACCCTAACCCTAACCCTAACACTATCCTACGGCTGATGCTAACCCTAACACTAACACTATCCTAGGGCTGATGCTAACCCTAACCCTAACCCTAACATTATCCTAGGGCGGATGCTAACCCTAACCCTAACCCTAACACTATCCTAGGGCTGATGCTAACCCTAACACTAACACTATCCTAGGCCTGATGCTAACCCTAACCCTAACCCTAACACTATCCTAGGGCTGATGCTAACCCTAACCCTAACACTATCCTAGGGCTGATGTTAACCCTAACACTAACACTATCCTAGGGCTGATGCTAACCCTAACCCTAACCCTAACACTCTCCAAGGGCTGATGCTAACCCTAACCCTAACCCTAACACTATCCTAGGGCTGATGCTAACCCTAACCCTAACTCTAACACTATCTTAGGGCTGAGGCTAACCCTAACACTAACACTATCCTAGGGCTGATGATAACCCTAACCCTAACCCTAACACTATCCTGGGGCTGATGCTAACCCTAACCCTAACACTATCCTAGGCCTGATGCTAACCCTAACCCTAACCCTAACACTATCCGAGGGCTGATGCTAACCCTAACCCTAACACTATCCTAGGGCTGATGCTAACCCTAACCCTAACCCTAACACTATCCTAGGGCTGATGGTAACCCTAACCCTAACACTATCCTAGGCCTGAAGATAACCCTAACCCTAACCCTAACACTATCCTAGGGCTGATGCTAACCCTAACCCTAACACTATCCTAGGGCTGATGCTAACCCTAACCCTAACCCTAACACTATCCTAAGTCTGATGCTAACCCTAGACCTCACACTATACTAGGCCTGATGATAACCATAACCCTAACCTTAACACTATCCTAGGGCTGATGCTAACCCTAACCCTAACCCTAACACTATCCTAGGCCTGATGCTAACCCTATCCCTAACCCTAACACTCTCCTAGGGCTGAGGCTAACCCTAACCCTAACACTATCCTAGGGCTGATGCTAACCCTAACCCTAACCCAAACACTATCCTAGGGTTGATGCTAACCCTAACCCTAACACTATCCTAGGGCTGATGCTAACCCTAACCCTAACCCTAACACTATCCTTGGACTCATGCTAACCCTAACCCTAACACTATCCTGGGCCTGATGCTAACCCTAACCCTAACCCTAACACTATCCTAGGGCTGATGCTAACCCTAACCCTAACACTATCCTTGGGCTGATGCTAACCCTAACCCTAACACTAACAATATCCTAGGGCAGATGCTAACCCTAACCCTAACCCTAACACTATCCTTGGGCTGATGCTAACCCTAACCCTAACAATATCCTGGGCCTGATGCTAACCCTAACCCTAACCCTAACACTATCCTAGGGCTGATGCTAACCCTAACCCTAACACTATCCTTGGGCTGATGCTAACCCTAACCCTAACCCTAACATTATCCTAGGGCAGATGCTAACACTAACGCTAACCCTAACACTATCCTTGAACTGATGCTAACCCTAAACCTAACCCTAACACTATCCTAGGCCTGATGATAACCCTAACCCTAACCCTAACACTATCCTAGGGTTTATGTTAACCCTAACCCTAACACTATCCTAGGGCTGATGCTAACCCTAACACTAACACTATCCTAGGGCTGATGCTAACCCTAACCGTAACCCTAACACTATCTTAGGGCTGATGCTAACCCTAACCCTAACTCTAACACTATCTTAGGGCTGAGGCTAACCCTAACCCTAACACTATCCTACGGCTGATGCTAACCCTAACCCTAACCCTAAGACTATCCTAGGGCTGATGCTAACCCTAACCCTAACACTATCCTAGGCCTGATGCTAACCCTAAGCCTAACCCTAACACTATCGTAGGGCTGATGATAACCCTAACCCTAACACTATCCTAGGGCTGATGCTAACCTAACCCTAACCCTAACACTATCCTAGGGCTGATGCTAACCCTAACCCTAACACTATCCTAGGCCTGATGATAACCCTAACCCTAACCCTAACACCATCCTAGGGCTGATGCTAACCCTAAGCCTAACACTATCCTAGGGCTGATGCTAACCCTAACCCTAACCCTAACACTATCCTAGGGCTGATGCTAACCCTAACCGTAACACTATCCTAGGCCTGATGCTAACCCTAACCCTAACCCTAACACTATCCTAGGGCTGATGCTAACCCTAACCCTAACCCTAACACTATCCTAGAGCTGATGCTAACCCTAACCCTAACCCTAACCCTAACCCTAATACTATCCTAGGGCTGATGCTAACCCTAACCCTAACCCTAACACTATCCTAGGGCTGATGCTAACCCTAACCCTAACTCTAACAGTATCCTAGGGCTGAGGCTAACCCTAACCCTAACACTATCCTACGGCTGATGCTAACCCTAACCCTAACCCTAACACTATCCTAAGGCTGATGCTAACCCTAACACTAACACTATCCTAGGCCTGGTGCTAACCCTAACCCTAACCCTAACACTATTCTAGGGCTGATGCTAACCCTAACCCTAATAATATCCTAGGCTGATGCTAACCCTAACCCTAACCCTAACACTATCCTAGGGCTGATGCTATCCCTAACCCTAACCCTAACACTATCCTAGGGCTGATGCTAACCCTAACCCTAACCCTAATACTATCCTAGGGCTGATGCTAACCCTAACCCTAACCCTAACACTATCCTAGGGCTGATGCTAACCCTAACCCTAACCCTAACACTATCCTAGAGCTGATGCTAACCCTAACCCTAACCCTAACCCTAACCCTAATACTATCCTAGGGCTGATGCTAACCCTAACCCTAACCCTAACACTATCCTAGGGCTGATGCTAACCCTAACCCTAACTCTACCACTATCCTAGGGCTGAGGCTAACCCTAACCCTAACACTATCCTACGGCTGATGCTAACACTAACCCTAACCCTAATACTATCCTAGGGCTGATGCTAACCCTAACCCTAACCCTAACACTATCCTAGGGCTGATGCTAACCCTAACCCTAACCCTAACACTATCCTAGAGCTGATGCTAACCCTAACCCTAACCCTAACCCTAACCCTAATACTATCCTAGGGCTGATGCTAACCCTAACCCTAACCCTAACACTATCCTAGGGCTGATGCTAACCCTAACACTAACCCTAACACTATCCTAGATCTGATGCTAACCCTAACCCTAACACTATCCTAGGCCTGATGATAACCGTAACCCTAACCCTGACACTATCCTAGGGCTGATGCTAACCCTAACCCTAACACTATCCTAGGGCTGATGCTAACCCTAACCCTAACCCTAACACTATCCTAGGCCTGATGCTAACCCTATTCCTAACCCTAACACTCTCCTAGGGCTGAGGGTAACCCTAACCCTAACACTATCCTAGGGCTGATGCTAACCCTAACCCTAACCCAAACACTATTCTAGGGTTGATGCTAACCCTAACCCTAACACTATCCTAGGGCTGATGCTAACCCTAACCCTAACCCTAACACTATCCTTGGGCTGATGCTAACCCTAACCCTAACACTATCCTGGGCCTGATGCTAACCCGAACCCTAACACTAACACTATCCTAGGGCTGATGCTTACCCTAACCCTAACACTATCCTTGGGCTGATGCTAACCCTAACCCTAACCCTAACACTATCCTAGGGCAGATGCTAACCCTAACGCAAACCCTAACACTATCCTTGAACTGATCCTAACCCTAACCCTAACCCTAACACTATCCTAGGATTTATGTTAACCCTAACCCTAACACTATCCTAGGGCTGATGCTAACCCTAACCCTAACCCTAACACTATCCTACGGCTGATGCTAACCCTAACACTAACACTATCCTAGGGCTGATGCTAACCCTAACCCTAACCCTAACATTATCCTAGGGCGGATGCTAACCCTAACCCTAACCCTAACACTATCCTAGGGCTGATGCTAACCCTAACACTAACACTATCCTAGGCCTGATGCTAACCCTAACCCTAACCCTAACACTATCCTAGGGCTGATGCTAACCCTAACCCTAACACTATCCTAGGGCTGATGTTAACCCTAACACTAAGACTATCCTAGGGCTGATGCTAACCCTAACCCTAACCCTAACACTCTCCAAGGGCTGATGCTAACCCTAACCCTAACCCTAACACTATCCTAGGGCTGATGCTAACCCTAACCCTAACTCTAACACTATCTTAGGGCTGAGGCTAACCCTAACACTAACACTATCCTACGGCTGATGATAACCCTAACCCTAACCCTAACACTATCCTGGGGCTGATGCTAACCCTAACCCTAACACTATCCTAGGCCTGATGCTAACCCTAACCCTAACCCTAACACTATCCTAGGGCTGATGCTAACCCTAACCCTAACACTATCCTAGGGCTGATGCTAACCCTAACCCTAACCCTAACACTATCCTAGGGCTGATGCTAACCCTAACCCTAACACTATCCTAGGCCTGATGATAACCCTAACCCTAACCCTAACACTATCCTAGGGCTGATGCTAACCCTAACCCTAACACTATCCTAGGGCTGATGCTAACCCTAACCCTAACCCTAACACTATCCTAAGTCTGATGCTAACCCTAGACCTCACACTATACTAGGCCTGATGATAACCATAACCCTAACCTTAACACTATCCTAGGGCTGATGCTAACCCTAACCCTAACCCTAACACTATCCTAGGCCTGATGCTAACCCTATCCCTAACCCTAACACTCTCCTAGGGCTGAGGCTAACCCTAACCCTAACACTATCCTAGGGCTGATGCTAACCCTAACCCTAACCCAAACACTATCCTAGGGTTGATGCTAACCCTAACCCTAACACTATCCTAGGGCTGATGCTAACCCTAACCCTAACCCTAACACTATCCTTGGACTCATGCTAACCCTAACCCTAACACTATCCTGGGCCTGATGCTAACCCTAACCCTAACCCTAACACTATCCTAGGGCTGATGCTAACCCTAACCCTAACACTATCCTTGGGCTGATGCTAACCCTAACCCTAACCCTAACCCTAACAATATCCTAGGGCAGATGCTAACCCTAACCCTAACCCTAACACTATCCTTGGGCTGATGCTAACCCTAACCCTAACACTATCCTGGGCCTGATGCTAACCCTAACCCTAACCCTAACACTATCCTAGGGCTGATGCTAACCCTAACCCTAACACTATCCTTGGGCTGATGCTAACCCTAACCCTAACCCTAACAATATCCTAGGGCAGATGCTAACCCTAACGCTAACCCTAACACTATCCTTGAACTGATGCTAACCCTAAACCTAACCCTAACACTATCCTAGGCCTGATGATAACCCTAACCCTAACCCTAACACTATCCTAGGGTTTATGTTAACCCTAACCCTAACACTATCCTAGGGCTGATGCTAACCCTAACACTAACACTATCCTAGGGCTGATGCTAACCCTAACCGTAACCCTAACACTATCTTAGGGCTGATGCTAACCCTAACCCTAACTCTAACACTATCTTAGGGCTGAGGCTAACCCTAACCCTAACACTATCCTACGGCTGATGCTAACCCTAACCCTAACCCTAAGACTATCCTAGGGCTGATGCTAACCCTAACCCTAACACTATCCTAGGCCTGATGATAACCCTAACCCTAACCCTAACACCATCCTAGGGCTGATGCTAACCCTAAGCCAAACACTATCCTAGGGCTGATGCCAACCATAACCCTAACCCTAACACTATCCTAGGGCTGATGCTAACCCTAACCGTAACACTATCCTAGGCCTGATGCTAACCCTAACCCTAACCCTAACACTATCCTAGGGCTGATGCTAACCCTAACCCTAACCCTAACACTATCCTAGAGCTGATGCTAACCCTAACCCTAACCCTAACCCTAACCCTAATACTATCCTAGGGCTGATGCTAACCCTAACCCTAACCCTAACACTATCCTAGGGCTGATGCTAACCCTAACCCTAACTCTAACACTATCCTAGGGCTGAGGCTAACCCTAACCCTAACACTATCCTACGGCTGATGCTAACCCTAACCCTAACCCTAACACTATCCTAAGGCTGATGCTAACCCTAACACTAACACTATCCTAGGCCTGGTGCTAACCCTAACCCTAACCCTAACACTATTCTAGGGCTGATGCTAACCCTAACCCTAATAATATCCTAGGCTGATGCTAACCCTAACCCTAACCCTAACACTATCCTAGGGCTGATGCTATCCCTAACCCTAACCCTAACACTATCCTAGGGCTGATGCTAACACTAACCCTAACCCTAATACTATCCTAGGGCTGATGCTAACCCTAACCCTAACCCGAACACTATCCTAGGGCTGATGCTAACCCTAACCCTAACCCTAACACTATCCTAGGGCTGATGCTAACCCTAAGCCTAACAATATCCTAGGCCTGATGATAACCCTAACCCTAACACTAACACTATCCTAGGGCTGATGCTAAACCTAACCCTAACACTATCCTAGGGCTGATGCTAACCCTAACCCTAACCCTAACACTATCCAAAGTCTGATGCTAACCCTAGCCCTCACACTATCCTAGGCCTGATGATAACCCTAACCCTAACCTTAACACTCTCCTAGGGCTGATGCTAACCCTAACCATAACCCTAACACTATCCTAAAGCTGATGCTAACCCTAACCCTAACACTATCCTAGGCCTGTTGATAACCCTAACCCTAACCCTGACACTATCCTAGGCCTGATGCTAACCCTAACCCTAACAATACCCTAGGGCTGATGCTAACCCTAACCCTAACCCTAACACTATCCTAGGCCTGATGCTAACCCTATCCCTAACCCTAACACTCTCCTAGGCCTGAGGGTAACCTTAACCCTAACACTATCCTAGGGCTGATGCTAACCCTAACCCTAACCCTAACACTATCCTAGGGCGGATGCTAACCCTAACCCTTACCCTAACACTATCCTAGGGCTGATGCTAACCCTAACCCTAACACTATCCTAGGGCTGATGCTAACCCTAACCCTAACCCTAACATTATCCTAGGGCGGATGCTAACCCTAACCCTAAACCTAACACTATCCTAGGGCTGATGCTAACCCTAACCCTAACACTATCCTAGGGCTGATGCTAACCCTAACACTAACACTATCCTAGGGCTGATGCTAACCCTAACCCTAACCCTAACACTCTCCAAGGGCTGATGGTAACCCTAACCCTAACCCCAACACTATCCTAGGGCTGATGCTAACCCTAACCCTAACTCTACACTATCTTAGGGCTGAGTCTAACCCTAACCCTAACACTATCCTACGGCTGATGCTAACCCTAACCCTAAACCTAACACTATCCTAGGGCTGATGTTAACCCTAACCCTAACACTATCCTAGGCCTGATGCTAACCCTAACCCTAACCCTAACACTATCCTTGGACTCATGCTAACCCTAACCCTAACACTATCCTGGGCCTGATGCTAACCCTAACCCTAACCTTAACACTATCCTAGGGCTGATGCTAACCCTAACCCTAACACTATCCTTGGGCTGATGCTAACCCTAACCCTAACCCTAACCCTAACAATATCCTAGGGCAGATGCTAACCCTAACCCTAACCCTAACACTATCCTTGGGCTGATGCTAACCCTAACCCTAACACTATCCTGGGCCTGATGCTAACCCTAACCCTAACCCTAACACTATCCTAGGGCTGATGCTAACCCTAACCCTAACACTATCCTTGGGCTGATGCTAACCCTAACCCTAACCCTAACAATATCCTAGGGCAGATGCTAACCCTAACGCTAACCCTAACACTATCCTTGAACTGATGCTAACCCTAAACCTAACCCTAACACTATCCTAGGCCTGATGATAACCCTAACCCTAACCCTAACACTATCCTAGGGTTTATGTTAACCCTAACCCTAACACTATCCTAGGGCTGATGCTAACCCTAACACTAACACTATCCTAGGGCTGATGCTAACCCTAACCGTAACCCTAACACTATCTTAGGGCTGATGCTAACCCTAACCCTAACTCTAACACTATCTTAGGGCTGAGGCTAACCCTAACCCTAACACTATCCTACGGCTGATGCTAACCCTAACCCTAACCCTAAGACTATCCTAGGGCTGATGCTAACCCTAACCCTAACACTATCCTAGGCCTGATGATAACCCTAACCCTAACCCTAACACCATCCTAGGGCTGATGCTAACCCTAAGCCTAACACTATCCTAGGGCTGATGCTAACCCTAACCCTAACCCTAACACTATCCTAGGGCTGATGCTAACCCTAACCGTAACACTATCCTAGGCCTGATGCTAACCCTAACCCTAACCCTAACACTATCCTAGGGCTGATGCTAACCCTAACCCTAACCCTAACACTATCCTAGAGCTGATGCTAACCCTAACCCTAACCCTAACCCTAACCCTAATACTATCCTAGGGCTGATGCTAACCCTAACCCTAACCCTAACACTATCCTAGGGCTGATGCTAACCCTAACCCTAACTCTAACACTATCCTAGGGCTGAGGCTAACCCTAACCCTAACACTATCCTACGGCTGATGCTAACCCTAACCCTAACCCTAACACTATCCTAAGGCTGATGCTAACCCTAACACTAACACTATCCTAGGCCTGGTGCTAACCCTAACCCTAACCCTAACACTATTCTAGGGCTGATGCTAACCCTAACCCTAATAATATCCTAGGCTGATGCTAACCCTAACCCTAACCCTAACACTATCCTAGGGCTGATGCTATCCCTAACCCTAACCCTAACACTATCCTAGGGCTGATGCTAACCCTAACCCTAACCCTAATACTATCCTAGGGCTGATGCTAACCCTAACCCTAACCCGAACACTATCCTAGGGCTGATGCTAACCCTAACCCTAACCCTAACACTATCCTAGGGCTGATGCTAACCCTAAGCCTAACAATATCCTAGGCCTGATGATAACCCTAACCCTAACACTAACACTATCCTAGGGCTGATGCTAAACCTAACCCTAACACTATCCTAGGGCTGATGCTAACCCTAACCCTAACCCTAACACTATCCAAAGTCTGATGCTAACCCTAGCCCTCACACTATCCTAGGCCTGATGATAACCCTAACCCTAACCTTAACACTCTCCTAGGGCTGATGCTAACCCTAACCATAACCCTAACACTATCCTAAAGCTGATGCTAACCCTAACCCTAACACTATCCTAGGCCTGATGATAACCCTAACCCTAACCCTGACACTATCCTAGGCCTGATGCTAACCCTAACCCTAACAATATCCTAGGGCTGATGCTAACCCTAACCCTAACCCTAACACTATCCTAGGCCTGATGCTAACCCTATCCCTAACCCTAACACTCTCCTAGGCCTGAGGGTAACCTTAACCCTAACACTATCCTAGGGCTGATGCTAACCCTAAGCCTAACCCTAACACTATCCTAGGGCGGATGCTAACCCTAACCCTTACCCTAACACTATCCTAGGGCTGATGCTAACCCTAACACTAACACTATCCTAGGGCTGATGCTAACCCTAACCCTAACCCTAACATTATCCTAGGGCGGATGCTAACCCTAACCCTAAACCTAACACTATCCTAGGGCTGATGCTAACCCTAACCCTAACACTATCCTAGGGCTGATGCTAACCCTAACACTAACACTATCCTAGGGCTGATGCTAACCCTAACCCTAACCCTAACACTCTCCAAGGGCTGATGGTAACCCTAACCCTAACCCCAACACTATCCTAGGGCTGATGCTAACCCTAACCCTAACTCTACACTATCTTAGGGCTGAGGCTAACCCTAACCCTAACACTATCCTACGGCTGATGCTAACCCTAACCCTAAACCTAACACTATCCTAGGGCTGATGCTAACCCTAACCCTAACACTATCCTAGGCCTGATGCTAACCCTAACCCTAACCCTAACACTATCCTAGGGCTGATGCTAACCCTAACCCTAACACTATCCTAGGGCTGATGCTAACCCTAACCCTAACCCTAAAACTATCCTAGGGCTGATGCTAACCCTAACCCTAACACTATCCTAGGCCTGATGATAACCCTAACCCTAACCCTAACACTATCCTAGGGCTGATGCTAACCCTAACCCTAACACTATCCTAGGGCTGATGCTAACCCTAACCCTAACCCAAACACTATCCGAGGGTTGATGCTAACCCTAACCCTAACACTATCCTAGGGCTGATGCTAACCCTAACCCTAACCCTAAGACTATCCTAGGGCTGATGCTAACCCTAACCCTAACACTATCCTAGGCCTGATGCTAACCCTAAGCCTAACCCTAACACTATCGTAGGGCTGATGCTAACCCTAACCCTAACACTATCCTAGGCCTGATGATAACCCTAACCCTAACCCTAACACCATCCTAGGGCTGATGCTAACCCTAAGCCTAACACTATCCTAGGGCTGATGCTAACCCTAACCCTAACCCTAACACTATCCTAGAGCTGATGCTAACCCTAACCCTAACACTATCCTAGGCCTGATGCTAACCCTAACCCTAACCCTAACACTATCCTAGGGCTGATGCTAACCCTAACCCTAACCCTAACACTATCCTAGAGATGATGCTAACCCTAACCCTAACCCTAACCCTAACCCTAATACTATCCTAGGGCTGATGCTAACCCTAACCCTAACCCTAACACTATCCTAGGGCTGATGGTAACCCTAACCCTAACTCTAACTCTATCCTAGCGCTGAGGCTAACCCTAACCCTAACACTATCCTATGGCTGATGCTAACCCTAACCCTAACCCTAACACTATCCTAAGGCTGATGCTAACCCTAACACTAACACTATCCTAGGCCTGGTGCTAACCCTAACTCTAACCCTAACACTATTCTAGGGCTGATGCTAACCCTAACCCTAATAATATCCTAGGGCTGATGCTAACCCTAACCCTAACCCTAACACTATCCTAGGGCTGATGCTATCCCTAACCCTAACCCTAACACTATCCTAGGGCTGATGCTAAAACTAACCCTAACCCTAATACTATCCTAGGGCTGATACTAACCCTAACCCTAACCCTAACACTATCCTAGGGCTGATGCTAACCCTAACCCTAACCCTAACACTATCCTAGGGCTGATGCTAACCCTAACCCTAACAATATCCTAGGCCTGATGATAACCCTAACCCTAACCCTAACACTATCCTAGGGCTGATGCTAAACCTAACCCTAACACTATCCTAGGGCTGATGCTAACCCTAACCCTAACCCTAACACTATCCTAAGTCTGATGCTAACCCTAGCCCTCACACTATCCTAGGCCTCATGATAACCCTAACCCTAACCTTAACACTATCCTAGGGCTGATGCTAACCCTAACCATAACCCTAACACTATCCTAGAGCTGATGCTAACCCTAACCCTAACACTATCCTAGGCCTGATGATAACCCTAACCCTAACCCTGACACTATCCTAGGGCTGATGCTAACCCTAACCCTAACACTATCCTAGGGCTGATGCTAAACCTATCCCTAACCCTAACACTATCCTAGGCCTGATGCTAACCCTATCCCTAACCCTAACACTCTCCTAGGGCTGATGCTAACCCTAACCCTAACCCAAACACTATCCTAGGGTTGATGCTAACCCTAACCCTAACACTATCCTAGGGCTGATGCTAACCCTAACCCTAACCCTAACACTATCCTTGGGCTGATGCTAACCCTAACCCTAACACTATCCTGGGCCTGATGCTAACCCTAACCCTAACCCTAACACTATTCTAGGGCTGATGCTAACCCTAACCCTAACACTATCCTTGGGCTGATGCTAACCCTAACCCTAACCCTAACACTATCCTAGGGCAGATGCTAACCCTAACGCTAACCGTAACACTATCCTTGAACTGATGCTAACCCTAACCCTAACCCTAACACTATCCTAGGGCTGATGCTAACCCTAACCCTAACACTAACACTCTCCAAGGGCTGATGCTAACCCTAACCTTAACCCTAACACTATCCTAGGGCTGATGATAACCCTCACCCTAACTCTGCACTTTCTTAGGGCTGAGGCTAACCCTAACCCTAACACTATCCTACGGCTGATGCTAACCCTAACACTAACACTATCCTAGGGCTGATGCTAACCCTAAGCCTAACACTAACACTATCCTAGGGCTGATGCTAACCCTAACCCTAACCCTAACACTATCCTAGGGCTGATGCTAACCCTAAGCCTAACAATATCCTAGGCCTGATGATAACCCTAACCCTAACACTAACACTATCCTAGGGCTGATGCTAAACCTAACCCTAACACTATCCTAGGGCTGATGCTAACCCTAACCCTAACTCTAACACTATCCAAAGTCTGATGCTAACCCTAGCCCTCACACTATCCTAGGCCTGATGATAACCCTAACCCTAACCTTAACACTATCCTAGGGCTGATGCTAACCCTAACACTAACACTATCCTAGGGCTGATGCTAACCCTAACCCTAACCCTAACATTATCCTAGGGCTGATGCTAACCCTAACCCTAACTCTAACACTATCTTAGGGCTGAGGTTAACCCTAACCCTAACACTATCCTACGGCTGATGCTAACCCTAACCCTAACCCTAACACTATCCTAGGGCTGATGCTAACCCTAACCCTAACACTATCCTAGGGCTGATGCTAACCCTAACCCTAACAATAACACTATCCTAGGGCTGATGCTAACCCTAACCCTAACACTATCCTAGGGCTGATGCTAACCCTAACACTAACCCTAACACTATCCTAGGGCTGATGCTAACCCTAACCCTAACACTAACAGTATCCTAGGGCGGATGCTAACCCTAACCCTAACCCTAACATTATCCTAGGGCTGATGCTAACCCTAACACTAACACTATCCTAGGGCTGATGCTAACCCTAACCGTAACCCTAACACTATCCTAGGGCTGATGCTAACCCTAACCCTAACTCTAACACTATCTTAGGGCTGAGGCTAACCCTAACCCTAACACTATCCTACGGCTGATGCTAACCCTAACCCTAACCCTAAGACTATCCTAGGGCTGATGCTAACCCTAACCCTAACACTATCCTAGGCCTGATGCTAACCCTAAGCCTAACCCTAACAATATCGTAGGGCTGATGATAACCCTAACCCTAACACTATCCTAGGGCTGATGGTAACCTAACCCTAACCCTAACACTATCCTAGGGCTGATGCTAACCCTACCCCTAACACTATCCTAGGCCTGATGATAACCCTAACCCTAACCATAACACCATCCTAGGGCTGATGCTAACCCTAAGCCTAACACTATCCAAGGGCTGATGCTAACCCTAACCCTAACCCTAACACTATCCTAGGGCTGATGCTAACCCTAACCGTAACACTATCCTAGGCCTGATGCTAACCCTAACCCTAACCCTAACACTATCCTAGGGCTGATGCTAACCCTAACCCTAACCCTAACACTATCCTAGAGCTGATGCTAACCCTAACCCTAACCCTAACCCTAACCCTAATACTATCCTAGGGCTGATGCTAACCCTAACCCTAACCCTAACACTATCCTAGGGCTGATGCTAACCCTAACCCTAACTCTAACACTATCCTAGGGCTGAGGCTAACCCTAACCCTAACACTATCCTACGGCTGATGCTAACGCTAACCCTAACCCTAACACTATCCTAAGGCTGATGCTAACCCTAACACTAACACTATCCTAGGTCTGATGCTAACCCTAACCCTAACACTATCCTAGGGCTGATGCTAACCCTAACCCTAACCCTCACACTATCCTAGGACTGATGCTAACCCTAACCCTAACACTATTCTAGGGCTGATGCTAACCCTAACCCTAACCCTAACACTATCCTAATGCGGATGCTAAC
The DNA here is from genome assembly GCF_020740605.2 of Lemur catta. Classification (NCBI taxonomy): domain Eukaryota; kingdom Metazoa; phylum Chordata; class Mammalia; order Primates; family Lemuridae; genus Lemur; species Lemur catta. The sequence continues at coordinate 1,075,558 of NW_025423859.1, read as the reverse complement.
CCTAACCCTAACCCTAACACTATCCTAGGGCTGATGCTAACCCTAACACTAACACTATCCTAGGGCTGATGCTAACCCTAACCCTAACCCTAACACTCTAAAAGGGCTGATGCTAACCCTAACCCTAACCCTAACACTATCCTAGGGCTGATGCTAACCCTAACCCTAACTCTACACTATCTTAGGGCTGAGGCTAACCCTAACCCTAACACTATCCTACGGCTGATGCTAACCCTAACCCTAACCCTAACACTATCCTAGGGCTGATGCTAACCCTAACCCTAACACTATCCTAGGCCTGATGCTAACCCTAACCCTAACCCTAACACTATCCTAGGGCTGATGCTAACCCTAACCCTAACACTATCCTAGGGCTGATGCTAACCCTAACCCTAACCCTAACACTATCCTAGGGCTCATGCTAACCCTAACCCTAACACTATCCTAGGCCTGATGATAACCCTAACCCTAACCCTAACACTATCCTAGGGCTGATGCTAACCCTAACCCTAACACTATCCTAGGGCTGATGCTAACCCTAACCCTAACCCTAACACTATCCTAAGTCTGATGCTAACCCTAGACCTCACACTATACTAGGCCTGATGATAACCATAACCCTAACCTTAACACTATCCTAGGGCTGATGCTAACCCTAACCCTAACCCTAACACTATCCTAGGGCAGATGCTAACCCTAACGCTAACCGTAACACTATCCTTGAACTGATGCTAACCCTAACCCTAACCCTAACACTATCCTAGGCCTGATGATAACCCTAACCCTAACCCTAACACTATCCTAGGATTTATGTTAACCCTAACCCTAACACTATCCTAGGGCTGATGCTAACCCTAACCCTAACACTATCCTAGAGCTGATGGTAACCCTAACCCTAACACTATCCTAGGCCTGATGATAACCCTAACACTAACCCTGACACTATCCTAGGGCTGATGCTAACCCTAACCCTAACGCTATCCTAGGGCTGATGCTAACCCTAACCCTAACCCTAACACTATCCTAGGCCTGATGCTAACCCTATCCCTAACCCTAACACTCTCCTAGGGCTGAGGCTAACCCTAACCCTAACACTATCCTAGGGCTGATGCTAACCCTAACCCTAACCCAAACACTATCCTAGGGTTGATGCTAACCCTAACCCTAACACTATCCTAGGGCTGATGCTAACCCTAACCCTAACCCTAAGACTATCCTAGGGCTGATGCTAACCCTAACCCTAACACTATCCTAGGCCTGATGCTAACCCTAAGCCTAACCCTAACACTATCGTAGGGCTGATGCTAACCCTAACCCTAACACTATCCTAGGGCTGATGCTAACCTAACCCTAACCCTAACACTATCCTAGGGCTGATGCTAACCCTAACCCTAACACTATCCTAGGCCTGATGATAACCCTAACCCTAACCCTAACACCATCCTAGGGCTGATCCTAACCCTAACCCTAACACTATCCTAGGGCTGATGCTAACCCTAACCCTAACACTATCCTAGGCCTGATGCTAACCCTAACCCTAACCCTAACACTATCCTAGGGCTGATGCTAACCCTAACCCTAACCCTAACACTATCCTAGAGCTGATGCTAACCCTAACCCTAACCCTAACCCTAACCCTAATACTATCCTAGGGCTGATGCTGACCCTAACCCTAACCCTAACACTATCCTAGGGCTGATGCTAACCCTAACCCTAACTCTAACACTATCCTAGGGCTGAGGCTAACCCTAACCCTAACACTATCCTACGGCTGATGCTAACCCTAACCCTAACCCTAACACTATCCTAAGGCTGATGCTAACCCTAACACTAACACTATCCTAGGTCTGATGCTAACCCTAACCCTAACACTATAATAGGGCTGATGCTAACCCTAACCCTAACCCTCACACTATCCTAGGACTGATGCTAACCCTAACCCTAACACTATTCTAGGGCTGATGCTAACCCTAACCCTAACCCTAACACTATCCTAATGTGGATGCTAACCCTAACCCTAACCCTAACACTATCCTAGGGCTGATGCTAACCCTAACACTAACACTATCCTAGGGCTGATGCTAACCCTAACCCTAACCCTAACACTCTAAAAGGGCTGATGCTAACCCTAACCCTAACCCTAACACTATCCTAGGGCTGATGCTAACCCTAACCCTAACTCTACACTGTCTTAGGGCTGAGGCTAACCCTAACCATAACACTATCCTACGGCTGATGCTAACCCTAACCCTAACCCTAACACTATCCTAAGGCTGATGCTAACCCTAACCCTAACACTCTCCTAGGCCTGATGCTAACCCTAACCCTAACCCTAACACTATCCTAGGGCTGATGCTAACCCTAACCCTAACACTATCCTAGGGCTGATGCTAACCCTAACCCTAACCCTAACACTATCCTAGGGCTGATGCTAACCCTAACCCTAACACTATCCTAGGCCTGATGATAACCCTAACCCTAACGCTAACACTATCCTAGGGCTGATGCTAACCCTAACCCTAACACTATCCTAGGGCTGATGCTAACCCTAACCCTAACCCTAACACTATCCTAAGTCTGATGCTAACCCTAGACCTCACACTATAATAGGCCTGATGATAACCATAACCCTAACCTTAACACTATCCTAGGGCTGATGCTAACCCTAACCCTAACCCTAACACTATCCTAGGGCAGATGCTAACCCTAACGCTAACCGTAACACTATCCTTGAACTGATGCTAACCCTAACCCTAACCCTAACACTATCCTAGGCTTGATGATAACCCTAACCCTAACCCTAACACTATCCTAGGATTTATGTTAACCCTAACCCTAACACTATCCTAGGGCTGATGCTAACCCTAACCCTAACCCTAACACTATCCTAGGGCGGATGCTAACCCTAACCCTTACCCTAACACTATCCTAGGGCTGATGCTAACCCTAACACTAACACTATCCTAGGGCTGATGCTAACCCTAACCCTAACCCTAACATTATCCTAGGGCGGATGCTAACCCTAACCCTAACCCTAACACTATCCTAGGGCTAATGCTAACCCTAACCCTAACACTATCCTAGGGCTGTTGCTAACCCTAACACTAACACTATCCTAGGGCTGATGCTAACCCTAACCCTAACCCTAACACTATCATAGGGCTGATGCTAACCCTAACCCTAACCCTAACACTATCCTAGAGCTGATGCTAACCCTAACCCTAACCCTAACCCTAACCCTAATACTATCCTAGGGCTGATGCTAACCCTAACCCTAACCCTAACACTATCCTAGGGCTGATGCTAACCCTAACCCTAACTCTAACACTATCCTAGGGCAGAGGCTAACCCTAACCCTAACACTATCCTACGGCTGATGCTAACCCTAACCCTAACCCTAACACTATCCTAAGGCTGATGCTAACCCTAACACTAACACTATCCTAGGCCTGGTGCTAACCCTAACCCTAACCCTAACACTATTCTAGGGCTGATGCTAACCCTAACCTTAATAATATCCTAGGGCTGATGCTAACCCTAACCCTAACCCTAACACTATCCTAGGGCTGATGCTATCCCTAACCCTAACCCTAACACTATCCTAGGGCTGATGCTAACCCTAACCCTAACCCTAATACTATCCTAGGGCTGATGCTAACCCTAACCCTAACCCTAACACTATCCTAGGGCTAATGCTAACCCTAACCCTAACCCTAACACTATCCTAGGGCTGATGCTAACCCTAACCCTAACAATATCCTAGGCCTGATGATAACCCTAACCCTAACCCTAACACTATCCTAGGGCTGATGCTAAACCTAACCCTAACACTATCCTAGGGCTGATGCTAACCCTAACCCTAACCCTAACACTATCCTAAGTCTGATGCTAACCCTAGCCCTCACACCATCCTAGGCCTGATGATAACCCTAACCCTAACCTTAACACTATCCTAGGGCTGATGCTAACCCTAACCATAACCCTAACACTATCCTAGAGCTGATGCTAACCCTAACCCTAACACTATCCTAGGCCTGATGATAACCCTAACCCTAACCCTGACACTATCCTAGGGCTCATGCTAACCCTAACCCTAACACTATCCTAGGGCTGATGCTAACCCTAACCCTAACCCTAACACTATCCTAGGCCTCTTGCTAACCCTATCCCTAACCCTAACACTCTCCTAGGGCTGAGGGTAACCCTAACCCTAACACTATCCTAGGGCTGATGCTAACCCTAACCCTAACCCAAACACTATCCTAGGGTTGATGCTAACCCTAACGCTAACCGTAACACTATCCTTGAACTGATGCTAACCCTAACCCTAACCCTAACACTATCCTAGGCCTGATGATAACCCTAACCCTAACCCTAACACTATCCTAGGATTTATGTTAACCCTAACCCTAACACTATCCTAGGGCTGATGCTAACCCTAACCCTAACCCTAACACTATCCTAGGGCGGATGCTAACCCTAACCCTAACCCTAACACTATCCTAGGGCTGATGCTAACCCTAACACTAACACTATCCTAGGGCTGATGCTAACCCTAACCCTAACCCTAACATTATCCTAGGGCGGATGCTAACCCTAACCCTAACCCTAACACTATCCTAGGGCTGATGCTAACCCTAAACCTAACACTATCCTAGGGCTGATGCTAAACCTAACACTAACACTATCCTAGGGCTGATGCTAACCCTAACCCTAACACTAACACTCTCCAAGGACTGATGCTAACCCTAACCTTAACCCTAACACTATCCTAGGGCTGATGCTAACCCTAACCCTAACTCTACACTATCTTAGGGCTGAGGCTAACCCTAACCCTAACACTATCCTACGGCTGATGCTAACCCTAACCCTAACCCTAACACTATCCTAGGGCTGATGCTAACCCTAACCCTAACACTATCCTAGGCCTGATGCTAACCCTAACCCTAACCCTAACACTATCCTAGGCCTGATGCTAACCCTAACCCTAACACTATCCTAGAGCTGATGCTAACCCTAACCCTAACCCTAACACTATCCTAGGACTGATGCTAACCCTAACCCTAACACTATCCTAGGCCTGATGATAACCCTAACCCTAACCCTAACACTATCCTAGGGTGATGCTAACCCTAACCCTAACACTATCCTAGGGCTGATGCTAACCCTAACCCTAACCCTAACACTATCCTAAGTCTGATGCTAACCCTAGCACTCATACTATCCTAGGCCTGATGATAACCCTAACCCTAACCTTAACACTATCCTAGGGCTGATGCTAACCCTAACCATAACCCTAACACTATCCTAGAGCTGATGCTAACCCTAACCCTAACACTATCCTAGGCCTGATGATAACCCTAACCCTAACCCTGACACTATCCTAGGGCTGATGCTAACCCTAACCCTAACCCTAACACTGTCCTAGGGCGGATGCTAACCCTAACCCTAACCCTAACACTATCCTAGGGCTGATGCTAACCCTAACACTAACACTATCCTAGGGCTGATGCTAACCCTAACCTTAACCCTAACATTATCCTAGGGCGGATGCTAACAGTAACCCTAACCCTAACACTATCCTAGGGCTGATGCTAACCCTATCCCTAACACTATCCTAGGGCTGATGCTAACCCTAACGCTAACACTATCCTAGGGCTGATGCTAACCCTAACCCTAACACTAACACTCTCCAAGGGCTGATGCTAACCCTAACCCTAACTCTACACTATCTTAGGGCTGAGGCTAACCCTAACCCTAACACTATCCTACGGCTGATGCTAACCCTAACCCTAACCCTAACACTATTCTAGGGCTGATGCTAACCCTAACCCTAACCCTAACACTATCCTAATGCGGATGCTAACCCTAACCCTAACCCTAACACTATCCTAGGGCTGATGCTAACCCTAACCCTAACACTATCCTAGGCCTGATGCTAACCCTAACCCTAACCCTAACACTATCCTAGGGCTGATGCTCACCCTAACCCTAACACTATCCTAGGCCTGATGCTAACCCTATCCCTAACCCTAACACTCTCCTAGGGCTGAGGGTAACCCTAACCCTAACACTATCCTAGGGCTGATGCTAACCCTAACCCTAACCCAAACACTATCCTAGGGTTGATGCTAACCCTAACGCTAACCGTAACACTATCCTTGAACTGATGCTAACCCTAACCCTAACCCTAACACTATCGTAGGCCTGATGATAACCCTAACCCTAACCCTAACACTATCCTAGGATTTATGTTAACCCTAACCCTAACACTATCCTAGGGCTGATGCTAACCCTAACCCTAACCCTAACACTATCCTAGGGCGGATGCTAACCCTAACCCTAACCCTAACACTATCCTAGGGCTGATGCTAACCCTAACACTAACACTATCCTAGGGCTGATGCTAACCCTAACCCTAACCCTAACATTATCCTAGGGCGGATGCTAACCCTAACCCTAACCCTAACACTATCCTAGGGCTGATGCTAACCCTAAACCTAACACTATCCTAGGGCTGATGCTAAACCTAACACTAACACTATCCTAGGGCTGATGCTAACCCTAACCCTAACACTAACACTCTCCAAGGACTGATGCTAACCCTAACCTTAACCCTAACACTATCCTAGGTCTGATGCTAACCCTAACCCTAACTCTACACTATCTTAGGGCTGAGGCTAACCCTAACCCTAACACTATCCTACGGCTGATGCTAACCCTAACCCTAACCCTAACACTATCCTAGGGCTGATGCTAACCCTAACCCTAACACTATCCTAGGCCTGATGCTAACCCTAACCCTAACCCTAACACTATCCTAGGCCTGATGCTAACCCTAACCCTAACACTATCCTAGAGCTGATGCTAACCCTAACCCTAACCCTAACACTATCCTAGGACTGATGCTAACCCTAACCCTAACACTATCCTAGGCCTGATGATAACCCTAACCCTAACCCTAACACTATCCTAGGGTGATGCTAACCCTAACCCTAACACTATCCTAGGGCTGATGCTAAACCTAACCCTAACCCTAACACTATCCTAAGTCTGATGCTAACCCTAGCCCTCATACTATCCTAGGCCTCATGATAACCCTAACCCTAACCTTAACACTATCCTAGGGCTGATGCTAACCCTAACCATAACCCTAACACTATCCTAGAGCTGATGCTAACCCTAACCCTAACACTATCCTAGGCCTGATGATAACCCTAACCCTAACCCTGACACTATCCTAGGGCTGATGCTAACCCTAACCCTAACCCTAACACTGTCCTAGGGCGGATGCTAACCCTAACCCTAACCCTAACACTATCCTAGGGCTGATGCTAACCCTAACACTAACACTATCCTAGGGCTGATGCTAACCCTAACCTTAACCCTAACATTATCCTAGGGCGGATGCTAACAGTAACCCTAACCCTAACACTATCCTAGGGCTGATGCTAACCCTATCCCTAACACTATCCTAGGGCTGATGCTAACCCTAACGCTAACACTATCCTAGGGCTGATGCTAACCCTAACCCTAACACTAACACTCTCCAAGGGCTGATGCTAACCCTAACCCTAACTCTACACTATCTTAGGGCTGAGGCTAACCCTAACCCTAACACTATCCTACGGCTGATGCTAACCCTAACCCTAACCCTAACACTATTCTAGGGCTGATGCTAACCCTAACCCTAACCCTAACACTATCCTAATGCGGATGCTAACCCTAACCCTAACCCTAACACTATCCTAGGGCTGATGCTAACCCTAACACTAACACTATCCTAGGGCTGATGCTAACCCTAACCCTAACCCTAACACTCTCCAATGGCTGATGCTAACCCTAACCCTAACCCTAACACTATCCTAGGGCTGATGCTAACCCTAACCCTAACTCTACACTATCTTAGGGCTGAGGCTAACCCTAACCCTAACACTATCCTACGGCTGATGCTAACCCTAACCCTAACCCTAACACTATCCTAGGGCTGATGCTAACCCTAACCCTAACACTATCCTAGGCCTGATGCTAACCCTAACCCTAACCCTAACACTATCCTAGGGCTGATGCTCACCCTAACCCTAACACTATCCTAGGGCTGATGCTAACCCTAACCCTAACCCTAACACTATCCTAGGGCTGATGCTAACCCTAACCCTAACACTATCCTAGGCCTGATGATAACCCTAAACCTAACCCTAACACTATCCTAGGGCTGATGCTAACCCTAACCCTAACACTATCCTAGGGCTGATGCTAACCCTAACCCTAACCCTAACACTATCCTAAGTCTGATGCTAACCCTAGACCTCACACTATACTAGGCCTGATGATAACCATAACCCTAACCTTAACACTATCCTAGGGCTGATGCTAACCCTAACCCTAACCCTAACACTATCCTAGAGCTGATGCTAACCCTAACCCTAACACTATCCTAGGCCTGATGATAACCCTAACCCTAACACTAACACTATCCTAGGGCTGATGCTAACCCTAACCCTAACTCTAACACTATCCTAGGGCTGAGGCTAACCCTAACCCTAACACTATCCTACGGCTGAGGCTAACCCTAACCCTAACCCTAACACTATCCTAAGGCTGATGCTAACCCTAACACTAACACTATCCTAGGCCTGGTGCTAACCCTAACCCTAACCCTAACAATATTCTAGGGCTGATGCTAACCCTAACCTTAATAATATCCTAGGGCTGATGCTAACCCGAACCCTAACCCTAACACTATCCTAGGGCTGATGCTATCCCTAACCCTAACCCTAACACTATCCTAGGGCTGATGCTAACCCTAACCCTAACCCTAATACTATCCTAGGGCTGATGCTAACCCTAACCCTAACCGTAACACTATCCTAGGGCTGATGCTAACCCTAACCCTAACCCTAACACTATCCTAGGGCTGATGCTAAACCTAACCCTAACACTATCCTAGGGCTGATGCTAACCCTAACCCTAACCCTAACACTATCCTAAGTCTGATGCTAACCCTAGCCCTCACACCATCCTAGGCCTGATGATAACCCTAACCCTAACCTTAACACTATCCTAGGGCAGATGCTAACCCTAACGCTAACCGTAACACTATCCTTGAACTGATGCTAACCCTAACCCTAACCCTAACACTATCCTAGGGCTGATGCTAACCCTAACCCTAACCCTAACACTATCCTAGAGCTGATGGTAACCCTAACCCTAACACTATCCTAGGCCTGATGATAACCCTAACACTAACCCTGACACTATCCTAGGGCTGATGCTAACCCTAACCCTAACGCTATCCTAGGGCTGATGCTAACCCTAACCCTAACCCTAACACTATCCTAGGCCTGATGCTAACCCTATCCCTAACCCTGACACTCTCCTAGGGCTGAGGCTAACCCTAACCCTAACACTATCCTAGGGCTGATGCTAACCCTAACCCTAACCCAAACACTATCCTAGGGTTGATGCTAACCCTAACCCTAACACTATCCTAGGGCTGATGCTAACCCTAACCCTAACCCTAAGACTATCCTAGGGCTGATGCTAACCCTAACCCTAACACTATCCTAGGCCTGATGCTAACCCTAAGCCTAACCCTAACACTATCGTAGGCCTGATGCTAACCCTAACCCTAACACTATCCTAGGGCTGATGCTAACCTAACCCTAACCCTAACACTATCCTAGGGCTGATGCTAACCCTAACCCTAACACTATCCTAGGCCTGATGATAACCCTAACCCTAACCCTAACACCATCCTAGGGCTGATGCTAACCCTAAGCCTAACACTATCCTAGGGCTGATGCTAACCCTAACCCTAACACTATCCTAGGGCTGATGCTAACCCTAACCCTAACACTATCCCAGGGCTGATGCTAACCCTAACCCTAACCCTAACACTATCCTAGGGCTGATGCTAACCCTAACACTAACACTATCCTAGGCCTGATGATAACCCTAACCCTAACCCTAACACTATCCTAGGGCTGATGCTAACCCTAACCCTAACACTATCCTAGGGCTGATGCTAACCCTAACCCTAACACTATCCCAGGGCTGATGCTAACCCTAACCCTAACCCTAACACTATCCTAGGGCTGATGCTAACCCTAACCCTAACACTATCCTACGGCTGAGGCTAACCCTAACCCTAACCCTAACACTATCCTAAGGCTGATGCTAACCCTAACACTAACACTATCCTAGGCCTGGTGCTAACCCTAACCCTAACCCTAACAATATTCTAGGGCTGATGCTAACCCTAACCTTAATAATATCCTAGGGCTGATGCTAACCCGAACCCTAACCCTAACACTATCCTAGGGCTGATGCTATCCCTAACCCTAACCCTAACACTATCCTAGGGCTGATGCTAACCCTAACCCTAACCCTAATACTATCCTAGGGCTGATGCTAACCCTAACCCTAACCGTAACACTATCCTAGGGCTGATGCTAACCCTAACCCTAACCCTAACACTATCCTAGGGCTGATGCTAAACCTAACCCTAACACTATCCTAGGGCTGATGCTAACCCTAACCCTAACCCTAACACTATCCTAAGTCTGATGCTAACCCTAGCCCTCACACCATCCTAGGCCTGATGATAACCCTAACCCTAACCTTAACACTATCCTAGGGCAGATGCTAACCCTAACGCTAACCGTAACACTATCCTTGAACTGATGCTAACCCTAACCCTAACCCTAACACTATCCTAGGGCTGATGCTAACCCTAACCCTAACCCTAACACTATCCTAGAGCTGATGGTAACCCTAACCCTAACACTATCCTAGGCCTGATGATAACCCTAACACTAACCCTGACACTATCCTAGGGCTGATGCTAACCCTAACCCTAACGCTATCCTAGGGCTGATGCTAACCCTAACCCTAACCCTAACACTATCCTAGGCCTGATGCTAACCCTATCCCTAACCCTGACACTCTCCTAGGGCTGAGGCTAACCCTAACCCTAACACTATCCTAGGGCTGATGCTAACCCTAACCCTAACCCAAACACTATCCTAGGGTTGATGCTAACCCTAACCCTAACACTATCCTAGGGCTGATGCTAACCCTAACCCTAACCCTAAGACTATCCTAGGGCTGATGCTAACCCTAACCCTAACACTATCCTAGGCCTGATGCTAACCCTAAGCCTAACCCTAACACTATCGTAGGCCTGATGCTAACCCTAACCCTAACACTATCCTAGGGCTGATGCTAACCTAACCCTAACCCTAACACTATCCTAGGGCTGATGCTAACCCTAACCCTAACACTATCCTAGGCCTGATGATAACCCTAACCCTAACCCTAACACCATCCTAGGGCTGATGCTAACCCTAAGCCTAACACTATCCTAGGGCTGATGCTAACCCTAACCCTAACACTATCCTAGGGCTGATGCTAACCCTAACCCTAACACTATCCCAGGGCTGATGCTAACCCTAACCCTAACCCTAACACTATCCTAGGGCTGATGCTAACCCTAACACTAACACTATCCTAGGCCTGATGATAACCCTAACCCTAACCCTAACACTATCCTAGGGCTGATGCTAACCCTAACCCTAACACTATCCTAGGGCTGATGCTAACCCTAACCCTAACACTATCCCAGGGCTGATGCTAACCCTAACCCTAACCCTAACACTATCCTAGGGCTGATGCTAACCCTAACACTAACACTATCCTAGGCCTGATGATAACCCTAACCCTAACCCTAACACTATCCTAGGGCTGATGCTAACCCTAACCCTAACACTATCCTAGGGCTGATGCTAACCCTAACCCTAACCCTAACACTATCCTAAGTCTGATGCTAACCCTAGACCTCACACTATACTAGGCCTGATGATAACCATAACCCTAACCTTAACACTATCCTAGGGCTGATGCTAACCCTAACCCTAACCCTAACACTATCCTAGAGCTGATGCTAACCCTAACCCTAACACTATCCTAGGCCTGATGATAACCCTAACACTAACCCTGACAATATCCTAGGGCTGATGCTAACCCTAACCCTAACGCTATCCTAGGGCTGATGCTAACCCTAACCCTAACCCTAACACTATCCTAGGGCTGATGCTAACCCTAACCCTAACACTATCCTAGGGCTGATGCTAACCTAACCCTAACCCTAACACTATCCTAGGGCTGATGCTAACCCTAACCCTAACACTGTCCTAGGCCTGATGATAACCCTAACCCTAACCCTAACACCATCCTAGGGCTGATGCTAACCCTAAGCCTAACACTATCCTAGGGCTGATGCTAACCCTAACCCTAACCCTAACACTATCCTAGGGCTGATGCTAACCCTAACCCTAACCCTAACACTATCCTAGAGCTGATGCTAACCCTAACCCTAACCCTAACCCTAACCCTAATACTATCCTAGGGCTGATGCTAACCCTAACCCTAACCCTAACACTATCCTAGGGCTGATGCTAACCCTAACCCTAACTCTAACACTATCCTAGGGCAGAGGCTATCCCTAACCCTAACACTATCCTAAGGCTGATGCTAACCCTAACCCTAACCCTAACACTATCCTAAGGCTGATGCTAACCCTAACACTAACACTATCCTAGGCCTGGTGCTAACCCTAACATTAACCCTAACACTATTCTAGGGCTGATGCTAATCCTAACCTTAATAATATCCTAGGGCTGATGCTAACCCTAACCCTAACCCTAACACTATCCTAGGGCTGATGCTATCCCTAACCCTAACCCTAACACTATCCTAGGGCTGATGCTAACCCTAACCCTAACCCTAATACTATCCTAGGGCTGATGCTAACCCTAACCCTAACCCTAACACTATCCTAGGGCTGATGCTAACCCTAACCCTAACCCTAACACTATCCTAGGGCTGATGCTAACCCTAACCCTAACAATATCCTAGGCCTGATGATAACCCTAACCCTAACCCTAACACTATCCTAGGGCTGATGCTAAACCTAACCCTAACACTATCCTAGGGCTGATGCTAACCCTAACCCTAACCCTAACACTATCCTAAGTCTGATGCTAACCCTAGCCCTCACACCATCCTAGGCCTGAGGATAACCCTAACCCTAACCTTAACACTATCCTAGGGCTGATGCTAACCCTAACCATAACCCTAACACTATCCTAGAGCTGATGCTAACCCTAACCCTAACACTATCCTAGGCCTGATGATAACCCTAACCCTAACCCTGACACTATCCTAGGGCTCATGCTAACCCTAACCCTAACACTATCCTAGGGCTGATGCTAACCCTAACCCTAACCCTAACACTATCCTAGGCCTGATGCTAAGCCTATCCCTAACCCTAACACTCTCCTAGGGCTGAGGGTAACCCTAACCCTAACACTATCCTAGGGCTGATGCTAACCCTAACCCTAACCCAAACACTATCCTAGGGTTGATGCTAACCCTAACGCTAACCGTAACACTATCCTTGAACTGATGCTAACCCTAACCCTAACCCTAACACTATCCTAGGCCTGATGATAACCCTAACCCTAACCCTAACACTATCCTAGGATTTATGTTAACCCTAACCCTAACACTATCCTAGGGCTGATGCTAACCCTAACCCTAACCCTAACACTATCCTAGGGCGGATGCTAACCCTAACCCTAACCCTAACACTATCCTAGGGCTGATGCTAACCCTAACACTAACACTATCCTAGGGCTGATGCTAACCCTAACCCTAACCCTAACATTATCCTAGGGCGGATGCTAACCCTAACCCTAACCCTAACACTATCCTAGGGCTGATGCTAACCCTAAACCTAACACTATCCTAGGGCTGATGCTAAACCTAACACTAACACTATCCTAGGGCTGATGCTAACCCTAACCCTAACACTAACACTCTCCAAGGACTGATGCTAACCCTAACCTTAACCCTAACACTATCCTAGGGCTGATGCTAACCCTAACCCTAACTCTACACTATCTTAGGGCTGAGGCTAACCCTAACCCTAACACTATCCTACGGCTGATGCTAACCCTAACCCTAACCCTAACACTATCCTAGGGCTGATGCTAACCCTAACCCTAACACTATCCTAGGCCTGATGCTAACCCTAACCCTAACCCTAACACTATCCTAGGCCTGATGCTAACCCTAACCCTAACACTATCCTAGAGCTGATGCTAACCCTAACCCTAACCCTAACACTATCCTAGGACTGATGCTAACCCTAACCCTAACACTATCCTAGGCCTGATGATAACCCTAACCCTAACCCTAACATTATCCTAGGGTGATGCTAACCCTAACCCTAACACTATCCTAGGGCTGATGCTAACCCTAACCTTAACCCTAACACTATCCTAAGTCTGATGCTAACCCTAGCCCTCATACTATCCTAGGCCTGATGATAACCCTAACCCTAACCTTAACACTATCCTAGGGCTGATGCTAACCCTAACCATAACCCTAACACTATCCTAGAGCTGATGCTAACCCTAACCCTAACACTATCCTAGGCCTGATGATAACCCTAACCCTAACCCTGACACTATCCTAGGGCTGATGCTAACCCTAACCCTAACCCTAACACTGTCCTAGGGCGGATGCTAACCCTAACCCTAACCCTAACACTATCCTAGGGCTGATGCTAACCCTAACACTAACACTATCCTAGGGCTGATGCTAACCCTAACCTTAACCCTAACATTATCCTAGGGCGGATGCTAACAGTAACCCTAACCCTAACACTATCCTAGGGCTGATGCTAACCCTATCCCTAACACTATCCTAGGGCTGATGCTAACCCTAACACTAACACTATCCTAGGGCTGATGCTAACCCTAACCCTAACACTAACACTCTCCAAGGGCTGATGCTAACCGTAACCCTAACTCTACACTATCTTAGGGCTGAGGCTAACCCTAACCCTAACACTATCCTACGGCTGATGCTAACCCTAACCCTAACCCTAACACTATCCTAGGGCTGATGCTAACCCTAACCCTAACCCTAACACTATCCTAGGCCTGATGCTAACCCTAACCCTAACACTATCCTAGGGCTGATGCTAACCCTAACCCTAACCCTAACACTATCCTAGGGCTGATGCTAACCCTAACCCTAACACTATCCTAGGCCTGAATGATAACCCTAACCCTAACCCTAACACTATCCTAGGGCTGATGCTAACCCTAACAATAACACTATCCTAGGGCTGATGCTAACCCTAACCCTAACCCTAACACTATCCTAAGTCTGATGCTAACCCTAGACCTCACACTATACTAGGCCTGATGATAACCATAACCCTAACCTTAATACTATCCTAGGGCTGATGCTAACCCTAACCCTTACCCTAACACTATCCTAGAGCTGATGCTAACCCTAACCCTAACACTATCCTAGGCCTGATGATAACCCTAACACTAACCCTGACACTATCCTAGGGCTGATGCTAACCCTAACCCTAACCCTAACACTATCCTAGGGCGGATGCTAACCCTAACCCTAACCCTAACACTATCCTAGGTCTGATGCTAACCCTAACCCTAACACTATCCTAGGGCTGATGCTAACCCTAACCCTAACCATCACACTATCCTAGGACTGATGCTAACCCTAACCCTAACACTATTCTAGGGCTGATGCTAACCCTAACCCTAACCCTAACACTATCCTAATGCGGATGCTAACCCTAACCCTAACCCTAACACTATCCTAGGGCTGATGCTAACCCTAACACTAACACTATCCTAGGGCTGATGCTAACCCTAACCCTAACCCTAACACTCTCCAATGGCTGATGCTAACCCTAACCCTAACCCTAACACTATCCTAGGGCTGATGCTAACCCTAAACCTAACTCTACACTATCTTAGGGCTGAGGCTAACCCTAACCCTAACACTATCCTACGGCTGATGCTAACCCTAACCCTAACCCTAACACTATCCTAGGGCTGATGCTAACCCTAACCCTAACACTATCCTAGGCCTGATGCTAACCCTAACCCTAACCCTAACACTATCCTAGGGCTGATGCTCACCCTAACCCTAACACTATCCTAGGGCTGATGCTAACCCTAACCCTAACCCTAACACTATCCTAGGGCTGATGCTAACCCTAACCCTAACACTATCCTAGGCCTGATGATAACCCTAAACCTAACCCTAACACTATCCTAGGGCTGAGGCTAACCCTAACCCTAACACTATCCTAGGGCTGATGCTAACCCTAACCCTAACCCTAACACTATCCTAAGTCTGATGCTAACCCTAGACCTCACACTATACTAGGCCTGATGATAACCATAACCCTAACCTTAACACTATCCTAGGGCTGATGCTAACCCTAACCCTAACCCTAACACTATCCTAGAGCTGATGCTAACCCTAACCCTAACACTATCCTAGGCCTGATGATAACCCTAACCCTAACACTAACACTATCCTAGGGCTGATGCTAACCCTAACCCTAACTCTAACACTATCTTAGGGCTGAGGCTAACCCTAACCCTAACACTATCCTACGGCTGATGCTAACCCTAACCCTAACCCTAACACTATCCTAAGTCTGATGCTAACCCTAGCCCTCACACCATCCTAGGCCTGATGATAACCCTAACCCTAACCCTAACACTATCCTAGGGCTGAAGCTAACCCTAACCCTAACACTATCCTAGGGCTGATGCTAACCCTAACCCTAACCCTAACACTATCCTAAGTCTGATGCTAACCCTAGCCCTCATACTATCCTAGGCCTGATGATAACCCTAACCCTAACCTTAACACTATCCTAGGGCTGATGCTAACCCTAACCATAACCCTAACACTATCATAGAGCTGATGCTAACCCTAACCCTAACACTATCCCAGGCCTGATGATAACCCTAACCCTAACCCTGACACTATCCTAGGGCTGATGCTAACCCTAACCCTAACCCTAACACTATCCTAGGGCGGATGCTAACCCTAACCCTAACCCTAACACTATCCTAGGGCTGATGCTAACCCTAACACTAACACTATCCTAGGGCTGATGCTAACCCTAACCCTAACCCTAACATTATCCTTGGGCGGATGCTAACCCTAACCCTAACCCTAACACTATCCTAGGGCTGATGCTAACCCTAACCCTAACACTATCCTAGGGCTGATGCTAACCCTAACACTAACACTATCCTAGGGCTGATGCTAACCCTAACCCTAACACTAACACTCTCCAAGGGCTGATGCTAACCCTAACCTTAACCCTAACACTATCCTAGGGCTGATGCTAACCCTAACCCTAACTCTACACTATCTTAGGGCTGAGGCTAACCCTAACCCTAACACTATCCTACGGCTGATGCTAACCCTAACCCTAACCCTAACACTATCCTAGGGCTGATGCTAACCCTAACCCTAACACTATCCTAGGCCTGATGCTAACCCTAACCCTAACCCTAACACTATCCTAGGCCTGATGCTAACCCTAACCCTAACACTATCCTAGGGCTGATGCTAACCCTAACCCTAACCCTAACACTATCCTAGGGCTGATGCTAACCCTAACCCTAACACTATCCTGGGCCTGATGATAACCCTAACCCTAACCCTAACACTATCCTAGGGCTGATGCTAACCCTAACAATAACACTATCCTAGGGCTGATGCTAACCCTAACCCTAACCCTAACATTATCCTAAGTCTGATGCTAACCCTAGACCTCACACTATACTAGGCCTGATGATAACCATAACCCTAACCTTAATACTATCCTAGGGCTGATGCTAACCCTAACCCTAACCCTAACACTATCCTAGAGCTTGATGCTAACCCTAACCCTAACACTATCCTAGGCCTGATGATAACCCTAACACTAACCCTGACACTATCCTAGGGCTGATGCTAACCGTAACCCTAACCCTAACACTATCCTAGGGCGGATGCTAACCCTAACCCTAACCCTAACACTATCCTAGGGCTGGTGCTAACCCTAACCCTAACCCTAACACTATCCTAGGGCTGATGCTAACCCTAACCCTAACCCTCACACTATCCTAGGACTGATGCTAACCCTAACCCTAACACTATCCTAGGGCTGATGCTAACCCTAACCCTAACCCTAACACTATCCTAATGCGGATGCTAACCCTAACCCTAACCCTAACACTATCCTAGGGCTGATGCTAACCCTAACACTAGCACTATCCTGGGGCTGATGCTAACCCTAACCCTAACCCTAACACTATCCTAGGGCTGATGCTAACCCTAACCCTAACTCTAACACTATCTTAGGTTGAGGCTAACCCTAACCCTAACACTATCCTACGGCTGATGCTAACCCTAACCCTAACCCTAAGACTATCCTAGGGCTGATGCTAACCCTAAACCTAACACTATCCTAGGCCTGATGCTAACAATAAGCCTAACCCTAACACTATCGGAGGGCTGATGCTAACCCTAACCCTAACAATATCCTAGGGCTGATGCTAACCTAACCCTAAGCCTAACACTATCCTAGGCCTGATGATAACCCTAACCCTAACCCTAACACCATCCTAGGGCTGATGCTAACCCTAACCCTAACACTATCCTAGGGCTGATGCTAACCCTAACCCTAACCCTAACACTATCCTAGGGCTGATGCTAACCCTAACCCTAACCCTAACACTATCCTAGAGCTGATGCTAACCCTAACCCTAACCCTAACCCTAACCCTAATACTATCCTAGGGCTGATGCTAACCCTAACCCTAACCCTAACACTATCCTAGGGCTGACGCTAACCCTAACCCTAACTCTAACACTATCCTAGGGCTGAGGCTAACCCTAACCCTAACACTATCCTACGTCTGATGCTAACCCTAACCCTAACCCTAACACTATCCCAAGGCTTATGCTAACCCTAACACTAACACTATCCTAGGCCTGGTGCTAACCGTAACCCTAACCCTAACACTATTCTAGGGCTGATGCTAACCCTAACCCTAATAATATCCTAGGGCTGATGCTAACCCTAACCCTAACCCTAACACTATCCTAGGGCTGATGCTATCCCTAACCCTAACCCTAACACTATCCTAGGGCTGATGATAACCCTAACCCTAACCCTAATACTATCCTAGGGCTGATGCTAACCCTAACCCTAACCCTAACACTATCCTAGGGCTGATGCTAACCCTAACCCTAACCCTAACACTATCCTAGGGCTGATGCTAACCCTAACCCTAACACTATCCTAGGCCTGATGATAACCCTAACCCTAACCCTAACAATATCCTAATTCTGATGCTAACCCTAGCCCTCACACTATCCTAGGCCTGATGATAACCCTAACCCTAACCTTAACACTATCCTAGGGCTGATGCTAACCCTAACCCTAACAATAACACTATCCTAGAGCTGATGCTAACCCTAACCCTAACACTATCCTACGCCTGATGATAACCCTAACCCTAACCCTGACACTATCCTAGGGCTGATGCTAACCCTAACCCTAACACTATCCTAGGGCTGATGCTAACCCTAACCCTAACCCTAACACTATCCTAGGCCTGATGCTAACCCTATCCCTAACCCTAACACTCTCCTAGGGCTGAGGGTAACCCTAACCCTAACACTATCCTAGGGCTGATGCTAACCCTAACCCTAACCCAAACACTATCCTAGGGTTGATGCTAACCCTAACCGTAACACTATCCTAGGGCTGATGCTAACCCTAACCCTAACCCTAACACTATCCTAGGGCTGATGCTTACCCTAACCCTAACACTATCCTTGGGCTGATGCTAACCCTAACCCTAACCCTAACACTATCCTAGGGCAGATGCTAACCCTAACGCTAACCCTAACAATATCCTTGAACTGATCCTAACCCTAACCCTAACCCTAACACTATCCTAGGCCTGATGATAACCCTAACCCTAACCCTAACACTATCCTAGGATTTATGTTAACCCTAACCCTAACACTATCCTAGGGCTGATGCTAACCCTAACCCTAACCCTAACACTATCCTAGGGCGCATGCTAACCCTAACCCTAACCCTAACACTATCCTAGGGCTGATGCTAACCCTAACCCTAACCCTAACATTATCCTAGGGCGGATGCTAACCCTAACCCTAACCCTAACACTATCCTAGGGCTGATGCTAACCCTAACACTAACACTATCCTAGGCCGGATGCTAACCCTAACCCTAACCCTAACACTATCCTAGGGCTCATGCTATCCCTAACCATAACACTGTCCTAGGGCTGATGCTAACCCTAACACTAACACTATCCTAGGGCTGATGCTAACCCTAACCCTAACCCTAACACTCTCCAAGGGCTGATGCTAACCCTAACCCTAACTCTAACACTATCTTAGGGCTGAGGCTAACCCTAACCCTAACACTATCCTACGGCTGATGCTAACCCTAACCCTAACCCTAACACTATCCTAGGGCTGATGCTAACCCTAACCCTAACACTATCCTAGGCCTGATGCTAACCCTAACCCTAACCCTAACACTATCCTAGGGCTGATGCTAACCCTAACCCTAACACTATCCTAGGGCTGATGCTAACCCTAACCCTAACCCTAACACTATCCTAGGGCTGATGCTAACCCTAACCCTAACACTATCCTAGGCCTGATGATAACCCTAACCCTAACCCTAACACTATCCTAGGGCTGATGCTAACCCTAACCCTAACACTATCCTAGGGCTGATGCTAACCCTAACCCTAACCCTAACACTATCCTAAGTCTGATGCTAACCCTAGACCTCACACTATACTAGGCCTGATGATAACCATAACCCTAACCTTAACACTATCCTAGGGCTGAGGCTAACCCTAACCCTAACAATATCCTAGGGCTGATGCTAACCGTAACCCTAACCCAAACACTATCCTAGGGTTGATGCTAACCCTAACCCTGACACTATCCTAGGGCTGATGCTAACCCTAACCCTAACCCTAACACTATCCTTGGACTGATGCTAACCCTAACCCTAACACTATCCTGGGCCTGATGCTAACCCTAACCCTAACCCTAACACTATCCTAGGGCTGATGCTAACCCTAACCCTAACACTATCCTTGGGCGGATGCTAAGCCTAACCCTAACCCTAACAATATCCTAGGGCAGATGCTAACCCTAACCCTAACCCTAACACTATCCTTGGGCTGATGCTAACCCTAACCCTAACACTATCCTGGGCCTGATGCTAACCCTAACCCTAACCCTAACACTATCCTAGGGCTGATGCTAACCCTAACCCTAACACTATCCTTGGGCTGATGCTAACCCTAACCCTAACCCTAACACTATCCTAGGCCTGATGATAACCCTAACCCTAACCCTAACACTATCCTAGGGTTTATGTTAACCCTAACCCTAACACTATCCTAGGGCTGATGCTAACCCTAACCCTAACCCTAACACTATCCTAGGGCGGATGCTAACCCTAACCCTAACCCTAACACTATCCTAGGGCTGATGCTAACCCTAACACTAACACTATCCTAGGGCTGATGCTAACCCTAACCCTAACCCTAACATTATCCTAGGGCGGATGCTAACCCTAACCCTAACCCTAACACTATCCTAGGGCTGATGCTAACCCTAACCCTAACACTATCCTAGGGCTGATGCTAACCCTAACACTAACACTATCCTAGGGCTGATGCTAACCCTAACCCTAACACTAACACTCTCCAAGGGCTGATGCTAACCCTAACCTTAACCCTAACACTATCCTAGGGCTGATGCTAACCCTAACCCTAACTCTACACTATCTTAGGGCTGAGGCTAACCCTAACCCTAACACTATCCTACGGCTGATGCTAACCCTAACCCTAACCCTAACACTATCCTAGGGCTGATGCTAACCCTAACCCTAACACTATCCTAGGGCTGATGCTAACCCGAACCCTAACACTATCCTTGGGCTGATGCTAACCCTAACCCTAACCCTAACAATATCCTAGGGCAGATGCTAACCCTAACCCTAACCCTAACACTATCCTTGGGCTGATGCTAACCCTAACCCTAACACTATCCTGGGCCTGATGCTAACCCTAACCCTAACCCTAACACTATCCTAGGGCTGCTGCTAACCCTAACCCTAACACTATCCTTGGGCTGATGCTAACCCTAACCCTAACCCTAACACTATCCTAGGCCTGATGATAACCCTAACCCTAACCCTAACACTATCCTAGGGTTTATGTTAACCCTAACCCTAACACTATCCTAGGGCTGATGCTAACCCTAACCCTAACCCTAACACTATCCTAGGGCGGATGCTAACCCTAACCCTAACCCTAACACTATCCTAGGGCTGATGCTAACCCTAACACTAACACTATCCTAGGGCTGATGCTAACCCTAACCCTAACCCTAACATTATCCTAGGGCGGATGCTAACCCTAACCCTAACCCTAACACTATCCTAGGGCTGATGCTAACCCTAACCCTAACACTATCCTAGGGCTGATGCTAACCCTAACACTAACACTATCCTAGGGCTGATGCTAACCCTAACCCTAACACTAACACTCTCCAAGGGCTGATGCTAACCCTAACCTTAACCCTAACACTATCCTAGGGCTGATGCTAACCCTAACCCTAACTCTACACTATCTTAGGGCTGAGGCTAACCCTAACCCTAACACTATCCTACGGCTGATGCTAACCCTAACGCTAACCCTAACACTATCCTAGGGCTGATGCTAACCCTAACCTTAACACTATCCTAGGCCTGATGCTAACCCGAACCCTAACCCTAACACTATCCTAGGCCTGATGCTAACCCTAACCCTAACACTATCCTAGGGCTGATGCTAACCCTAACCCTAACCCTAACACTATCTTAGGGCTGATGCTAACCCTAACCCTAACACTATCCTAGGCCTGATGATAACCCTAACCCTAACCCTAACACTATCCTAGGGCTGATGCTAACCCTAACCCTAACCCTAACACTATCCTAAGTCTGATGCTAACCCTAGCCCTCATACTATCCTAGGCCTGATGATAACCCTAACCCTAACCTTAACACTATCCTAGGGCTGATGCTAACCCTAACCATAACCCTAACACTATCCTAGAGCTGATGTTAACCGTAACCCTAACACTATCCTAGGCCTGATGATAACCCTAACCCTAACCCTGACACTATCCTAGGGCTGATGCTAACCCTAACCCTAACCCTAACACTATCCTAGGGCGGATGCTAACCCTAACCCTAACCCTAACACTATCCTAGGGCTGATGCTAACCCTAACACTAACACTATCCTAGGGCTGATGCTAACCCTAACCCTAACACTAACACTCTCCAAGGACTGATGCTAACCCTAACCTTAACCCTAACACTATCCTAGGGCTGATGCTAACCCTAACCCTAACTCTACACTATCTTAGGGCTGAGGCTAACCCTAACCCTAACACTATCCTACGGCTGATGCTAACCCTAACCCTAACCCTAACACTATCCTAGGGCTGATGCTAACCCTAACCCTAACACTATCCTAGGCCTGATGATAACCCTAACCCTAACCCTAACACTATCCTAGGGCTGATGCTAACCCTAACCCTAACACTATCCTAGGGCTGATGCTAACCCTAACCCTAACCCTAACACTATCCTAAGTCTGATGCTAACCCTAGACCTCACACTATACTAGGCCTGATGATAACCATAACCCTAACCTTAACACTATCTAGGGCTGAGGCTAACCCTAACCCTAACACTATCCTAGGGCTGATGCTAACCGTAACCCTAACCCAAACACTATCCTAGGGTTGATGCTAACCCTAACCCTAACACTATCCTAGGGCTGATGCTAACCCTAACCCTAACCCTAACACTATCCTTGGACTGATGCTAACCCTAACCCTAACACTATCCTGGGCCTGATGCTAACCCTAACCCTAACCCTAACACTATCCTAGGGCTGATGCTAACCCTAACCCTAACACTATCCTTGGGCTGATGCTAACCCTAACCCTAACCCTAACAATATCCTAGGGCAGATGCTAACCCTAACCCTAACCCTAACACTATCCTTGGGCTGATGCTAACCCTAACCCTAACACTATCCTGGGCCTGATGCTAACCCTAACCCTAACCCTAACACTATCCTAGGGCTGATGCTAACCCTAACCCTAACACTATCCTTGGGCTGATGCTAACCCTAACCCTAACCCTAACACTATCCTAGGCCTGATGATAACCCTAACCCTAACCCTAACACTATCCTAGGGTTTATGTTAACCCTAACCCTAACACTATCCTAGGGCTGATGCTAACCCTAACCCTAACCCTAACACTATCCTAGGGCGGATGCTAACCCTAACCCTAACCCTAACACTATCCTAGGGCTGATGCTAACCCTAACACTAACACTATCCTAGGGCTGATGCTAACCCTAACCCTAACCCTAACATTATCCTAGGGCGGATGCTAACCCTAACCCTAACCCTAACACTATCCTAGGGCTGATGCTAACCCTAACCCTAACACTATCCTAGGGCTGATGCTAACCCTAACACTAACACTATCCTAGGGCTGATGCTAACCCTAACCCTAACACTAACACTCTCCAAGGGCTGATGCTAACCCTAACCTTAACCCTAACACTATCCTAGGGCTGATGCTAACCCTAACCCTAACTCTACACTATCTTAGGGCTGAGGCTAACCCTAACCCTAACACTATCCTATGGCTGATGCTAACCCTAACCCTAACCCTAACACTATCCTAGAGCTGATGCTAACCCTAACCCTAACACTATCCTAGGGCCGATGCTAACCCGAACCCTAACACTATCCTTGGGCTGATGCTAACCCTAACCCTAACCCTAACAATATCCTAGGGCAGATGCTAACCCTAACCCTAACCCTAACACTATCCTTGGGCTGATGCTAACCCTAACCCTAACACTATCCTGGGCCTGATGCTAACCCTAACCCTAACCCTAACACTATCCTAGGGCTGATGCTAACCCTAACCCTAACACTATCCTTGGGCTGATGCTAACCCTAACCCTAACCCTAACACTATCCTAGGCCTGATGATAACCCTAACCCTAACCCTAACACTATCCTAGGGTTTATGTTAACCCTAACCCTAACACTATCCTAGGGCTGATGCTAACCCTAACCCTAACCCTAACACTATCCTAGGGCGGATGCTAACCCTAACCCTAACCCTAACACTATCCTAGGGCTGATGCTAACCCTAACACTAACACTATCCTAGGGCTGATGCTAACCCTAACCCTAACCCTAACATTATCCTAGGGCGGATGCTAACCCTAACCCTAACCCTAACACTATCCTAGGGCTGATGCTAACCCTAACCCTAACACTATCCTGGGCCTGATGATAACCCTAACCCTAACCCTAACACTATCCTAGGGCTGATGCTAACCCTAACAATAACACTATCCTAGGGCTGATGCTAACCCTAACCCTAACCCTAACATTATCCTAAGTCTGATGCTAACCCTAGACCTCACACTATACTAGGCCTGATGATAACCATAACCCTAACCTTAACACTATCCTAGGGCTGATGCTAACCCTAACCCTAACCCTAACACTATCCTAGAGCTTGATGCTAACCCTAACCCTAACACTATCCTAGGCCTGATGATAACCCTAACACTAACCCTGACACTATCCTAGGGCTGATGCTAACCGTAACCCTAACCCTAACACTATCCTAGGGCGGATGCTAACCCTAACCCTAACCCTAACACTATCCTAGGGCTGGTGCTAACCCTAACCCTAACCCTAACACTATCCTAGGGCTGATGCTAACCCTAACCCTAACCCTCACACTATCCTAGGACTGATGCTAACCCTAACCCTAACACTATCCTAGGGCTGATGCTAACCCTAACCCTAACCCTAACACTATCCTAATGCGGATGCTAACCCTAACCCTAACCCTAACACTATCCTAGGGCTGATGCTAACCCTAACACTAGCACTATCCTGGGGCTGATGCTAACCCTAACCCTAACCCTAACACTATCCTAGGGCTGATGCTAACCCTAACCCTAACTCTAACACTATCTTAGGTTGAGGCTAACCCTAACCCTAACACTATCCTACGGCTGATGCTAACCCTAACCCTAACCCTAAGACTATCCTAGGGCTGATGCTAACCCTAAACCTAACACTATCCTAGGCCTGATGCTAACAATAAGCCTAACCCTAACACTATCGGAGGGCTGATGCTAACCCTAACCCTAACAATATCCTAGGGCTGATGCTAACCTAACCCTAAGCCTAACACTATCCTAGGCCTGATGATAACCCTAACCCTAACCCTAACACCATCCTAGGGCTGATGCTAACCCTAACCCTAACACTATCCTAGGGCTGATGCTAACCCTAACCCTAACCCTAACACTATCCTAGGGCTGATGCTAACCCTAACCCTAACCCTAACACTATCCTAGAGCTGATGCTAACCCTAACCCTAACCCTAACCCTAACCCTAATACTATCCTAGGGCTGATGCTAACCCTAACCCTAACCCTAACACTATCCTAGGGCTGACGCTAACCCTAACCCTAACTCTAACACTATCCTAGGGCTGAGGCTAACCCTAACCCTAACACTATCCTACGTCTGATGCTAACCCTAACCCTAACCCTAACACTATCCCAAGGCTTATGCTAACCCTAACACTAACACTATCCTAGGCCTGGTGCTAACCGTAACCCTAACCCTAACACTATTCTAGGGCTGATGCTAACCCTAACCCTAATAATATCCTAGGGCTGATGCTAACCCTAACCCTAACCCTAACACTATCCTAGGGCTGATGCTATCCCTAACCCTAACCCTAACACTATCCTAGGGCTGATGATAACCCTAACCCTAACCCTAATACTATCCTAGGGCTGATGCTAACCCTAACCCTAACCCTAACACTATCCTAGGGCTGATGCTAACCCTAACCCTAACCCTAACACTATCCTAGGGCTGATGCTAACCCTAACCCTAACACTATCCTAGGCCTGATGATAACCCTAACCCTAACCCTAACAATATCCTAATTCTGATGCTAACCCTAGCCCTCACACTATCCTAGGCCTGATGATAACCCTAACCCTAACCTTAACACTATCCTAGGGCTGATGCTAACCCTAACCCTAACAATAACACTATCCTAGAGCTGATGCTAACCCTAACCCTAACACTATCCTACGCCTGATGATAACCCTAACCCTAACCCTGACACTATCCTAGGGCTGATGCTAACCCTAACCCTAACACTATCCTAGGGCTGATGCTAACCCTAACCCTAACCCTAACACTATCCTAGGCCTGATGCTAACCCTATCCCTAACCCTAACACTCTCCTAGGGCTGAGGGTAACCCTAACCCTAACACTATCCTAGGGCTGATGCTAACCCTAACCCTAACCCAAACACTATCCTAGGGTTGATGCTAACCCTAACCGTAACACTATCCTAGGGCTGATGCTAACCCTAACCCTAACCCTAACACTATCCTAGGGCTGATGCTTACCCTAACCCTAACACTATCCTTGGGCTGATGCTAACCCTAACCCTAACCCTAACACTATCCTAGGGCAGATGCTAACCCTAACGCTAACCCTAACAATATCCTTGAACTGATCCTAACCCTAACCCTAACCCTAACACTATCCTAGGCCTGATGATAACCCTAACCCTAACCCTAACACTATCCTAGGATTTATGTTAACCCTAACCCTAACACTATCCTAGGGCTGATGCTAACCCTAACCCTAACCCTAACACTATCCTAGGGCGCATGCTAACCCTAACCCTAACCCTAACACTATCCTAGGGCTGATGCTAACCCTAACCCTAACCCTAACATTATCCTAGGGCGGATGCTAACCCTAACCCTAACCCTAACACTATCCTAGGGCTGATGCTAACCCTAACACTAACACTATCCTAGGCCGGATGCTAACCCTAACCCTAACCCTAACACTATCCTAGGGCTCATGCTATCCCTAACCATAACACTGTCCTAGGGCTGATGCTAACCCTAACACTAACACTATCCTAGGGCTGATGCTAACCCTAACCCTAACCCTAACACTCTCCAAGGGCTGATGCTAACCCTAACCCTAACTCTAACACTATCTTAGGGCTGAGGCTAACCCTAACCCTAACACTATCCTACGGCTGATGCTAACCCTAACCCTAACCCTAACACTATCCTAGGGCTGATGCTAACCCTAACCCTAACACTATCCTAGGCCTGATGCTAACCCTAACCCTAACCCTAACACTATCCTAGGGCTGATGCTAACCCTAACCCTAACACTATCCTAGGGCTGATGCTAACCCTAACCCTAACCCTAACACTATCCTAGGGCTGATGCTAACCCTAACCCTAACACTATCCTAGGCCTGATGATAACCCTAACCCTAACCCTAACACTATCCTAGGGCTGATGCTAACCCTAACCCTAACACTATCCTAGGGCTGATGCTAACCCTAACCCTAACCCTAACACTATCCTAAGTCTGATGCTAACCCTAGACCTCACACTATACTAGGCCTGATGATAACCATAACCCTAACCTTAACACTATCCTAGGGCTGAGGCTAACCCTAACCCTAACAATATCCTAGGGCTGATGCTAACCGTAACCCTAACCCAAACACTATCCTAGGGTTGATGCTAACCCTAACCCTGACACTATCCTAGGGCTGATGCTAACCCTAACCCTAACCCTAACACTATCCTTGGACTGATGCTAACCCTAACCCTAACACTATCCTGGGCCTGATGCTAACCCTAACCCTAACCCTAACACTATCCTAGGGCTGATGCTAACCCTAACCCTAACACTATCCTTGGGCGGATGCTAAGCCTAACCCTAACCCTAACAATATCCTAGGGCAGATGCTAACCCTAACCCTAACCCTAACACTATCCTTGGGCTGATGCTAACCCTAACCCTAACACTATCCTGGGCCTGATGCTAACCCTAACCCTAACCCTAACACTATCCTAGGGCTGATGCTAACCCTAACCCTAACACTATCCTTGGGCTGATGCTAACCCTAACCCTAACCCTAACACTATCCTAGGCCTGATGATAACCCTAACCCTAACCCTAACACTATCCTAGGGTTTATGTTAACCCTAACCCTAACACTATCCTAGGGCTGATGCTAACCCTAACCCTAACCCTAACACTATCCTAGGGCGGATGCTAACCCTAACCCTAACCCTAACACTATCCTAGGGCTGATGCTAACCCTAACACTAACACTATCCTAGGGCTGATGCTAACCCTAACCCTAACCCTAACATTATCCTAGGGCGGATGCTAACCCTAACCCTAACCCTAACACTATCCTAGGGCTGATGCTAACCCTAACCCTAACACTATCCTAGGGCTGATGCTAACCCTAACACTAACACTATCCTAGGGCTGATGCTAACCCTAACCCTAACACTAACACTCTCCAAGGGCTGATGCTAACCCTAACCTTAACCCTAACACTATCCTAGGGCTGATGCTAACCCTAACCCTAACTCTACACTATCTTAGGGCTGAGGCTAACCCTAACCCTAACACTATCCTACGGCTGATGCTAACCCTAACCCTAACCCTAACACTATCCTAGGGCTGATGCTAACCCTAACCCTAACACTATCCTAGGGCTGATGCTAACCCGAACCCTAACACTATCCTTGGGCTGATGCTAACCCTAACCCTAACCCTAACAATATCCTAGGGCAGATGCTAACCCTAACCCTAACCCTAACACTATCCTTGGGCTGATGCTAACCCTAACCCTAACACTATCCTGGGCCTGATGCTAACCCTAACCCTAACCCTAACACTATCCTAGGGCTGCTGCTAACCCTAACCCTAACACTATCCTTGGGCTGATGCTAACCCTAACCCTAACCCTAACACTATCCTAGGCCTGATGATAACCCTAACCCTAACCCTAACACTATCCTAGGGTTTATGTTAACCCTAACCCTAACACTATCCTAGGGCTGATGCTAACCCTAACCCTAACCCTAACACTATCCTAGGGCGGATGCTAACCCTAACCCTAACCCTAACACTATCCTAGGGCTGATGCTAACCCTAACACTAACACTATCCTAGGGCTGATGCTAACCCTAACCCTAACCCTAACATTATCCTAGGGCGGATGCTAACCCTAACCCTAACCCTAACACTATCCTAGGGCTGATGCTAACCCTAACCCTAACACTATCCTAGGGCTGATGCTAACCCTAACACTAACACTATCCTAGGGCTGATGCTAACCCTAACCCTAACACTAACACTCTCCAAGGGCTGATGCTAACCCTAACCTTAACCCTAACACTATCCTAGGGCTGATGCTAACCCTAACCCTAACTCTACACTATCTTAGGGCTGAGGCTAACCCTAACCCTAACACTATCCTACGGCTGATGCTAACCCTAACGCTAACCCTAACACTATCCTAGGGCTGATGCTAACCCTAACCTTAACACTATCCTAGGCCTGATGCTAACCCGAACCCTAACCCTAACACTATCCTAGGCCTGATGCTAACCCTAACCCTAACACTATCCTAGGGCTGATGCTAACCCTAACCCTAACCCTAACACTATCTTAGGGCTGATGCTAACCCTAACCCTAACACTATCCTAGGCCTGATGATAACCCTAACCCTAACCCTAACACTATCCTAGGGCTGATGCTAACCCTAACCCTAACCCTAACACTATCCTAAGTCTGATGCTAACCCTAGCCCTCATACTATCCTAGGCCTGATGATAACCCTAACCCTAACCTTAACACTATCCTAGGGCTGATGCTAACCCTAACCATAACCCTAACACTATCCTAGAGCTGATGTTAACCGTAACCCTAACACTATCCTAGGCCTGATGATAACCCTAACCCTAACCCTGACACTATCCTAGGGCTGATGCTAACCCTAACCCTAACCCTAACACTATCCTAGGGCGGATGCTAACCCTAACCCTAACCCTAACACTATCCTAGGGCTGATGCTAACCCTAACACTAACACTATCCTAGGGCTGATGCTAACCCTAACAATAACACTAACACTCTCCAAGGACTGATGCTAACCCTAACCTTAACCCTAACACTATCCTAGGGCTGATGCTAACCCTAACCCTAACTCTACACTATCTTAGGGCTGAGGCTAACCCTAACCCTAACACTATCCTACGGCTGATGCTAACCCTAACCCTAACCCTAACACTATCCTAGGGCTGATGCTAACCCTAACCCTAACACTATCCTAGGCCTGATGATAACCCTAACCCTAACCCTAACACTATCCTAGGGCTGATGCTAACCCT
The DNA here is from genome assembly GCF_020740605.2 of Lemur catta. Classification (NCBI taxonomy): domain Eukaryota; kingdom Metazoa; phylum Chordata; class Mammalia; order Primates; family Lemuridae; genus Lemur; species Lemur catta. The sequence goes on along the minus strand of NW_025423859.1, from coordinate 1,044,225 downwards.
AACCCTAACACTATCCTAGGGCTGATGCTAACCCTAACCCTAACCCTAACACTATCCTAAGTCTGATGCTAACCCTAGACCTCACACTATACTAGGCCTGATGATAACCATAACCCTAACCTTAACACTATCCTAGGGCTGAGGCTAACCCTAACCCTAACACTATCCTAGGGCTGATGCTAACCGTAACCCTAACCCAAACACTATCCTAGGGTTGATGCTAACCCTAACCCTAACACTATCCTAGGGCTGATGCTAACCCTAACCCTAACCCTAACACTATCCTTGGACTGATGCTAACCCTAACCCTAACACTATCCTGGGCCTGATGCTAACCCTAACCCTAACCCTAACACTATCCTAGGGCTGATGCTAACCCTAACCCTAACACTATCCTTGGGCTGATGCTAACCCTAACCCTAACCCTAACAATATACTAGGGCAGATGCTAACCCTAACCCTAACCCTAACACTATCCTTGGGCTGATGCTAACCCTAACCCTAACACTATCCTGGGCCTGATGCTAACCCTAACCCTAACCCTAACACTATCCTAGGGCTGATGCTAACCCTAACCCTAACACTATCCTTGGGCTGATGCTAACCCTAACCCTAACCCTAACACTATCCTAGGCCTGATGATAACCCTAACCCTAACCCTAACACTATCCTAGGGTTTATGTTAACCCTAACCCTAACACTATCCTAGGGCTGATGCTAACCCTAACCCTAACCCTAACACTATCCTAGGGCGGATGCTAACCCTAACCCTAACCCTAACACTATCCTAGGGCTGATGCTAACCCTAACACTAACACTATCCTAGGGCTGATGCTAACCCTAACCCTAACCCTAACATTATCCTAGGGCGGATGCTAACCCTAACCCTAACCCTAACACTATCCTAGGGCTGATGCTAACCCTAACCCTAACACTATCCTAGGGCTGATGCTAACCCTAACACTAACACTATCCTAGGGCTGATGCTAACCCTAACCCTAACACTAACACTCTCCAAGGGCTGATGCTAACCCTAACCTTAACCCTAACACTATCCTAGGGCTGATGCTAACCCTAACCCTAACTCTACACTATCTTAGGGCTGAGGCTAACCCTAACCCTAACACTATCCTATGGCTGATGCTAACCCTAACCCTAACCCTAACACTATCCTAGAGCTGATGCTAACCCTAACCCTAACACTATCCTAGGGCCGATGCTAACCCGAACCCTAACACTATCCTTGGGCTGATGCTAACCCTAACCCTAACCCTAACAATATCCTAGGGCAGATGCTAACCCTAACCCTAACCCTAACACTATCCTTGGGCTGATGCTAACCCTAACCCTAACACTATCCTGGGCCTGATGCTAACCCTAACCCTAACCCTAACACTATCCTAGGGCTGATGCTAACCCTAACCCTAACACTATCCTTGGGCTGATGCTAACCCTAACCCTAACCCTAACACTATCCTAGGCCTGATGATAACCCTAACCCTAACCCTAACACTATCCTAGGGTTTATGTTAACCCTAACCCTAACACTATCCTAGGGCTGATGCTAACCCTAACCCTAACCCTAACACTATCCTAGGGCGGATGCTAACCCTAACCCTAACCCTAACACTATCCTAGGGCTGATGCTAACCCTAACACTAACACTATCCTAGGGCTGATGCTAACCCTAACCCTAACCCTAACATTATCCTAGGGCGGATGCTAACCCTAACCCTAACCCTAACACTATCCTAGGGCTGATGCTAACCCTAACCCTAACACTATCCTAGGGCTGATGCTAACCCTAACACTAACACTATCCTAGGGCTGATGCTAACCCTAACCCTAACACTAACACTCTCCAAGGGCTGATGCTAACCCTAACCTTAACCCTAACACTATCCTAGGGCTGATGCTAACCCTAACCCTAACTCTACACTATCTTAGGGCTGAGGCTAACCCTAACCCTAACACTATCCTACGGCTGATGCTAACCCTAACCCTAACCCTAATACTATCCTAGGGCTGATGCTAACCCTAACCCTAACACTATCCTAGGCCTGATGCTAACCCGAACCCTAACCCTAACACTATCCTAGGCCTGATGCTAACCCTAACCCTAACACTATCCTAGGGCTGATGCTAACCCTAACCCTAACCCTAACACTATCCTAGGGCTGATGCTAACCCTAACCCTAACACTATCCTAGGCCTGATGATAACCCTAACCCTAACCCTAACACTATCCTAGGGCTGATGCTAACCCTAACCCTAACACTATCCTAGGGCTGATGCTAACCCTAACCTTAACCCTAACACTATCCTAAGTCTGATGCTAACCCTAGCCCTCATACTATCCTAGGCCTGATGATAACCCTAACCCTAACCTTAACACTATCCTAGGGCTGATGCTAACCCTAACCATAACCCTAACACTATCCTAGAGCTGATGTTAACCCTAACCCTAACACTATCCTAGGCCTGATGATAACCCTAACCCTAACCCTGACACTATCCTAGGGCTGATGCTAACCCTAACCCTAACCCTAACACTATCCTAGGGCGGATGCTAACCCTAACCCTAACCCTAACACTATCCTAGGGCTGATGCTAACCCTAACACTAACACTATCCTAGGGCTGATGCTAACCCTAACCCTAACACTAACACTCTCCAAGGACTGATGTTAACCCTAACCTTAACCCTAACACTATCCTAGGGCTGATGCTAACCCTAACCCTAACTCTACACTATCTTAGGGCTGAGGCTAACCCTAACCCTAACACTATCCTACGGCTGATGCTAACCCTAACCCTAACCCTAACACTATCCTAGGGCTGATGCTAACCCTAACCCTAACACTATCCTAGGCCTGATGCTAACCCTAACCCTAACCCTAACACTATCCTAGGCCTGATGCTAACCCTAACCCTAACACTATCCTAGAGCTGATGCTAACCCTAACCCTAACCCTAACACTATCCTAGGGCTGATGCTAACCCTAACCCTAACACTATCCTAGGCCTGATGATAACCCTAACCCTAACCCTAACACTATCCTAGGGCTGATGCTAACCCTAACCCTAACACTATCCTAGGGCTGATGCTAACCCTAACCCTAACCCTAACACTATCCTAAGTCTGATGCTAACCCTAGCCCTCATACTATCCTAGGCCTGATGATAACCCTAACCCTAACCTTAACACTATCCTAGGGCTGATGCTAACCCTAACCATAACCCTAACACTATCCTAGAGCTGATGCTAACCCTAACCCTAACACTATCCTAGGCCTGATGATAACCCTAACCCTAACCCTGACACTATCCTAGGGCTGATGCTAACCCTAACCCTAACCCTAACACTATCCTAGGGCGGATGCTAACCCTAACCCTAACCCTAACACTATCCTAGGCCTGATGATAACCCTAACCCTAACCCTAACACTATCCTAGGATTTATGTTAACCCTAACCCTAACACTATCCTAGGGCTGATGCTAACCCTAACCCTAACCCTAACACTATCCTAGGGCGGATGCTAACCATAACCCTAACCCTAACACTATCCTAGGGCTGATGCTAACCCTAACACTAACACTATCCTAGGGCTGATGCTAACCCTAACCCTAACCCTAACATTATCCTAGGGCGGATGCTAACCCTAACCCTAACCCTAACACTATCCTAGGACTGATGCTAACCCTAAACCTAACACTATCCTAGGGCTGATGCTAAACCTAACACTAACACTATCCTAGGGCTGATGCTATCCCTAACCCTAACACTAACACTCTAAAAGGACTGATGCTAACCCTAACCTTAACCCTAACACTATCCTAGGGCTGATGCTAACCCTAACCCTAACTCTACACTATCTTAGGGCTGAGGCTAACCCTAACCCTAACACTATCCTACGGCTGATGCTAACCCTAACCCTAACCCTAACACTATCCTAGGCCTGATGCTAACCCTAACCCTAACCCTAAAACTATCCTAGGCCTGATGCTAACCCTAACCCTAACACTATCCTAGAGCTGATGCTAACCCTAACCCTAACCCTAACACTATCCTAGGGCTGATGCTAACCCTAACCCTAACACTATCCTAGGCCTGATGATAACCCTAACCCTAACCCTAACACTATCCTAGGGCTGATGCTAACCCTAACCCTAACACTATCCTAGGGCTGATGCTAACCCTAACCCTAACCCTAACACTATCCTAAGTCTGATGCTAACCCTAGCCCTCATACTATCCTAGGCCTGATGATAACCCTAACCCTAACCTTAACACTATCCTAGGGCTGATGCTAACCCTAACCCTAACCCTAACACTATCCTAGGGCGGATGCTAACCCTAACCGTAACCCTAACACTATCCTAGGGCTGATGCTAAGCCTAACACTAACACTATCCTAGGGCTGATGCTAACCCTAACCCTAACCCTAACATTATCCTAGGGCGGATGCTAACCCTAACCCTAACCCTAACACTATCCTAGGGCTGATGCTAACCCTAACCCTAACACTATCCTAGGGCTGATGCTAACCCTAACACTAACACTATCCTAGGGCTGATGCTAACCCTAACCCTAACACTAACACTCTCCAAGGGCTGATGCTAACCCTAACCTTAACCCTAACACTATCCTAGGGCTGATGCTAACCCTAACCCTAACTCTACACTATCTTAGGGCTGAGGCTAACCCTAACCCTAACACTATCCTACGGCTGATGCTAACCCTAACCCTAACCCTAACACTATCCTAGGGCTGATGCTAACCCTAACCCTAACACTATCCTAGGCCTGATGCTAACCCGAACCCTAACCCTAACACTATCCTAGGCCTGATGCTAACCCTAACCCTAACACTATCCTAGGGCTGATGCTAACCCTAACCCTAACCCTAACACTATCCTAGGGCTGATGCTAACCCTAACCCTAACACTATCCTAGGCCTGATGATAACCCTAACCCTAACCCTAACACTATCCTAGGGCTGATGCTAACCCTAACCCTAACACTATCCTAGGGCTGATGCTAACCCTAACCCTAACCCTAACACTATCCTAAGTCTGATGCTAACCCTAGCCCTCATACTACCCTAGGCCTGATGATAACCCTAACCCTAACCTTAACACTATCCTAGGGCTGATGCTAACCCTAACCATAACCCTAACACTATCCTAGAGCTGATGCTAACCCTAACCCTAACAATATCCTAGGCCTGATGATAACCCTAACCCTAACCCTGACACTATCCTAGGGCTGATGCTAACCCTAACCCTAACCCTAACACTATCCTAGGGCGGATGCTAACCCTAACCCTAACCCTAACACTATCCTAGGGCTGATGCTAACCCTAACACTAACACTATCCTAGGGCTGATGCTAACCCTAACCCTAACCCTAACATTATCCTAGGGCGGATGCTAACCCTAACCCTAACCCTAACACTATCCTAGGGCTGATGCTAACCCTAACCCTAACACTATCCTAGGGCTGATGCTAACCCTAACACTAACACTATCCTAGGGCTGATGCTAACCCTAACACTAACGCTAACACTCTCCAAGGGCTGATGCTAACCCTAACCTTAACCCTAACACTATCCTAGGGCTGATGCTAACCCTAACCCTAACTCTACACTATCTTAGGGCTGAGGCTAACCCTAACCCTAACACTATCCTACGGCTGATGCTAACCCTAACCCTAACCCTAACACTATCCTAGGGCTGATGCTAACCCTAACCCTAACACTATCCTAGGCCTGATGCTAACCCTAACCCTAACACTATCCTAGGGCTGATGCTAACCCTAACCCTAACCCTAACACTATCCTAATGCGGATGCTAACCCTAACCCTAACCCTAACACTATCCTAGGGCTGATGCTAACCCTAACACTAGCACTATCCTAGGGCTGATGCTAACCCTAACCCTAACCCTAACACAATCCTAGGGCTGATGCTAACCCTAACCCTAACTCTAACACTATCTTAGGGCTGAGGCTAACCCTAACCCTAACACTATCCTACGGCTGATGCTAACCCTAACCCTAACCCTAAGACTATCCTAGGGCTGATGCTAACCCTAAACCTAACACTATCCTAGGCCTGATGCTAACCCTAAGCCTAACCCTAACACTATCGTAGGGCTGATGCTAATTCTAAGCCTAACACTATCCTAGGGCTGATGCTAACCTAACCCTAAGCCTAACACTATCCTAGGGCTGATGCTAACCCTAACCCTAACACTATCCTAGGCCTGATGATAACCCTAACCCTAACCCTAACACCATCCTAGGGCTGATGCTAACCCTAACCCTAACACTATCCTAGGGCTGATGCTAACCCTAACCCTAACCCTAACACTATCCTAGGGCTGAGGCTAACCCTAACCCTAACCCTAACACTATCCTAGAGCTGATGCTAACCCTAACCCTAACCCTAACCCTAACCCTAATACTATCCTAGGGCTGATGCTAACCCTAACCCTAACCCTAACACTATCCTAAGGCTGATGCTAACCCTAACACTAACACTATCCTAGGCCTGGTGCTAACCCTAACCCTAACCCTAACACTATTCTAGGGCTGATGCTAACCCTAACCCTAATAATATCCTAGGGCTGATGCTAACCCTAACCCTAACCCTAACACTATCCTAGGGCTGATGCTATCCCTAACCCTAACCCTAACACTATCCTAGGGCTGATGCTAACCCTAACCCTAACCCTAATACTATCCTAGGGCTGATGCTAACCCTAACCCTAACCCTAACACTATCCTAGGGCTGATGCTAACCCTAACCCTAACCCTAACACTATCCTAGGGCTGATGCTAACCCTAACCCTAACACTATCCTAGGCCTGATGATAACCCTAACCCTAACCCTAACACTATCCTAAGTCTGATGCTAACCCTAGCCCTCACACTATCCTAGGCCTGATGATAACCCTAACCCTAACTTTAACACTATCCTAGGGCTGATGCTAACCCTAACCCTAACCCTAACACTATCCTAGAGCTGATGCTAACCCTAACCCTAACACTATCCTAGGCCTGATGATAACCCTAACCCTAACCCTGACACTATCCTAGGGCTGATGCTAACCCTAACCCTAACACTATCCTAGGGCTGATGCTAACCCTAACCCTAACCCTAACACTATCCTAGGCCTGATGCTAACCCTATCGCTAACCCTAACACTCTCCTAGGGCTGAGGGTAACCCCAACCCTAACACTATCCTAGGGCTGATGCTAACCCTAACCCTAACCCAAACACTATCCTAGGGTTGATGCTAACCCTAACCCTGATACTATCCTAGGGCTGATGCTAACCCTAACCCTAACCCTAACACTATCCTTGGGCTGATGCTAACCCTAACCCTAACACTATCCTGGGCCTGATGCTAACCCTAACCCTAACCCTAACACTATCCTAGGGCTGATGCTTACCCTAACCCTAACACTATCCTTGGGCTGATGCTAACCCTAACCCTAACCCTAACACTATCCTAGGGCAGATGCTAACCCTAACGCTAACCCTAACACTATCCTTGAACTGATCCTAACCCTAATCCTAACCCTAACACTATCCTAGGCCTGATGATAACCCTAACCCTAACCCTAACACTATCCTAGGATTTATGTTAACCCTAACCCTAACACTATCCTAGGGCTGATGCTAACCCTAACCCTAACCCTAACACTATCCTAGGGCTGATGCTAACCCTAACCCTAACACTATCCTAGGCCTGATGATAACCCTAACCCTAACCCTAACACTATCCTAAGTCTGATGCTAACCCTAGCCCTCACACTATCCTAGGCCTGATGATAACCCTAACCCTAACTTTAACACTATCCTAGGGCTGATGCTAACCCTAACCCTAACCCTAACACTATCCTAGAGCTGATGCTAACCCTAACCCTAACACTATCCTAGGCCTGATGATAACCCTAACCCTAACCCTGACACTATCCTAGGGCTGATGCTAACCCTAACCCTAACACTATCCTAGGGCTGATGCTAACCCTAACCCTAACCCTAACACTATCCTAGGCCTGATGCTAACCCTATCGCTAACCCTAACACTCTCCTAGGGCTGAGGGTAACCCCAACCCTAACACTATCCTAGGGCTGATGCTAACCCTAACCCTAACCCAAACACTATCCTAGGGTTGATGCTAACCCTAACCCTGATACTATCCTAGGGCTGATGCTAACCCTAACCCTAACCCTAACACTATCCTTGGGCTGATGCTAACCCTAACCCTAACACTATCCTGGGCCTGATGCTAACCCTAACCCTAACCCTAACACTATCCTAGGGCTGATGCTTACCCTAACCCTAACACTATCCTTGGGCTGATGCTAACCCTAACCCTAACCCTAACACTATCCTAGGGCAGATGCTAACCCTAACGCTAACCCTAACACTATCCTTGAACTGATCCTAACCCTAACCCTAACCCTAACACTATCCTAGGCCTGATGATAACCCTAACCCTAACCCTAACACTATCCTAGGATTTATGTTAACCCTAACCCTAACACTATCCTAGGGCTGATGCTAACCCTAACCCTAACCCTAACACTATCCTAGGGCGGATGCTAACCCTAACCCTGACCCTAACACTATCCTAGGGCTGATGCTAACCCTAACACTAACACTATCCTAGGGCTGATGCTAACCCTAACCCTAACCCTAACATTATCCTAGGGCGGATGCTAACCCTAACCCTAACCCTAACACTATCCTAGGGCTGATGCTAACCCTAACACTAACACTATTCTAGGCCTGATGCTAACCCTAACCCTAACCCTAACACTATCCTAGGGCTGATGCTAACCCTAACCCTAACACTATCCTAGGGCTGATGCTAACCCTAACACTAACACTATCCTAGGGCTGATGCTAACCCTAACCCTAACCCTAACACTCTCCAAGGGCTGATGCTAACCCTAACCCTAACCCTAACACTATCCTAGGGATGATGCTAACCCTAACCCTAACTCTAACACTATCTTAGGGCTGAGGATAACCCTAACCCTAACACTATCCTACGGCTGATGCTAACCCTAACCCTAACCCTAACACTATCCTAGGGCTGATGCTAACCCTAACCCTAACACTATCCTAGGCCTGATGCTAACCCTAACCCTAACCCTAACACTATCCTAGGGCTGATGCTAACCCTAACCCTAACACTATCCCAGGGCTGATGCTAACCCTAACCCTAACCCTAACACTATCCTAGGGCTGATGCTAACCCTAACCCTAACACTATCCTAGGCCTGATGATAACCCTAACCCTAACCCTAACACTATCCTAGGGCTGATGCTAACCCTAACCCTAACACTATCCTAGGGCTGATGCTAACCCTAACCCTAGCCCTAACACTATCCTAAGTCTGATGCTAACCCTAGACCTCACACTATACTAGGCCTGATGATAACCATAACCCTAACCTTAACACTATCCTAGGGCTGAGGCTAACCCTAACCATAACACTATCCTAGGGCTGATGCTAACCCTAACCCTAACCCAAACACTGTCGTAGGGTTGATGCTAACCCTAACCCTAACACTATCCTAGGGCTGATGCTAACCCTAACCCTAACCCTAACACTATCCTTGGACAGATGCTAACCTTAACCCTAACACTATCCTGGGCCTGATGCTAACCCTAACCCTAACCCTAACACTATCCTAGGGCTGATGCTAACCCTAACCCTAACACTATCCTTGGGCTGATGCTAACCCTAACCCTAACCCTAACAATATCCTAGGGCAGATGCTAACCCCAACCCTAACCCTAACACTATCCTTGGGCTGATGCTAACCCTAACCCTAACACTATCCTAGGGCTGATGCTAACCCTAACACTAACACTATCCTAGGGCTGATGCTAACCCTAACCCTAACACTAACACTCTCCAAGGGCTGATGCTAACCCTAACCTTAACCCTAACACTATCCTAGGGCTGATGCTAACCCTAACCCTAACTCTACACTATCTTAGGGCTGAGGCTAACCCTAACCCTAACACTATCCTACGGCTGATGCTAACCCTAACCCTAACCCTAACACTATCCTAGGGCTGATGCTAACCCTAACCCTAACACTATCCTAGGGCTGATGCTAACCCGAACCCTAACACTATCCTTGGGCTGATGCTAACCCTAACCCTAACCCTAACAATATCCTAGGGCAGATGCTAACCCTAACCCTAACACTATCCTTGGGCTGATGCTAACCCTAACCCTAACACTATCCTGGGCCTGATGCTAACCCTAACCCTAACCCTAACACTATCCTAGGGCTGATGCTAACCCTAACCCTAACACTATCCTTGGGCTGATGCTAACCCTAACCCTAACCCTAACACTATCCTAGGCCTGATGATAACCCTAACCCTAACCCTAACACTATCCTAGGGTTTATGTTAACCCTAACCCTAACACTATCCTAGGGCTGATACTAACCCTAACCCTAACCCTAACACTATCCTAGGGCGGATTCTAACCCTAACCCTAACCCTAACACTATCCTAGGGCTGATGCTAACCCTAACACTAACACTATCCTAGGGCTGATGCTAACCCTAACCCTAACCCTAACATTATCCTAGGGCGGATGCTAACCCTAACCCTAACCCTAACACTATCCTAGGGCTGATGCTAACCCTAACCCTAACACTATCCTAGGGCTGATGCTAACCCTAACACTAACACTATCCTAGGGCTGATGCTAACCCTAACCCTAACACTAACACTCTCCAAGGGGTGATGCTAACCCTAACCTTAACCCTAACACTATCCTAGGGCTGATGCTAACCCTAACCCTAACTCTACACTATCTTAGGGCTGAGGCTAACCCTAACCCTAACACTATCCTACGGCTGATGCTAACCCTAACCCTAACCCTAACACTATCCTAGGGCTGATGCTAACCCTAACCCTAACACTATCCTAGGCCTGATGCTAACCCGAACCCTAACCCTAACACTATCCTAGGCCTGATGCTAACCCTAACCCTAACACTATCCTAGGGCTGATGCTAACCCTAACCCTAACCCTAACACTATCCTAGGGCGGATGCTAACCCTAACCCTAACCCTAACACTATCCTAGGCCTGATGATAACCCTAACCCTAACCCTAACACTATCCTAGGATTTATGTTAACCCTAACCCTAACACTATCCTAGGGCTGATGCTAACCCTAACCCTAACGCTAACACTATCCTAGGGCGGATGCTAACCCTAACCCTAACCCTAACACTATCCTAGGGCTGATGCTAACCCTAACACTAACACTATCCTAGGGCTGATGCTAACCCTAACCCTAACCCTAACATTATCCTAGGGCGGATGCTAACCCTAACCCTAACCCTAACACTATCCTAGGGCTGATGCTAACCCTAAACCTAACACTATCCTAGGGCTGATGCTAAACCTAACACTAACACTATCCTAGGGCTGATGCTAACCCTAACCCTAACACTAACACTCTCCAAGGACTGATGCTAACCCTAACCTTAACCCTAACACTATCCTAGGGCTGATGCTAACCCTAACCCTAACTCTACACTATCTTAGGGCTGAGGCTAACCCTAACCCTAACACTATCCTACGGCTGATGCTAACCCTAACCCTAACCCTAACACTATCCTAGGGCTGATGCTAACCCTAACCCTAACACTATCCTAGGCCTGATGCTAACCCTAACCCTAACCCTAACACTATCCTAGGCCTGATGCTAACCCTAACCCTAACACTATCCTAGAGCTGATGCTAACCCTAACCCTAACCCTAACACTATCCTAGGGCTGATGCTAACCCTAACCCTAACACTATCCTAGGCCTGATGATAACCCTAACCCTAACCCTAACACTATCCTAGGGCTGATGCTAACCCTAACCCTAACACTATCCTAGGGCTGATGCTAACCCTAACCCTAACCCTAACACTATCCTAAGTCTGATGCTAACCCTAGCCCTCATACTATCCTAGGCCTGATGATAACCCTAACCCTAACCTTAACACTATCCTAGGGCTGATGCTAACCCTAACCCTAACCCTAACACTATCCTAGGGCGGATGCTAACCCTAACCCTAACCCTAACACTATCCTAGGGCTGATGCTAACCCTAACACTAACACTATCCTAGGGCTGATGCTAACCCTAACCCTAACCCTAACATTATCCTAGGGCGGATGCTAACCCTAACCCTAACCCTAACACTATCCTAGGGCTGATGCTAACCCTAACCCTAACACTATCCTAGGGCTGATGCTAACCCTAACACTAACACTATCCTAGGGCTGATGCTAACCCTAACCCTAACACTAACACTCTCCAAGGGATGATGCTAACCCTAACCTTAACCCTAACACTATCCTAGGGCTGATGCTAACCCTAACCCTAACTCTACACTATCTTAGGGCTGAGGCTAACCCTAACCCTAACACTATCCTACGGCTGATGCTAACCCTAACCCAACCCTAACACTATCCTAGGGCTGATGCTAACCCTAACCCTAACACTATCCTAGGCCTGATGCTAACCCGAACACTAACCCTAACACTATCCTAGGCCTGATGCTAACCCTAACCCTAACACTATCCTAGGGCTGATGCTAACCCTAACCCTAACCCTAACACTATCCTAGGGCTGATGCTAACCCTAACCCTAACACTATCCTAGGCCTGATGATAACCCTAACCCTAACCCTAACACTATCCTAGGGCTGATGCTAACCCTAACCCTAACACTATCCTAGGGCTGATGCTAACCCTAACCCTAACCCTAACACTATCCTAAGTCTGATGCTAACCCTAGCCCTCATACTATCCTAGGCCTGATGATAACCCTAACCCTAACCTTAACACTATCCTAGGGCTGATGCTAACCCTAACCATAACCCTAACACTATCCTAGAGCTGATGCTAACCCTAACCCTAACACTATCCTAGGCCTGATGATAACCCTAACCCTAACCCTGACACTATCCTAGGGCTGATGCTAACCCTAACCCTAACCCTAACACTATCCTAGGGCGGATGCTAACCCTAACCCTAACCCTAACACTATTCTAGGGCGGATGCTAACCCTAACCCTAACCCTAACACTATCCTAGGGCTGATGCTAACCCTAACACTAACACTATCCTAGGGCTGATGCTAACCCTAACCCTAACCCTAACATTATCCTAGGGCGGAGGCTAACCCTAACCCTAACCCTAACACTATCCTAGGGCTGATGCTAACCCTAACCCTAACACTATCCTAGGGCTGATGCTAACCCTAACACTAACACTATCCTAGGGCTGATGCTAACCCTAACACTAACACTAACACTCTCCAAGGGCTGATGCTAACCCTAACCTTAACCCTAACACTATCCTAGGGCTGATGCTAACCCTAACCCTAACTCTACACTATCTTAGGGCTGAGGCTAACCCTAACCCTAACACTATCCTACGGCTGATGCTAACCCTAACCCTAACCCTAACACTATCCTAGGGCTCATGCTAACCCTAACCCTAACACTATCCTAGGCCTGATGCTAACCCTAACCCTAACACTATCCTAGGGCTGATGCTAACCCTAACCCTAACCCTAACACTATCCTAATGCGGATGCTAACCCTAACCCTAACCCTAACACTATCCTAGGGCTGATGCTAACCCTAACACTAGCACTATCCTAGGGCTGATGCTAACCCTAACCCTAACCCTAACACAATCCTAGGGCTGATGCTAACCCTAACCCTAACTCTAACACTATCTTAGGGCTGAGGCTAACCCTAACCCTAACACTATCCTACGGCTGATGCTAACCCTAACCCTAACCCTAAGACTATCCTAGGGCTGATGCTAACCCTAAACCTAACACTATCCTAGGCCTGATGCTAACCCTAAGCCTAACCCTAACTTTATCGTAGGGCTGATGCTAACCCTAAGCCTAACACTATCCTAGGGCTGATGCTAACCTAACCCTAAGCATAACACTATTCTAGGGCTGATGCTAACCCTAACCCTAACACTATCCTAGGCCTGATGATAACCCTAACCCTAACCCTAACACCATCCTAGGGCTGATGCTAACCCTAACCCTAACACTATCCTAGGGCTGATGCTAACCCTAACCCTAACCCTAACACTATCCTAGGGCTGATGCTAACCCTAACCCTAACCCTAACACGATCCTAGAGCTGATGCTAACCCTAACCCTAACCCTAACCCTAACCCTAATACTATCCTAGGGCTGATGCTAACCCTAACCCTAACCCTAACACTATCCTAAGGCTGATGCTAACCCTAACACTAACACTATCCTAGGCCTGGTGCTAACCCTAACCCTAACCCTAACACTATTCTAGGGCTGATGCTAACCCTAACCCTAATAATATCCTAGGGCTGATGCTAACCCTAACCCTAACCCTAACACTATCCTAGGGCTGATGCTATCCCTAACCCTAACCCTAACACTATCCTAGGGCTGATGCTAACCCTAACCCTAACCCTAATACTATCCTAGGGCTGATGCTAACCCTAACCCTAACCCTAACACTATCCCAGGGCTGATGCTAACCCTAACCCTAACCCTAACACTATCCTAGGGCTGATGCTAACCCTAACCCTAACACTATCCTAGGCCTGATGATAACCCTAACCCTAACCCTAACACTATCCTAAGTCTGATGCTAACCCTAGCCCTCACACTATCCTAGGCCTGATGATAACCCTAACCCTAACTTTAACACTATCCTAGGGCTGATGCTAACCCTAACCCTAACCCTAACACTATCCTAGAGCTGATGCTAACCCTAACCCTAACACTATCCTAGGCCTGATGATAACCCTAACCCTAACCCTGACACTATCCTAGGGCTGATGCTAACCCTAACCCTAACACTATCCTAGGGCTGATGCTAACCCTAACCCTAACCCTAACACTATCCTAGGCCTGATGCTAACCCTATCGCTAACCCTAACACTCTCCTAGGGCTGAGGGTAACCACAACCCTAACACTATCCTAGGGCTGATGCTAACCCTAACCCTAACCCAAACACTATCCTAGGGTTGATGCTAACCCTAACCCTGATACTATCCTAGGGCTGATGCTAACCCTAACCCTAACCCTAACACTATCCTTGGGCTGATGCTAACCCTAACCCTAACACTATCCTGGGCCTGATGCTAACCCTAACCCTAACCCTAACACTATCCTAGGGCTGATGCTTACCCTAAGCCTAACACTATCCTTGGGCTGATGCTAACCCTAACCCTAACCCTAACACTATCCTAGGGCATATGCTAACCCTAACGCTAACCCTAACACTATCCTTGAACTGATCCTAACCCTAACCCTAACCCTAACACTATCCTAGGCCTGATGATAACCCTAACCCTAACCCTAACACTATCCTAGGATTTATGTTAACCCTAACCCTAACACTATCCTAGGGCTGATGCTAACCCTAACCCTAACCCTAACACTATCCTAGGGCGGATGCTAACCCTAACCCTGACCCTAACACTATCCTAGGGCTGATGCTAACCCTAACACTAACACTATCCTAGGGCTGATGCTAACCCTAACCCTAACCCTAACATTATCCTAGGGCGGATGCTAACCCTAACCCTAACCCTAACACTATCCTAGGGCTGATGCTAACCCTAACACTAACACTATCCTAGGCCTGATGCTAACCCTAACCCTAACCCTAACACTATCCTAGGGCTGATGCTAACCCTAACCCTAACACTATCCTAGGGCTGATGCTAACCCTAACACTAACACTATCCTAGGGCTGATGCTAACCCTAACCCTAACCCTAACACTCTCCAAGGGCTGATGCTAACCCTAACCCTAACCCTAACACTATCCTAGGGCTGATGCTAACCCTAACCCTAACTCTAACACTATCTTAGGGCTGAGGATAACCCTAACCCTAACACTATCCTACGGCTGATGCTAACCCTAACCCTAACCCTAACACTATCCTAGGGCTGATGCTAACCCCAACCCTAACACTATCCTAGGCCTGATGCTAACCCTAACCCTAACCCTAACACTATCCTAGGGCTGATGCTAACCCTAACCCTAACACTATCCTAGGGCTGATGCTAACCCTAACCCTAACCCTAACACTATCCTAGGGCTGATGCTAACTCTAACCCTAACACTATCCTAGGCCTGATGATAACCCTAACCCTAACCCTAACACTATCCTAGGGCTGATGCTAACCCTAACCCTAACACTATCCTAGGGCTGATGCTAACCCTAACCCTAGCCCTAACACTATCCTAAGTCTGATGCTAACCCTAGACCTCACACTATACTAGGCCTGATGATAACCATAAGCCTAACCTTAACACTATCCTAGGGCTGAGGCTAACCCTAACCATAACACTATCCTAGGGCTGATGCTAACCCTAACCCTAACCAAAACACTGTCCTAGGGTTGATGCTAACCCTAACCCTAACACTATCTTAGGGCTGATGCTAACCCTAACCCTAACCCTAACACTATCCTTGGACAGATGCTAACCCTAACCCTAACACTATCCTGGGCCTGATGCTAACCCTAACCCTAACCCTAACACTATCCTAGGGCTGATGCTAACCCTAACCCTAACACTATCCTTGGGCTGATGCTAACCCTAACCCTAACCCTAACAATATCCTAGGGCAGATGCTAACCCTAACCCTAACCCTAACACTATCCTTGGGCTGATGCTAACCCTAACCCTAACACTATCCTGGGCCTGATGCTAACCCTAACCCTAACCCTAACACTATCCTAGGGCTGATGCTAACCCTAACCCTAACACTATCCTTGGGCTGATGCTAACCCTAACCCTAACCCTAACACTATCCTAGGCCTGATGATAACCCTAACCCTAACCCTAACACTATCCTAGGGTTTATGTTAACCCTAACCCTAACACTATCCTAGGGCAGATGCTAACCCTAACGCTAACCCTAACACTATCCTTGAACTGATCCTAACCCTAACCCTAACGCTAACACTATCCTAGGCCTGATGATAACCCTAACCCTAACCCTAACACTATCCTAGGATTTATGTTAACCTTAACCCTAACACTATCCTAGTGCTGATGCAAACCCTAACCCTAACCCTAACACTATCCTAGGGCGGATGCTAACCCTAACCCTAACCCTAACACTATCCTAGGGCTGATGCTAACCCTAACCCTAACCCTAACACTATCCTAATGCGGATGCTAACCCTAACCCTAACCCTAACACTATCCTAGGGCTGATGCTAACCCTAACACTAGCACTATCCTAGGGCTGATGCTAACCCTAACCCTAACCCTAACACTATCCTAGGGCTGATGCTTACCCTAACCCTAACACTATCCTTGGGCTGATGCTAACCCTAACCCTAACCCTAACACTATGCTAGGGCAGATGCTAACCCTAACGCTAACCCTAACACTATCCTTGAACTGATCCTAACCCTAACCCTAACCCTAACACTATCCTAGGCCTGATGATAACCCTAACCCTAACCCTAACACTATCCTAGGATTTATGTTAACCCTAACCCTAACACTATCCTAGTGCTGATGCAAACCCTAACCCTAACCCTAACACTATCCTAGGGCGGATGCTAACCCTAACCCTAACCCTAACACTATCCTAGTGCTGATGCTAACCCTAACACTAACACTATCCTGGGGCTGATGCTAACCCTAACCCTAACCCTAACATTATCCTAGGGCGGATGCTAACCCTAACCCTAACCCTAACACTATCCTAGGGCTGATGCTAACCCTAACACTAACACTATCCTAGGCCTGATGCTAACCCTAACCCTAACCCTAACACTATCCTAGGGCTGATGCTAACCCTAACCCTAACACTATCCTAGGGCTGATGCTAACCCTAACCCTAACACTATCCTAGGGCTGATGCTAACCCTAACCCTAACTCTAACACTATCTTAGGGCTGAGGCTAACCCTAACCCTAACACTATCCTACGGCTGATGCTAACCCTAACCCTAACCCTAACACTATCCTAGGGCTGATGCTAACCCTAACCCTAACACTATCCTAGTCCTGATGCTAACCCTAACCCTAACCCTAACACTATCCTAGGGCTGATGCTAACCCTAACCCTAACACTATCCTAGGGCTGATGCTAACCCTAACCCTAACCCTAACACTATCCTAGGGCTGATGCTAACCCTAACCCTAACACTATCCTAGGCCTGATGATAACCCTAACCCTAACCCTAACACTATCCTAGGGCTGATGCTAACCCTAACACTAACACTATCCTAGGGCTGATGCTAACCCTAACCCTAACCCTAACACTATCCTAAGTCTGATGCTAACCCTAGACCTCACACTATACTAGGCCTGATGATAACCATAACCCTAACCTTAACACTATCCTAGGGCTGATGCTAACCCTAACCCTAACCCTAACACTATCCTAGAGCTGATGCTAACCCTAACCCTAACACTATCGTAGGCCTGATGATAACCCTAACACTAACCCTGACACTATCCAAGGGCTGATGCTAACCCTAACCTTAACACTATCCTAGGGCTGATGCTAACCCTAACCCTAACGCTAACACTATCCTAGGCCTGATGCTAACCCTATCCCTAACCCTAACACTCTCCTAGGGCTGAGGCTAACCCTAACCCTAACACGATCCTAGGGCTGATGCTAACCCTAACCCTAACCCAAACACTATCCTAGGGTTGATGCTAACCCTAACCCTAACACTATCCTAGGGCTGATGCTAACCCTAACCCTAACCCTAACACTATCCTTGGACTGATGCTAACCCTAACCCTAACACTATCCTGGGCCTGATGCTAACCCTAACCCTAACCCTAACACTATCCTAGGGCTGATGCTAACCCTAACCCTAACACTATCCTTGGGCTGATGCTAACCCTAACCCTAACCCTAACACTATCCTAGGGCAGATGCTAACCCTAACGCTAACCGTAACACTATCCTTGAACTGATGCTAACCCTAACCCTAACCCTAACACTATCCTAGGCCTGATGATAACCCTAAACCTAACCCTAACACTACCCTAGGATTTATGTTAACCCTAACCCTAACACTATCCTAGGGCTGATGCTAACCCTAACCCTAACCCTAACACTATCCTAGGGCGGATGCTAACCCTAACCCTTACCCTAACACTATCCTAGGGCTGATGCTAACCCTAACACTAACACTATCCTAGGGCTGATGCTAACCCTAACCCTAACCCTAACATTATCCTAGGGCGGATGCTAACCCTAACCCTAACCCTAACACTATCCTAGGGCTGATGCTAACCCTAACCCTAACACTATCCTAGGGCTGATGCTAACCCTAACGCTAACACTATCCTAGGGCTGATGCTAACCCTAACCCTAACCCTAACACTCTCCAAGGGCTGATGCTAACCCTAACACTATCCTAGGGCTGATGCTAACCCTAACCCTAACTCTACACTATCTTAGGGCTGAGGCTAACCCTAACCCTAACACTATCCTACGGCTGATGCTAACCCTAACCCTAACCCTAACACTATCCTAGGGCTGATGCTAACCCTAACCCTAACACTATCCTAGGCCTGATGCTAACCCTAACCCTAACCCTAACACTATACTAGGGCTGATGCTAACCCTAACCCTAACACTATCCTAGGGCTGATGCTAACCCTAACCATAACCCTAACACTATCCTAGGGCTGATGCAAACCCTAACCCTAACACTATCCTAGGCCTGATCATAACCCTAACCCTAACCCTAACACTATCCTAGGGCTGATGCTATCACTAACCCTAACACTATCCTTGGGCTGATGCTAACCCTAACCCTAACCCTAACACTATCCTTAGTCTGATGCTAACCGTAGACCTCACACTATACTAGGCCTGATGATAACCATAACCCTAACCTTAACACTATCCCAGGGCTGATGCTAACCCTAACCCTAACCCTAACACTATCCTAGAGCTGATGCTAACCCTAACCCTAACACTATCCTAGGCCTGATGATAACCGTAACACTAACCCTGACACTATCCTAGGGCTGATGCTAACCCTAACCCTAACACTATACTAGGGCTGATGCTAACCCTAACCCTAACGCTAACACTATCCTAGGCCTGATGCTAACCCTATCCCTAACCCTAACACTCTCCTAGGGCTGAGGCTAACCCTAACCCTAACACTATCCTAGGGCTGATGCTAACCCTAACCCTAACACAAACACTATCCTAGGGTTGATGCTAACCCTAACCCTAACACTATGCTAGGGCTGATGCTAACCCTAACCCTAACCCTAACACTATCCTTGGACTGATGCTAACCCTAACCCTAACACTATCCTGGGCCTGATGCTAACCCTAACCCTAACCCTAACACTATCCTAGGGCTGATGCTAACCCTAACCCTAACACTATCCTTGGGCTGATGCTAACCCTAACCCTAACCCTAACACTATCCTAGGGCAGATGCTAACCCTAACGCTAACCGTAACACTATCCTTGAACTGATGCTAACCCTAACCCTAACCCTAACACTATCCTAGGCCTGATGATAACCCTAACCCTAACCCTAACACTATCCTAGGATTTATGTTAACCCTAACCCTAACACTATCCTAGGGCTGATGCTAACCCTAACCCTAACCCTAACACTATCCTAGGGCGGATGCTAACCCTAACCCTGACCCTAACACTATCCTAGGGCTAATGCTAACCCTAACACTAACACTATCCTAGGGCTGATGCTAACACTAACCCTAACCCTAACATTATCCTAGGGCGGATGCTAACCCTAACCCTAACCCTAACACTATCCTAGGGCTGATGCTAACCCTAACCCTAACACTATCCTAGGGCTGATGCTAACCCTAACACTAACACTATCCTAGGGCTGATGCTAACCCTAACCCTAACCCTAACACTCTCCAAGGGCTGATGCTAACCCTAACCCTAACCCTAACACTATCCTAGGGCTGATGCTAACCCTAACCCTAACTCTACACTATCTTAGGGCTGAGGCTAACCCTAACCCTAACACTATCCTACGGCTGATGCTAACCCTAACCCTAACCCTTACACTATCCTAGGGCTGATGCTAACCCTAACCCTAACACTATCCTAGGCCTGATGCTAACCCTAACCCTAACCCTAACACTATCCTAGGGCTGATGCTAACCCTAACCCTAACACTATCCTAGGGCTGTTGCTAACCCTAACCCTAACCCTAACACTATCCTAGGGCTGATGCTAACCCTAACCCTAACACTATCCTAGGCCTGATGCTAACCCTAACCCTAACCCTAACACTATCATAGGGCTGATGCTAACCCTAACCCTAACACTATCCTAGGGCTGATGCTAAACCTAACCCTAACCCTAACACTATCCTAAGTCTGATGCTAACCCTAGACCTCACACTATACTAGGCCTGATGATAACCATAACCCTAACCTTAACACTATTCTAGGGCTGATGCTAACCCTATCCCTAACCCTAACACTATCCTAGAGCTGATGCTAACCCTAACCCTAACACTATCCTAGGCCTGATGATAACCCTAACACTAACCCTGACACTATCCTAGGGCTGATGCTAACCCTAACCCTAACGCTATCCTAGGGCTGATGCTAACCCTAACCCTAACCCTAACACTATCCTAGGCCTGATGCTAACCCTATCCCTAACACTAACACTCTCCTAGGGCTGAGGCTAACCCTAACCCTAACACTATCCTAGGGCTGATGCTAACCCTAACCCTAACACTATCCTAGGCCTGATGCTAACCCTAACCCTAACCCTAACACTATCCTAGGGCTGATGCTAACCCTAACCCTAACCCTAACACTATCCTAGAGCTGATGCTAACCCTAACCCTAACCCTAACCCTAACCCTAACCCTAATACTATCCTAGGGCTGATGCTAACCCTAACCCTAACCCAAACACTATCCTAGGGCTGATGGGAACCCTAACCCTAACTCTAACACTATCCTAGGGCTGAGGCTAACCCTAACCCTAACACTATCCTACGGCTGATGCTAACCCTAACCCTAACCCTAACACTATCCTAAGGCTGATGCTAAACCTAACACTAACACTATCCTAGGCCTGGTGCTAACCCTAACCCTAACCCTAACACTATTCTAGGGCTGATGCTAACCCTAACCCTAATAATATCCTAGGGCTGATGCTAACCCTAACCCTAAACCTAACACTATCCTAGGGCTGATGCTATCCCTAACCCTAACCCTAACACTATCCTAGGGGTGATGCTAACCCTAACCCTAACCCTAACACTATCCTAGGGCTGATGCTAACCCTAACCCTAACAATATCCTAGGCCTGATGATAACCCTAATCCTAACCCTAACACTATCCTAGGGCTGATGCTAAACCTAACCCTAACACTATCCTAGGGCTGATGCTAACCCTAACCCTAATCCTAACACTATCCTAAGTCTGATGCTAACCCTAGCCCTCACACTATCCTAGGCCTGATGATAACCCTAACCCTAACCTTAACACTATCCTAGGGCTGATGCTAACCCTAACCCTAACCCTAACACTATCCTAGGGCGGATGCTAACCCTAACCCTAACCCTAACACTATCCTAGGGCTGATGCTAACCCTAACACTAACACTATCCTAGGGCTGATGCTAACCCTAACCCTAACCCTAACATTATCCTAGGGCGGATGCTAACCCTAACCCTAACCCTAACACTATCCTAGGGCTGATGCTAACCCTAACCCTAACACTATCCTAGGGCTGATGCTAACCCTAACACTAACACTATCCTAGGGCTGATGCTAACCCTAACCCTAACACTAACACTCTCCAAGGGATGATGCTAACCCTAACCTTAACCCTAACACTATCCTAGGGCTGATGCTAACCCTAACCCTAACTCTACACTATCTTAGGGCTGAGGCTAACCCTAACCCTAACACTATCCTACGGCTGATGCTAACCCTAACCCAACCCTAACACTATCCTAGGGCTGATGCTAACCCTAACCCTAACACTATCCTAGGCCTGATGCTAACCCGAACACTAACCCTAACACTATCCTAGGCCTGATGCTAACCCTAACCCTAACACTATCCTAGGGCTGATGCTAACCCTAACCCTAACCCTAACACTATCCTAGGGCTGATGCTAACCCTAACCCTAACACTATCCTAGGCCTGATGATAACCCTAACCCTAACCCTAACACTATCCTAGGGCTGATGCTAACCCTAACCCTAACACTATCCTAGGGCTGATGCTAACCCTAACCCTAACCCTAACACTATCCTAAGTCTGATGCTAACCCTAGCCCTCATACTATCCTAGGCCTGATGATAACCCTAACCCTAACCTTAACACTATCCTAGGGCTGATGCTAACCCTAACCATAACCCTAACACTATCCTAGAGCTGATGCTAACCCTAACCCTAACACTATCCTAGGCCTGATGATAACCCTAACCCTAACCCTGACACTATCCTAGGGCTGATGCTAACCCTAACCCTAACCCTAACACTATCCTAGGGCGGATGCTAACCCTAACCCTAACCCTAACACTATTCTAGGGCGGATGCTAACCCTAACCCTAACCCTAACACTATCCTAGGGCTGATGCTAACCCTAACACTAACACTATCCTAGGGCTGATGCTAACCCTAACCCTAACCCTAACATTATCCTAGGGCGGAGGCTAACCCTAACCCTAACCCTAACACTATCCTAGGGCTGATGCTAACCCTAACCCTAACACTATCCTAGGGCTGATGCTAACCCTAACACTAACACTATCCTAGGGCTGATGCTAACCCTAACACTAACACTAACACTCTCCAAGGGCTGATGCTAACCCTAACCTTAACCCTAACACTATCCTAGGGCTGATGCTAACCCTAACCCTAACTCTACACTATCTTAGGGCTGAGGCTAACCCTAACCCTAACACTATCCTACGGCTGATGCTAACCCTAACCCTAACCCTAACACTATCCTAGGGCTCATGCTAACCCTAACCCTAACACTCTCCTAGGCCTGATGCTAACCCTAACCCTAACACTATCCTAGGGCTGATGCTAACCCTAACCCTAACCCTAACACTATCCTAATGCGGATGCTAACCCTAACCCTAACCCTAACACTATCCTAGGGCTGATGCTAACCCTAACACTAGCACTATCCTAGGGCTGATGCTAACCCTAACCCTAACCCTAACACAATCCTAGGGCTGATGCTAACCCTAACCCTAACTCTAACACTATCTTAGGGCTGAGGCTAACCCTAACCCTAACACTATCCTACGGCTGATGCTAACCCTAACCCTAACCCTAAGACTATCCTAGGGCTGATGCTAACCCTAAACCTAACACTATCCTAGGCCTGATGCTAACCCTAAGCCTAACCCTAACTTTATCGTAGGGCTGATGCTAACCCTAAGCCTAACACTATCCTAGGGCTGATGCTAACCTAACCCTAAGCATAACACTATTCTAGGGCTGATGCTAACCCTAACCCTAACACTATCCTAGGCCTGATGATAACCCTAACCCTAACCCTAACACCATCCTAGGGCTGATGCTAACCCTAACCCTAACACTATCCTAGGGCTGATGCTAACCCTAACCCTAACCCTAACACTATCCTAGGGCTGATGCTAACCCTAACCCTAACCCTAACACGATCCTAGAGCTGATGCTAACCCTAACCCTAACCCTAACCCTAACCCTAATACTATCCTAGGGCTGATGCTAACCCTAACCCTAACCCTAACACTATCCTAAGGCTGATGCTAACCCTAACACTAACACTATCCTAGGCCTGGTGCTAACCCTAACCCTAACCCTAACACTATTCTAGGGCTGATGCTAACCCTAACCCTAATAATATCCTAGGGCTGATGCTAACCCTAACCCTAACCCTAACACTATCCTAGGGCTGATGCTATCCCTAACCCTAACCCTAACACTATCCTAGGGCTGATGCTAACCCTAACCCTAACCCTAATACTATCCTAGGGCTGATGCTAACCCTAACCCTAACCCTAACACTATCCCAGGGCTGATGCTAACCCTAACCCTAACCCTAACACTATCCTAGGGCTGATGCTATCCCTAACCCTAACACTATCCTAGGCCTGATGATAACCCTAACCCTAACCCTAACACTATCCTAAGTCTGATGCTAACCCTAGCCCTCACACTATCCTAGGCCTGATGATAACCCTAACCCTAACTTTAACACTATCCTAGGGCTGATGCTAACCCTAACCCTAACCCTAACACTATCCTAGAGCTGATGCTAACCCTAACCCTAACACTATCCTAGGCCTGATGATAACCCTAACCCTAACCCTGACACTATCCTAGGGCTGATGCTAACCCTAACCCTAACACTATCCTAGGGCTGATGCTAACCCTAACCCTAACCCTAACACTATCCTAGGCCTGATGCTAACCCTATCGCTAACCCTAACACTCTCCTAGGGCTGAGGGTAACCACAACCCTAACACTATCCTAGGGCTGATGCTAACCCTAACCCTAACCCAAACACTATCCTAGGGTTGATGCTAACCCTAACCCTGATACTATCCTAGGGCTGATGCTAACCCTAACCCTAACCCTAACACTATCCTTGGGCTGATGCTAACCCTAACCCTAACACTATCCTGGGCCTGATGCTAACCCTAACCCTAACCCTAACACTATCCTAGGGCTGATGCTTACCCTAAGCCTAACACTATCCTTGGGCTGATGCTAACCCTAACCCTAACCCTAACACTATCCTAGGGCATATGCTAACCCTAACGCTAACCCTAACACTATCCTTGAACTGATCCTAACCCTAACCCTAACCCTAACACTATCCTAGGCCTGATGATAACCCTAACCCTAACCCTAACACTATCCTAGGATTTATGTTAACCCTAACCCTAACACTATCCTAGGGCTGATGCTAACCCTAACCCTAACCCTAACACTATCCTAGGGCTGATGCTAACCCTAACCCTGACCCTAACACTATCCTAGGGCTGATGCTAACCCTAACACTAACACTATCCTAGGGCTGATGCTAACCCTAACCCTAACCCTAACATTATCCTAGGGCGGATGCTAACCCTAACCCTAACCCTAACACTATCCTAGGGCTGATGCTAACCCTAACACTAACACTATCCTAGGCCTGATGCTAACCCTAACCCTAACCCTAACACTATCCTAGGGCTGATGCTAACCCTAACCCTAACACTATCCTAGGGCTGATGCTAACCCTAACACTAACACTATCCTAGGGCTGATGCTAACCCTAACCCTAACCCTAACACTCTCCAAGGGCTGATGCTAACCCTAACCCTAACCCTAACACTATCCTAGGGCTGATGCTAACCCTAACCCTAACTCTAACACTATCTTAGGGCTGAGGATAACCCTAACCCTAACACTATCCTACGGCTGATGCTAACCCTAACCCTAACCCTAACACTATCCTAGGGCTGATGCTAACCCCAACCCTAACACTATCCTAGGCCTGATGCTAACCCTAACCCTAACCCTAACACTATCCTAGGGCTGATGCTAACCCTAACCCTAACACTATCCTAGGGCTGATGCTAACCCTAACCCTAACCCTAACACTATCCTAGGGCTGATGCTAACTCTAACCCTAACACTATCCTAGGCCTGATGATAACCCTAACCCTAACCCTAACACTATCCTAGGGCTGATGCTAACCCTAACCCTAACACTATCCTAGGGCTGATGCTAACCCTAACCCTAGCCCTAACACTATCCTAAGTCTGATGCTAACCCTAGACCTCACACTATACTAGGCCTGATGATAACCATAAGCCTAACCTTAACACTATCCTAGGGCTGAGGCTAACCCTAACCATAACACTATCCTAGGGCTGATGCTAACCCTAACCCTAACCAAAACACTGTCCTAGGGTTGATGCTAACCCTAACCCTAACACTATCTTAGGGCTGATGCTAACCCTAACCCTAACCCTAACACTATCCTTGGACAGATGCTAACCCTAACCCTAACACTATCCTGGGCCTGATGCTAACCCTAACCCTAACCCTAACACTATCCTAGGGCTGATGCTAACCCTAACCCTAACACTATCCTTGGGCTGATGCTAACCCTAACCCTAACCCTAACAATATCCTAGGGCAGATGCTAACCCTAACCCTAACCCTAACACTATCCTTGGGCTGATGCTAACCCTAACCCTAACACTATCCTGGGCCTGATGCTAACCCTAACCCTAACCCTAACACTATCCTAGGGCTGATGCTAACCCTAACCCTAACACTATCCTTGGGCTGATGCTAACCCTAACCCTAACCCTAACACTATCCTAGGCCTGATGATAACCCTAACCCTAACCCTAACACTATCCTAGGGTTTATGTTAACCCTAACCCTAACACTATCCTAGGGCAGATGCTAACCCTAACGCTAACCCTAACACTATCCTTGAACTGATCCTAACCCTAACCCTAACGCTAACACTATCCTAGGCCTGATGATAACCCTAACCCTAACCCTAACACTATCCTAGGATTTATGTTAACCTTAACCCTAACACTATCCTAGTGCTGATGCAAACCCTAACCCTAACCCTAACACTATCCTAGGGCGGATGCTAACCCTAACCCTAACCCTAACACTATCCTAGGGCTGATGCTAACCCTAACCCTAACCCTAACACTATCCTAATGCGGATGCTAACCCTAACCCTAACCCTAACACTATCCTAGGGCTGATGCTAACCCTAACACTAGCACTATCCTAGGGCTGATGCTAACCCTAACCCTAACCCTAACACTATCCTAGGGCTGATGCTTACCCTAACCCTAACACTATCCTTGGGCTGATGCTAACCCTAACCCTAACCCTAACACTATGCTAGGGCAGATGCTAACCCTAACGCTAACCCTAACACTATCCTTGAACTGATCCTAACCCTAACCCTAACCCTAACACTATCCTAGGCCTGATGATAACCCTAACCCTAACCCTAACACTATCCTAGGATTTATGTTAACCCTAACCCTAACACTATCCTAGTGCTGATGCAAACCCTAACCCTAACCCTAACACTATCCTAGGGCGGATGCTAACCCTAACCCTAACCCTAACACTATCCTAGTGCTGATGCTAACCCTAACACTAACACTATCCTGGGGCTGATGCTAACCCTAACCCTAACCCTAACATTATCCTAGGGCGGATGCTAACCCTAACCCTAACCCTAACACTATCCTAGGGCTGATGCTAACCCTAACACTAACACTATCCTAGGCCTGATGCTAACCCTAACCCTAACCCTAACACTATCCTAGGGCTGATGCTAACCCTAACCCTAACACTATCCTAGGGCTGATGCTAACCCTAACCCTAACACTATCCTAGGGCTGATGCTAACCCTAACCCTAACTCTAACACTATCTTAGGGCTGAGGCTAACCCTAACCCTAACACTATCCTACGGCTGATGCTAACCCTAACCCTAACCCTAACACTATCCTAGGGCTGATGCTAACCCTAACCCTAACACTATCCTAGGCCTGATGCTAACCCTAACCCTAACCCTAACACTATCCTAGGGCTGATGCTAACCCTAACCCTAACACTATCCTAGGGCTGATGCTAACCCTAACCCTAACCCTAACACTATCCTAGGGCTGATGCTAACCCTAACCCTAACACTATCCTAGGCCTGATGATAACCCTAACCCTAACCCTAACACTATCCTAGGGCTGATGCTAACCCTAACACTAACACTATCCTAGGGCTGATGCTAACCCTAACCCTAACCCTAACACTATCCTAAGTCTGATGCTAACCCTAGACCTCACACTATACTAGGCCTGATGATAACCATAACCCTAACCTTAACACTATCCTAGGGCTGATGCTAACCCTAACCCTAACCCTAACACTATCCTAGAGCTGATGCTAACCCTAACCCTAACACTATCGTAGGCCTGATGATAACCCTAACACTAACCCTGACACTATCCAAGGGCTGATGCTAACCCTAACCTTAACACTATCCTAGGGCTGATGCTAACCCTAACCCTAACGCTAACACTATCCTAGGCCTGATGCTAACCCTATCCCTAACCCTAACACTCTCCTAGGGCTGAGGCTAACCCTAACCCTAACACGATCCTAGGGCTGATGCTAACCCTAACCCTAACCCAAACACTATCCTAGGGTTGATGCTAACCCTAACCCTAACACTATCCTAGGGCTGATGCTAACCCTAACCCTAACCCTAACACTATCCTTGGACTGATGCTAACCCTAACCCTAACACTATCCTGGGCCTGATGCTAACCCTAACCCTAACCCTAACACTATCCTAGGGCTGATGCTAACCCTAACCCTAACACTATCCTTGGGCTGATGCTAACCCTAACCCTAACCCTAACACTATCCTAGGGCAGATGCTAACCCTAACGCTAACCGTAACACTATCCTTGAACTGATGCTAACCCTAACCCTAACCCTAACACTATCCTAGGCCTGATGATAACCCTAAACCTAACCCTAACACTACCCTAGGATTTATGTTAACCCTAACCCTAACACTATCCTAGGGCTGATGCTAACCCTAACCCTAACCCTAACACTATCCTAGGGCGGATGCTAACCCTAACCCTTACCCTAACACTATCCTAGGGCTGATGCTAACCCTAACACTAACACTATCCTAGGGCTGATGCTAACCCTAACCCTAACCCTAACATTATCCTAGGGCGGATGCTAACCCTAACCCTAACCCTAACACTATCCTAGGGCTGATGCTAACCCTAACCCTAACACTATCCTAGGGCTGATGCTAACCCTAACGCTAACACTATCCTAGGGCTGATGCTAACCCTAACCCTAACCCTAACACTCTCCAAGGGCTGATGCTAACCCTAACACTATCCTAGGGCTGATGCTAACCCTAACCCTAACTCTACACTATCTTAGGGCTGAGGCTAACCCTAACCCTAACACTATCCTACGGCTGATGCTAACCCTAACCCTAACCCTAACACTATCCTAGGGCTGATGCTAACCCTAACCCTAACACTATCCTAGGCCTGATGCTAACCCTAACCCTAACCCTAACACTATACTAGGGCTGATGCTAACCCTAACCCTAACACTATCCTAGGGCTGATGCTAACCCTAACCATAACCCTAACACTATCCTAGGGCTGATGCTAACCCTAACCCTAACACTATCCTAGGCCTGATCATAACCCTAACCCTAACCCTAACACTATCCTAGGGCTGATGCTATCACTAACCCTAACACTATCCTTGGGCTGATGCTAACCCTAACCCTAACCCTAACACTATCCTTAGTCTGATGCTAACCGTAGACCTCACACTATACTAGGCCTGATGATAACCATAACCCTAACCTTAACACTATCCCAGGGCTGATGCTAACCCTAACCCTAACCCTAACACTATCCTAGAGCTGATGCTAACCCTAACCCTAACACTATCCTAGGCCTGATGATAACCGTAACACTAACCCTGACACTATCCTAGGGCTGATGCTAACCCTAACCCTAACACTATACTAGGGCTGATGCTAACCCTAACCCTAACGCTAACACTATCCTAGGCCTGATGCTAACCCTATCCCTAACCCTAACACTCTCCTAGGGCTGAGGCTAACCCTAACCCTAACACTATCCTAGGGCTGATGCTAACCCTAACCCTAACACAAACACTATCCTAGGGTTGATGCTAACCCTAACCCTAACACTATGCTAGGGCTGATGCTAACCCTAACCCTAACCCTAACACTATCCTTGGACTGATGCTAACCCTAACCCTAACACTATCCTGGGCCTGATGCTAACCCTAACCCTAACCCTAACACTATCCTAGGGCTGATGCTAACCCTAACCCTAACACTATCCTTGGGCTGATGCTAACCCTAACCCTAACCCTAACACTATCCTAGGGCAGATGCTAACCCTAACGCTAACCGTAACACTATCCTTGAACTGATGCTAACCCTAACCCTAACCCTAACACTATCCTAGGCCTGATGATAACCCTAACCCTAACCCTAACACTATCCTAGGATTTATGTTAACCCTAACCCTAACACTATCCTAGGGCTGATGCTAACCCTAACCCTAACCCTAACACTATCCTAGGGCGGATGCTAACCCTAACCCTGACCCTAACACTATCCTAGGGCTAATGCTAACCCTAACACTAACACTATCCTAGGGCTGATGCTAACACTAACCCTAACCCTAACATTATCCTAGGGCGGATGCTAACCCTAACCCTAACCCTAACACTATCCTAGGGCTGATGCTAACCCTAACCCTAACACTATCCTAGGGCTGATGCTAACCCTAACACTAACACTATCCTAGGGCTGATGCTAACCCTAACCCTAACCCTAACACTCTCCAAGGGCTGATGCTAACCCTAACCCTAACCCTAACACTATCCTAGGGCTGATGCTAACCCTAACCCTAACTCTACACTATCTTAGGGCTGAGGCTAACCCTAACCCTAACACTATCCTACGGCTGATGCTAACCCTAACCCTAACCCTTACACTATCCTAGGGCTGATGCTAACCCTAACCCTAACACTATCCTAGGCCTGATGCTAACCCTAACCCTAACCCTAACACTATCCTAGGGCTGATGCTAACCCTAACCCTAACACTATCCTAGGGCTGTTGCTAACCCTAACCCTAACCCTAACACTATCCTAGGGCTGATGCTAACCCTAACCCTAACACTATCCTAGGCCTGATGCTAACCCTAACCCTAACCCTAACACTATCATAGGGCTGATGCTAACCCTAACCCTAACACTATCCTAGGGCTGATGCTAAACCTAACCCTAACCCTAACACTATCCTAAGTCTGATGCTAACCCTAGACCTCACACTATACTAGGCCTGATGATAACCATAACCCTAACCTTAACACTATTCTAGGGCTGATGCTAACCCTATCCCTAACCCTAACACTATCCTAGAGCTGATGCTAACCCTAACCCTAACACTATCCTAGGCCTGATGATAACCCTAACACTAACCCTGACACTATCCTAGGGCTGATGCTAACCCTAACCCTAACGCTATCCTAGGGCTGATGCTAACCCTAACCCTAACCCTAACACTATCCTAGGCCTGATGCTAACCCTATCCCTAACACTAACACTCTCCTAGGGCTGAGGCTAACCCTAACCC
The DNA here is from genome assembly GCF_020740605.2 of Lemur catta. Taxonomy (NCBI): domain Eukaryota; kingdom Metazoa; phylum Chordata; class Mammalia; order Primates; family Lemuridae; genus Lemur; species Lemur catta. The sequence goes on along the minus strand of NW_025423859.1, from coordinate 1,011,916 downwards.
TAACACTATCCTAGGGCTGATGCTAACCCTAACCCTAACACTATCCTAGGCCTGATGCTAACCCTAACCCTAACCCTAACACTATCCTAGGGCTGATGCTAACCCTAACCCTAACCCTAACACTATCCTAGAGCTGATGCTAACCCTAACCCTAACCCTAACCCTAACCCTAACCCTAATACTATCCTAGGGCTGATGCTAACCCTAACCCTAACCCAAACACTATCCTAGGGCTGATGGGAACCCTAACCCTAACTCTAACACTATCCTAGGGCTGAGGCTAACCCTAACCCTAACACTATCCTACGGCTGATGCTAACCCTAACCCTAACCCTAACACTATCCTAAGGCTGATGCTAAACCTAACACTAACACTATCCTAGGCCTGGTGCTAACCCTAACCCTAACCCTAACACTATTCTAGGGCTGATGCTAACCCTAACCCTAATAATATCCTAGGGCTGATGCTAACCCTAACCCTAAACCTAACACTATCCTAGGGCTGATGCTATCCCTAACCCTAACCCTAACACTATCCTAGGGGTGATGCTAACCCTAACCCTAACCCTAACACTATCCTAGGGCTGATGCTAACCCTAACCCTAACAATATCCTAGGCCTGATGATAACCCTAATCCTAACCCTAACACTATCCTAGGGCTGATGCTAAACCTAACCCTAACACTATCCTAGGGCTGATGCTAACCCTAACCCTAATCCTAACACTATCCTAAGTCTGATGCTAACCCTAGCCCTCACACTATCCTAGGCCTGATGATAACCCTAACCCTAACCTTAACACTATCCTAGGGCTGATGCTAACCCTAACCATAACCCTAACACTATCCTAGAGCTGATGCTAACCCTAACCCTAACACTATCCTAGGCCTGATGATAACCCTAACTCTAACCCTGACACTATCCTAGGGCTGATGCTAACCCTAACCCTAACACTATCCTAGGCCTGATGCTAACCCTATCCCTAACCCTAACACTCTCCTAGGGCTGAGAGTAACCCTAACCCTAACACTGTACTAGGGCTGATGCTAACCCTAACCCTAACCCAAACACTATCCTAGGGTTGATGCTAACCCTAACCCTAACACTATCCTAGGGCTGATGCTAACCCTAACCCTAAACCTAACACTATCCTAGGGCTGATGCTAACCCTAACCCTAACACTATCCTAGGCCTGATGCTAACCCTAACCCTAACCCTAACACTATCCTAGGGCTGATGCTAACCCTAACCCTAACACTATCCTAGGGCTGATGCTAACCCTAACCCTAACCCTAACACTATCCTAGGGCTGATGCTAACCCTAACCCTAACACTATCCTAGGCCTTATGATAACCCTAACCCTAACCCTAACACTATCCTAGGGCTGATGCTAACACTAACCCTAACACTATCCTAGGGCTGATGCTAACCCTAACCGTAACCCTAACACTATCCTAAGTCTGATGCTAACCCTAGACCTCACACTATACTAGGCCTGATGATAACCATAACCCTAACCTTAACACTATCCTAGGGCTGATGCTAACCCTAACCCTAACCCTAACACTATCCTAGAGCTGATGCTAACCCTAACCCTAACACTATCCTAGGCCTGATGATAACACTAACACTAACCCTGACACTATCCTAGGGCTGATGCTAACCCTAACCCTAACACTATCCTAGGGCTGATGCTAACCCTAACCCTAACCCTAACACTATCCTAGGGCTGATGCTAACCCTATCCCTAACCCTAACACTCTCCTAGGGCTGAGGCTAACCCTAACCCTAACATTATCCTAGGGCGGATGCTAACCCTAACCCTAACCCTAACACTATCCTAGGGCTGATGCTAACCCTAACCCTAACACTATCCTAGGGCTGATGTTAACCCTAACACTAACACTATCCTTCGGCTGATGCTAACCCTAACCCTAACACTAACACTCTCCAAGGGCTGATGCTAACCCTAACCTTAACCCTAACACTATCCTAGGGCTGATGCTAACCCTAACACTAACTCTACACTATCTTAGGGCTGAGGCTAACCCTAACCCTAACCCTAACCCTAACCCTAACCCTAATACTATCCTAGGGCTGATGCTAACCCTAACCCTAACCCTAACACTATCCTAGGGCTGATGGGAACCCTAACCCTAACTCTAACACTATCCTAGGGCTGAGGCTAACCCTAACCCTAACACTATCCTACGGCTGATGCTAACCCTAACCCTAACCCTAACACTATCCTAAGGCTGATGCTAAACCTAACACTAACACTATCCTAGGCCTGGTGCTAACCCTAACCCTAACCCTAACACTATTCTAGGGCTGATGCTAACCCTAACCCTAATAATATCCTAGGGCTGATGCTAACCCTAACCCTAAACCTAACACTATCCTAGGGCTGATGCTATCCCTAACCCTAACCCTAACACTATCCTAGGGCTGATGCTAACCCTAACCCTAACCCTAACACTATCCTAGGGCTGATGCTAACCCTAACCCTAACAATATCCTAGGCCTGATGATAACCCTAATCCTAACCCTAACACTATCCTAGGGCTGATGCTAAACCTAACCCTAACACTATCCTAGGGCTGATGCTAACCCTAACCCTAACCCTAACACTATCCTAAGTCTGATGCTAACCCTAGCCCTCACACTATCCTAGGCCTGATGATAACCCTAACCCTAACCTTAACACTGTCCTAGGGCTGATGCTAACCCTAACCATAACCCTAACACTATCCTAGAGCTGATGCTAACCCTAACCCTAACACTATCCTAGGCCTGATGATAACCCTAACTCTAACCCTGACACTATCCTAGGGCTGATGCTAACCCTAACCCTAACACTATCCTAGGGCTGATGCTAACCCTAACCCTAACCCTAACACTATCCTAGGCCTGATGCTAACCCTATCCCTAACCCTAACACTCTCCTAGGGCTGAGAGTAACCCTAACCCTAACACTGTACTAGGGCTGATGCTAACCCTAACCCTAACCCAAACACTATCCTAGGGTTGATGCTAACCCTAACCCTAACACTATCCTAGGGCTGATGCTAACCCTAACCCTAACCCTAACACTATTTAGGGCTGATGCTAACCCTAACCCTAACACTATCCTAGGCCTGATGCTAACCCTAACCCTAACCCTAACACTATCCTAGGGCTGATGCTAACCCTAACCCTAACACTATCCTAGGGCTGATGCTAACCCTAACCCTAACCCTAACACTATCCTAGGGCTGATGCTAACCCTTACCCTAACACTATCCTAGGCCTGATGATAACCCTAACCCTAACCCTAACACTATCCTAGGGCTGATGCTAACCCTAACCCTAACCCTAACACTATCCTAAGTCTGATGCTAACCCTAGACCTCACACTATACTAGGCCTGATGATAACCATAACCCTAACCTTAACACTATCCTAGGGCTGATGCTAACCCTAACCCTAACCCTAACACTATCCTAGAGCTGATGCTAACCCTAACCCTAACACTATCCTAGGCCTGATGATAACCCTAACACTAACCCTGACACTATCCTAGGGCTGATGCTAACCCTAACCCTAACACTATCCTAGGGCTGATGCTAACCCTAACCCTAACGCTAACACTATCCTAGGCCTGATGCTAACCCTATCCCTAACCCTAACACTCTCCTAGGGCTGAAGCTAACCCTAACCCTAACACTATCCTAGGGCTGATGCTAACCCTAACCCTAACACAAACACTATCCTAGGGTTGATGCTAACCCTAACCCTAACACTATGCTAGGGCTGATGCTAACCCTAACCCTAACCCTAACACTATCCTTGGACTGATGCTAACCCTAACCCTAACACTATCCTGGGCCTGATGCTAACCCTAACCCTAACCCTAACACTATCCTAGGGCTGATGCTAACCCTAACCCTAACACTATCCTTGGGCTGATGCTAACCCTAACCCTAACCCTAACACTATCCTAGGGCAGATGCTAACCCTAACGCTAACCGTAACACTATCCTTGAACTGATGCTAACCCTAACCCTAACCCTAACACTATCCTAGGCCTGATGATAAACCTAACCCGAACCCTAACACTATCCTAGGATTTATGTTAACCCTAACCCTAACACTATCCTAGGGCTGATGCTAACCCTAACCCTAACCATAACACTATCCTAGGGCGGATGCTAACCCTAACCCTTACCCTAACACTATCCTAGGGCTGATGCTAACCCTAACACTAACACTATCCTAGGGCTGATGCTAACCCTAACCCTAACCCTAACATTATCCTAGGGCGGATGCTAACCCTAACCCTAACCCTAACACTATCCTAGGGCTGATGCTAACCCTAACCATAACACTATCCTATGGCTGATGCTAACCCTAACACTAACACTATCCTAGGGCTGATGCTAACCCTAACCCTAACCCTAACACTCTCCAAGGGCTGATGCTAACCCTAACCCTAACCCTAACACTATCCTAGGGCTGATGCTAACCCTAACCCTAACTCTACACTATCTTAGGGCTGAGGCTAACCCTAACCCTAACACTATCCTACGGCTGATGCTAACCCTAACCCTAACCCTAACACTATCCTAGGGCTGATGCTAACCCTAACCCTAACACTATCCTAGGCCTGATGCTAACCCTAACCCTAACCCTAACACTATCCTAGGGCTGATGCTAACCCTAACCCTAACACTATCCTAGGGCTGATGCTAACCCTAACCCTAACCCTAACACTATCCTAGGGCTGATGCTAACCCTAACCCTAACACTATCCTAGGCCTGATGCTAACCCTAACCCTAACCCTAACACTATCCTAGGGCTGATGCTAACCCTAAGCCTAACACTATCCTAGGGCTGATGCTAACCCTAACCCTAACCCTAACACTATCCTAAGTCTGATGCTAACCCTAGACCTCACACTATACTAGGCCTGATGATAACCATAACCCTAACCTTAACACTATTCTAGGGCTGATGCTAACCCTATCCCTAACCCTAACACTATCCTAGAGCTGATGCTAACCCTAACCCTAACACTATCCTAGGCCTGATGATAACCCTAACACTAACCCTGACACTATCCTAGGGCTGATGCTAACCCTAACCCTAACGCTACCCTAGGGCTGATGCTAACCCTAACCCTAACCCTAACACTATCCTAGGCCTGATGCTAACCCTATCCCTAACACTAACACTCTCCTAGGGCTGAGGCTAACCCTAACCCTAACACTATCCTAGGGCTGATGCTAACCCTAACCCTAAAACTATCCTAGGCCTGATGCTAACCCTAACCCTAACCCTAACACTATCCTAGGGCTGATGCTAACCCTAACCCTAACCCTAACACTATCCTAGAGCTGATGCTAACCCTAACCCTAACCCTAACCCTAACCCTAACCCTAATACTATCCTAGGGCTGATGCTAACCCTAACCCTAACCCTAACACTATCCTAGGGCTGATGGGAACCCTAACCCTAACTCTAACACTATCCTAGGGCTGAGGCTAACCCTAACCCTAACACTATCCTACGGCTGATGCTAACCCTAACCCTAACCCTAACACTATCCTAAGGCTGATGCTAAACCTAACACTAACACTATCCTAGGCCTGGTGCTAACCCTAACCCTAACCCTAACACTATTCTAGGGCTGATGCTAACCCTAACCCTAATAATATCCTAGGGCTGATGCTAACCCTAACCCTAAACCTAACACTATCCTAGGGCTGATGCTATCCCTAACCCTAACCCTAACACTATCCTAGGGCTGATGCTAACCCTAACCCTAACCCTAACACTATCCTAGGGCTGATGCTAACCCTAACCCTAACAATATCCTAGGCCTGATGATAACCCTAATCCTAACCCTAACACTATCCTAGGGCTGATGCTAAACCTAACCCTAACACTATCCTAGGGCTGATGCTAACCCTAACCCTAACCCTAACACTATCCTAAGTCTGATGCTAACCCTAGCCCTCACACTATCCTAGGCCTGATGATAACCCTAACCCTAACCTTAACACTATCCTAGGGCTGATGCTAACCCTAACCATAACCCTAACACTATCCTAGAGCTGATGCTAACCCTAACCCTAACACTATCCTAGGCCTGATGATAACCCTAACTCTAACCCTGACACTATCCTAGGGCTGATGCTAACCCTAACCCTAACACTATCCTAGGGCTGATGCTAACCCTAACCCTAACCCTAACACTATCCTAGGCCTGATGCTAACCCTATCCCTAACCCTAACACTCTCCTAGGGCTGAGAGTAACCCTAACCCTAACACTGTACTAGGGCTGATGCTAACCCTAACCCTAACCCAAACACTATCCTGGGGTTGATGCTATCCCTAACCCTAACACTATCCTAGGGCTGATGCTAACCCTAACCCTAAACCTAACACTATCCTAGGGCTGATGCTAACCCTAACCCTAACACTATCCTAGGCCTGATGCTAACCCTAACCCTAACCCTAACACTATCCTAGGTCTGATGCTAACCCTAACCCTAACACTATCCTAGGGCTGATGCTAACCCTAACCCTAACCCTAACACTATCCTAGGGCTGATGCTAACCCTAACCCTAACACTATCCTAGGCCTGATGATAACCCTAACCCTAACCCTAACACTATCCTAGGGCTGATGCTAACACTAACCCTAACACTATCCTAGGGCTGATGCTAACCCTAACCGTAACCCTAACACTATCCTAAGTCTGATGCTAACCCTAGACCTCACACTATACTAGGCCTGATGATAACCATAACCCTAACCTTAACACTATCCTAGGGCTGATGCTAACCCTAACCCTAACCCTAATACTATCCTAGAGCTGATGCTAACCCTAACCCTAACACTATCCTAGGCCTGATGATAACACTAACACTAACCCTGACACTATCCTAGGGCTGATGCTAACCCTAACCCTAACAATATCCTAGGGCTGATGCTAACCCTCTACCCTGACGCTAACACTATCCTAGGCCTGATGCTAACCCTATCCCTAACCCTAACACTCTCCTAGGGCTGAGGCTAACCCTAACCCTAACACTATCCTAGGGCTGATGCTAACCCTAACCCTAACACAAACACTATCCTAGGGTTGATGCTAACCCTAACCCTAACACTATGCTAGGGCTGATGCTAACCCTAACCCTAACCCTAACACTATCCTTGGACTGATGCTAACCCTAACCCTAACCCTAACACTATCCTAGGCCTGATGATAACCCTAACCCGAACCCTAACACTATCCTAGGATTTATGTTAACCCTAACCCTAACACTATCCTAGGGCTGATGCTAACCCTAACCCTAACCATAACACTGTCCTAGGGCGGATGCTAACCCTAACCCTTACCCTAACACTATCCTAGGGCTGATGCTAACCCTAACACTAACACTATCCTAGGGCTGATGCTAACCCTAACCCTAACCCTAACATTATCCTAGGGCGGATGCTAACCCTAACCCTAACCCTAACACTATCCTAGGGCTGATGCTAACCCTAACCATAACACTATCCTATGGCTGATGCTAACCCTAACACTAACACTATCCTAGGGCTGATGCTAACCCTAACCCTAACCCTAACACTCTCCAAGGGCTGATGCTAACCCTAACCCTAACCCTAACACTATCCTAGGGCTGATGCTAACCCTAACCCTAACTCTACACTATCTTAGGGCTGAGGCTAACCCTAACCCTAACACTATCCTACGGCTGATGCTAACCCTAACCCTAACCCTAACACTATCCTAGGGCTGATGCTAACCCTAACCCTAACACTATCCTAGGCCTGATGCTAACCCTAACCCTAACCCTAACACTATCCTAGGGCTGATGCTAACCCTAACCCTAACACTATCCTAGGGCTGATGCTAACCCTAACCCTAACCCTAACACTATCCTAGGGCTGATGCTAACCCTAACCCTAACACTATCCTAGGCCTGATGCTAACCCTAACCCTAACCCTAACACTATCCTAGGGCTGATGCTAACCCTAACCCTAACACTATCCTAGGGCTGATGCTAACCCTAAACCTAACCCTAACACTATCCTAAGTCTGATGCTAACCCTAGACCTCACACTATACTAGGCCTGATGATAACCATAACCCTAACCTTAACACTATTCTAGGGCTGATGCTAACCCTAACCCTAACCCTAACACTATCCTAGAGCTGATGCTAACCCTAACCCTAACACTATCCTAGGCCTGATGATAACCCTAACACTAACCCTGACACTAGCCTAGGGCTGATGCTAACCCTAACCCTAACGCTATCCTAGGGCTGATGCTAACCCTAACCCTAACCCTAACACTATCCTAGGGCTGATGCTAACCCTAACCCTAACACTATCCTAGGCCTGATGCTAACCCTAACCCTAACCCTAACACTATCCTTGGGCTGATGCTAACCCTAACCCTAACCCTAACACTATCCTAGGGCAGATGCTAAACCTAACCCTAACCCTAACATTATCCTAGGGCGGATGCTAACCCTAACCCTAACCCTAACACTATCCTAGGGCTGATGCTAACCCTAACCCTAACACTATCCTAGGGCTGATGTTAACCCTAACACTAACACTATCCTTCGGCTGATGCTAACCCTAACCCTAACACTAACACTCTCCAAGGGCTGATGCTAACCCTAACCTTAACCCTAACACTATCCTAGGGCTGATGCTAACCCTAACACTAACTCTACAGTATCTTAGGGCTGAGGCTAACCCTAACCCTAACCCTAACCCTAACCCTAACCCTAATACTATCCTTGGGCTGATGCTAACCCTAACCCTAACCCTAACACTATCCTAGGGCTGATGGGAACCCTAACCCTAACTCTAACACTATCCTAGGGCTGAGGCTAACCCTAACCCTAACACTATCCTACGGCTGATGCTAACCCTAACCCTAACCCTAACACTATCCTAAGGCTGATGCTAAACCTAACACTAACACTATCCTAGGCCTGGTGCTAACCCTAACCCTAACCCTAACACTATTCTAGGGCTGATGCTAACCCTAACCCTAATAATATCCTAGGGCTGATGCTAACCCTAACCCTAAACCTAACACTATCCTAGGGCTGATGCTATCCCTAACCCTAACCCTAACACTATCCTAGGGCTGATGCTAACCCTAACCCTAACCCTAACACTATCCTAGGGCTGATGCTAACCCTAACCCTAACAATATCCTAGGCCTGATGATAACCCTAATCCTAACCCTAACACTATCCTAGGGCTGATGCTAAACCTAACCCTAACACTATCCTAGGGCTGATGCTAACCCTAACCCTAACCCTAACACTATCCTAAGTCTGATGCTAACCCTAGCCCTCACACTATCCTAGGCCTGATGATAACCCTAACCCTAACCTTAACACTATCCTAGGGCTGATGCTAACCCTAACCATAACCCTAACACTATCCTAGAGCTGATGCTAACCCTAACCCTAACACTATCCTAGGCCTGATGATAACCCTAACTCTAACCCTGACACTATCCTAGGGCTGATGCTAACCCTAACCCTAACACTATCCTAGGGCTGATGCTAACCCTAACCCTAACCCTAACACTATCCTAGGCCTGATGCTAACCCTATCCCTAACCCTAACACTCTCCTAGGGCTGAGAGTAACCCTAACCCTAACACTGTACTAGGGCTGATGCTAACCCTAACCCTAACCCAAACACTATCCTAGGGTTGATGCTAACCCTAACCCTAACACTATCCTAGGGCTGATGCTAACCCTAACACTAACCCTAACACTATTTAGGGCTGATGCTAACCCTAACCCTAACACTATCCTAGGCCTGATGCTAACCCTAACCCTAACCCTAACACTATCCTAGGGCTGATGCTAACCCTAACCCTAACACTATCCTAGGGCTGATGCTAACCCTAACCCTAACCCTAACACTATCCTAGGGCTGATGCTAACCCTAACCCTAACACTATCCTAGGCCTGATGATAACCCTAACCCTAACCCTAACACTATCCTAGGGCTGATGCTAACACTAACCCTAACACTATCCTAGGGCTGATGCTAACCCTAACCCTAACCCTAACACTATCCTAAGTCTGATGCTAACCCTAGACCTCACACTATACTAGGCCTGATGATAACCATAACCCTAACCTTAACACTATCCTAGGGCTGATGCTAACCCTAACCCTAACCCTAACACTATCCTAGAGCTGATGCTAACCCTAACCCTAACACTATCCTAGGCCTGATGATAACCCTAACACTAACCCTGACACTATCCTAGGGCTGATGCTAACCCTAACCCTAACACTATCCTAGGGCTGATGCTAACCCTAACCCTAACGCTAACACTCTCCTAGGCCTGATGCTAACCCTATCCCTAACCCTAACACTCTCCTAGGGCTGAGGCTAACCCTAACCCTAACACTATCCTAGGGCTGATGCTAACCCTAACCCTAACACAAACACTATCCTAGGGTTGATGCTAACCCTAACCCTAACACTATGCTAGGGCTGATGCTAACCCTAACCCTAACCCTAACACTATCCTTGGACTGATGCTAACCCTAACCCTAACCCTAACACTATCCTAGGCCTGATGATAACCCTAACCCGAACCCTAACTCTATCCTAGGATTTATGTTAACCCTAACCCTAACACTATCCTAGGCCTGATGCTAACCCTAACCCTAACCATAACACTATCCTAGGGCGGATGCTAACCCTAACCCTTACCCTAACACTATCCTAGGGCTGATGCTAACCCTAACACTAACACTATCCTAGGGCTGATGCTAACCCTAACCCTAACCCTAACATTATCCTAGGGCGGATGCTAACCCTAACCCTAACGCTAACACTATCCTAGGGCTGATGCTAACCCTAACCATAACACTATCCTATGGCTGATGCTAACCCTAACACTAACACTATCCTAGGGCTGATGCTAACCCTAACCCTAACCCTAACACTCTCCAAGGGCTGATGCTAACCCTAACCCTAACCCTAACACTATCCTAGGGCTGATGCTAACCCTAACCCTAACTCTACACTATCTTAGGGCTGAGGCTAACCCTAACCCTAACACTATCCTACGGCTGATGCTAACCCTAACCCTAACCCTAACACTATCCTAGGGCTGATGCTAACCCTAACCCTAACACTATCCTAGGCCTGATGCTAACCCTAACCCTAACCCTAACACTATCCTAGGGCTGATGCTAACCCTAACCCTAACACTATCCTAGGGCTGATGCTAACCCTAACCCTAACCCTAACACTATCCTAGGGCTGATGCTAACCCTAACCCTAACACTATCCTAGGCCTGATGCTAACCCTAACCCTAACCCTAACACTATCCTAGGGCTGATGCTAACCCTAACCCTAACACTATCCTAGGGCTGATGCTAACCCTAACCCTAACCCTAACACTATCCTAAGTCTGATGCTAACCCTAGACCTCACACTATACTAGGCCTGATGATAACCATAACCCTAACCTTAACACTATTCTAGGGCTGATGCTAACCCTAACCCTAACCCTAACACTATCCTAGAGCTGATGCTAACCCTAACCCTAACACTATCCTAGGCCTGATGATAACCCTAACACTAACCCTGACACTAGCCTAGGGCTGATGCTAACCCTAACCCTAACGCTATCCTAGGGCTGATGCTAACCCTAACCCTAACCCTAACACTATCCTAGGGCTGATGCTAACCCTAACCTTAACACTATCCTAGCCCTGATGCTAACCCTAACCCTAACCCTAACACTATCCTTGGGCTGATGCTAACCCTAACCCTAACCCTAACACTATCCTAGGGCAGATGCTAACCCTAACCCTAACCCTAACATTATCCTAGGGCGGATGCTAACCCTAACCCTAACCCTAACACTATCCTAGGGCTGATGCTAACCCTAACCCTAACACTATCCTAGGGCTGATGCTAACCCTAACACTAACACTATCCTTGGGCTGATGCTAACCCTAACCCTAACACTAACACTCTCCAAGGGCTGATGCTAACCCTAACCTTAACCCTAACACTATCCTAGGGCTGATGCTAACCCTAACACTAACTCTACACTATCTTAGGGCTGAGGCTAACCCTAACCCTAACACTATCCTACGGCTGATGCTAACCCTAACCTTAACCCTAACACTATCCTAGGGCTGATGCTAACCCTAACCCTAACACTATCCTAGGCCTGATGCTAACCCTAACCCTAACCCTAACACTATCCTAGGCCTGATGCTAACCCTAACCCTAACACTATCCTAGGGCTGATGCTAACCCTAACCCTAACCCTAACACTATCCTAGGGCTGATGCTAACCCTAACCCTAACACTATCCTAGGTCTGATGCTAACCCTAACCCTAACCCTAACACTATCCTAAGTCTGATGCTAACCCTAGCCCTCACACTATCCTAGGCCTGATGATAACCCTAACCCTAACCTTAACACTATCCTAGGGCTGATGCTAACCCTAACCATAACCCTAACACTATCCTAGCCCTGATGCTAACCCTATCCCTAACCCTAACACTCTCCTAGGGCTGAGGGTAACCCTAACCCTAACACAATCCTAGGGCTGATGCTAACCCTAACCCTAACCCAAACACTATCCTAGGGTTGATGCTAACCCTAACCCTAACACTATCCTAGGGCTGATGCTAACCCTAACCCTAACCCTAACACTATCCTTGGGCTGATGCTAACCCTAACCCTAACACTGTCCTGGGCCTGATGCTAACCCTAAACCTAACCCTAACACTATCCTAGGGCTGATGCTTACCCTAACCCTAACACTATCCTAGGGCAGATGCTAACCCTAACGCTAACCCTAACACTATCCTTGAACTGATCCTAACCCTAACCCTAACCCTAACACTATCCTAGGCCTGATGATAACCCTAACCCTAACCCTAACACTATCCTAGGATTTATGTTAACCCTAACCCTAACACTATCCTAGGGCTGATGCTAACCCTAACCCTAACCCTAACACTATCCTAGGGCGGATGCTAACCCTAACACTAACGCTAACACTATCGTAGGGCTGATGCTAACCCTAACACAAACACTATCCTAGGGCTGATGCTAACCCTAACCCTAACCCTAACATTATCCTAGGGCGGATGCTAACCCTAACCCTAACCCTAACACTATCCTAGGGCTGATGCTAACCCTAACACTAACACTATCCTAGGCCTGATGCTAACCCTAACCCTAACCCTAACACTATCCTAGGGCTGATGCTAACCCTAACCCTAACACTATCCTAGGCCTGATGATAACCCTAACCCTAACCCTAACACTATCCTAGGGCTGATGCTAACACTAACCCTAACACTATCCTAGGGCTGATGCTAACCCTAACCGTAACCCTAACACTATCCTAAGTCTGATGCTAACCCTAGACCTCACACTATACTAGGCCTGATGATAACCATAACCCTAACCTTAACACTATCCTAGGGCTGATGCTAACCCTAACCCTAACCCTAACACTATCCTAGAGCTGATGCTAACCCTAACCCTAACACTATCCTAGGCCTGATGATAACACTAACACTAACCCTGACACTATCCTAGGGCTGATGCTAACCCTAACCTTAACACTATCCTAGGGCTGATGCTAACCCTAACCCTAACGCTAACACTATCCTAGGCCTGATGCTAACCCTATCCCTAACCCTAACACTCTCCTAGGGCTGAGGCTAACCCTAACCCTAACACTATCCTAGGGCTGATGCTAACCCTAACCCTAACACAAACACTATCCTAGGGTTGATGCTAACCCTAACCCTAACACTATGCTAGGGCTGATGCTAACCCTAACCCTAACCCTAACACTATCCTTGGACTGATGCTAACCCTAACCCTAACACTATCCTGGGCCTGATGCTAACCCTAACCCTAACCCTAACACTATCATAGGGCTGATGCTAACCCTAACCCTAACACTATCCTTGGGCTGATGCTAACCCTAACCCTAACCCTAACACTATCCTAGGGCAGATGCTAACCCTAACGCTAACCGTAACACTATCCTTGAACTGATGCTAACCCTAACCCTAACCCTAACACTATCCTAGGCCTGATGATAACCCTAACCCGAACCCTAACACTATCCTAGGATTTATGTTAACCCTAACCCTAACACTATCCTAGGGCTGATGCTAACCCTAACCCTAACCATAACACTATCCTAGGGCGGATGCTAACCCCAACCCTTACCCTAACACTATCCTAGGGCTGATGCTAACCCTAACACTAACACTATCCTAGGGCTGATGCTAACCCTAACCCTAACCCTAACATTATCCTAGGGCGGATGCTAACCCTAACCCTAACCCTAACACTATCCTAGGGCTGATGCTAACCCTAACCATAACACTATCCTATGGCTGATGCTAACCCTAACACTAACACTATCCTAGGGCTGATGCTAACCCTAACCCTAACCCTAACACTCTCCAAGGGCTGATGCTAACCCTAACCCTAACCCTAACACTATCCTAGGGCTGATGCTAACCCTAACCCTAACTCTACACTATCTTAGGGCTGAGGCTAACCCTAACCCTAACACTATCCTACGGCTGATGCTAACCCTAACCCTAACCCTAACACTATCCTAGGGCTGATGCTAACCCTAACCCTAACACTATCCTAGGCCTGATGCTAACCCTAACCCTAACCCTAACACTATCCTAGGGCTGATGCTAACCCTAACCCTAACACTATCCTAGGGCTGATGCTAACCCTAACCCTAACCCTAACACTATCCTAGGGCTGATGCTAACCCTAACCCTAACACTATCCTAGGCCTGATGCTAACCCTAACCCTAACCCTAACACTATCCTAGGGCTGATGCTAACCCTAACCCTAACACTATCCTAGGGCTGATGCTAACCCTAAACCTAACCCTAACACTATCCTAAGTCTGATGCTAACCCTAGACCTCACACTATACTAGGCCTGATGATAACCATAACCCTAACCTTAACACTATTCTAGGGCTGATGCTAACCCTAACCCTAACCCTAACACTATCCTAGAGCTGATGCTAACCCTAACCCTAACACTATCCTAGGCCTGATGATAACCCTAACACTAACCCTGACACTAGCCTAGGGCTGATGCTAACCCTAACCCTAACGCTATCCTAGGGCTGATGCTAACCCTAACCCTAACCCTAACACTATCCTAGGGCTGATGCTAACCCTAACCCTAACACTATCCTAGGCCTGATGCTAACCCTAACCCTAACCCTAACACTATCCTTGGGCTGATGCTAACCCTAACCCTAACCCTAACACTATCCTAGGGCAGATGCTAACCCTAACCCTAACCCTAACATTATCCTAGGGCGGATGCTAACCCTAACCCTAACCCTAACACTATCCTAGGGCTGATGCTAACCCTAACCCTAACACTATCCTAGGGCTGATGTTAACCCTAACACTAACACTATCCTTCGGCTGATGCTAACCCTAACCCTAACACTAACACTCTCCAAGGGCTGATGCTAACCCTAACCTTAACCCTAACACTATCCTAGGGCTGATGCTAACCCTAACACTAACTCTACACTATCTTAGGGCTGAGGCTAACCCTAACCCTAACCCTAACCCTAACCCTAACCCTAATACTATCCTAGGGCTGATGCTAACCCTAACCCTAACCCTAACACTATCCTAGGGCTGATGGGAACCCTAACCCTAACTCTAACACTATCCTAGGGCTGAGGCTAACCCTAACCCTAACACTATCCTACGGCTGATGCTAACCCTAACCCTAACCCTAACACTATCCTAAGGCTGATGCTAAACCTAACACTAACACTATCCTAGGCCTGGTGCTAACCCTAACCCTAACCCTAACACTATTCTAGGGCTGATGCTAACCCTAACCCTAATAATATCCTAGGGCTGATGCTAACCCTAACCCTAAACCTAACACTATCCTAGGGCTGATGCTATCCCTAACCCTAACCCTAACACTATCCTAGGGCTGATGCTAACCCTAACCCTAACCCTAACACTATCCTAGGGCTGATGCTAACCCTAACCCTAACAATATCCTAGGCCTGATGATAACCCTAATCCTAACCCTAACACTATCCTAGGGCTGATGCTAAACCTAACCCTAACACTATCCTAGGGCTGATGCTAACCCTAACCCTAACCCTAACACTATCCTAAGTCTGATGCTAACCCTAGCCCTCACACTATCCTAGGCCTGATGATAACCCTAACCCTAACCTTAACACTATCCTAGGGCTGATGCTAACCCTAACCATAACCCTAACACTATCCTAGAGCTGATGCTAACCCTAACCCTAACACTATCCTAGGCCTGATGATAACCCTAACTCTAACCCTGACACTATCCTAGGGCTGATGCTAACCCTAACCCTAACACTATCCTAGGGCTGATGCTAACCCTAACCCTAACCCTAACACTATCCTAGGCCTGATGCTAACCCTATCCCTAACCCTAACACTCTCCTAGGGCTGAGAGTAACCCTAACCCTAACACTGTACTAGGGCTGATGCTAACCCTAACCCTAACCCAAACACTATCCTAGGGTTGATGCTAACCCTAACCCTAACACTATCCTAGGGCTGATGCTAACCCTAACCCTAACCCTAACACTATTTAGGGCTGATGCTAACCCTAACCCTAACACTATCCTAGGCCTGATGCTAACCCTAACCCTAACCCTAACACTATCCTAGGGCTGATGCTAACCCTAACCCTAACACTATCCTAGGGCTGATGCTAACCCTAACCCTAACCCTAACACTATCCTAGGGCTGATGCTAACCCTAACCCTAACACTATCCTAGGCCTGATGATAACCCTAACCCTAACCCTAACACTATCCTAGGGCTGATGCTAACACTAACCCTAACACTATCCTAGGGCTGATGCTAACCCTAACCCTAACCCTAACACTATCCTAAGTCTGATGCTAACCCTAGACCTCACACTATACTAGGCCTGATGATAACCATAACCCTAACCTTAACACTATCCTAGGGCTGATGCTAACCCTAACCCTAACCCTAACACTATCCTAGAGCTGATGCTAACCCTAACCCTAACACTATCCTAGGCCTGATGATAACCCTAACACTAACCCTGACACTATCCTAGGGCTGATGCTAACCCTAACCCTAACACTATCCTAGGGCTGATGCTAACCCTAACCCTAACGCTAACACTATCCTAGGCCTGATGCTAACCCTATCCCTAACCCTAACACTCTCCTAGGGCTGAGGATAACCCTAACCCTAACACTATCCTAGGGCTGATGCTAACCCTAACCCTAACACAAACACTATCCTAGGGTTGATGCTAACCCTAACCCTAACACTATGCTAGGGCTGATGCTAACCCTAACCCTAACCCTAACACTATCCTTGGACTGATGCTAACCCTAACCCTAACACTATCCTGGGCCTGATGCTAACCATAACCCTAACCCTAACACTATCCTAGGGCTGATGCTAACCCTAACCCTAACACTATCCTTGGGCTGATGCTAACCCTAACCCTAACCCTAACACTATCCTAGGGCAGATGCTAACCCTAACGCTAACCGTAACACTATCCTTGAACTGATGCTAACCCTAACCCTAACCCTAACACTATCCTAGGCCTGATGATAAACCTAACCCGAACCCTAACACTATCCTAGGATTTATGTTAACCCTAACCCTAACACTATCCTAGGGCTGATGCTAACCCTAACCCTAACCCTAACCATAACACTATCCTAGGGCGGATGCTAACCCTAACCCTTACCCTAACACTATCCTAGGGCTGATGCTAACCCTAACACTAACACTATCCTAGGGCTGATGCTAACCCTAACCCTAACCCTAACATTATCCTAGGGCGGATGCTAACCCTAACCCTAACCCTAACACTATCCTAGGGCTGATGCTAACCCTAACCATAACACTATCCTATGGCTGATGCTAACCCTAACACTAACACTATCCTAGGGCTGATGCTAACCCTAACCCTAACCCTAACACTCTCCAAGGGCTGATGCTAACCCTAACCCTAACCCTAACACTATCCTAGGGCTGATGCTAACCCTAACCCTAACTCTACACTATCTTAGGGCTGAGGCTAACCCTAACCCTAACACTATCCTACGGCTGATGCTAACCCTAACCCTAACCCTAACACTATCCTAGGGCTGATGCTAACCCTAACCCTAACACTATCCTAGGCCTGATGCTAACCCTAACCCTAACCCTAACACTATCCTAGGGCTGATGCTAACCCTAACCCTAACACTATCCTAGGGCTGATGCTAACCCTAACCCTAACCCTAACACTATCCTAGGGCTGATGCTAACCCTAACCCTAACACTATCCTAGGCCTGATGCTAACCCTAACCCTAACCCTAACACTATCCTAGGGCTGATGCTAACCCTAACCCTAACACTATCCTAGGGCTGATGCTAACCCTAACCCTAACCCTAACACTATCCTAAGTCTGATGCTAACCCTAGACCTCACACTATACTAGGCCTGATGATAACCATAACCCTAACCTTAACACTATTCTAGGGCTGATGCTAACCCTATCCCTAACCCTAACACTATCCTAGAGCTGATGCTAACCCTAACCCTAACACTATCCTAGGCCTGATGATAACCCTAACACTAACCCTGACACTATCCTAGGGCTGATGCTAACCCTAACCCTAACGCTATCCTAGGGCTGATGCTAACCCTAACCCTAACCCTAACACTATCCTAGGCCTGATGCTAACCCTATCCCTAACACTAACACTCTCCTAGGGCTGAGGCTAACCCTAACCCTAACACTATCCTAGGGCTGATGCTAACCCTAACCCTAACACTATCCTAGGCCTGATGCTAACCCTAACCCTAAACCTAACACTATCCTAGGGCTGATGCTAACCCTAACCCTAACCCTAACACTATCCTAGAGCTGATGCTAACCCTAACCCTAACCCTAACCCTAACCCTAACCCTAATACTATCCTAGGGCTGATGCTAACCCTAACCCTAACCCTAACACTATCCTAGGGCTGATGCTAACCCTAACCGTAACCCTAACACTATCCTAAGTCTGATGCTAACCCTAGACCTCACACTATACTAGGCCTGATGATAACCATAACCCTAACCTTAACACTATCCTAGGGCTGATGCTAACCCTAACCCTAACCCTAACACTATCCTAGAGCTGATGCTAACCCTAACCCTAACACTATCCTAGGCCTGATGATAACACTAACACTAACCCTGACACTATCCTAGGGCTGATGCTAACCCTAACCCTAACACTATCCTAGGGCTGATGCTAACCCTAACCCTGACGCTAACACTATCCTAGGCCTGATGCTAACCCTATCCCTAACCCTAACACTCTCCTAGGGCTGAGGCTAACCCTAACCCTAACACTATCCTAGGGCTGATGCTAACCCTAACCCTAACACAAACACTATCCTAGGGTTGATGCTAACCCTAACCCTAACACTATGCTAGGGCTGATGCTAACCCTAACCCTAACCCTAACACTATCCTTGGACTGATGCTAACCCTAACCCTAACACTATCCTGGGCCTGATGCTAACCCTAACCCTAACCCTAACACTATCCTAGGGCTGATGCTAACCCTAACCCTAACACTATCCTTGGGCTGATGCTAACCCTAACCCTAACCCTAACACTATCCTAGGGCAGATGCTAACCCTAACGCTAACCGTAACACTATCCTTGAACTGATGCTAACCCTAACCCTAACCCTAACACTATCCTAGGCCTGATGATAACCCTAACCCGAACCCTAACACTATCCTAGGATTTATGTTAACCCTAACCCTAACACAATCCTAGGGCTGATGCTAACCCTAACCCTAACCATAACACTATCCTAGGGCGGATGCTAACCCTAACCCTTACCCTAACACTATCCTAGGGCTGATGCTAACCCTAACACTAACACTATCCTAGGGCTGATGCTAACCCTAACCCTAACCCTAACATTATCCTAGGGCGGATGCTAACCCTAACCCTAACCCTAACACTATCCTAGGGCTGATGCTAACCCTAACCATAACACTATCCTATGGCTGATGCTAACCCTAACACTAACACTATCCTAGGGCTGATGCTAACCCTAACCCTAACCCTAACACTCTCCAAGGGCTGATGCTAACCCTAACCCTAACCCTAACACTATCCTAGGGCTGATGCTAACCCTAACCCTAACTCTACACTATCTTAGGGCTGAGGCTAACCCTAACCCTAACACTATCCTACGGCTGATGCTAACCCTAACCCTAACCCTAACACTATCCTAGGGCTGATGCTAACCCTAACCCTAACACTATCCTAGGCCTGATGCTAACCCTAACCCTAACCCTAACACTATCCTAGGGCTGATGCTAACCCTAACCCTAACACTATCCTAGGGCTGATGCTAACCCTAACCCTAACCCTAACACTATCCTAGGGCTGATGCTAACCCTAACCCTAACACTATCCTAGGCCTGATGCTAACCCTAACCCTAACCCTAACACTATCCTAGGGCTGATGCTAACCCTAACCCTAACACTATCCTAGGGCTGATGCTAACCCTAACCCTAACCCTAACACTATCCTAAGTCTGATGCTAACCCTAGACCTCACACTATACTAGGCCTGATGATAACCATAACCCTAACCTTAACACTATTCTAGGGCTGATGCTAACCCTATCCCTAACCCTAACACTATCCTAGAGCTGATGCTAACCCTAACCCTAACACTATCCTAGGCCTGATGAA
Organism: Lemur catta; assembly: GCF_020740605.2. Taxonomy (NCBI): domain Eukaryota; kingdom Metazoa; phylum Chordata; class Mammalia; order Primates; family Lemuridae; genus Lemur; species Lemur catta. The sequence goes on along the minus strand of NW_025423859.1, from coordinate 991,045 downwards.
AACCCTAACACTAACCCTGACACTATCCTAGGGCTGATGCTAACCCTAACCCTAACGCTATCCTAGGGCTGATGCTAACCCTAACCCTAACCCTAACACTATCCTAGGCCTGATGCTAACCCTATCCCTAACACTAACACTCTCCTAGGGCTGAGGCTAACCCTAACCCTAACACTATCCTAGGGCTGATGCTAACCCTAACCCTAACACTATCCTAGGCCTGATGCTAACCCTAACCCTAAACCTAACACTATCATAGGGCTGATGCTAACCCTAACCCTAACCCTAACACTATCCTAGAGCTGATGCTAACCCTAACCCTAACCCTAACCCTAACCCTAACCCTAATACTATCCTAGGGCTGATGCTAACCCTAACCCTAACCCTAACACTATCCTAGGGCTGATGGGAACCCTAACCCTAACTCTAACACTATCCTAGGGCTGAGGCTAACCCTAACCCTAACACTATCCTACGGCTGATGCTAACCCTAACCCTAACCCTAACACTATCCTAAGGCTGATGCTAAACCTAACACTAACACTATCCTAGGCCTGGTGCTAACCCTAACCCTAACCCTAACACTATTCTAGGGCTGATGCTAACCCTAACCCTAATAATATCCTAGGGCTGATGCTAACCCTAACCCTAAACCTAACACTATCCTAGGGCTGATGCTATCCCTAACCCTAACCCTAACACTATCCTAGGGCTGATGCTAACCCTAACCCTAACCCTAACACTATCCTAGGGCTGATGCTAACCCTAACCCTAACAATATCCTAGGCCTGATGATAACCCTAATCCTAACCCTAACACTATCCGAGGGCTGATGCTAAACCTAACCCTAACACTATCCTAGGGCTGATGCTAACCCTAACCCTAACCCTAACACTATCCTAAGTCTGATGCTAACCCTAGCCCTCACACTATCCTAGGCCTGATGATAACCCTAACCCTAACCTTAACACTATCCTAGGGCTGATGCTAACCCTAACCATAACCCTAACACTATCCTAGAGCTGATGCTAACCCTAACCCTAACACTATCCTAGGCCTGATGATAACCCTAACTCTAACCCTGACACTATCCTAGGGCTGATGCTAACCCTAACCCTAACACTATCCTAGGCCTGATGCTAACCCTATCCCTAACCCTAACACTCTCCTAGGGCTGAGAGTAACCCTAACCCTAACACTGTACTAGGGCTGATGCTAACCCTAACCCTAACCCAAACACTATCCTAGGGTTGATGCTAACCCTAACCCTGACACTATCCTAGGGCTGATGCTAACCCTAACCCTAAACCTAACACTATCCTAGGGCTGATGCTAACCCTAACCCTAACACTATCCTAGGCCTGATGCTAACCCTAACCCTAACCCTAACACTATCCTAGGCCTGATGCTAACCCTAACCCTAACCCTAACACTATCCTAGGTCTGATGCTAACCCTAACCCTAACACTATCCTAGGGCTGATGCTAACCCTAACCCTAACCCTAACACTATCCTAGGGCTGATGCTAACCCTAACCCTAACACTATCCTAGGCCTGATGATAACCCTAACCCTAACCCTAACACTATCCTAGGGCTGATGCTAACACTAACCCTAACACTATCCTAGGGCTGATGCTAACCCTAACCGTAACCCTAACACTATCCTAAGTCTGATGCTAACCCTAGACCTCACACTATACTAGGCCTGATGATAACCATAACCCTAACCTTAACACTATCCTAGGGCTGATGCTAACCCTAACCCTAACCCTAACACTATCCTAGAGCTGATGCTAACCCTAACCCTAACACTATCCTAGGCCTGATGATAACACTAACACTAACCCTGACACTATCCTAGGGCTGATGCTAACCCTAACCCTAACACTATCCTAGGGCTGATGCTAACCCTAACCCTGACGCTAACACTATCCTAGGCCTGATGCTAACCCTATCCCTAACCCTAACACTCTCCTAGGGCTGAGGCTAACCCTAACCCTAACACTATCCTAGGGCTGATGCTAACCCTAACCCTAACACAAACACTATCCTAGGGTTGATGCTAACCCTAACCCTAACACTATGCTAGGGCTGATGCTAACCCTAACCCTAACCCTAACACTATCCTTGGACTGATGCTAACCCTAACCCTAACACTATCCTGGGCCTGATGCTAACCCTAACCCTAACCCTAACACTATCCTAGGGCTGATGCTAACCCTAACCCTAACACTATCCTTGGGCTGATGCTAACCCTAACCCTAACCCTAACACTATCCTAGGGCAGATGCTAACCCTAACGCTAACCGTAACACTATCCTTGAACTGATGCTAACCCTAACCCTAACCCTAACACTATCCTAGGCCTGATGATAACCCTAACCCGAACCCTAACACTATCCTAGGATTTATGTTAACCCTAACCCTAACACTATCCTAGGGCTGATGCTAACCCTAACCCTAACCATAACACTATCCTAGGGCGGATGCTAACCCTAACCCTTACCCTAACACTATCCTAGGGCTGATGCTAACCCTAACACTAACACTATCCTAGGGCTGATGCTAACCCTAACCCTAACCCTAACATTATCCTAGGGCGGATGCTAACCCTAACCCTAACCCTAACACTATCCTAGGGCTGATGCTAACCCTAACCATAACACTATCCTATGGCTGATGCTAACCCTAACACTAACACTATCCTAGGGCTGATGCTAACCCTAACCCTAACCCTAACACTCTCCAAGGGCTGATGCTAACCCTAACCCTAACCCTAACACTATCCTAGGGCTGATGCTAACCCTAACCCTAACTCTACACTATCTTAGGGCTGAGGCTAACCCTAACCCTAACACTATCCTACGGCTGATGCTAACCCTAACCCTAACCCTAACACTATCCTAGGGCTGATGCTAACCCTAACCCTAACACTATCCTAGGCCTGATGCTAACCCTAACCCTAACCCTAACACTATCCTAGGGCTGATGCTAACCCTAACCTTAACACTATCCTAGGGCTGATGCTAACCCTAACCCTAACCCTAACACTATCCTAGGGCTGATGCTAACCCTAACCCTAACACTATCCTAGGCCTGATGCTAACCCTAACCCTAACCCTAACACTATCCTAGGGCTGATGCTAACCCTAACCCTAACACTATCCTAGGGCTGATGCTAACCCTAAACCTAACCCTAACACTATCCTAAGTCTGATGCTAACCCTAGACCTCACACTATACTAGGCCTGATGATAACCATAACCCTAACCTTAACACTATTCTAGGGCTGATGCTAACCCTAACCCTAACCCTAACACTATCCTAGAGCTGATGCTAACCCTAACCCTAACACTATCCTAGGCCTGATGATAACCCTAACACTAACCCTGACACTAGCCTAGGGCTGATGCTAACCCTAACCCTAACGCTATCCTAGGGCTGATGCTAACCCTAACCCTAACCCTAACACTATCCTAGGGCTGATGCTAACCCTAACCCTAACACTATCCTAGGCCTGATGCTAACCCTAACCCTAACCCTAACACTATCCTTGGGCTGATGCTAACCCTAACCCTAACCCTAACACTATCCTAGGGCAGATGCTAACCCTAACCCTAACCCTAACATTATCCTAGGGCGGATGCTAACCCTAACCCTAACCCTAACACTATCCTAGGGCTGATGCTAACCCTAACCCTAACACTATCCTAGGGCTGATGTTAACCCTAACACTAACACTATCCTTCGGCTGATGCTAACCCTAACCCTAACACTAACACTCTCCAAGGGCTGATGCTAACCCTAACCTTAACCCTAACACTATCCTAGGGCTGATGCTAACCCTAACACTAACTCTACACTATCTTAGGGCTGAGGCTAACCCTAACCCTAACCCTAACCCTAACCCTAACCCTAATACTATCCTAGGGCTGATGCTAACCCTAACCCTAACCCTAACACTATCCTAGGGCTGATGGGAACCCTAACCCTAACTCTAACACTATCCTAGGGCTGAGGCTAACCCTAACCCTAACACTATCCTACGGCTGATGCTAACCCTAACCCTAACCCTAACACTATCCTAAGGCTGATGCTAAACCTAACACTAACACTATCCTAGGCCTGGTGCTAACCCTAACCCTAACCCTAACACTATTCTAGGGCTGATGCTAACCCTAACCCTAATAATATCCTAGGGCTGATGCTAACCCTAACCCTAAACCTAACACTATCCTAGGGCTGATGCTATCCCTAACCCTAACCCTAACACTATCCTAGGGCTGATGCTAACCCTAACCCTAACCCTAACACTATCCTAGGGCTGATGCTAACCCTAACCCTAACAATATCCTAGGCCTGATGATAACCCTAATCCTAACCCTAACACTATCCTAGGGCTGATGCTAAACCTAACCCTAACACTATCCTAGGGCTGATGCTAACCCTAACCCTAACCCTAACACTATCCTAAGTCTGATGCTAACCCTAGCCCTCACACTATCCTAGGCCTGATGATAACCCTAACCCTAACCTTAACACTATCCTAGGGCTGATGCTAACCCTAACCATAACCCTAACACTATCCTAGAGCTGATGCTAACCCTAACCCTAACACTATCCTAGGCCTGATGATAACCCTAACTCTAACCCTGACACTATCCTAGGGCTGATGCTAACCCTAACCCTAACACTATCCTAGGGCTGATGCTAACCCTAACCCTAACCCTAACACTATCCTAGGCCTGATGCTAACCCTATCCCTAACCCTAACACTCTCCTAGGGCTGAGAGTAACCCTAACCCTAACACTGTACTAGGGCTGATGCTAACCCTAACCCTAACCCAAACACTATCCTAGGGTTGATGCTAACCCTAACTCTAACACTATCCTAGGGCTGATGCTAACCCTAACACTAACCCTAACACTATTTAGGGCTGATGCTAACCCTAACCCTAACACTATCCTAGGCCTGATGCTAACCCTAACCCTAACCCTAACACTATCCTAGGGCTGATGCTAACCCTAACCCTAACACTATCCTAGGGCTGATGCTAACCCTAACCCTAACCCTAACACTATCCTAGGGCTGATGCTAACCCTAACCCTAACACTATCCTAGGCCTGATGATAACCCTAACCCTAACCCTAACACTATCCTAGGGCTGATGCTAACACTAACCCTAACACTATCCTAGGGCTGATGCTAACCCTAACCCTAACCCTAACACTATCCTAAGTCTGATGCTAACCCTAGACCTCACACTATACTAGGCCTGATGATAACCATAACCCTAACCTTAACACTATCCTAGGGCTGATGCTAACCCTAACCCTAACCCTAATACTATCCTAGAGCTGATGCTAACCCTAACCCTAACACTATCCTAGGCCTGATGATAACCCTAACACTAACCCTGACACTATCCTAGGGCTGATGCTAACCCTAACCCTAACACTATCCTAGGGCTGATGCTAACCCTAACCCTAACGCTAACACTATCCTAGGCCTGATGCTAACCCTATCCCTAACCCTAACACTCTCCTAGGTCTGAGGCTAACCCTAACCCTAACACTATCCTAGGGCTGATGCTAACCCTAACCCTAACACAAACACTATCCTAGGGTTGATGCTAACCCTAACCCTAACACTATGCTAGGGCTGATGCTAACCCTAATCCTAACCCTAACACTATCCTTGGACTGATGCTAACCCTAACCCTAACACTATCCTGGGCCTGATGCTAACCCTAACCCTAACCCTAACACTATCCTAGGGCTGATGCTAACCCTAACCCTAACACTATCCTTGGGCTGATGCTAACCCTAACCCTAACCCTAACACTATCCTAGGGCAGATGCTAACCCTAACGCTAACCGTAACACTATCCTTGAACTGATGCTAACCCTAACCCTAACCCTAACACTATCCTAGGCCTGATGATAACCCTAACCCGAACCCTAACACTATCCTAGGATTTATGTTAACCCTAACCCTAACACTATCCTAGGGCTGATGCTAACCCTAACCCTAACCATAACACTATCCTAGGGCGGATGCTAACCCTAACCCTTACCCTAACACTATCCTAGGGCTGATGCTAACCCTAACACTAACACTATCCTAGGGCTGATGCTAACCCTAACCCTAACCCTAACATTATCCTAGGGCGGATGCTAACCCTAACCCTAACCCTAACACTATCCTAGGGCTGATGCTAACCCTAACCATAACACTATCCTATGGCTGATGCTAACCCTAACACTAACACTATCCTAGGGCTGATGCTAACCCTAACCCTAACACTATCCTTGGGCTGATGCTAACCCTAACCCTAACACTATCCTGGGCCTGATGCTAACCCTAACCCTAACCCTAACACTATCCTAGGGCTGATGCTTACCCTAACCCTAACACTATCCTAGGGCAGATGCTAACCCTAACGCTAACCCTAACACTATCCTTGAACTGATCCTAAAACTAACCCTAACCCTAACACTATCCTAGGCCTGATGATAACCCTAACCCTAACCCTAACACTATCCTAGGATTTATGTTAACCCTAACCCTAACACTATCCTAGGGCTGATGCTAACCCTAACCCTAACCCTAACACTATCCTAGGGCGGATGCTAACCCTAACACTAACGCTAACACTATCGTAGGGCTGATGCTAACCCTAACACAAACACTATCCTAGGGCTGATGCTAACCCTAACCCTAACTCTAACATTATCCTAGGGCGGATGCTAACCCTAACCCTAACCCTAACACTATCCTAGGGCTGATGCTAACCCTAACACTAACACTATCCTAGGCCTGATGCTAACCCTAACCCTAACCCTAACACTATCCTAGGGCTGATGCTAACCCTAACCCTAACACTATCCTAGGGCTGATGCTAACCCTAACACTAACACTATCCTAGGGCTGATGCTAACCCTAACCCTAACCCTAACAATCTCCAAGGGCTGATGCTAACCCTAACCCTAACCATAACACTATCCTAGGGCTGATGCTAACCCTAACCCTAACTCTAACACTATCTTAGGGCTGAGGCTAACCCTAACCCTAACACTATCCTACGGCTGATGCTAACCCTAACCCTAACCCTAACACTATCATAGGGCTGATGCTAACCCTAACCCTAACACTATCCTAGGCCTGATGGTAACCCTAACCCTAACCCTAACACTATCCTAGGGCTGATGCTAACCCTAACCATAACACTATCCTAGGGCTGATGCTAACCCTAACCCTAACCCTAACACTATCCTAGGGCTGATGCTAACCCTAACCCTAACACTATCCTAGGCCTGATGATAACCCTAACCCTAACCCTAACACTATCCGAGGGCTGATGCTAACCCTAACACAAACACTATCCTAGGGCTGATGCTAACCCTATCCCTAACCCTAACACTATCCTACGTCTGATGCTAACCCTAGACCTCACACTATACTAGGCCTGATGATAACCATAACCCTAACCTTAACACTATCCTAGGGCTGATGCTAACCCTAACCCTAACCCTAACACTATCCTAGACCTGATGCTAACCCTAACCCTAACACTATCCTAGGCCTGATGCTAACCCTATCCCTAACCCTAACACTCTCCTAGGGCTGAGGCTAACCCTAACCCTAACACTCTCCTAGGGCTGATGCTAACCCTAACCCTAACCCAAACACTATCCTAGGGTTGATGCTAACCCTAACCCTAACACTATCCTAGGGCTGATGCTAACCCTAACCCTAACCCTAACACTATCCTTGGACTGATGCTAACCCTAACCCTAACACTATCCTGGGCCTGATGCTAACCCTAACCCTAACCCTAACACTATCCTAGGGCTGATGCTAACCCTAACCCTAACACTATCCTTGGGCTGATGCTAACCCTAACCCTAACCCTAACACTATCCTAGGGCAGATGCTAACCCTAACGCTAACCGTAACACTATCCATGAACTGATGCTAACCCTAACCCTAACCCTAACACTATCCTAGGCCTGATGATAACCCTAACCCTAACCCTAACACTATCCTAGGATTTATGTTAACCCTAACCCTAACACTATCCTAGGGCTGATGCTAACCCTAACCCTAACCCTAACACTATCCTAGGGCGGATGCTAACCCTAACCCTTACCCTAACACTATCCTAGGGCTGATGCTAACCCTAACACAAACACTATCCTAGGGCTGATGCTAACCCTAACCCTAACCCTAACATTAACCTAGGGCGGATGCTAACCCTAACCCTAACCCTAACACTATCCTAGGGCTGATGCTAACCCTAACCCTAACACTATCCTAGGGCTGATGCTAACCCTAACACTAACACTATCCTAGGGCTGATGCTAACCCTAACCCTAACCCTAACACTCTCCAAGTGCTGATGCTAACCCTAACCCTAACCTTAACACTATCCTAGGGCTGATGCTAACCCTAACCGTAACTCTACACTATCTTAGGGCTGAGGCTAACCCTAACCCTAACACTGTCCTACGGCTGATGCTAATCCTAACCCTAACCCTAACACTAACCTAGGGCTGATGCTAACCCTAACCCTAACACTATCCTAGGACTGATGCTAACCCTAACCCTAACCCTAACACTATCCTAGGGCTGATGCTAACCCTAACCCTAACACTATCCTAGGGCTGATGCTAACCCTCACCCTAACCCTAACACTATCCTAGGGCTGATGCTAACCCTAACCCTAACACTATCCTAGGCCTGATGATAACCCTAACCCTAACCCTAACACTATCCTAGGGCTGATGCTAACCCTAACCCTAACACTATCCTAGGGCTGATGCTAACCCTAAACCTAACCCTAACACTATCCTAAGTCTGATGCTAACCCTAGACCTCACACTATACTAGGCCTGATGATAACCATAACCCTAACCTTAACACTATCCTAGGGCTGATGCTAACCCTAACCCTAACCCTAACACTATCCTAGAGCTGATGCTAACCCTAACCCTAACACTATCCTAGGCCTGATGATAACCCTAACACTAACCCTGACACTATCCTAGGGCTGATGCTATCCCTAACCCTAACGCTATCCTAGGGCTGATGCTAACCCTAACCCTAACCCTAACACTATCCTAGGCCTGATGCTAACCCTATCCCTAACCCTAACACTCTCCTAGGGCTGAGGATAACCCTAACCCTAACGCTATCATAGGGCTGATGCTAACCCTAACCCTAACCCAAACACTATCCTAGGGTTGATGCTAACCCTAACCCTAACACTATCCTAGGGCTGATGCTAACCCTAACCCTAACCCTAAGACTATCCTAGGGCTGATGCTAACCCTAACCCTAACACTATCCTAGGCCAGATGCTAACCCTAAGCCTAACCCTAACACTATCGTAGGGCTGATGCTAACCCTAACCCTAACACTATCCTAGGGCTGATGCTAACCTAAACCCTAACCCTAACACTATCCTAGGGCTGATGCTAACCCTAACCCTAACACTATCCTAGGCCTGATGATAACCCTAACCCTAACCCTAACACGATCCTAGGGCTGATGCTAACACTAAGCCTAACACTATCCTAGGGCTGATGCTCACCATAACCCTAACCCTAACACTATCCTAGGGCTGATGCTAACCCTAACACTACCACTATCCTAGGCCTGATGCTAACCCTAACCCTAACCCTAACACTATCCTAGGGCTGATGCTAACCCTAACCCTAAACCTAACACTATCCTAGAGCTGATGCTAACCCTAACCCTAACCCTAACCCTAACCCTAATACTATCCTAGGGCTGATGCTAACCCTAACCCTAACACTAACACTATCCTAGGGCTGATGGTAACCCTAACCCTAACTCTAACACTATCCTAGGGCTGAGGCTAACCCTAACCCTAACACTATCATACGGCTGATGCTAACCCTAACCCTAACCCTAACACTATCCTAAGGCTGATGCTAACCCTAACACTAACACTATCCTAGGCCTGGTGCTAACCCAACCCTAACCCTAACACTATTCTAGGGCTGATGCTAACCCTAACCCTAATAATATCCTAGGGCTGATGCTAACCCTAACCCTAACCCTAACACTATCCTAGGGCTGATGCTATCCCTAACCCTAACCCTAACACTATCCTAGGGCTGATGCTAACCCTAACCCTAACCCTAATACTATCCTAGGGCTGATGCTAACCCTAACCCTAACCCTAACACTATCCTAGGGCTGATGCTAACCCTAACCCTAACCCTAACACTATCCTAGGGCTGATGCTAACCCTAACACTAACAATATCCTAGGCCTGATGATAACCCTAACCCTAACCCTATCACTATCCTAGGGCTGATGCTAAACCTAACCCTAACACTATCCTAGGGCTGATGCTAACCCTAACCCTAACCCTAACACTATCCTAAGTCTGATGCTAACCCTAGCCCTCACACTATCCTAGGCCTGATGATAACCCTAACCCTAACCTTAACACTATCCTAGGGCTGATGCTAACCATAACCATAACCCTAACACTATCCTAGAGCTGATGCTAACCCTAACCCTAACACTATCCTAGGCCTGATGATAACCCTAACCCTAACCCTGACACTATCCTAGGGCTGATGCTAACCCTAACCCTAACACTATCCAGGGCTGATGCTAACCCTAACCCTAACCCTAACACTATCCTAGGCCTGATGCTAACCCTATCCCTAACCCTAACACTCTCCTAGGGCTGAGGGTAACCCTAACCCTAACACTATCCTAGGGCTGATGCTAACCCTAACACTAACCCAAACACTATCCTAGGGTTGATGGTAACCCTAACACTAACACTATCCTAGGGCTGATGCTAACCCTAACCCTAACCCTAACACTATCCTTGGGCTGATGCTAACCCTAACCCTAACACTATCCTGGGCCTGATGCTAACCCTAACCCTAACCCTAACACTATCCTAGGGCTGATGCTAACCCTAACCCTAACACTATCCTTGGGCTGATGCTAACCCTAACCCTAACCCTAACACTATCCTAGGGCAGATGCTAACCCTAACGCTAACCGTAACACTATCCTTGAACTGATGCTAACCCTAACCCTAACCCTAACACTATCCTAGACCTGATGATAACCCTAACCCTAACCCTAACACTATCCTAGGATTTATGTTAACCCTAACCCTAACACTATCCTAGGGCTGATGCTAACCCTAACCCTAACCCTAACACTATCCTAGGGCGGATGCTAACCCTAACCCTAACCCTAACACTATCCTAGGGCTGATGCTAACCCTAACACTAACACTATCCTAGGGCTGATGCTAACCCTAACCCTAACCCTAACATTATCCTAGGGCGGATGCTAACCCTAACCCTAACCCTAACACTATCCTAGGGCTGATGCTAACCCTAACCCTAACACTATCCTAGGGCTGATGCTAACCCTAACACTAACACTACCCTAGGGCTGATGCTAACCCTAACCCTAACACTAAAACTCTCCAAGGGCTGATGCTAACCCTAACCTTAACCCTAACACTATCCTAGGGCTGATGCTAACACTAACCCTAACTCTGCACTATCTTAGGGCTGAGGCTAACCCTAACCCTAACACTATCCTACGGCTGATGCTAACCCTAACCCTAACCCTAACACTATCCTAGGGCTGATGCTAACCCTAACCCTAACACTATCCTAGGCCTGATGCTAACCCTAACCCTAACCCTAACACTATCCTAGGCCTGATGCTAACCCTAACCCTAACAATATCCTAGGGCTGATGCTAACCCTAACCCTAACCCTAACACTATCCTAGGGCTGATGCTAACCCTAACCTTAACACTATCCTAGGCCTGATGATAACCCTAACCCTAACCCTATCACTATCCTAGGGCTGATGCTAACCCTAACACTAACAATATCCTAGGGCTGATGCTAACCCTAACCCTAACCCTAACACTATCCTAAGTCTGATGCTAACCCTAGACCTCACACTGTACTAGGCCTGATGATAACCATAACCCTAACCTTAATACTATCCTAGGGCTGATGCTAACCCTAACCCTAACCCTAACACTATCCTAGAGCTGATGCTAACCCTAAATCTAACACTATCCTAGGCCTGATGATAACCCTAACACTAACCCTGACACTATCCTAGGGCTGATGCTAACCCTAACCCTAACCCTAACACTGTCCTAGGGCGGATGCTAACCCTAACCCTGACCCTAACACTATCCTAGGGCTGATGCTAACCCTAACACTAACACTAACCTAGGGCTGATGCTAACCCTAACCCTAACCTTAACATTATCCTAGGACTGATGCTAACCCTAACCCTAACTCTAACACTATCTTAGGGCTGAGGCTAACCCTAACCCTAACACTATCCTACGGCTGATGCTAACCCTAACCCTAACCCTAACACTATCCTAGGGCTGATGCTAACCCTAACCCTAACACTATCCTAGGGCTGATGCTAACCCTAACCCTAACCCTCACACTATCCTAGGACTGATGCTAACACTAACCCTAACACTATCCTAGGGCTGATGCTAACCCTAACCCTAACCCTAACACTATCCTAATGCGGATGCTAACCCTAACCCTAACCCTAACACTATCCTAGGGCTGATGCTAACCCTAACACTAGCACTATCCTAGGGCTGATGCTAACCCTAACCCTAACCCTAACACTATCCTATGGCTGATGCTAACCCTAACCCTAACTCTAACACTATCTTAGGGCTGAGGCTAACCCTAACCCTAACACTATCCTACGGCTGATGCTAACCCTAACCCTAACCCTAACACTATCCTAGGGCTGATGCTAACCCTAACCCTAACCCTAACACTATCAGAGAGCTGATGCTTCCCCTAACCCTAACCCTAACCCTAACCCTAATACTATCCTAGGGCTGATGCTAACCCTAACCCTAACCCTAACACTATCCTAGGGCTGATGCTAACCCTAACCCTAACTCTAACACTATCCTAGGGCTGAGGCTAACCCTAACCCTAACACTATCCTACGGCTGATGCTAACACTAACCCTAACCCTAACACTATCCTAAGGCTGATGATAACCCTAACACTAACACTATCCTTGGCCTGGTGCTAACCCTAACCCTAACCCTATCACTATTCTAGGGCTGATGCTAACCCTAACCCTAACCCTAACACTATCCTAGGGCTGATGCTATCCCTAACCCTAACCCTAACACTATCCTAGGGCTGATGCTAACCCTAACCCTAACCCTAATACTATCCTAGGGCTGATGCTAACCCTAACCCTAACCCTAACACTATCCTAGGGCTGATGCTAACCCTAACCCTAACACTATCCTAGGCCTGATGATAACCCTAACCCTAACCCTAACACTATCCTAAGTCTGATGCTAACCCTAGCCCTCACACTATCCTAGGCCTGATGATAACCCTAACCCTAACCTTAACACTATCCTAGGGCTGATGCTAACCCTAACGCTAACCTTAACACTATCCTAGGCCTGATGCTAACCCTATCCCTAACCCTAACACTCTCCTAGGGCTGAGGGTAACCCTAACCCTAACACTATCCTAGGGCTGATGCTAACCCTAACCCTAACCCAAACACTATTCTAGGGTTGATGCTAACCCTAACCCTAACACTATCCTAGGGCTGATGCTAACCCTAACCCTAACCCTAACACTATCCTTGGGCTGATGCTAACCCTAACCCTAACACTATCCTTGGGCTGATGCTAACCCTAACCCTAACCCTAACACTATCCTAGGGCAGATGCTAACCCTAACGCAAACCCTAACACTATCCTTGAACTGATCCTAACCCTAACCCTAACCCTAACACTATCCTAGGCCTGATGATAACCCTAACCCTAACCCTAACACTATCCTAGGATTTATGTTAACCCTAACCCTAACACTATCCTAGGGCTGATGCTAACCCTAACCCTAACCCTAACACTATCCTACGGCTGATGCTAACCCTAACACTAACACTATCCTAGGGCTGATGCTAACCCTAACCCTAACCCTAACATTATCCTAGGGCGGATGGTAACCCTAACCCTAACCCTAACACTATCCTAGGGCTGATGCTAACCCTAACACTAACACTATCCTAGGCCTGATGCTAACCCTAACCCTAACCCTAACACTATCCTAGGGCTGATGCTAACGCTAACCCTAACACTATCCTAGGGCTGATGTTAACCCTAACACTAACACTATCCTAGGGCTGATGCTAACCCTAACCCTAACCCTAACACTCTCCAAGGGCTGATGCTAACCCTAACCCTAACCCTAACACTATCCTAGGGCTGATGCTAACCCTAACACTAACTCTAACACTATCTTAGGGCTGAGGCTAACCCTAACCCTAACACTATCCTACGGCTGATGCTAACCTTAACCCTAACCCTAACACTATCCTGGGGCTGATGCTAACCCTAACCCTAACACTATCCTAGGCCTGATGCTAACCCTAACCCTAACCCTAACACTATCCTAGGGCTGATGCTAACCCTAACCCTAACACTATCCTAGGGCTGATGCTAACCCTAACCCTAACCCTAACACTATCCTAGGGCTGATGCTAACCCTAACCCTAACACTATCCTAGGCCTGATGATAACCCTAACCCTAACCCTAACACTATCCTAAGTCTGATGCTAACCCTAGACCTCACACTATACTAGGCCTGATGATAACCATAACCCTAACCTTAACACTATCCTAGGGCTGATGCTAACCCTAACCCTAACTCTAACACTATCTTAGGGCTGAGGCTAACCCTAACCCTAACACTATCCTACGGCTGATGCTAACCCTAACCCTAACCCTAAGACTATCCTAGGGCTGATTCTAACCCTAACCCTAACACTATCCTAGGCCTGATGCTAACGCTAAGCCTAACCCTAACACTATCGTAGGGCTGATGCTAACCCTAACCCTAACACTATCCTAGGGCTGATGCTAACCTAACCCAAACCCTAACACTATCCTAGGGCTGACGCTAACCCTAACCCTAACACTATCCTAGGCCTGATGATAACCCTAACCCTAACCCTAACACCATCCTAGGGCTGATGCTAACCCTAAACCTAACACTATCCTAGGGCTGATCCTAACCCTAACCCTAACCCTAACACTATCCTAGGGCTGATGCTAACCCTAACCCTAACCCTAACACTATCCTAGGGCTGATGCTAACCCTAACCCTAACTCTAACACTATCCTAGGGCTGAGGCTAACCCTAACCCTAACACTATCCTACGGCTGATGCTAACACTAACCCTAACCCTAACACTATCCTAAGGCTGATGATAACCCTAACACTAACACTATCCTAGGCCTGGTGCTAACCCTAACCCTAACCCTATCACTATTCTAGGGCTGATGCTAACCCTAACCCTAATAATATCCTAGGGCTGATGCTAACCCTAACCCTAACCCTAACACTATCCTAGGGCTGATGCTATCCCTAACCCTAACCCTAACACTATCCTAGGGCTGATGCTAACCCTAACCCTAACCCTAATACTATCCTAGGGCTGATGCTAACCCTAACCCTAACCCTAACACTATCCTAGGGCTGATGCTAACCCTAACCCTAACACTAACACTATCCTAGGGCTGATGCTAACCCTAACCCTAACACTATCCTAGGCCTGATGATAACCCTAACCCTAACCCTAACACTATCCTAAGTCTGATGCTAACCCTAGCCCTCACACTATCCTAGGCCTGATGATAACCCTAACCCTAACCTTAACACTATCCTAGGGCTGATGCTAACCCTAACCCTAACACTATCCTAGGCCTGATGATAACCGTAACCCTAACCCTGACACTATCCTAGGGCTGATGCTAACCCTAACCCTAACACTTTCCTAGGCCTGATGATAACCGTAACCCTAACCCTGACACTATCCTAGGGCTGATGATAACCGTAACCCTAACCCTGACACTATCCTAGGGCTGATGCTAACCCTAACCCTAACACTATACTAGGGCTGATGCTAACCCTAACCCTAACCCTAACACTATCCTAGGCCTGATGCTAACCCTATCCCTAACCCTAACACTCTCCTAGGGCTGAGGGTAACCCTAACCCTAACACTATCCTAGGGCTGATGCTCACCCTAACCCTAACCCAAACACTATTCTAGGGTTGATGCTAACCCTAACCCTAACACTATCCTAGGGCTGATGCTAACCCTAACCCTAACCCTAACACTATCCTTGGGCTGATGCTAACCCTAACCCTAACACTATCCTGGGCCTGATGCTAACCCGAACCCTAACCCTAACACTATCCTAGGGCTGATGCTTACCCTAACCCTAACACTATCCTTGGGCTGATGCTAACCCTAACCCTAACCCTAACACTATCCTAGGGCAGATGCTAACCCTAACGCAAACCCTAACACTATCCTTGAACTGATCCTAACCCTAACCCTAACCCTAACACTATCCTAGGATTTATGTTAACCCTAACCCTAACACTATCCTAGGGCTGATGCTAACCCTAACCCTAACCCTAACACTATCCTACGGCTGATGCTAACCCTAACACTAACACTATCCTAGGGCTGATGCTAACCCTAACCCTAACCCTAACATTATCCTAGGGCGGATGCTAACCCTAACCCTAACCCTAACACTATCCTAGGGCTGATGCTAACCCTAACACTAACACTATCCTAGGCCTGATGCTAACCCTAACCCTAACCCTAACACTATCCTAGGGCTGATGCTAACCCTAACCCTAACACTATCCTAGGGCTGATGTTAACCCTAACACTAACACTATCCTAGGGCTGATGCTAACCCTAACCCTAACCCTAACACTCTCCAAGGGCTGATGCTAACCCTAACCCTAACCCTAACACTATCCTAGGGCTGATGCTAACCCTAACCCTAACTCTAACACTATCTTAGGGCTGAGGCTAACCCTAACACTAACACTATCCTACGGCTGATGATAACCCTAACCCTAACCCTAACACTATCCTGGGGCTGATGCTAACCCTAACCCTAACACGATCCTAGGCCTGATGCTAACCCTAACCCTAACCCTAACACTATCCTAGGGCTGATGCTAACCCTAACCCTAACACTATCCTAGGGCTGATGCTAACCCTAACCCTAACACTAACACTATCCTAGGGCTGATGCTAACCCTAACCCTAACACTATCCTAGGCCTGATGATAACCCTAACCCTAACCCTAACACTATCCTAGGGCTGATGCTAACCCTAACCCTAACACTATCCTAGGGCTGATGCTAACCCTAACCCTAACCCTAACACTATCCTAAGTCTGATGCTAACCCTAGACCTCACACTATACTAGGCCTGATGATAACCATAACCCTAACCTTAACACTATCCTAGGGCTGATGCTAACCCTAACCCTAACCCTAACACTATCCTAGGCCTGATGCTAACCCTATCCCTAACCCTAACACTCTCCTAGGGCTGAGGCTAACCCTAACCCTAACACTATCCTAGGGCTGATGCTAACCCTAACCCTAACCCAAACACTATCCTAGGGTTGATGCTAACCCTAACCCTAACACTATCCTAGGGCTGATGCTAACCCTAACCCTAACCCTAACACTATCCTTGGACTCATGCTAACCCTAACCCTAACACTATCCTGGGCCTGATGCTAACCCTAACCCTAACCCTAACACTATCCTAGGGCTGATGCTAACCCTAACCCTAACACTATCCTTGGGCTGATGCTAACCCTAACCCTAACCCTAACAATATCCTAGGGCAGATGCTAACCCTAACCCTAACCCTAACACTATCCTTGGGCTGATGCTAACCCTAACCCTAACACTATCCTGGGCCTGATGCTAACCCTAACCCTAACCCTAACACTATCCTAGGGCTGATGCTAACCCTAACCCTAACACTATCCTTGGGCTGATGCTAACCCTAACCCTAACCCTAACAATATCCTAGGGCAGATGCTAACCCTAACGCTAACCCTAACACTATCCTTGAACTGATGCTAACCCTAAACCTAACCCTAACACTATCCTAGGCCTGATGATAACCCTAACCCTAACCCTAACACTATCCTAGGGTTTATGTTAACCCTAACCCTAACACTATCCTAGGGCTGATGCTAACCCTAACCCTAACCCTAACACTATCCTAGGGCGGATGCTAACCCTAACCCTAACCCTAACACTATCCTAGGGCTGATGCTAACCCTAACACTAACACTATCCTAGGGCTGATGCTAACCCTAACCCTAACCCTAACATTATCCTAGGGCTGATGCTAACCCTAACCCTAACTCGAACACTATCTTAGGGCTGAGGTTAACCCTAACCATAACACTATCCTACGGCTGATGCTAACCCTAACCCTAACCCTAACACTATCCTAGGGCTGATGCTAACCCTAACCCTAACACTATCCTAGGGCTGATGCTAACCCTAACCCTAACCCTAACACTATCCTAGGGCTGATGCTAACCCTAACCCTAACACTATCCTAGGGCTGATGCTAACCCTAACACTAACCCTAACACTATCCTAGAGCTGATGCTAACCCTAACCCTAACACTATCCTAGGCCTGATGATAACCGTAACCCTAACCCTGACACTATCCTAGGGCTGATGCTAACCCTAACCCTAACACTATCCTAGGGCTGATGCTAACCCTAACCCTAACCCTAACACTATCCTAGGCCTGATGCTAACCCTATCCCTAACCCTAACACTCTCCTAGGGCTGAGGGTAACCCTAACCCTAACACTATCCTAGGGCTGATGCTAACCCTAACCCTAACCCAAACACTATTCTAGGGTTGATGCTAACCCTAACCCTAACACTATCCTAGGGCTGATGCTAACCCTAACCCTAACCCTAACACTATCCTTGGGCTGATGCTAACCCTAACCCTAACACTTTCCTGGGCCTGATGCTAACCCGAACCCTAACCCTAACACTATCCTAGGGCTGATGCTTACCCTAACCCTAACACTATCCTTGGGCTGATGCTAACCCTAACCCTAACCCTAACACTATCCTAGGGCAGATGCTAACCCTAACGCAAACCCTAACACTATCCTTGAACTGATCCTAACCCTAACCCTAACCCTAACACTATCCTAGGATTTATGTTAACCCTAACCCTAACACTATCCTAGGGCTGATGCTAACCCTAACCCTAACCCTAACACTATCCTACGGCTGATGCTAACCCTAACACTAACACTATCCTAGGGCTGATGCTAACCCTAACCCTAACCCTAACATTATCCTAGGGCGGATGCTAACCCTAACCCTAACCCTAACACTATCCTAGGGCTGATGCTAACCCTAACACTAACACTATCCTAGGCCTGATGCTAACCATAACCCTAACCCTAACACTATCCTAGGGCTGATGCTAACCCTAACCCTAACACTATCCTAGGGCTGATGTTAACCCTAACACTAACACTATCCTAGGGCTGATGCTAACCCTAACCCTAACCCTAACACTCTCCAAGGGCTGATGCTAACCCTAACCCTAACCCTAACACTATCCTAGGGCTGATGCTAACCCTAACCCTAACTCTAACACTATCTTAGGGCTGAGGCTAACCCTAACACTAACACTATCCTAGGGCTGATGATAACCCTAACCCTAACCCTAACACTATCCTGGGGCTGATGCTAACCCTAACCCTAACACTATCCTAGGCCTGATGCTAACCCTAACCCTAACCCTAACACTATCCTAGGGCTGATGCTAACCCTAACCCTAACACTATCCTAGGGCTGATGCTAACCCTAACCCTAACCCTAACACTATCCTAGGGCTGATGGTAACCCTAACCCTAACACTATCCTAGGCCTGATGATAACCCTAACCCTAACCCTAACACTATCCTAGGGCTGATGCTAACCCTAACCCTAACACTATCCTAGGGCTGATGCTAACCCTAACCCTAACCCTAACACTATCCTAAGTCTGATGCTAACCCTAGACCTCACACTATACTAGGCCTGATGATAACCATAACCCTAACCTTAACACTATCCTAGGGCTGATGCTAACCCTAACCCTAACCCTAACACTATCCTAGGCCTGATGCTAACCCTATCCCTAACCCTAACACTCTCCTAGGGCTGAGGCTAACCCTAACCCTAACACTATCCTAGGGCTGATGCTAACCCTAACCCTAACCCAAACACTATCCTAGGGTTGATGCTAACCCTAACCCTAACACTATCCTAGGGCTGATGCTAACCCTAACCCTAACCCTAACACTATCCTTGGACTCATGCTAACCCTAACCCTAACACTATCCTGGGCCTGATGCTAACCCTAACCCTAACCCTAACACTATCCTAGGGCTGATGCTAACCCTAACCCTAACACTATCCTTGGGCTGATGCTAACCCTAACCCTAACACTAACAATATCCTAGGGCAGATGCTAACCCTAACCCTAACCCTAACACTATCCTTGGGCTGATGCTAACCCTAACCCTAACAATATCCTGGGCCTGATGCTAACCCTAACCCTAACCCTAACACTATCCTAGGGCTGATGCTAACCCTAACCCTAACACTATCCTTGGGCTGATGCTAACCCTAACCCTAACCCTAACAATATCCTAGGGCAGATGCTAACCCTAACGCTAACCCTAACACTATCCTTGAACTGATGCTAACCCTAAACCTAACCCTAACACTATCCTAGGCCTGATGATAACCCTAACCCTAACCCTAACACTATCCTAGGGTTTATGTTAACCCTAACCCTAACACTATCTTAGGGCTGATGCTAACCCTAACCCTAACTCTAACACTATCTTAGGGTTGAGGCTAACCCTAACCCTAACACTATCCTACGGCTGATGCTAACCCTAACCCTAACCCTAAGACTATCCTAGGGCTGATGCTAACCCTAACCCTAACACTATCCTAGGCCTGATGCTAACCCTAAGCCTAACCCTAACACTATCGTAGGGCTGATGATAACCCTAACCCTAACACTATCCTAGGGCTGATGCTAACCTAACCCTAACCCTAACACTATCCTAGGGCTGATGCTAACCCTAACCCTAACACTATCCTAGGCCTGATGATAACCCTAACCCTAACCCTAACACCATCCTAGGGCTGATGCTAACCCTAAGCCTAACACTATCCTAGGGCTGATGCTAACCCTAACCCTAACCCTAACACTATCCTAGGGCTGATGCTAACCCTAACCGTAACACTATCCTAGGCCTGATGCTAACCCTAACCCTAACCCTAACACTATCCTAGGGCTGATGCTAACCCTAACCCTAACCCTAACACTATCCTAGAGCTGATGCTAACCCTAACCCTAACCCTAACCCTAACCCTAATACTATCCTAGGGCTGATGCTAACCCTAACCCTAACCCTAACACTATCCTAGGGCTGATGCTAACCCTAACCCTAACTCTAACAGTATCCTAGGGCTGAGGCTAACCCTAACCCTAACACTATCCTACGGCTGATGCTAACCCTAACCCTAACCCTAACACTATCCTAAGGCTGATGCTAACCCTAACACTAACACTATCCTAGGCCTGGTGCTAACCCTAACCCTAACCCTAACACTATTCTAGGGCTGATGCTAACCCTAACCCTAATAATATCCTAGGCTGATGCTAACCCTAACCCTAACCCTAACACTATCCTAGGGCTGATGCTATCCCTAACCCTAACCCTAACACTATCCTAGGGCTGATGCTAACCCTAACCCTAACCCTAATACTATCCTAGGGCTGATGCTAACCCTAACCCTAACCCTAACACTATCCTAGGGCTGATGCTAACCCTAACCCTAACCCTAACACTATCCTAGAGCTGATGCTAACCCTAACCCTAACCCTAACCCTAACCCTAATACTATCCTAGGGCTGATGCTAACCCTAACCCTAACCCTAACACTATCCTAGGGCTGATGCTAACCCTAACCCTAACTCTAACACTATCCTAGGGCTGAGGCTAACCCTAACCCTAACACTATCCTACGGCTGATGCTAACACTAACCCTAACCCTAATACTATCCTAGGGCTGATGCTAACCCTAACCCTAACCGTAACACTATCCTAGGGCTGATGCTAACCCTAACCCTAACCCTAACACTATCCTAGAGCTGATGCTAACCCTAACCCTAACCCTAACCCTAACCCTAATACTATCCTAGGGCTGATGCTAACCCTAACCCTAACCCTAACACTATCCTAGGGCTGATGCTAACCCTAACACTAACCCTAACACTATCCTAGATCTGATGCTAACCCTAACCCTAACACTATCCTAGGCCTGATGATAACCGTAACCCTAACCCTGACACTATCCTAGGGCTGATGCTAACCCTAACCCTAACACTATCCTAGGGCTGATGCTAACCCTAACCCTAACCCTAACACTATCCTAGGCCTGATGCTAACCCTATCCCTAACCCTAACACTCTCCTAGGGCTGAGGGTAACCCTAACCCTAACACTATCCTAGGGCTGATGCTAACCCTAACCCTAACCCAAACACTATTCTAGGGTTGATGCTAACCCTAACCCTAACACTATCCTAGGGCTGATGCTAACCCTAACCCTAACCCTAACACTATCCTTGGGCTGATGCTAACCCTAACCCTAACACTATCCTGGGCCTGATGCTAACCCGAACCCTAACCCTAACACTATCCTAGGGCTGATGCTTACCCTAACCCTAACACTATCCTTGGGCTGATGCTAACCCTAACCCTAACCCTAACACTATCCTAGGGCAGATGCTAACCCTAACGCAAACCCTAACACTATCCTTGAACTGATCCTAACCCTAACCCTAACCCTAACACTATCCTAGGATTTATGTTAACCCTAACCCTAACACTATCCTAGGGCTGATGCTAACCCTAACCCTAACCCTAACACTATCCTACGGCTGATGCTAACCCTAACACTAACACTATCCTAGGGCTGAGGCTAACCCTAACCCTAACCCTAACATTATCCTAGGTCGGATGCTAACCCTAACCCTAACCCTAACACTATCCTAGGGCTGATGCTAACCCTAACACTAACACTATCCTAGGCCTGATGCTAACCCTAACCCTAACCCTAACACTATCCTAGGGCTGATGCTAACCCTAACCCTAACACTATCCTAGGGCTGATGTTAACCCTAACACTAACACTATCCTAGGGCTGATGCTAACCCTAACCCTAACCCTAACACTCTCCAAGGGCTGATGCTAACCCTAACCCTAACCCTAACACTATCCTAGGGCTGATGCTAACCCTAACCCTAACTCTAACACTATCTTAGGGCTGAGGCTAACCCTAACACTAACACTATCCTACGGCTGATGATAACCCTAACCCTAACCCTAACACTATCCTGGGGCTGATGCTAACCCTAACCCTAACACTATCCTAGGCCTGATGCTAACCCTAACCCTAACCCTAACACTATCCTAGGGCTGATGCTAACCCTAACCCTAACACTATCCTAGGGCTGATGCTAACCCTAACCCTAACCCTAACACTATCCTAGGGCTGATGCTAACCCTAACCCTAACACTATCCTAGGCCTGATGATAACCCTAACCCTAACCCTAACACTATCCTAGGGCTGATGCTAACCCTAACCCTAACACTATCCTAGGGCTGATGCTAACCCTAACCCTAACCCTAACACTATCCTAAGTCTGATGCTAACCCTAGACCTCACACTATACTAGGCCTGATGATAACCATAACCCTAACCTTAACACTATCCTAGGGCTGATGCTAACCCTAACCCTAACCCTAACACTATCCTAGGCCTGATGCTAACCCTATCCCTAACCCTAACACTCTCCTAGGGCTGAGGCTAACCCTAACCCTAACACTATCCTAGGGCTGATGCTAACCCTAACCCTAACCCAAACACTATCCTAGGGTTGATGCTAACCCTAACCCTAACACTATCCTAGGGCTGATGCTAACCCTAACCCTAACCCTAACACTATCCTTGGACTCATGCTAACCCTAACCCTAACACTATCCTGGGCCTGATGCTAACCCTAACCCTAACCCTAACACTATCCTAGGGCTGATGCTAACCCTAACCCTAACACTATCCTTGGGCTGATGCTAACCCTAACCCTAACCCTAACCCTAACAATATCCTAGGGCAGATGCTAACCCTAACCCTAACCCTAACACTATCCTTGGGCTGATGCTAACCCTAACCCTAACACTATCCTGGGCCTGATGCTAACCCTAACCCTAACCCTAACACTATCCTAGGGCTGATGCTAACCCTAACCCTAACACTATCCTTGGGCTGATGCTAACCCTAACCCTAACCCTAACAATATCCTAGGGCAGATGCTAACCCTAACGCTAACCCTAACACTATCCTTGAACTGATGCTAACCCTAAACCTAACCCTAACACTATCCTAGGCCTGATGATAACCCTAACCCTAACCCTAACACTATCCTAGGGTTTATGTTAACCCTAACCCTAACACTATCCTAGGGCTGATGCTAACCCTAACACTAACACTATCCTAGGGCTGATGCTAACCCTAACCGTAACCCTAACACTATCTTAGGGCTGATGCTAACCCTAACCCTAACTCTAACACTATCTTAGGGCTGAGGCTAACCCTAACCCTAACACTATCCTACGGCTGATGCTAACCCTAACCCTAACCCTAAGACTATCCTAGGGCTGATGCTAACCCTAACCCTAACACTATCCTAGGCCTGATGATAACCCTAACCCTAACCCTAACACCATCCTAGGGCTGATGCTAACCCTAAGCCAAACACTATCCTAGGGCTGATGCTAACCCTAACCCTAACCCTAACACTATCCTAGGGCTGATGCTAACCCTAACCGTAACACTATCCTAGGCCTGATGCTAACCCTAACCCTAACCCTAACACTATCCTAGGGCTGATGCTAACCCTAACCCTAACCCTAACACTATCCTAGAGCTGATGCTAACCCTAACCCTAACCCTAACCCTAACCCTAATACTATCCTAGGGCTGATGCTAACCCTAACCCTAACCCTAACACTATCCTAGGGCTGATGCTAACCCTAACCCTAACTCTAACACTATCCTAGGGCTGAGGCTAACCCTAACCCTAACACTATCCTACGGCTGATGCTAACCCTAACCCTAACCCTAACACTATCCTAAGGCTGATGCTAACCCTAACACTAACACTATCCTAGGCCTGGTGCTAACCCTAACCCTAACCCTAACACTATTCTAGGGCTGATGCTAACCCTAACCCTAATAATATCCTAGGCTGATGCTAACCCTAACCCTAACCCTAACACTATCCTAGGGCTGATGCTATCCCTAACCCTAACCCTAACACTATCCTAGGGCTGATGCTAACCCTAACCCTAACCCTAATACTATCCTAGGGCTGATGCTAACCCTAACCCTAACCCGAACACTATCCTAGGGCTGATGCTAACCCTAACCCTAACCCTAACACTATCCTAGGGCTGATGCTAACCCTAAGCCTAACAATATCCTAGGCCTGATGATAACCCTAACCCTAACACTAACACTATCCTAGGGCTGATGCTAAAACTAACCCTAACACTATCCTAGGGCTGATGCTAACCCTAACCCTAACCCTAACACTATCCAAAGTCTGATGCTAACCCTAGCCCTCACACTATCCTAGGCCTGATGATAACCCTAACCCTAACCTTAACACTCTCCTAGGGCTGATGCTAACCCTAACCATAACCCTAACACTATCCTAAAGCTGATGCTAACCCTAACCCTAACACTATCCTAGGCCTGTTGATAACCCTAACCCTAACCCTGACACTATCCTAGGCCTGATGCTAACCCTAACCCTAACAATACCCTAGGGCTGATGCTAACCCTAACCCTAACCCTAACACTATCCTAGGCCTGATGCTAACCCTATCCCTAACCCTAACACTCTCCTAGGCCTGAGGGTAACCTTAACCCTAACACTATCCTAGGGCTGATGCTAACCCTAACCCTAACCCTAACACTATCCTAGGGCGGATGCTAACCCTAACCCTTACCCTAACACTATCCTAGGGCTGATGCTAACCCTAACCCTAACACTATCCTAGGGCTGATGCTAACCCTAACCCTAACCCTAACATTATCCTAGGGCGGATGCTAACCCTAACCCTAAACCTAACACTATCCTAGGGCTGATGCTAACCCTAACCCTAACACTATCCTAGGGCTGATGCTAACCCTAACACTAACACTATCCTAGGGCTGATGCTAACCCTAACCCTAACCCTAACACTCTCCAAGGGCTGATGGTAACCCTAACCCTAACCCCAACACTATCCTAGGGCTGATGCTAACCCTAACCCTAACTCTACACTATCTTAGGGCGGAGTCTAACCCTAACCCTAACACTATCCTACGGCTGATGCTAACCCTAACCCTAAACCTAACACTATCCTAGGGCTGATGCTAACCCTAACCCTAACACTATCCTAGGCCTGATGCTAACCCTAACCCTAACCCTAACACTATCCTTGGACTCATGCTAACCCTAACCCTAACACTATCCTGGGCCTGATGCTAACCCTAACCCTAACCCTAACACTATCCTAGGGCTGATGCTAACCCTAACCCTAACACTATCCTTGGGCTGATGCTAACCCTAACCCTAACCCTAACCCTAACAATATCCTAGGGCAGATGCTAACCCTAACGCTAACCCTAACACTATCCTTGAACTGATGCTAACCCTAAACCTAACCCTAACACTATCCTAGGCCTGATGATAACCCTAACCATAACCCTAACACTATCCTAGGGTTTATGTTAACCCTAACCCTAACACTATCCTAGGGCTGATGCTAACCCTAACACTAACACTATCCTAGGGCTGATGCTAACCCTAACCGTAACCCTAACACTATCTTAGGGCTGATGCTAACCCTAACCCTAACTCTAACACTATCTTAGGGCTGAGGCTAACCCTAACCCTAACACTATCCTACGGCTGATGCTAACCCTAACCTTAACCCTAAGACTATCCTAGGGCTGATGCTAACCCTAACCCTAACACTATCCTAGGCCTGATGATAACCCTAACCCTAACCCTAACACCATCCTAGGGCTGATGCTAACCCTAAGCCTAACACTATCCTAGGGCTGATGCTAACCCTAACCCTAACCCTAACACTATCCTAGGGCTGATGCTAACCCTAACCGTAACACTATCCTAGGCCTGATGCTAACCCTAACCCTAACCCTAACACTATCCTAGGGCTGATGCTAACCCTAACCCTAACCCTAACACTATCCTAGAGCTGATGCTAACCCTAACCCTAACCCTAACCCTAACCCTAATACTATCCTAGGGCTGATGCTAACCCTAACCCTAACCCTAACACTATCCTAGGGCTGATGCTAACCCTAACCCTAACTCTAACACTATCCTAGGGCTGAGGCTAACCCTAACCCTAACACTATCCTACGGCTGATGCTAACCCTAACCCTAACCCTAACACTATCCTAAGGCTGATGCTAACCCTAACACTAACACTATCCTAGGCCTGGTGCTAACCCTAACCCTAACCCTAACACTATTCTAGGGCTGATGCTAACCCTAACCCTAATAATATCCTAGGCTGATGCTAACCCTAACCCTAACCCTAACACTATCCTAGGGCTGATGCTATCCCTAACCCTAACCCTAACACTATCCTAGGGCTGATGCTAACCCTAACCCTAACCCTAATACTATCCTAGGGCTGATGCTAACCCTAACCCTAACCCGAACACTATCCTAGGGCTGATGCTAACCCTAACCCTAACCCTAACACTATCCTAGGGCTGATGCTAACCCTAAGCCTAACAATATCCTAGGCCTGATGATAACCCTAACCCTAACACTAACACTATCCTAGGGCTGATGCTAAACCTAACCCTAACACTATCCTAGGGCTGATGCTAACCCTAACCCTAACCCTAACACTATCCAAAGTCTGATGCTAACCCTAGCCCTCACACTATCCTAGGCCTGATGATAACCCTAACCCTAACCTTAACACTCTCCTAGGGCTGATGCTAACCCTAACCATAACCCTAACACTATCCTAAAGCTGATGCTAACCCTAACCCTAACACTATCCTAGGCCTGATGATAACCCTAACCCTAACCCTGACACTATCCTAGGCCTGATGCTAACCCTAACCCTAACAATATCCTAGGGCTGATGCTAACCCTAACCCTAACCCTAACACTATCCTAGGCCTGATGCTAACCCTATCCCTAACCCTAACACTCTCCTAGGCCTGAGGGTAACCTTAACCCTAACACTATCCTAGGGCTGATGCTAACCCTAACCCTAACCCTAACACTATCCTAGGGCGGATGCTAACCCTAACCCTTACCCTAACACTATCCTAGGGCTGATGCTAACCCTAACACTAACACTATCCTAGGGCTGATGCTAACCCTAACCCTAACCCTAACATTATCCTAGGGCGGATGCTAACCCTAACCCTAAACCTAACACTATCCTAGGGCTGATGCTAACCCTAACCCTAACACTATCCTAGGGCTGATGCTAACCCTAACACTAACACTATCCTAGGGCTGATGCTAACCCTAACCCTAACCCTAACACTCTCCAAGGGCTGATGGTAACCCTAACCCTAACCCCAACACTATCCTAGGGCTGATGCTAACCCTAACCCTAACTCTACACTATCTTAGGGCTGAGGCTAACCCTAACCCTAACACTATCCTACGGCTGATGCTAACCCTAACCCTAAACCTAACACTATCCTAGGGCTGATGCTAACCCTAACCCTAACACTATCCTAGGCCTGATGCTAACCCTAACCCTAACCCTAACACTATCCTAGGGCTGATGCTAACCCTAACCCTAACACTATCCTAGGGCTGATGCTAACCCTAACCCTAACCCTAAAACTATCCTAGGGCTGATGCTAACCCTAACCCTAACACTATCCTAGGCCTGATGATAACCCTAACCCTAACCCTAACACTATCCTAGGGCTGATGCTAACCCTAACCCTAACACTATCCTAGGGCTGATGCTAACCCTAACCCTAACCCAAACACTATCCTAGGGTTGATGCTAACCCTAACCCTAACACTATCCTAGGGCTGATGCTAACCCTAACCCTAACCCTAAGACTATCCTAGGGCTGATGCTAACCCTAACACTAACACTATCCTAGGCCTGATGCTAACCCTAAGCCTAACCCTAACACTATCGTAGGGCTGATGCTAACCCTAACCCTAACACTATCCTAGGCCTGATGATAACCCTAACCCTAACCCTAACACCATCCTAGGGCTGATGCTAACCCTAAGCCTAACACTATCCTAGGGCTGATGCTAACCCTAACCCTAACCCTAACACTATCCTAGAGCTGATGCTAACCCTAACCCTAACACTATCCTAGGCCTGATGCTAACCCTAACCCTAACCCTAACACTATCCTAGGGCTGATGCTAACCCTAACCCTAACCCTAACACTATCCTAGAGATGATGCTAACCCTAACCCTAACCCTAACCCTAACCCTAATACTATCCTAGGGCTGATGCTAACCCTAACCCTAACCCTAACACTATCCTAGGGCTGATGGTAACCCTAACCCTAACTCTAACTCTATCCTAGCGCTGAGGCTAACCCTAACCCTAACACTATCCTATGGCTGATGCTAACCCTAACCCTAACCCTAACACTATCCTAAGGCTGATGCTAACCCTAACACTAACACTATCCTAGGCCTGGTGCTAACCCTAACTCTAACCCTAACACTATTCTAGGGATGATGCTAACCCTAACCCTAATAATATCCTAGGGCTGATGCTAACCCTAACCCTAACCCTAACACTATCCTAGGGCTGATGCTATCCCTAACCCTAACCCTAACACTATCCTAGGGCTGATGCTAAAACTAACCCTAACCCTAATACTATCCTAGGGCTGATACTAACCCTAACCCTAACCCTAACACTATCCTAGGGCTGATGCTAACCCTAACCCTAACCCTAACACTATCCTAGGGCTGATGCTAACCCTAACCCTAACAATATCCTAGGCCTGATGATAACCCTAACCCTAACCCTAACACTATCCTAGGGCTGATGCTAAACCTAACCCTAACACTATCCTAGGGCTGATGCTAACCCTAACCCTAACCCTAACACTATCCTAAGTCTGATGCTAACCCTAGCCCTCACACTATCCTAGGCCTCATGATAACCCTAACCCTAACCTTAACACTATCCTTGGGCTGATGCTAACCCTAACCCTAACACTATCCTGGGCCTGATGCTAACCCTAACCCTAACCCTAACACTATTCTAGGGCTGATGCTAACCCTAACCCTAACACTATCCTTGGGCTGATGCTAACCCTAACCCTAACCCTAACACTATCCTAGGGCAGATGCTAACCCTAACGCTAACCGTAACACTATCCTTGAACTGATGCTAACCCTAACCCTAACCCTAACACTATCCTAGGGCTGATGCTAACCCTAACCCTAACACTAACACTCTCCAAGGGCTGATGCTAACCCTAACCTTAACCCTAACACTATCCTAGGGCTGATGCTAACCCTCACCCTAACTCTGCACTTTCTTAGGGCTGAGGCTAACCCTAACCCTAACACTATCCTACGGCTGATGCTAACCCTAACACTAACACTATCCTAGGGCTGATGCTAACCCTAACCCTAACACTAACACTATCCTAGGGCTGATGCTAACCCTAACCCTAACCCTAACACTATCCTAGGGCTGATGCTAACCCTAAGCCTAACAATATCCTAGGCCTGATGATAACCCTAACCCTAACACTAACACTATCCTAGGGCTGATGCTAAACCTAACCCTAACACTATCCTAGGGCTGATGCTAACCCTAACCCTAACTCTAACACTATCCAAAGTCTGATGCTAACCCTAGCCCTCACACTATCCTAGGCCTGATGATAACCCTAACCCTAACCTTAACACTATCCTAGGGCTGATGCTAACCCTAACACTAACACTATCCTAGGGCTGATGCTAACCCTAACCCTAACCCTAACATTATCCTAGGGCTGATGCTAACCCTAACCCTAACTCTAACACTATCTTAGGGCTGAGGTTAACCCTAACCCTAACACTATCCTACGGCTGATGCTAACCCTAACCCTAACCCTAACACTATCCTAGGGCTGATGCTAACCCTAACCCTAACACTATCCTAGGGCTGATGCTAACCCTAACCCTAACAATAACACTATCCTAGGGCTGATGCTAACCCTAACCCTAACACTATCCTAGGGCTGATGCTAACCCTAACACTAACCCTAACACTATCCTAGGGCTGATGCTAACCCTAACCCTAACACTAACAGTATCCTAGGGCGGATGCTAACCCTAACCCTAACCCTAACATTATCCTAGGGCTGATGCTAACCCTAACCCTAACACTATCCTAGGCCTGATGCTAACCCTAAGCCTAACCCTAACAATATCGTAGGGCTGATGATAACCCTAACCCTAACACTATCCTAGGGCTGATGCTAACCTAACCCTAACCCTAACACTATCCTAGGGCTGATGCTAACCCTACCCCTAACACTATCCTAGGCCTGATGATAACCCTAACCCTAACCATAACACCATCCTAGGGCTGATGCTAACCCTAAGCCTAACACTATCCAAGGGCTGATGCTAACCCTAACCCTAACCCTAACACTATCCTAGGGCTGATGCTAACCCTAACCGTAACACTATCCTAGGCCTGATGCTAACCCTAACCCTAACCCTAACACTATCCTAGGGCTGATGCTAACCCTAACCCTAACCCTAACACTATCCTAGAGCTGATGCTAACCCTAACCCTAACCCTAACCCTAACCCTAATACTATCCTAGGGCTGATGCTAACCCTAACCCTAACCCTAACACTATCCTAGGGCTGATGCTAACCCTAACCCTAACTCTAGCACTATCCTAGGGCTGAGGCTAACCCTAACCCTAACACTATCCTACGGCTGATGCTAACCCTAACCCTAACCCTAACACTATCCTAAGGCTGATGCTAACCCTAACACTAACACTATCCTAGGCCTGGTGCTAACCCTAACCCTAACCCTAACACTATTCTAGGGCTGATGCTAACCCTAACCCTAATAATATCCTAGGCTGATGCTAACCCTAACCCTAACCCTAACACTATCCTAGGGCTGATGCTATCCCTAACCCTAACCCTAACACTATCCTAGGGCTGATGCTAACCCTAACCCTAACCCTAATACTATCCTAGGGCTGATGCTAACCCTAACCCTAACCCGAACACTATCCTAGGGCTGATGCTAACCCTAACCCTAACCCTAACACTATCCTAGGGCTGATGCTAACCCTAAGCCTAACAATATCCTAGGCCTGATGATAACCCTAACCCTAACACTAACACTATCCTAGGGCTGATGCTAAACCTAACCCTAACACTATCCTAGGGCTGATGCTAACCCTAACCCTAACCCTAACACTATCCAAAGTCTGATGCTAACCCTAGCCCTCACACTATCCTAGGCCTGATGATAACCCTAACCCTAACCTTAACACTCTCCTAGGGCTGATGCTAACCCTAACCATAACCCTAACACTATCCTAGGGCTGATGCTAACCCTAACCATAACCCTAACACTATCCTAGAGCTGATGCTAACCCTAACCCTAACACTATCCTAGGCCTGATGATAACCCTAACCCTAACCCTGACACTATCCTAGGCCTGATGCTAACCCTAACCCTAACAATATCCTAGGGCTGATGCTAACCCTAACCCTAACCCTAACACTATCCTAGGCCTGATGCTAACCCTATCCCTAACCCTAACACTCTCCTAGGCCTGAGGGTAACCTTAACCCTAACACTATCCTAGGGCTGATGCTAACCCTAACCCTAACCCTAACACTATCCTAGGGCGGATGCTAACCCTAACCCTTACCCTAACACTATCCTAGGGCTGATGCTAACCCTAACACTAACACTATCCTAGGGCTGATGCTAACCCTAACCCTAACCCTAACATTATCCTAGGGCGGATGCTAACCCTAACCCTAAACCTAACACTATCCTAGGGCTGATGCTAACCCTAACCCTAACACTATCCTAGGGCTGATGCTAACCCTAACACTAACACTATCCTAGGGCTGATGCTAACCCTAACCCTAACCCTAACACTCTCCAAGGGCTGATGGTAACCCTAACCCTAACCCCAACACTATCCTAGGGCTGATGCTAACCCTAACCCTAACTCTACACTATCTTAGGGCTGAGGCTAACCCTAACCCTAACACTATCCTACGGCTGATGCTAACCCTAACCCTAAACCTAACACTATCCTAGGGCTGATGCTAACCCTAACCCTAACACTATCCTAGGCCTGATGCTAACCCTAACCCTAACCCTAACACTATCCTAGGGCTGATGCTAACTCTAACCCTAACACTATCCTAGGGCTGATGCTAACCCTAACCCTAACCCTAAAACTATCCTAGGGCTGATGCTAACCCTAACCCTAACACTATCCTAGGCCTGATGATAACCCTAACACTAACCCTAACACTATCCTAGGGCTGATGCTAACCCTAACCCTAACACTATCCTAGGGCTGATGCTAACCCTAACCCTAACCCAAACACTATCCTAGGGTTGATGCTAACCCTAACCCTAACACTATCCTAGGGCTGATGGTAACCCTAACCCTAACCCTAAGACTATCCTAGGGCTGATGCTAACCCTAACCCTAACACTATCCTAGGCCTGATGCTAACCCTAAGCCTAACCCTAACACTATCGTAGGGCTGATGCTAACCCTAACCCTAACACTATCCTAGGCCTGATGATAACCCTAACCCTAACCCTAACACCATCCTAGGGCTGATGCTAACCCTAAGCCTAACACTATCCTAGGGCTGATGCTAACCCTAACCCTAACCCTAACACTATCCTAGGCCTGATGCTAACCCTAACCCTAACCCTAACACTATCCTAGGGCTGATGCTAACCCTAACCCTAACCGTAACACTATCCTAGAGATGATGCTAACCCTAACCCTAACCCTAACCCTAACCCTAATACTATCGTAGGGCTGATGCTAACCCTAACCCTAACCCTAATACTATCCTAGGGCTGATGGTAACCCTAACCCTAACTCTAACTCTATCCTAGCGCTGAGGCTAACCCTAACCCTAACACTATCCTATGGCTGATGCTAACCCTAACCCTAACCCTAACACTATCCTAAGGCTGATGCTAACCCTAACACTAACACTATCCTAGGCCTGGTGCTAACCCTAACCCTAACCCTAACACTATTCTAGGGCTGATGCTAACCCTAACCCTAATAATATCCTAGGGCTGATGCTAACCCTAACCCTAACCCTAACACTATCCTAGGGCGGATGCTATCCCTAACCCTAACCCTAACACTATCCTAGGGCTGATGCTAAAACTAACCCTAACCCTAATACTATCCTAGGGCTGATACTAACCCTAACCCTAACCCTAACACTATCCTAGGGCTGATGCTAACCCTAACCCTAACCCTAACACTATCCTAGGGCTGATGCTAACCCTAACCCTAACAATATCCTAGGCCTGATGATAACCCTAACCCTAACCCTAACACTATCCTAGGGCTGATGCTAAACCTAACCCTAACACTATCCTAGGGCTGATGCTAACCCTAACCCTAACCCTAACACTATCCTAAGTCTGATGCTAACCCTAGCCCTCACACTATCCTAGGCCTCATGATAACCCTAACCCTAACCTTAACACTATCCTCGGGCTGATGCTAACCCTAACCATAACCCTAACACTATCCTAGAGCTGATGCTAACCCTAACCCTAACACTATCCTAGGCCTGATGATAACCCTAACCCTAACCCTGACACTATCCTAGGGCTGATGCTAACCCTAACCCTAACACTATCCTAGGGCTGATGCTAAAACTAACCCTAACCCTAACACTATCCTAGGCCTGATGCTAACCCTATCCCTAACCCTAACACTCTCCTAGGGCTGAGGGTAACCCTAACCCTAACACTATCCTAGGGCTGATGCTAACCCTAACCCTAACCCAAACACTATCCTAGGGTTGATGCTAACCCTAACCCTAACACTATCCTAGGGCTGATGCTAACCCTAACCCTAACCCTAACACTATCCTTGGGCTGATGCTAACCCTAACCCTAACACTATCCTGGGCCTGATGCTAACCCTAACCCTAACCCTAACACTATTCTAGGGCTGATGCTAACCCTAACCCTAACACTATCCTTGGGCTGATGCTAACCCTAACCCTAACCCTAACACTATCCTAGGGCAGATGCTAACCCTAACGCTAACCGTAACACTATCCTTGAACTGATGCTAACCCTAACCCTAACCCTAACACTATCCTAGGGCTGATGCTAACCCTAACCCTAACACTAACACTCTCCAAGGGCTGATGCTAACCCTAACCTTAACCCTAACACTATCCTAGGGCTGATGCTAACCCTCACCCTAACTCTGCACTTTCTTAGGGCTGAGGCTAACCCTAACCCTAACACTATCCTACGGCTGATGCTAACCCTAACACTAACATTATCCTAGGGCTGATGCTAACCCTAACCCTAACACTAACACTATCCTAGGGCTGATGCTAACCCTAACCCTAACCCTAACACTATCCTAGGGCTGATGCTAACCCTAAGCCTAACAATATCCTAGGCCTGATGATAACCCTAACCCTAACACTAACACTATCCTAGGGCTGATGCTAAACCTAACCCTAACACTATCCTAGGGCTGATGCTAACCCTAACCCTAACTCTAACACTATCCAAAGTCTGATGCTAACCCTAGCCCTCACACTATCCTAGGCCTGATTATAACCCTAACCCTAACCTTAACACTCTCCTAGGGCTGATGCTAACCCTAACCCTAACCCTAACACTATCCTAGGGCTGATGGTAACCCTAACCCTAACTCTAACTCTATCCTAGCGCTGAGGCTAACCCTAACCCTAACACTATCCTATGGCTGATGCTAACCCTAACCCTAACCCTAACACTATCCTAAGGCTGATGCTAACCCTAACACTAACACTATCCTAGGCCTGGTGCTAACCCTAACCCTAACCCTAACACTATTCTAGGGCTGATGCTAACCCTAACCCTAATAATATCCTAGGGCTGATGCTAACCCTAACCCTAACCCTAACACTATCCTAGGGCTGATGCTATCCCTAACCCTAACCCTAACACTATCCTAGGGCTGATGCTAAAACTAACCCTAACCCTAATACTATCCTAGGGCTGATACTAACCCTAACCCTAACCCTAACACTATCCTAGGGCTGATGCTAACCCTAACCCTAACCCTAACACTATCCTAGGGCTGATGCTAACCCTAACCCTAACAATATCCTAGGCCTGATGATAACCCTAACCCTAACCCTAACACTATCCTAGGGCTGATGCTAAACCTAACCCTAACACTATCCTAGGGCTGATGCTAACCCTAACCCTAACCCTAACACTATCCTAAGTCTGATGCTAACCCTAGCCCTCACACTATCCTAGGCCTCATGATAACCCTAACCCTAACCTTAACACTATCCTAGGGCTGATGCTAACCCTAACCATAACCCTAACACTATCCTAGAGCTGATGCTAACCCTAACCCTAACACTATCCTAGGCCTGATGATAACCCTAACCCTAACCCTGACACTATCCTAGGGCTGATGCTAACCCTAACCCTAACACTATCCTAGGGCTGATGCTAAACCTAACCCTAACCCTAACACTATCCTAGGCCTGATGCTAACCCTATCCCTAACCCTAACACTCTCCTAGGGCTGAGGGTAACCCTAACCCTAACACTATCCTAGGGCTGATGCTAACCCTAACCCTAACCCAAACACTATCCTAGGGTTGATGCTAACCCTAACCCTAACACTATCCTAGGGCTGATGCTAACCCTAACCCTAACCCTAACACTATCCTTGGGCTGATGCTAACCCTAACCCTAACACTATCCTGGGCCTGATGCTAACCCTAACCCTAACCCTAACACTATTCTAGGGCTGATGCTAACCCTAACCCTAACACTATCCTTGGGCTGATGCTAACCCTAACCCTAACCCTAACACTATCCTAGGGCAGATGCTAACCCTAACGCTAACCGTAACACTATCCTTGAACTGATGCTAACCCTAACCCTAACCCTAACACTATCCTAGGGCTGATGCTAACCCTAACCCTAACACTAACACTCTCCAAGGGCTGATGCTAACCCTAACCTTAACCCTAACACTATCCTAGGGCTGATGCTAACCCTCACCCTAACTCTGCACTTTCTTAGGGCTGAGGCTAACCCTAACCCTAACACTATCCTACGGCTGATGCTAACCCTAACACTAACATTATCCTAGGGCTGATGCTAACCCTAACCCTAACACTAACACTATCCTAGGGCTGATGCTAACCCTAACCCTAACCCTAACACTATCCTAGGGCTGATGCTAACCCTAAGCCTAACAATATCCTAGGCCTGATGATAACCCTAACCCTAACACTAACACTATCCTAGGGCTGATGCTAAACCTAACCCTAACACTATCCTAGGGCTGATGCTAACCCTAACCCTAACTCTAACACTATCCAAAGTCTGATGCTAACCCTAGCCCTCACACTATCCTAGGCCTGATTATAACCCTAACCCTAACCTTAACACTCTCCTAGGGCTGATGCTAACCCTAACCATAACCCTAACACTATCCTAGAGCTGATGCTAACCCTAACCCTAACACTATCCTAGGCCTGATGATAACCCTAACCCTAACCCTGACACTATCCTAGGCCTGATGCTAACCCTAACCCTAACAATATCCTAGGGCTGATGCTAACCCTAACCCTAACCCTAACACTATCCTAGGCCTGATGCTAACCCTAAGCCTAACCCTAACACTATCGTAGGGCTGATGCTAACCCTAACCCTAACACTATCCTAGGCCTGATGATAACCCTAACCCTAACCCTAACACCATCCTAGGGCTGATGCTAACCCTAAGCCTAACACTATCCTAGGGCTGATGCTAACCCTATCCCTAACCCTAACACTCTCCTAGGGCTGAGGGTAACCCTAACCCTAACACTATCCTAGGGCTGATGCTAACCCTAACCCTAACCCAAACACTATCCTAGGGCTGATGCTAACCCTAACCCTAACACTATCCTAGGGCTGATGCTAACCCTAACCCTAACCCTAACACTCTCCAAGGGCTGATGCTAACCCTAACCTTAACCCTAACACTATCCTAGGGCTGATGCTAACCCTAACCCTAACTCTGCACTTTCTTAGGGCTGAGGCTAACCCTAACCCTAACACTATCCTACGGCTGATGGTAACCCTAACACTAACACTATCCTAGGGCTGATGCTAACCCTAACCCTAACACTAACACTATCCTAGGGCTGATGCTAACCCTAACCCTAACCCTAACACTATCCTAGGGCTGATGCTAACCCTAACCCTAACACTAACACTCTCCAAGGGCTGATGCTAACCCTAACCTTAACCCTAACACTATCCTAGGGCTGATGCTAACCCTCACCCTAACTCTGCACTTTCTTAGGGCTGAGGCTAACCCTAACCCTAACACTATCCTACGGCTGATGCTAACCCTAACACTAACATTATCCTAGGGCTGATGCTAACCCTAACCCTAACACTAACACTATCCTAGGGCTGATGCTAACCCTAACCCTAACCCTAACACTATCCTAGGGCTGATGCTAACCCTAAGCCTAACAATATCCTAGGCCTGATGATAACCCTAACCCTAACACTAACACTATCCTAGGGCTGATGCTAAACCTAACCCTAACACTATCCTAGGGCTGATGCTAACCCTAACCCTAACTCTAACACTATCCAAAGTCTGATGCTAACCCTAGCCCTCACACTATCCTAGGCCTGATTATAACCCTAACCCTAACCTTAACACTCTCCTAGGGCTGATGCTAACCCTAACCATAACCCTAACACTATCCTAGAGCTGATGCTAACCCTAACCCTAACACTATCCTAGGCCTGATGATAACCCTAACCCTAACCCTGACACTATCCTAGGCCTGATGCTAACCCTAACCCTAACAATATCCTAGGGCTGATGCTAACCCTAACCCTAACCCTAACACTATCCTAGGCCTGATGCTAACCCTAAGCCTAA
This sequence comes from Lemur catta, assembly GCF_020740605.2. Classification (NCBI taxonomy): domain Eukaryota; kingdom Metazoa; phylum Chordata; class Mammalia; order Primates; family Lemuridae; genus Lemur; species Lemur catta. The sequence continues at coordinate 951,750 of NW_025423859.1, read as the reverse complement.
CCCTAACACTATCGTAGGGCTGATGCTAACCCTAACCCTAACACTATCCTAGGCCTGATGATAACCCTAACCCTAACCCTAACACCATCCTAGGGCTGATGCTAACCCTAAGCCTAACACTATCCTAGGGCTGATGCTAACCCTAACCCTAACCCTAACACTATCCTAGGGCTGATGCTAACCCTAACCCTAACACTATCCTAGGCCTGATGCTAACCCTAACCCTAACCCTAACACTATCCTAGGGCTGATGCTAACCCTAACCCTAACCCTAACACTATCCTAGAGATGATGCTAACCCTAACCCTAACCCTAACCCTAACCCTAATACTATCCTAGGGCTGATGCTAACCCTAACCCTAACCCTAACACTATCCTAGGGCTGATGGTAACCCTAACCCTAACTCTAACTCTATCCTAGCGCTGAGGCTAACCCTAACCCTAACACTATCCTATGGCTGATGCTAACCCTAACCCTAACCCTAACACTATCCTAAGGCTGATGCTAACCCTAACACTAACACTATCCTAGGCCTGGTGCTAACCCTAACCCTAACCCTAACACTATTCTAGGGCTGATGCTAACCCTAACCCTAATAATATCCTAGGGCTGATGCTAACCCTAACCCTAACCCTAACACTATCCTAGGGCTGATGCTATCCCTAACCCTAACCCTAACACTATCCTAGGGCTGATGCTAACCCTAACCCTAACCCTAATACTATCCTAGGGCTGATACTAACCCTAACCCTAACACTAACACTATCCTAGGGCTGATGCTAACCCTAACCCTAACCCTAACATTATCCTAGGGCGGATGCTAACCCTAACCCTAACCCTAACACTATCCTAGGGCTGATGCTAACCCTAACCCTAACACTATCCTAGGGCTGATGCTAACCCTAACACTAACACTATCCTAGGGCTGATGCTAACCCTAACCCTAACACTAACACTCTCCAAGGGCTGATGCTAACCCTAACCTTAACCCTAACACTATCCTAGGGCTGATGCTAACCCTAACCCTAACTCTGCACTTTCTTAGGGCTGAGGCTAACCCTAACCCTAACACTATCCTACGGCTGATGGTAACCCTAACACTAACACTATCCTAGGGCTGATGCTAACCCTAACCCTAACACTAACACTATCCTAGGGCTGATGCTAACCCTAACCCTAACCCTAACACTATCCTAGGGCTGATGCTAACCCTAAGCCTAACAATATCCTAGGCCTGATGATAACCCTAACCCTAACACTAACACTATCCTAGGGCTGATGCTAAATCTAACCCTAACACTATCCTAGGGCTGATGCTAACCCTAACCCTAACCCTAACACTATCCAAAGTCTGATGCTAACCCTAGCCCTCACACTATCCTAGGCCTGATGATAACCCTAACCCTAACCTTAACACTCTCCTAGGGCTGATGCTAACCCTAACCATAACCCTAACACTATCCTAGAGCTGATGCTAACCCTAACCCTAACACTATCCTAGGCCTGATGATAACCCTAACCCTAACCCTGACACTATCCTAGGCCTGATGCTAACCCTAACCCTAACAATATCCTAGGGCTGATGCTAACCCTAACCCTAACCCTAACACTATCCTAGGCCTGATGCTAACCCTATCCCTAACCCTAACACTCTCCTAGGCCTGAGGGTAACCTTAACCCTAACACTATCCTAGGGCTGATGCTAACCCTAACCCTAACGCAAACACTATCCTTGGGCTGATGCTAACCCTAACTCTAACCCTAACACTATCCTAGGGCAGATGCTAACCCTAACGCTAACCGTAACACTATCCTTGAACTGATGCTAACCCTAACCCTAACCCTAACACAATCCTAGGCCTGAGGATAACCCTAACCCTAACCCTAACACTATCCTAGGATTTATGTTAACCCTAACCCTAACACTATCCTAGGGCTGATGCTAACCCTAACCCTATCCCTAACACTATCCTAGGGCGGATGCTAACCCTAACCCTTACCCTAACACTATCCTAGGGCTGATGCTAACCCTAACACTAACACTATCCTAGGGCTGATGCTAACCCTAACCCTACCCCTAACATTATCCTAGGGCGGATGCTAACCCTAACCCTAAACCTAACACTATCCTAGGGCTGATGCTAACCCTAACCCTAACACTATCCTAGGGCTGATGCTAACCCTAACACTAACACTATCCTAGGGCTGATGCTAACCCTAACCCTAACCCTAACACTCTCCAAGGGCTGATGGTAACCCTAACCCTAACCCCAACACTATCCTAGGGCTGATGCTAACCCTAACCCTAACTCTACACTATCTTAGGGCTGAGGCTAACCCTAACCCTAACACTATCCTACGGCTGATGCTAACCCTAACCCTAAACCTAACACTATCCTAGGGCTGATGCTAACCCTAACCCTAACACTATCCTAGGCCTGATGCTAACCCTAACCCTAACCCTAACACTATCCTAGGGCTGATGCTAACCCTAACCCTAACACTATCCTAGGGCTGATGCTAACCCTAACCCTAACCCTAAAACTATCCTAGGGCTGATGATAACCCTAACCCTAACACTATCCTAGGCCTGATGATAACCCTAACCCTAACCCTAACACTATCCTAGGGCTGATGCTAACCTAACCCTAACACTATCCTAGGGCTCATGCTAACCCTAACCCTAACCCAAACACTATCCTAGGGTTGATGCTAACCCTAACCCTAACACTATCCTAGGGCTGATGCTAACCCTAACCCTAACCCTAAGACTATCCTAGGGCTGATGCTAACCCTAACCCTAACACTATCCTAGGCCTGATGCTAACCCTAAGCCTAACCCTAACACTATCGTAGGGCTGATGCTAACCCTAACCCTAACACTATCCTAGGCCTGATGATAACCCTAACCCTAACCCTAACACCATCCTAGGGCTGATGCTAACCCTAAGCCTAACAATATCCTAGGGCTGATGCTAACCCTAACCCTAACCCTAACACTATCCTAGGGCTGATGCTAACCCTAACCCTAACACTATCCTAGGCCTGATGCTAACCCTAACCCTAACCCTAACACTATCCTAGGGCTGATGCTAACCCTAACCCTAACCCTAACACTATCCTAGAGATGATGCTAACCCTAACCCTAACCCTAACCCTAACCCTAATACTATCCTAGGGCTGATGCTAACCCTAACCCTAACCCTAACACTATCCTAGGGCTGATGGTAACCCTAACCCTAACTCTAACTCTATCCTAGCGCTGAGGCTAACCCTAACCCTAACACTATCCTATGGCTGATGCTAACCCTAACCCTAACCCTAACACTATCCTAAGGCTGATGCTAACCCTAACACTAACACTATCCTAGGCCTGGTGCTAACCCTAACCCTAACCCTAACACTATTCTAGGGCTGATGCTAACCCTAACCCTAATAATATCCTAGGGCTGATGCTAACCCTAACCCTAACCCTAACACTATCCTAGGGCTGATGCTATCCCTAACCCTAACCCTAACACTATCCTAGGGCTGATGCTAACCCTAACCCTAACCCTAATACTATCCTAGGGCTGATACTAACCCTAACCCTAACCCTAACACTATCCTAGGGCTGATGCTAACCCTAACCCTAACCCTAACACTATCCTAGGGCTGATGCTAACCCTAACCCTAACAATATCCTAGGCCTGATGATAACCCTAACCCTAACCCTAACACTATCCTAGGGCTGATGCTAAACCTAACCCTAACACTATCCTAGGGCTGATGCTAACCCTAACCCTAACCCTAACACTATCCTAAGTCTGATGCTAACCCTAGCCCTCACACTATCCTAGGCCTCATGATAACCCTAACCCTAACCTTAACACTATCCTAGGGCTGATGCTAACCCTAACCATAACCCTAACACTATCCTAGAGCTGATGCTAACCCTAACCCTAACACTATCCTAGGCCTGATGATAACCCTAACCCTAACCCTGACACTATCCTAGGGCTGATGCTAACCCTAACCCTAACACTATCCTAGGGCTGATGCTAAACCTAACCCTAACCCTAACACTATCCTAGGGTTGATGCTAACCCTAACCCTAACACTATCCTAGGGCTGATGCTAACCCTAACCCTAACCCTAACACTATCCTTGGGCTGATGCTAACCCTATCCCTAACCCTAACACTCTCCTAGGGCTGAGGGTAACCGTAACCCTAACACTATCCTAGAGCTGATGCTAACCCTAACCCTAACACTATCCTAGGCCTGATGATAACCCTATCCCTAACCCTAACACTCTCCTAGGGCTGAGGGTAACCGTAACCCTAACACTATCCTAGGGCTGATGCTAACCCTAACCCTAACCCAAACACTATCCTAGGGTTGATGCTAACCCTAACCCTAACACTATCCTAGGGCTGATGCTAACCCTAACCCTAACCCTAACACTATCCTTGGGCTGATGCTAACCCTAACCCTAACACTATCCTGGGCCTGATGCTAACCCTAACCCTAACCCTAACACTATTCTAGGGCTGATGCTAACCCTAACCCTAACACTATCCTTGGGCTGATGCTAACCCTAACCCTAACCCTAACACTATCCTAGGGCAGATGCTAACCCCAACGCTAACCGTAACACTATCCTTGAACTGATGCTAACCCTAACCCTAACCCTAACACTATCCTAGGCCTGATGATAACCCTAACCCTAACCCTAACACTATCCTAGGATTTATGTTAACCCTAACCCTAACACTATCCTAGGGCCGATGCTAACCCTAACCCTAACCCTAACACCATCATAGGGCTGATGCTAACCCTAACACTAACACTATCCTAGGGCTGATGCTAACCCTAACCCTAACCCTAACATTATCCTAGGGCGGATGCTAACCCTAACCCTAACCCTAACACTATCCTAGGGCTGATGCTAACCCTAACCCTAACACTATCCTAGGGCTGATGCTAACCCTAACACTAACACTATCCTAGGGCTGATGCTAACCCTAACCCTAACACTAACACTCTCCAAGGGCTGATGCTAACCCTAACCTTAACCCTAACACTATCCTAGGGCTGATGCTAACCCTAACCCTAACTCTGCACTTTCTTAGGGCTGAGGCTAACCCTAACCCTAACACTATCCTACGGCTGATGCTAACCCTAACCCTAACCCTAACACTATCCTAGGGCTGATGCTAACCCTAACCCTAACACTATCCTAGGCCTGATGCTAACCCTAACCCTAACCCTAACACTATCCTAGGCCTGATGCTAACCCTAACGCTAACACTATCCTAGGGCTGATGCTAACCCTAACCCTAACCCTAACACTATCCTAGGGCTGATGCTAACCCTAACCCTAACACTATCCTAGGGCTGATGCTAACCATAACCCTAACCCTAACACTATCCTAAGTCTGATGCTAACCCTAGACCTCACACTATCCTAGGCCTGATGATAACCCTAACACTAACCCTGACACTATCCTAGGGCTGATGCTAACCCTAACCCTAACAATATCCTAGGCCTGATGATAACCCTAACACTAACCCTGACACTATCCTAGGGCTGATGCTAAACCTAACCCTAACACTATCCTAGGGCTGATGCTAACCCTAACCCTAACCCTAACACTATCCTAAGTCTGATGCTAACCCTAGCCCTCACACTATCATAGGCCTGATGATAACCCTAACCCTAACCTTAACACTATCCTATGGCTGATGCTAACCCTAACCATAACCCTAACACTATCCTAGAGCTGACGCTAACCCTAACCCTAACACTATCCTAGGCCTGATGATAACCCTAACCCTAACCCTGACACTATCCTCGGGCTGATGCTAACCCTAACCCTAACACTATCCTAGGGCTGATGCTAACCCTAACCCTAACCCTAACACTATCCTAGGCCTGATGCTAACCCTATCCCTAACCCTAACACTCTCCTAGGGCTGAGGGTAACCCTAACCCTAACACTATCCTAGGGCTGATGCTAACCCTAACCCTAACCCAAGCACTATCCTAGGGTTGATGCTAACCCTAACCCTAACACTATCCTAGGGCTGATGCTAACCCTAACCCTAACCCTAACACTATCCTTGGCCTGATGCTAACCCTAACCCTAACACTATCCTGGGCCTGATGCTAACCCTAACCCTAACCCTAACACTATCCTAGGGCTGATGCTAACCCTAACCCTAACACTATCCTTGGGCTGACGCTAACCATAACCTTAACCCTAACACTATCCTAGGGCAGATGCTAACCATAACGCTAACCGTAACACTATCCTTGAAGTGATGCTAACCCTAACCCTAACCCTAACACTATCCTAGGCCTGATGATAACCCTAACCCTAACCCTAACACTATCCTAGGATTTATGTTAACCCTAAACCTAACACTATCCTAGGGCGGATGCTAACCCTAACCCTAACCCTAACACTATCCTAGGGCTGATGCTAACCCTAACACTAACACTATCCTAGGGCTGATGCTAACCCTAACCCTAACCCTAACATTATCCTAGGGCGGATGCTAACCCTAACCCTAACCCTAACACTATCCTAGGGCTGATGCTAAACCTAACCCTAACACTATCCTAGGGCTGATGCTAACCCTAACCCTAACCCTAACACTATCCTAAGTCTGATGCTAACCCTAGCCCTCACACTATCATAGGCCTGATGATAACCCTAACCCTAACCTTAACACTATCCTAGGGCTGATGCTAACCCTAACCATAACCCTAACACTATCCTAGAGCTGATGCTAACCCTAACCCTAACACTATCCTAGGCCTGATGATAACCCTAACCCTAACCCTGACACTATCCTCGGGCTGATGCTAACCCTAACCCTAACACTATCCTAGGGCTGATGCTAACCCTAACCCTAACCCTAACACTATCCTAGGCCTGATGCTAACCCTATCCCTAACCCTAACACTCTCCTAGGGCTGAGGGTAACCCTAACCCTAACACTATCCTAGGGCTGATGCTAACCCTAACCCTAACCCAAACACTATCCTAGGGTTGATGCTAACCCTAACCCTAACACTATCCTAGGGCTGATGCTAACCCTAACCCTAACCCTAACACTATCCTTGGGCTGATGCTAACCCTAACCCTAACACTATCCTGGGCCTGATGCTAACCCTAATCCTAACCCTAACACTATCCTAGGGCTGATGCTAACCCTAACCCTAACAGTATCCTTGGGCTGACGCTAACCATAACCTTAACCCTAACACTATCCTAGGGCAGATGCTAACCATAACGCTAACCGTAACACTATCCTTGAACTGATGCTAACCCTAACCCTAACCCTAACACTATCCTAGGCCTGATGATAACCCTAACCCTAACCCTAACACTATCCTAGGATTTATGTTAACCCTAACCCTAACACTATCCTAGGGCGGATGCTAACCCTAACCCTAACCCTAACACTATCCTAGGGCTGATGCTAACCCTAACACTAACACTATCCTAGGGCTGATGCTAACACTAACCCTAACCCTAACATTATCCTAGGGCGGATGCTAACCCTAACCCTAACCCTAACACTATCCTAGGGCTGATGCTAACCCTAACCCTAACACTATCCTAGGGCTGATGCTAACCCCAACACTAACACTATCCTAGGGCTGATGCTAACCCTAACCCTAACACTAACACTCTCCAAGGGCTGATGCTAACCCTAACCTTAACCCTAACACTATCCTAGGGCTGATGCTAACCCTAACCCTAACTCTACACTATCTTAGGGCTGAGGCTAACCCTAACCCTAATACTATCCTACGGCTGATGCTAACCCTAACCCTAACCCTAACACTATCCTAGGGCTGATGCTAACCCTAACCCTAACACTATCCTAGGCCTGATGCTAACCCTAACCCTAACCCTAACACTATCCTAGGCCTGATGGTAACCCTAACCCTAACACTATCCTAGGGCTGATGCTAACCCTAACCCTAACCCTAACACTATCCTAGGGCTGATGCTAACCCTAACCCTAACACTATCCTATGCCTGATGATAACCCTAACCCTAACCCTAACACTATCCTAGGGCTGATGCTAACCCTAACCCTAACACTATCCTAGGGCTGATGCTAACCATAACCCTAACCCTAACACTATCCTAAGTCTGATGCTAACCCTAGACCTCACACTATACTAGGCCTGATGATAACCATAACCCCAACCTTAACACTATCCTAGGGCTGATGCTAACCCTAACCCTAACCCTAACACTATCCTAGAGCTGATGCTAACCCTAACCCTAACACTATCCTAGGCCTGATGATAACACTAACACTAACCCTGACACTATCCTAGGGCTGATGCTAACCCTAACCCTAACGCTATCCTAGGGCTGATGCTAACACTAACCCTAACCCTAACCCTAACACTATTAGGCCTGATGCTAACCCTATCCCTAACCCTAACACTCTCCTAGGGCTGAGCCTAACCCTAACCCTAACACTATCCTAGGGCTGATGCTAACCCTAACCCTAACCCAAACACTATCCTAGGGTTGATGCTAACCCTAACCCTAACACTATCCTAGGGCTGATGCTAACCCTAACCCTAACCCTAACACTATCCTTGGACTGATGCTAACCCTAACCCTAACACTATCCTGGGCCTGATGCTAACCCTAACCCTAACCCTAACACTATCCTAGGGCTGATGCTAACCCTAACCCTAACCCTAACACTATACTTGGGCTGATGCTAACACTAACCCTAACACTATCCTAGGGCTGATGCTAACCCTAACCCTAACACTATCCTTGGGCTGATGCTAACCCTAACCCTAACCCTAACAATATCCTAGGGCAGATGCTAACCCTAACCTAACCCTAACACTATACTTGGGCTGATGCTAACCCTAACCCTAACACTATCCTGGGCCTGATGCTAACTCTAACCCTAACCCTAACACTATCCTAGGGCTGATGCTAACCCTAACCCTAACACTATCCTTGGGCTGATGCTAACCTTAACCCTAACCCTAACAATATCCTATGGCAGATGCTAACACTAACGCTAACCCTAACACTATCCTTGAACTGATGCTAACCCTAACCCTAACCCTAACACTATCCTAGGCCTGATGCTAACCCTAACCCTAACCCTAACACTCTCCTAGGGTTTATGTTAACCCTAACCCTACCACTATCCTAGGGCTGATGCTAACCCTAACCCTAACCCTAACACTATCCTAGGGCGGATGCTAACCCTAACCCTAACTCTAACACTATCTTAGGGCTGAGGCTAACCCTAACCCTAACACTATCCTACGGCTGATGCTAACCCTAACCCTAACCCTAAGACTATCCTAGGGCTGATGCTAACCCTAACCCTAACACTATCCTAGGCCTGATGCTAACCCTAAGCCTAACCCTAACACTATCGTAGGGCTGATGCTAACCCTAACCCTAACACTATCCTAGGGCTGATGCTAACCTAACCCTAACCCTAACACTATCCTAGGGCTGATGCTAACCCTAACCCTAAAACTATCCTAGGCCTGATGATAACCCTAACCCTAACCCTAACACCATCCTAGGGCTGATGCTAACCCTAAGCCTAACACTATCCTAGGGCTGATGCTAACCCTAACCCTAACCCTGACACTATCCTAGGGCTGATGCTAACCCTAACCCTAACACGATCCTAGGAATGATGCTAACCCCAACCCTAACCCTAACACTATCCTAGGGCTGATGCTAACCCTAACCCTAACCCGAACACTATCCTAGAGCTGATGCTAACCCTAACCCTAACCCTAACACTATCCTAGGGCTGATGCTAACCCTAACCCTAACTCTAACACTATCCTAGGGCTGAGGCTAACCCTAACCCTAACACTATCCTACGGCTGATGCTAACCCTAACCCTAACCCAAACATTATCCTAAGGCTGATGCTAACCCTAACACTAACACTATCCTAGGCCTGGTGCTAACCCTAACCATAACCCAAACACTATTCTAGGGCTGATGCTAACCCTAACCCTAATAATATCCTAGGGCTGATGCTAACCCTAACCCTAACCCTAACACTATCCTAGGGCTGATGCTATCCCTAACACTAACCCTAACACTATCCTAGGGCTGATGCTAACCCTAACCCTAACCCTAATACTATCCTAGGGCTGATGCTAACCCTAACCCTAATCCTAACACTATCCTAGGGCTGATGCTCACCCTAACCCTAACCCTAACACTATCCTAGGGCGGATGCTAACCCTAACCCTAACCCTAACACTATCCTAGGGCTGATGCTAACCCTAACACTAACACTATCCTAGGGCTGATGCTAACCCTAACCCTAACCCTAACATTATCCTAGGGCTGATGCTAACCCTAACCCTAACTCTAACACTATCTTAGGGCTGAGGCTAACCCTAAGCCTAACACTATCCTACGGCTGATGCTAACCCTAACCCTAACCCTAAAACTATCCTAGGGCTGATGCTAACCCTAACCCTAACCCTATCCTAGGGCTGATGCTAACCCTAACCCTAACCCTAACACTATCCTAGGGCTGATGCTAACCCTAACCCTAACACTATCCTAGGGCTGATGCTAACCCTAACCCTAACCCTAACACTATCCTAGGGCTGATGCTAACCCTAACCCTAACCCTAACACTATCCTAGGGCAGATGCTAACCCTAACCCTAACCCTAACACTATCCTAGGGCTGATGCTAACCCTAACACTAACACTATCCTAGGGCTGATGCTAACCCTAACCCTAACCCTAACACTATCCTAGGGCGGATGCTAACCCTAACCCTAACTCTAACACTATCTTAGGGCTGAGGCTAACCCTAACCCTAACACTATCCTACGGCTGATGCTAACCCTAACCCTAACCCTAAGACTATCCTAGGGCTGATGCTAACCCTAACCCTAACACTATCCTAGGCCTGATGCTAACCCTAAGCCTAACCCTAACACTATCGTAGGGCTGATGATAACCCTAACCCTAACACTATCCTAGGGCTGATGCTAACCTAACCCTAACCCTAACACTATCCTAGGGCTGATGCTAACCCTAACCCTAACACTATCCTAGGCCTGATGATAACCCTAACCCTAACCCTAACACCATCCTAGGGCTGATGCTAACCGTAAGCCTAACACTATCCTAGGGCTGATGCTAACCCTAACCCTAACCCTAACACTATCCTAGGGCTGATGCTAACCCTAACCCTAACACTATCCTAGGCCTGATGCTAACCCTAACACTAACCCTAACACTATCCTAGGGCTGATGCTAACCCTAACCCTAACCCTAACACTATCCTAGAGCTGATGCTAACCCTAACCCTAACCCTAACCCTAACCCTAATACTATCCTAGGGCTGATGCTAACCCTAACCCTAACCCTAACACTATCCTAGGGCTGATGCTAACCCTAACCCTAACTTTAACACTATCCTAGGGCTGAGGCTAACCCTAACCCTAACACTATCCTACGGCTGATGCTAACCCTAACCCTAACCCAAACACAATCCTAAGGCTGTTGCTAACCCTAACCCTAACACTATCCTAGGGCTGATGCTAACCCTAACCCTAACACTAACACTATCCTAGGGCTGATGCTAACCCTAACCCTAACACTAACACTATCCTAGGGCTGATGCTAACCCTAACCCTAACACTCTCCTAGGCCTGATGCTAACCCTATCCCTATCCCTAACACTATCCTAGGGCTGATGCTAACCCTAAGGCTAATAATATCCTAGGGCTGATGCTAACCCTAACCCTAACCCTAACACTATCCTAGGGCTGATGCTAACCCTAACCCTAACCCTAACACTATCCTAGGGCTGATGCTAACCCTAACCCTAACCCTAACACTATCCTAGGGCTGATGCTTACCCTAACCCTAACAATATCCTAGGCCTGATGATATCCATAACCCTAAACCTAACACTATCCTAGGGCTGATGCTAACCCTAACCCTAACCCTAAAACTATCCTAGGGCTGATGCTAACCCTAACCCTAACACTATCCTAGGCCTGATGATAACCCTAACCCTAACCCTAACACTATCCTAGGGCTGATGCTAACCCTAACCCTAACACTATTCTAGGGCTGATGCTAACCCTAACCCTAACCCAAACACTATCCTAGGGTTGATGCTAACCCTAACCCTAACACTATCCTAGGGCTGATGCTAACCCTAACCCTAACACTATCCTAGGCCTGATGCTAACCCTAAGCCTAACCCTAACACTATCGTAGGGCTGATGCTAACCCTAACCCTAACACTATCCTAGGCCTGATGATAACCCTAATCCTAACCCTAACACCATCCTAGGGCTGATGCTAACCCTAAGCCTAACACTATCCTAGGGCTGATGCTAACCCTAACCCTAACCCTAACACTATCCTAGGGCTGATGCTAACCCTAACCCTAACACTATCCTAGGCCTGATGCTAACCCTAACCCTAACCCTAACACTATCCTAGGGCTGATGCTAACCCTAACCCTAACCCTAACACTATCCTAGAGATGATGCTAACCCTAACCCAAACCCTAACCCTAACCCTAATACTATCCTAGGGCTGATGCTAACCCTAACCCTAACCCTAACACTATCCTAGGGCTGATGGTAACCCTAACCCTAACTCTAACTCTATCCTTGGGCTGAGGCTAACCCTAACCCTAACACTATCCTATGGCTGATGCTAACCCTAACCCTAACCCTAACACTATCCTAAGGCTGATGCTAACCCTAACACTAACACTATCCTAGGCCTGGTGCTAACCCTAACCCTAACCCTAACACTATTCTAGGGCTGATGCTAACCCTAACCCTAATAATATCCTAGGGCTGATGCTAACCCTAACCCTAACCCTAACACTATCCTAGGGCTGATGCTATCCCTAACCCTAACCCTAACACTATCCTAGGGCTGATGCTAACCCTAACCCTAACCCTAATACTATCCTAGGGCTGATACTAACCCTAACCCTAACCCTAACACTATCCTAGGGCTGATGCTAACCCTAACCCTAACCCTAACACTATCCTAGGGCTGATGCTAACCCTAACCCTAACAATATCCTAGGCCTGATGATAACCCTAACCCTAACCCTAACACTATCCTAGGGCTGATGCTAAACCTAACCCTAACACTATCCTAGGGCTGATGCTAACCCTAACCCTAACCCTAACACTATCCTTAGTCTGATGCTAACCCTAGCCCTCACACTATCCTAGGCCTCATGATAACCCTAACCCTAACCTTAACACTATCGTAGGGCTGATGCTAACCCTAACAATAACCCTAAAACTATCCTAGAGCTGATGCTAACCCTAACCCTAACACTATCCTAGGCCTGATGATAACCCTAACCCTAACCCTGACACTATCCTAGGGCTGATGCTAACCCTAACCCTAACACTATCCTAGGGCTGATGCTAAACCTAACCCTAACCCTAACACTATCCTAGGCCTGATGCTAACCCTATCCCTAACCCTAACACTCTCCTAGGGCTGAGGGTAACCCTAACCCTAACACTATCCTAGGGCTGATGCTAACCCTAACCCTAACCCAAACACTATCCTAGGGTTGATGCTAACCCTAACCCTAACACTATCCTAGGGCTGATGCTAACCCTAACCCTAACCCTAACACTATCCTTGGGCTGATGCTAACCCTAACCCTAACACTATCCTGGGCCTGATGCTAACCCTAACCCTAACCCTAACACTATTCTAGGGCTGATGCTAACCCTAACCCTAACACTATCCTTGGGCTGATGCTAACCCTAACCCTAACCCTAACACTATCCTAGGGCAGATGCTAACCCTAACGCTAACCGTAACACTATCCTTGAACTGATGCTAACCCTAACCCTAACCCTAACACTATCCTAGGCCTGATGATAACCCTAACCCTAACCCTAACACTATCCTAGGATTTATGTTAACCCTAACCCTAACACTATCCTAGGGCGGATGCTAACCCTAACCCTAACCCTAACACCATCATAGGGCTGATGCTAACCCTAACACTAACACTATCCTAGGGCTGATGCTAACCCTAACCCTAACCCTAACATTATCCTAGGGCGGATGCTAACCCTAACCCTAACCCTAACACTATCCTAGGGCTGATGCTAACCCTAACCCTAACACTATCCTAGGGCTGATGCTAACCCTAACACTAACACTATCCTAGGGCTGATGCTAACCCTAACCCTAACACTAACACTCTCCAAGGGCTGATGCTAACCCTAACCTTAACCCTAACACTATCCTAGGGCTGATGCTAACCCTAACCCTAACTCTGCACTTTCTTAGGGCTGAGACTAACCCTAACCCTAACACTATCCTACGGCTGATGCTAACCCTAACCCTAACCCTAACACTATCCTAGGGCTGATGCTAACCCTAACCCTAACACTATCCTAGGCCTGATGCTAACCCTAACCCTAACCCTAACACTATCCTAGGCCTGATGCTAACCCTAACCCTAACACTATCCTAGGGCTGATGCTAACCCTAACCCTAACCCTAACGCTATCCTAGGGCTGATGCTAACCCTAACCCTAACACTATCCTATGCCTGATGATAACCCTAACCCTAACCCTAACACTATCCTAGGGCTGATGCTAACCCTAACCCTAACACTATCATAGGGCTGATGCTAACCATAACCCTAACCCTAACACTATCCTAAGTCTGATGCTAACCCTAGACCTCACACTATACTAGGCCTGATGATAACCATAACCCTAACATTAACACTATCCTAGGGCTGATGCTAACCCTAACCCTAACCCTAACACTATCCTAGAGCTGATGCTAACCCTAACCCTAACACTATCCTAGGCCTGATGATAACCCTAACACTAACCCTGACACTATCCTAGGGCTGATGCTAACCCTAACCCTAACAATATCCTAGGCCTGATGATAACCCTAACACTAACCCTAACACTATCCTAGGGCTGATGCTAAACCTAACCCTAACACTATCCTAGGGCTGATGCTAACCCTAACCCTAACCCTAACACTATCCTAAGTCTGATGCTAACCCTAGCCCTCACACTATCATAGGCCTGATGATAACCCTAACCCTAACCTTAACACTATACTAGGGCTGATGCTAACCCTAACCATAACCCTAACACTATCCTAGAGCTGATGCTAACCCTAACCCTAACACTATCCTAGGCCTGATGATAACCCTAACCCTAACCCTGACACTATCCTAGGGCTGATGCTAACCCTAACCCTAACACTATCCTAGGGCTGATGCTAACCCTAACCCTAACCCTAACACTATCCTAGGCCTGATGCTAACCCTATCCCTAACCCTAACACTCTCCTAGGGCTGAGGGTAACCCTAACCCTAACACTATCCTAGGACTGATGCTAACCCTAACCCTAACCCAAACACTATCCTAGGGTTGATGCTAACCCTAACCCTAACACTATCCTAGGGCTGATGCTAACCCTAACCCTAACCCTAACACTATCCTTGGGCTGATGCTAACCCTAACCCTAACACTATCCTAGGGCTGATGCTAACCCTAACCCTAACCCTAACACTATCCTAGGGCTGATGCTAACCCTAACCCTAACACTATCCTTGGGCTGACGCTAACCATAACCTTAACCCTAACACTATCCTAGGGCAGATGCTAACCATAACGCTAACCGTAACACTATCCTTGAACTGATGCTAACCCTAACCCTAACCCTAACACTATCCTAGGCCTGATGATAACCCTAACCCTAACACTATCCTTGGGCTGATGCTAACCCTAACCCTAACCCTAACACTATCCTATGCCTGATGTTAACCCTAACCCTAACCCTAACACTATCCTAGGGCTGATGCTAACCCTAACCCTAACACTATCCTAGGGCTGATGCTAACCATAACCCTAACCCTAACACTATCCTAAGTCTGATGCTAACCCTAGACCTCACACTATACTAGGCCTGATGATAACCATAACCCCAACCTTAACACTATCCTAGGGATGATGCTAACCCTAACCCTAACCCTAACACTATCCTAGAGCTGATGCTAACCCTAACCCTAACACTATCCTAGGCCTGATGATAACACTAACACTAACCCTGACACTATCCTAGGGCTGATGCTAACCCTAACCCTAACGCTATCCTAGGGCTGATGCTAACACTAACCCTAACCCTAACCCTAACACTATTAGGCCTGATGCTAACCCTATCCCTAACCCTAACACTCTCCTAGGGCTGAGCCTAACCCTAACCCTAACACTATCCTAGGGCTGATGCTAACCCTAACCCTAACCCAAACACTATCCTAGGGTTGATGCTAACCCTAACCCTAACACTATCCTAGGGCTGATGCTAACCCTAACCCTAACCCTAACACTATCCTTGGACTGATGCTAACCCTAACCCTAACACTATCCTGGGCCTGATGCTAACCCTAACCCTAACCCTAACACTATCCTAGGGCTGATGCTAACCCTAACCCTAACCCTAACACTATACTTGGGCTGATGCTAACACTAACCCTAACACTATCCTAGGGCTGATGCTAACCCTAACCCTAACACTATCCTTGGGCTGATGCTAACCCTAACCCTAACCCTAACAATATCCTATGGCAGATGCTAACCCTAACCCTAACCCTAACACTATACTTGGGCTGATGCTAACCCTAACCCTAACACTATCCTGGGCCTGATGCTAACCCTAACCCTAACCCTAACACTATCCTAGGGCTGATGCTAACCCTAACCCTAACACTATCCTTGGGCTGATGCTAACCTTAACCCTAACCCTAACAATATCCTATGGCAGATGCTAACACTAACGCTAACCCTAACACTATCCTTGAACTGATGCTAACCCTAACCCTAACCCTAACACTATCCTAGGCCTGATGCTAACCCTAACCCTAACCCTAACACTCTCCTAGGGTTTATGTTAACCCTAACCCTAACACTATCCTAGGGCTGATGCTAACCCTAACCCTAACCCTAACACTATCCTAGGGCGGATGCTAACCCTAACCCTAACCCTAACACTATCCTAGGGCTGATGCTAACCCTAACACTAACACTATCCTACGGCTGATGCTAACCCTAACCCTACCCCTAACACTATCCTAGGGCGGATGCTAACCCTAACCCTAACTCTAACACTATCTTAGGGCTGAGGCTAACCCTAACCCTAACACTATCCTACGGCTGATGCTAACCCTAACCCTAACCCTAAGACTATCCTAGGGCTGATGCTAACCCTAACCCTAACACTATCCTAGGCCTGATGCTAACCCTAAGCCTAACCCTAACACTATCGTAGGGCTGATGCTAACCCTAACCCTAACACTATCCTAGGGCTGATGCTAACCTAACCCTAACCCTAACACTATCCTAGGGCTGATGCTAACCCTAACCCTAACCCTAACACTATCCTAGAGATGATGCTAACCCTAACCCTAACCCTAACCCTAACCCTAATACTATCCTAGGGCTGATGCTAACCCTAACCCTAACCCTAACACTATCCTAGGGCTGATGGTAACCCTAACCCTAACTCTAACTCTATCCTAGGGCTGAGGCTAACCCTAACCCTAACACTATCCTATGGCTGATGCTAACCCTAACCCTAACCCTAACACTATCCTAAGGCTGATGCTAACCCTAACACTAACACTATCCTAGGCCTGGTGCTAACCATCACCCTAACCCTAACACTATTCTAGGGCTGATGCTAACCCTAACCCTAATAATATCCTAGGGCTGATGCTAACCCTAACCCTAACCCTAACACTATCCTAGGGCTGATGCTATCCCTAACCCTAACCCTAACACTATTCTAGGGCTGATGCTAACCCTAATCCTAACCCTAATACTATCCTAGGGCTGATACTAACCCTAACCCTAACCCTAACACTATCCTAGGGCTGATGCTAACCCTAACCCTAACCCTAACACTATCCTAGGGCTGATGCTAACCCTAACCCTAACAATATCCTAGGCCTGATGATAACCCTAACCCTAACCCTAACACTATCCTAGGGCTGATGCTAAACCTAACCCTAACCCTAACACTATCCTAAGTCTGATGCTAACCCTAGCCCTCACACTATCCTAGGCCTCATGATAACCCTAACCCTAACCTTAACACTATCCTAGGGCTGATGCTAACCCTAACCATAACCCTAACACTATCCTAGAGCTGATGCTAACCCTAACCCTAACACTATCCTAGGCCTGATGATAACCCTAACCCTAACCCTGACACTATCCTAGGGCTGATGCTAACCCTAACGCCTAACACTATCCTAGGGCTGATGCTAACCCTAACCCTAACCCAAACACTATCCTAGGGTTGATGCTAACCCTAACCCTAACACTATCCTAGGGCTGATGCTAACCCTAACCCTAACCCTAACACTATCCTTGGGCTGATGCTAACCCTAACCCTAACACTATCCTGGGCCTGATGCTAACCCTAACCCTAACCCTAACACTATTCTAGGGCTGATGCTAACCCTAACCCTAACACTATCCTTGGGTGATGCTAACCCTAACCCTAACCCTAACACTATCCTAGGGCAGATGCTAACCCTAACGCTAACCGTAACACTATCCTTGAACTGATGCTAACCCTAACCCTAACCCTAACACTATCCTAGGCCTGATGATAACCCTAACCCTAACCCTAACACTATCCTAGGATTTATGTTAACCCTAACCCTAACACTATCCTAGGGCGGATGCTAACCCTAACCCTAACCCTGACATTATCCTAGGGCGGATGCTAACCCTAACCCTAACCCTAACACTATCCTAGGGCTGATGCTAACCCTAACCCTAACACTATCCTAGGGCTGATGCTAACCCTAACACTAACACTATCCTAGGGCTGATGCTAACCCTAACCCTAACACTAACACTCTCCAAGGGCTGATGCTAACCCTAACCTTAACCCTAACACTATCCTAGGGCTGATGCTAACCCTAACCCTAACTCTGCACTTTCTTAGGGCTGAGGCTAACCCTAACCCTAAAACTATCCTACGGCTGATGCTAACCCTAACCCTAACCCTAACACTATCCTAGGGCTGATGCTAACCCTAACACTAACACTATCCTAGGCCTGATGCTAAACCTAACCCTAACCCTAACACTATCCTAGGCCTGATGCTAACCCTAACCCTAACACTATCCTAGGGCTGATGCTAACCCTAACCCTAACCCTAACACTATCCTACGGCTGATGCTAACCCTAACCCTAACACTATCCTATGCCTGATGATTACCCTAACCCTAACCCTACCACTATCCTAGGGCTGATGCTAACCCTAACCCTAACACTGTCCTAGGGCTGATGCTAACCATAACCCTAACCCTAACACTATCCTAAGTCTGATGCTAACCCTAGACCTCACACTATACTAGGCCTGATGATAACCATAACCCTAACATTAACACTATCCTAGGGCTGATGCTAACCCTAACCCTAACCCTAACACTATCCTAGAGCTGATGCTAACCCTAACCCTAACACTATCCTAGGCCTGATGATAACCCTAACACTAACCCTGACACTATCCTAGGGCTGATGCTAACCCTAACCCTAACAATATCCTAGGCCTGATGATAACCCTAACACTAACCCTAACACTATCCTAGGGCTGATGCTAAACCTAACCCTAACACTATCCTAGGGCTGATGCTAACCCTAACCCTAACCCTAACACTATCCTAAGTCTGATGCTAACCCTAGCCCTCACACTATCATAGGCCTGATGATAACCCTAACCCTAACCTTAACACTATCCTAGGGCTGATGCTAACCCTAACCATAACCCTAACACTATCCTAGAGCTGATGCTAACCCTAACCCTAACACTATCCTAGGCCTGATGATAACCCTAACCCTAACCCTGACACTATCCTAGGGCTGATGCTAACCCTAACCCTAACACTATCCTAGGGCTGATGCTAACCCTAACCCTAACCCTAACACTATCCTAGGCCTGATGCTAACCCTATCCCTAACCCTAACACTCTCCTAGGGCTGAGGGTAACCCTAACCCTAACACTATCATAGGGCTGATGCTAACCCTAACCCTAACCCAAACACTATCCTAGGGTTGATGCTAACCCTAACCCTAACACTATCCTAGGGCTGATGCTAACCCTAACCCTAACCCTAACACTATCCTTGGGCTGATGCTAACCCTAACCCTAACCCTAACACTATCCTAGGGCTGATGCTAACCCTAACACTAACACTATCCTAGGGCTGATGCTAACCCTAACCCTAACCCTAACATTATCCTAGGGCGGATGCTAACCCTAACCCTAACCCTAACACTATCCTAGGGCGGATGCTAACCCTAACCCTAACCCTAACACTATCCTAGGGCTGATGCTAACCCTAACACTAACACTATCCTAGGGCTGATGCTAACCCTAACCCTAACCCTAACATTATCCTAGGGCGGATGCTAACCCTAACCCTAACCCTAACACTATCCTAGGGCTGATGCTAACCCTAACCCTAACACTATCCTAGGGCTGATGCTAACCCCAACACTAACACTATCCTAGGGCTGATGCTAACCCTAACCCTAACACTAACACTCTCCAAGGGCTGATGCTAACCCTAACCTTAACCCTAACACTATCCTAGGGCTGATGCTAACCCTAACCCTAACTCTACACTATCTTAGGGCTGAGGCTAACCCTAACCCTAATACTATCCTACGGCTGATGCTAACCCTAACCCTAACCCTAACACTATCCTAGGGCTGATGCTAACCCTAACCCTAACACTATCCTAGGCCTGATGCTAACCCTAACCCTAACCCTAACACTATCCTAGGCCTGATGCTAACCCTAACCCTAACACTATCCTAGGGCTGATGCTAACCCTAACCCTAACCCTAACACTATCCTAGGGCTGATGCTAACCCTAACCCTAACACTATCCTATGCCTGATGATAACCCTAACCCTAACCCTAACACTATCCTAGGGCTGATGCTAACCCTAACCCTAACACTATCCTAGGGCTGATGCTAACCATAACCCTAACCCTAACACTATCCTAAGTCTGATGCTAACCCTAGACCTCACACTATACTAGGCCTGATGATAACCATAACCCCAACCTTAACACTATCCTAGGGATGATGCTAACCCTAACCCTAACCCTAACACTATCCTAGAGCTGATGCTAACCCTAACCCTAACACTATCCTAGGCCTGATGATAACACTAACACTAACCCTGACACTATCCTAGGGCTGATGCTAACCCTAACCCTAACGCTATCCTAGGGCTGATGCTAACACTAACCCTAACCCTAACCCTAACACTATTAGGCCTGATGCTAACCCTATCCCTAACCCTAACACTCTCCTAGGGCTGAGCCTAACCCTAACCCTAACACTATCCTAGGGCTGATGCTAACCCTAACCCTAACCCAAACACTATCCTAGGGTTGATGCTAACCCTAACCCTAACACTATCCTAGGGCTGATGCTAACCCTAACCCTAACCCTAACACTATCCTTGGACTGATGCTAACCCTAACCCTAACACTATCCTGGGCCTGATGCTAACCCTAACCCTAACCCTAACACTATCCTAGGGCTGATGCTAACCCTAACCCTAACCCTAACACTATACTTGGGCTGATGCTAACACTAACCCTAACACTATCCTAGGGCTGATGCTAACCCTAACCCTAACACTATCCTTGGGCTGATGCTAACCCTAACCCTAACCCTAACAATATCCTAGGGCAGATGCTAACCCTAACCCTAACCCTAACACTATACTTGGGCTGATGCTAACCCTAACCCTAACACTATCCTGGGCCTGATGCTAACCCTAACCCTAACCCTAACACTATCCTAGGGCTGATGCTAACCCTAACCCTAACACTATCCTAGGCCTGATGCTAACCCTAAGCCTAACCCTAACACTATCGTAGGGCTGATGCTAACCCTAACCCTAACACTATCCTAGGGCTGATGCTAACCTAACCCTAACCCTAACACTATCCTAGGGCTGATGCTAACCCTAACCCTAAAACTATCCTAGGCCTGATGATAACCCTAACCCTAACCCTAACACCATCCTAGGGCTGATGCTAACCCTAAGCCTAACACTATCCTAGGGCTGATGCTAACCCTAACCCTAACCCTGACACTATCCTAGGGCTGATGCTAACCCTAACCCTAACACGATCCTAGGCCTGATGCTAACCCCAACCCTAACCCTACCACTATCCTAGGGCTGATGCTAACCCTAACCCTAACACTATCCTAGGGCTGATGCTAACCATAACCCTAACCCTAACACTATCCTAAGTCTGATGCTAACCCTAGACCTCACACTATACTAGGCCTGATGATAACCATAACCCTAACATTAACACTATCCTAGGGCTGATGCTAACCCTAACCCTAACCCTAACACTATCCTAGAGCTGATGCTAACCCTAACCCTAACACTATCCTAGGCCTGATGATAACCCTAACACTAACCCTGACACTATCCTAGGGCTGATGCTAACCCTAACCCTAACAATATCCTAGGCCTGATGATAACCCTAACACTAACCCTAACACTATCCTAGGGCTGATGCTAAACCTAACCCTAACACTATCCTAGGGCTGATGCTAACCCTAACCCTAACCCTAACACTATCCTAAGTCTGATGCTAACCCTAGCCCTCACACTATCATAGGCCTGATGATAACCCCAACCCTAACCTTAACACTATCCTAGGGCTGATGCTAACCCTAACCATAACCCTAACACTATCCTAGAGCTGATGCTAACCCTAACCCTAACACTATCCTAGGCCTGATGATAACCCTAACCCTAACCCTGACACTATCCTAGGGCTGATGCTAACCCTAACCCTAACACTATCCTAGGGCTGATGCTAACCCTAACCCTAACCCTAACACTATCCTAGGCCTGATGCTAACCCTATCCCTAACCCTAACACTCTCCTAGGGCTGAGGGTAACCCTAACCCTAACACTATCATAGGGCTGATGCTAACCCTAACCCTAACCCAAACACTATCCTAGGGTTGATGCTAACCCTAACCCTAACACTATCCTAGGGCTGATGCTAACCCTAACCCTAACCCTAACACTATCCTTGGGCTGATGCTAACCCTAACCCTAACACTATCCTGGGCCTGATGCTAACCCTAACCCTAACCCTAACACTATCCTTGGGCTGACGCTAACCATAACCTTAACCCTAACACTATCCTAGGGCAGATGCTAACCATAACGCTAACCGTAACACTATCCTTGAACTGATGCTAACCCTAACCCTAACCCTAACACTATCCTAGGCCTGATGATAACCCTTACCCTATCCCTAACACTATCCTAGGATTTATGTTAACCCTAACCCTAACACTATCCTAGGGCGGATGCTAACCCTAACCCTAACCCTAACACTATCCTAGGGCTGATGCTAACCCTAACACTAACACTATCCTAGGGCTGATGCTAACCCTAACCCTAACCCTAACATTATCCTAGGGCGGATGCTAACCCTAACCCTAACCCTAACACTATCCTAGGGCTGATGCTAACCCTAACCCTAACACTATCCTAGGGCTGATGCTAACCCCAACACTAACACTATCCTAGGGCTGATGCTAACCCTAACCCTAACACTAACACTCTCCAAGGGCTGATGCTAACCCTAACCTTAACCCTAACACTATCCTAGGGCTGATGCTAACCCTAACCCTAACTCTACACTATCTTAGGGCTGAGGCTAACCCTAACCCTAATACTATCCTACGGCTGATGCTAACCCTAACCCTAACCCTAACACTATCCTAGGGCTGATGCTAACCCTAACCCTAACACTATCCTAGGCCTGATGCTAACCCTAACCCTAACCCTAACACTATCCTAGGCCTGATGCTAACCCTAACCCTCACACTATCCTAGGGCTGATGCTAACCCTAACCCTAACCCTAACACTATCCTAGGGCTGATGCTAACCCTAACCCTAACACTATCCTATGCCTGATGATAACCCTAACCCTAACCCTAACACTATCCTAGGGCTGATGCTAACCCTAACCCTAACACTATCCTAGGGCTGATGCTAACCATAACCCTAACCCTAACACTATCCTAAGTCTGATGCTAACCCTAGACCTCACACTATACTAGGCCTGATGATAACCATAACCCCAACCTTAACACTATCCTAGGGATGATGCTAACCCTAACCCTAACCCTAACACTATCCTAGAGCTGATGCTAACCCTAACCCTAACACTATCCTAGGCCTGATGATAACACTAACACTAACCCTGACACTATCCTAGGGCTGATGCTAACCCTAACCCTAACGCTATCCTAGGGCTGATGCTAACACTAACCCTAACCCTAACCCTAACACTATTAGGCCTGATGCTAACCCTATCCCTAACCCTAACACTCTCCTAGGGCTGAGCCTAACCCTAACCCTAACACTATCCTAGGGCTGATGCTAACCCTAACCCTAACCCAAACACTATCCTAGGGTTGATGCTAACCCTAACCCTAACACTATCCTAGGGCTGATGCTAACCCTAACCCTAACCCTAACACTATCCTTGGACTGATGCTAACCCTAACCCTAACACTATCCTGGGCCTGATGCTAACCCTAACCCTAACCCTAACACTATCCTAGGGCTGATGCTAACCCTAACCCTAACCCTAACACTATACTTGGGCTGATGCTAACACTAACCCTAACACTATCCTAGGGCTGATGCTAACCCTAACCCTAACACTATCCTTGGGCTGATGCTAACCCTAACCCTAACCCTAACAATATCCTAGGGCAGATGCTAACCCTAACCCTAACCCTAACACTATACTTGGGCTGATGCTAACCCTAACCCTAACACTATCCTGGGCCTGATGCTAACCCTAACCCTAACCCTAACACTATCCTAGGGCTGATGCTAACCCTAACCCTAACACTATCCTAGGCCTGATGCTAACCCTAAGCCTAACCCTAACACTATCGTAGGGCTGATGCTAACCCTAACCCTAACACTATCCTAGGGCTGATGCTAACCCTAACCCTAAAACTATCCTAGGCCTGATGATAACCCTAACCCTAACCCTAACACCATCCTAGGGCTGATGCTAACCCTAAGCCTAACACTATCCTAGGGCTGATGCTAACCCTAACCCTAACCCTGACACTATCCTAGGGCTGATGCTAACCCTAACCCTAACACGATCCTAGGCCTGATGCTAACCCCAACCCTAACCCTAACACTATCCTAGGGCTGATGCTAACCCTAACCCTAACCCGAACACTATCCTAGAGCTGATGCTAACCCTAACCCTAACCCTAACCCTAACCCTAATACTATCCTAGGGCTGATGCTAACCCTAACCCTAACCCTAACACTATCCTAGGGCTGATGCTAACCCTAACCCTAACTCTAACACTATCCTAGGGCTGAGGCTAACCCTAACCCTAACACTATCCTACGGCTGATGCTAACCCTAACCCTAACCCAAACATTATCCTAAGGCTGATGCTAACCCTAACACTAACACTATCCTAGGCCTGGTGCTAACCCTAACCATAACTCAAACACTATTCTAGGGCTGATGCTAACCCTAACCCTAATAATATCCTAGGGCTGATGCTAACCCTAACCCTAACCCTAACACTATCCTAGGGCTGATGCTATCCCTAACCCTAACCCTAACACTATCCTAGGGCTGATGCTAACCCTAACCCTAACCCTAATACTATCCTAGGGCTGATGCTAACCCTAACCCTAACCCTAACACTATCCTAGGGCTGATGCTCACCCTAACCCTAACCCTAACACTATCCTAGGGCGGATGCTAACCCTAACCCTAACCCTAACACTATCCTAGGGCTGATGCTAACCCTAACACTAACACTATCCTAGGGCTGATGCTAACCCTAACCCTAACCCTAACATTATCCTAGGGCTGATGCTAACCCTAACCCTAACTCTAACACTATCTTAGGGCTGAGGCTAACCCTAAGCCTAACACTATCCTACGGCTGATGCTAACCCTAACCCTAACCCTAAAACTATCCTAGGGCTGATGCTAACCCTAACCCTAACACTATCCTAGGGCTGATGCTAACCCTAACCCTAACCCTAACACTATCCTAGGGCTAATGCTAACCCTAACCCTAACACTATCCTAGGGCTGATGCTAACCCTAACCCTAACCCTAACACTATCCTAGGGCTGATGCTAACCCTAACCCTAACCCTAACACTATCCTAGGGCAGATGCTAACCCTAACCCTAACCCTAACACTATCCTAGGGCTGATGCTAACCCTAACACTAACACTATCCTAGGGCTGATGCTAACCCTAACCCTAACCCTAACACTATCCTAGGGCGGATGCTAACCCTAACCCTAACTCTAACACTATCTTAGGGCTGAGGCTAACCCTAACCCTAACACTATCCTACGGCTGATGCTAACCCTAACCCTAACCCTAAGACTATCCTAGGGCTGATGCTAACCCTAACCCTAACACTATCCTAGGCCTGATGCTAACCCTAAGCCTAACCCTAACACTATCGTAGGGCTGATGCTAACCCTAACCCTAACACTATCCTAGGGCTGATGCTAACCTAACCCTAACCCTAACACTATCCTAGGGCTGATGCTAACCCTAACCCTAACACTATCCTAGGCCTGATGATAACCCTAACCCTAACCCTAACACCATCCTAGGGCTGATGCTAACCCTAAGCCTAACACTATCCTAGGGTTGATGCTAACCCTAACCCTAACCCTAACACTATCCTAGGGCTGATGCTAACCCTAACCCTAACACTATCCTAGGCCTGATGCTAACCCTAACACTAACCCTAACACTATCCTAGGGCTGATGCTAACCCTAACCCTAACCCTAACACTATCCTAGAGCTGATGCTAACCCTAACCCTAACCCTAACCCTAACCCTAATACTATCCTAGGGCTGATGCTAACCCTACCCTAACCCTAACACTATCCTAGGGCTGATGCTAACCCTAACCCTAACTCTAACACTATCCTAGGGCTGAGGCTAACCCTAACCCTAACACTATCCTACGGCTGATGCTAACCCTAACCCTAACCCAAACACTATCCTAAGGCTGATGCTAACCCTAACACTAACACTATCCTAGGCCTGGTGCTAACCCTAACCCTAACCCAAACACTATTCTAGGGCTGATGCTAACCCTAACCCTAATAATATCCTAGGGCTGATGCTAACCCTAACCCTAACACTATCCTACGGCTGATGCTATCGCTAACCCTAACCCTAACACTATCCTAGGGCTGATGCTAACCCTAACCCTAACCCTAACACTATCCTAGGGCTGATGCTAACCCTAACCCTAACCCTAACACTATCCTCGGGCTGATTCTAACCGTAACCCTAACACTATCCTAGGCCTGATGCTAACCCTAACACTTACCCTAACACTATCCTAGGGCTGATGCTAATCCTAACCCTAACCCTAACACTATCCTAGGGCTGATGCTAACCCTAACCCTAACACTAACACTATCCTAGGGCTGATGCTAACCCTAACCCTAACACTAACACTATCCTAGGGCTGATGCTAACCCTAACTCTAACACTCTCCTAGGCCTGATGCTAACCCTAACCCTAACACTATCCTAGGGCTGATGCTAACCCTAACCCTAACCCTAACACTATCCTAGGCCTGATGCTAACCCTATCCCTATCCCTAACACTATCCTAGGGCTGATGCTAACCCTAAGGCTAATAATATCCTAGGGCTGATGCTAACCCTAACCCTAACCCTAACACTATCCTAGGGCTGATGCTAACCCTAACCCTAACCCTAACACTATCCCAGGGCTGATGCTAACCCTAACCCTAACCCTAACACTATCCTAGGGCTGATGCTTACCCTAACCCTAACAATATCCTAGGCCTGATGATATCCATAACCCTAAACCTAACACTACCCTAGGCCTGATGCTAACCCTAACCCTTACCCTAACACTATCCTAGGGCTGATGCTAAACCTAACCATAACCCTAACACTATCCTAGGGCTGATGCCAACCCTAACCTTAACCCTAACACTATCCTAGAGCGGATGCTAACCTTAACCCTAACCCTAACACTATCCTAGGGCTGATGCTAACCCTAACACTAACACTATCCTAGGGCTGATGCTAACCCTAAACCTAACCCTAACACTACCCTAGGCTGATGCTAACCCTAACCCTAACTCTTACACTATCTTAGGGCTGAGGCTAACCCTACCCCTAACACTATCCTACGGCTGATGCTAACCCTAACCCTAACCCTAAGACTATCCTAGGGCTGATGCTAACCCTAACCCTAACACTATCCTAGGCCTGATGCTAACCCTAACCCTAACCCTAACACTAACCTAGGGCTGATGCTAACCCTAACCCTAACCCTAAAACTATCCTAGAGCTGATGCTAACCCTAACCCTAACCCTAACCCTAACCCTAATACTATCCTAGGGCTGATGCTAACCCTAACCCTAACCCTAACACTATGCTAGGGCTGATGCTAACCCTAACCCTAACTCTAACACTATCCTAGGGCTGAGGCTAACCCTAACCCTAACACTATCCTACGGCTGATGCTAACCCTAACCCTAACCCAAACACTATCCTAAGGCTGATGCTAACCCTAACACTAACACTATCCTAGGCCTTGTGCTAACCCTAACCCTAACCCAAACACTATTCTAGGGCTGATGCTAACACTAACCCTAATAATATCCTAGGGCTGATGCTAACCCTAACCCTAACCCTAACACTATCCTAGGGCTGATGCTATCCCTAACCCTAACCCTAACACTATCCTAGGGCTGATGCTAACCCTAACCCTAACCCTAATACTATCCTAGGGCTGATGCTAACCCTAACCCTAACCCTAACACTATCCTAGGGCTGATGCTAACCCTAACCCTAACCCTAACACTATCCTAGGGCTGATGCTAACCCTAACCCTAACCCTAACACTATCCTAGGGCTGATTCTAACCGTAACCCTAACACTATCCTAGGCCTGATGCTAACCCTAACCCTTACCCTAACACTATCCTAGGGCTGATGCTAACCCTAACCCTAACCCTAACACTATCCTAGGGCTGATGCTAACCCTAACCCTAACACTAACACTATCCTAGGGCTGATGCTAACCCTAACCCTAACACTAACACTATCCTAGGGCTGATACTAACCCTAACCCTAACACTCTCCTAGGCCTGATGCCAACCCTAACCCTAACACTATCCTAGGGCTGATGCTAACCCTAACCCTAACCCTAACACTATCCTAGGCCTGATGTTTACCCTATCCCTAACCCTAACACTATCCTAGGGCTGATGCTAACCCTAACCCTAATAATATCCTAGGGCTGATGCTAACCCTAACCCTAACCCTAACACTATCCTAGGGCTGATGCTAACCCTAACCGAAACCTAACACTATCCTAGGGCTGATGCTAACCCTAACCCTAACCCTAACACTATCCTAGGGCTGATGCTAACCCTAACCCTAACAATATCCTAGGCCTGATGATATCCATAACCCTAAACCTAACACTATCCTAGGGCTGATGCTAACCCTAACCCTAACCCTAACACTATCCTAGGGCTGATTCTAACCGTAACCCTAACACTACCCTAGGCCTGATGCTAACCCTAACCCTTACCCTAACACTATCCTAGGGCTGATGCTAAACCTAACCATAACCCTAACACTATCCTAGGGCTGATGCTAACCCTAACCCTAACCCTAACACTATCCTAGGACGGATGCTAACCCTAACCCTAACCCTAACAATATCCTAGGGCTGATGCTAACCCTAACAGTAACACTATCCTAGGGCTGATGCTAACCCTAACCCTAACCCTAACACTACCCTAGGCTGATGCTAACCCTAACCCTAACTCTAAGACTATCTTAGGGCTGAGGCTAACCCTAACCCTAACACTATCCTACGTCTGATGCTAACCCTAACCCTAACCCTAAGACTATCCTAGGGCTGATGCTAACCCTAACCCTAACACTATCCTAGGCCTGATGCTAACCCTTAGCCTAACCCTAACACTATCGTGGGGCTGATGCTAACCCTAACCCTAACACTATCCTAGGGCTGATGCTAACCTAACCCTAACCCTAACACTATCCTAGGGCTGATGCTAACCCTAACCCTAACACTATCCTAGGCCTGATGATAACCCTAACCCTAACCCTAACACCATCCTAGGGCTGATGCTAACCCTAAGCCTAACACTATCCTAGGGCTGATGCTAACCCTAACCCTAACCCTGACACTATCCTAGGGCTGATGCTAACCCTAACCCTAACACTATGCTAGGCCTGATGCTAACCCTAACCGTAACCCTAACACTATCCTAGGGCTGATGATAACCCTAACCCTAACCCGAACACTATCCTAGAGCTGATGCTAACCCTAACCCTAACCCTAACCCTAACCCTAATACTATCCTAGGGCTGATGCTAACCCTAACCCTAACCCTAACACTATCCTAGGGCTGACGCTAACCCTAACCCTAACTCTAACACTATCCTAGGGCTGAGGCTAACAATAACCCTAACACTATCCTACGGCTGATGCTAACCCTAACCGTAACCCAAACACTATCCTAAGGCTGATGCTAACCATAACACTAACACTATCCTAGGCCTGGTGCTAACCCTAACCCTAACCCAAACACTATTCTAGGGCTGATGCTAACCCTAACCCTAATAATATCCTAGGGCTGATGCTAACCCTAACCCTAACCCTAACACTATCCTAGGGCTGATGCTATCCCTAACCCTAACCCTAACACTATCCTAGGGCTGATGCTAACCCTAACCCTAACCCTAATACTATCCTAGGGCTGATGCTAACCCTAACCCTAACCCTAACACTATCCTAGGGCTGATGCTAACCCTAACCCTAACCCTAACACTATCCTAGGCGGATGCTAACCCTAACCCTAACCCTAACACTATCCTAGGGCTGACGCTAACCCTAACACTAACACTATCCTAGGGCTGATGCTAACCCTAACCCTAACCCTAACATTATCCTAGGGCTGATGCTAACCCTATCCCTAACTCTAACACTATCTTAGGGCTGAGGCTAACCCTAACCCTAACACTATCCTACGGCTGATGCTAACCCTAACCCTAACCCTAACACTATCCTAGGGCTGATGCTAACCCTAACCCTAACACGATCCTAGGGCTGATGCTAACCCTAACCCTAACCCTAACACTATCCTAGGGCTGATGCTAACCCTAACCCTAACCCTAACACTATCCTAGGGCTGATGCTAACCCTAACCCTAACCCTAACACTATCCTAGGGCTGATGCTAACCCTAACACTAACACTATCCTAGGGCTGATGCTAACCCTAACCCTAACCCTAACACTAATCTAGGGCGGATGCTAACCCTAACCCTAACTCTAACACTATCTTAGGGCTGAGGCTAACCCCAACCCTAACACTATCCTACGGCTGATGCTAACCCTAACCCTAACCCTAAGACTATCCTAGGGCTGATGCTAACCCTAACCCTAACACTATCCTAGGCCTGATGCTAACCCTAAGCCTAACCCTAACACTATCGTAGGGCTGATGCTAACCCTAACCCTAACACTATCCTAGGGCTGATGCTAACCTAACCCTAACCCTAACACTATCCTAGGGCTGATGCTAACCCTAACCCTAACACTATCCTAGGCCTGATGATAACCCTAACCCTAACCCTAACACCATCCTAGGGCTGATGCTAACCCTAAGCCTAACACTATCCTAGGGCTGATGCTAACCCTAACCCTAACCCTAACACTATCCTAGGGCTGATGCTAACCCTAACCCTAACACTATCCTAGGCCTGATGCTAACCCTAACCCTAACCCTAACACTATCCTAGGGCTGATGCTAACCCTAACCCTAACCCTAACACTATCCTACAGCTGATGCTAACCCTAACCCTAACCCTAACCCTAACCCTAATACTATCCTAGGGCTGATGCTAACCCTAACCCTAACCCTAACACTATCCTAGGGCTGATGCTAACCATAACCCTAACTCTAACACTATCCTAGGGCTGAGGCTAACCCTAACCCTAACACTATCCTACGGCTGATGCTAACCCTAAGCCTAACCCAAACACTATCCTAAGGCTGATGCTAACCCTAACACTAACACTATCCTAGGCCTGGTGCGAACCCTAACCCTAACCCAAAGACTATTCTAGGGCTGATGCTAACCCTAACCGTAATAATATCCTAGGGCTGATGCTAACCCTAACCCTAAACCTAACACTATCCTAGGGCTGATGCTATCCCTAACCCTAACCCTAACACTATCCTAGGGCTGATGCTAACCCTAACCCTAACCCTAATACTATGCTAGGGCTGATGCTAACCCTAACCCTAACCCTAACACTATCCTAGGGCTGATGCTAACCCTAACCCTAACACTAACACTATCCTAGGGCTGATGCTAACCCTAACCCTAACACTCTCCTAGGCCTGATGCTAACCCTAACCCTAACACTATCCTAGGGCTGATGCTAACCCTAACCCTAACCCTAACACTATCCTATGCCTGATGCTAACCCTATCCCTAACCCTAACACTATCCTAGGGCTGATGCTAACCCTAACCCTAATAATATCCTAGGGCTGATGCTAACCCTAACCCTAACCCTAACACTATCCTAGGGCTCATGCTAACCCTAACCCTAACCCTAACACTATCCTAGGGCTGATGCTAACCCTAACCCTAACCCTAACACTATCCTAGGGCTGATGCTAACCCTAACCCTAACAATATCCTAGGCCAGATGATATCCATAACCCTAAACCTAACACTATCCTAGGGCTGATGCTAACCCTAACCCTAACCCTAACACTATCCTAGGGCTGATTCTAACCGTAACCCTAACACTACCCTAGGCCTGATGCTAACACTAACCCTTACCCTAACACTATCCTAGGGCTGATGCTAACCCTAACCCTAACCCTAACACTATCCTAGGGCTGATGCTAACCCTAACCCTAACACTATCCTAGGGCTGATGCTAACCCTAACCCTAACCCTAACACTACCCTAGGCTGATGCTAACCCTAACCCTAACTCTAACACTATCTTTTGGCTGAGGCTAACCCTAACCCTAACACTATCCTACGGCTGATGCTAACCCTAACCCTAACCCTAAGACTATCCTAGGGCTGATGCTAACCCTAACCCTAACACTATCCTAGGCATGATGCTAACCCTAACCCTAACCCTAACACTATCCTAGGGCTGATGCTAACCCTAACCCTAACCCTAACACTATCCTAGAGCTGATGCTAACCCTAACCCTAACCCTAACCCTAACCCTAATACTATCCTAGGGCTGATGCTAACCCTAACCCTAACCCTAACACTATCCTAGGGCTGATGCTAACCCTAACCCTAACTCTAACACTATCCTAGGGCTGAGGCTAACCCTAACACTAACACTATCCTACGGCTGATGCTAACCCTAACCCTAACCCAAACACTATCCTAAGGCTGATGCTAACCCTAACACTAACACTATCCTAGGCCTTGTGCTAACCCTAACCCTAACCCAAACACTATTCTAGGGCTGATGTTAACACTAACCCTAATAATATCCTAGGGCTGATGCTAACCCTAACCCTAACCCTAACACTATCCTAGGGCTGATGCTATCCGTAACCCTAACCCTAACACTATCCTAGGGCTGATGCTAACCCTAACCCTAACCCTAATACTATCCTAGGGCTGATGCTAACCCTAACCCTAACCCTAACACTATCCTAGGGCTGATGCTAACCCTAACCCTAACCCTAACACTATCCTAGGGCTGATGCTATCCGTAACCCTAACCCTAACACTATCCTAGGCCTGATGCTAACCCTAACCCTAACCCTAATACTATCCTAGGGCTGATGCTAACCCTAACCATAACCCTAACACTATCCTAGGGCTGATGCTAACCCTAACCCTAACCCTAACACTATCCTAGGGCTGATGCTAACCCTAACCCTAACACTAACACTATCCTAAGGCTGATGCTAACCCTAACCCTAACACTCTCCTAGGCCTGATGCTAACCCTAACCCTAACACTATCCTAGGGCTGATGCTAACCCTAACCCTAACCCTAACACTATCCTAGGGCTGATGCTAACCCTAACCCTAACAATATCTTAGGCCTGATGATATCCATAACCCTAAACCTAACACTATCCTAGGGCTGATGCTAACCCTAACCCTAATAATATCCTAGGGCTGATGCTAACCCTAACCCTAACCCTAACACTATCCTAGGGCTGATGCTTACCCTAACCCAACCCTAACACTATCCTAGGGCTGATGCTAACCCTAACCCTAACCCTAACACTATCCTAGTGCTGATGCTAACCCTAACCCTAACAATATCCTAGGCCTGATGATATCCATAACCCTAAACCTAACACTATCCTAGGGCTGATGCTAACCCTAACCCTAACCCTAACACTATCCTAGGGCTGATTCTAACCGTAACCCTAACACTACCCTAGGCCTGATGCTAACCCTAACCCTTACCCTAACACTATCCTAGGGCTGATGCTAAACCTAACCATAACCCTAACACTATCCTAGGGCTGATGCTAACCCTAACCCTAACCCTAACACTATCCTAGGACGGATGCTAACCCTAACCCTAACCCTAACACTATCCTAGGGCTGATGCTAACCCTAACACTAACACTATCCTAGGGCTGATGCTAACCCTAACCCTAACCCTAACACTACCCTAGGCTGATGCTAACCCTAACCCTAACTCTAACACTATCTTAGGGCTGAGGCTAACCCTAACCCTAACACTATCCTACGGCTGATGCTAACCCTAAACCTATCCCTAAGACTATCCTAGGGCTGATGCTAACCCTAACCCTAACACTATCCTAGGCCTGATGCTAACCCTAAGCCTAACCCTAACACTATCGTAGGGCTGATGCTAACCCTAACCCTAACACTATCCTAGGGCTGATGCTTACCCTAACCCTAACCCTAATACTATCCTAGGGCTGATGATAACCCTAACCCTAACACTATCCTAGGCCTGATGATAACCCTAACCCTAACCCTAACACCATC
Source organism: Lemur catta (assembly GCF_020740605.2). NCBI lineage: Eukaryota > Metazoa > Chordata > Mammalia > Primates > Lemuridae > Lemur > Lemur catta. The sequence goes on along the minus strand of NW_025423859.1, from coordinate 916,496 downwards.
CTAGGGCTGATGCTAACCCTAACCCTAACCCTAACACTATCCTACGGCTGATGCTAACCCTAACCCTAACCCTAACACTATCCTAAGGCTGATGCTAACCCTAACACTAACACTATCCTAGGCCTGGTGCTAACCCCAACATTAACCCTAACACTATTCTAGGGCTGATGCTAACCCTAACCCTAATAATATCCTAGGGCTGATGCTAACCCTAACCCTAACCCTAACACTATCCTAGGGCTGATGCTATCCCTAACCCTAACCCTAACACTATCCTAGGGCTGATGCTAACCCTAACCCTAACCCTAATACTATCCTAGGGCTGATGCTAACCCTAACCCTAACCCTAACACTATCCTAGGCCTGATTCTAACCGTAACCCTAACAGTATCCTAGGCCTGATGCTAACCCTAACACTTACCCTAACACTATCCTAGGGCTGATGCTAACCCTAACCCTAACACTAACACTATCCTAGGGCTGATGCTAACCCTAACCCTAACACTAACACTATCCTAGGGCTGATGCTAACCCTAAAACTAACACTAACACTATCCTAGGGATGATGCTAACCCTAACCCTAACACTCTCCTAGGCCTGATGATAACCCTAACCCTAACACTATCCTAGGGCTGATGCTAACCCTAACCCTAACCCTAACACTATCCTAGGCCTGATGCTAACCCTATCCCTAACCCTAACACTATCCTAGGGCTGATGCTAACCCTAACCCTAATAATATCCTAGGGCTGATGCTAACCCTAACCCTAACCCTAACACTATCCTAGAGCTGATGCTAACGCTAACCCTAACCCTAACCCTAACCCTAACACTATCCTAGGGCTGATGCTAACCCTAACCCTAACCCTAACACTATCCTAGGGTTTATGTTAACCCTAAACCTAACACTATCCTAGGGCTGATGCTAACCCTAACCCTAACCCTAACACTATCCTAGGGCGGATGCTAACCCTAACCCTAACCATAACACTATCCTAGGGCTGATGCTAACCCTAACCCTAACCCTAACACTCTCCTAGGGCTGATGCTAACCCTAACCCTAACAATATCCTAGGCCAGATGATATCCATAACCCTAAACCTAACACTATCCTAGGGCTGATTCTAACCGTAACCCTAACACTACCCTAGGCCTGATGCTAACCCTAACCCTTACCCTAACACTATCCTAGGGCTGATGCTAACCCTAACCCTAACCCTAACACTATCCTAGGGCTGATGCTAACCCTAACACTAACACTATCCTAGGGCTGATGCTAACCCTAACCCTAACCCTAACACTACCCTAGGCTGATGCTAACCCTAACCCTAACTCTAACACTATCTTAGGGCTGAGGCTAACCCTAACACTAACACTATCCTAGGCCTGATGCTAACCCTAACCCTTACCCTAACACTATCCTAGGGCTGATGCTAACCCTAACCCTAACCCTAACACTATCCTAGGGCTGATGCTAACCCTAACCCTAACACTAACACTATCCTAAGGCTGATGCTAACCCTAACCCTAACACTCTCCTAGGCCTGATGCTAACCCTAACCCTAACACTATCCTAGGGCTGATGCTAACCCTAACCCTAACCCTAACACTATCCTAGGCCTGATGCTAACCCTATCCCTAACCCTAACACTATCCTAGGGCTGATGCTAACCCTAACCCTAACAATATCCTAGGCCTGATGATATCCATAACCCTAAACCTAACACTATCCTAGGGCTGATGCTAACCCTAACCCTAATAATATCCTAGGGCTGATGCTAACCCTAACCCTAACCCTAACACTATCCTAGGGCTGATGCTTACCCTAACCCAACCCTAACACTATCCTAGGGCTGATGCTAACCCTAACCCTAACCCTAACACTATCCTAGGGCTGATGCTAACCCTAACCCTAACAATATCCTAGGCCTGATGATATCCATAACCCTAAACCTAACACTATCCTAGGGCTGATGCTAACCCTAACCCTAACCCTAACACTATCCTAGGGCTGATTCTAACCGTAACCCTAACACTACCCTAGGCCTGATGCTAACCCTAACCCTTACCCTAACACTATCCTAGGGCTGATGCTAAACCTAACCATAACCCTAACACTATCCTAGGGCTGATGCTAACCCTAACCCTAACCCTAACACTATCCTAGGACGGATGCTAACGCTAACCCTAACCCTAACACTATCCTAGGGCTGATGCTAACCCTAACACTAACACTATCCTAGGGCTGATGCTAACCCTAACCCTAACCCTAACACTATCCTAGTGCTGATGCTAACCCTAACCATAACTCTAACACTATCTTAGGGCTGAGGCTAATCCTAACCCAAACACTATCCTACGGCTGATGCTAACCCTAACCCTAACCCTAACACTATCCTAAGGCTGATGCTAACCCTAACCCTAACCCAAACACTATCCTAGGGTTGATGCTAACCCTAACCCTGACACTATCCTAGGGCTGATGCTAACCCTAACCCTAACCCTAACACTATCAGAGGGCTGATGCTAACCCTAACCCTAACACTATACTAGGCCTGATGATAACCCTAACCCTAACCCTAACACTATCGTAGGGCTGATGCTAACCCTAACCCTAACCCTAACACTATCCTAGAGCTGATGCTAACCCTAACCCTAACCCTAACCCTAACCCTAATACTATCCTAGTGCTGATGCTAACCCTAACACTAACGGCAACACTATCCTAGGGCTGATGCTAACCCTAACACTAACACTATCCTAGGGCTGATGCTAACCCAAACCCTAACCCTATCACTATCCTAGGGCTGATGCTAACACTAACCCTAACTCTAACACTATCCTAGGGCTGAGGCTAACCCTAACCCTAACACTATCCTACGGCTGATGCTAACCCTAACCCTAACGCTAACACTATTCTAGGGCTGATGCTAACCCTAACCCTAATAATATACTAGGGCTGATGATAACCCTAACCCTAACCCTAACAGTATCCTAGGGTTGATGCTAACCCTAACCCTAACCCTAACACTATCCTAGGGCTGATGCTAACCCTAACCCTAACCCTAACACTATCCTAGGTCTGATTCTAACCGTAACCCTAACACTATCATAGGCCTGATGCTAACCCTAACCCTTACCCTAACACTATCCTAGAGCTGATGCTAACCCTAACCCTAACCCTAACCCTAACCCTAACACTATCCTAGGGCTGATGCTAACCCTATCCCTAACCCTAACACTATCCTAGGGCGGATGCTAACCCTAACCCTAACCCTAACACTATCCTAGGGCTGATGCTAACCCTAACCCTAACCCTAACACTCTCCTAGGGCTGAGGCTAACCCTAACTCTAACACTATCCTAGGGCTGATGCCAACCCTAACCCTAACCCTAACACTATCCTAGGGTTGATGCTAACCCTAACCCTAACACTATCCTAGGGCTGATGCTAACCCTAACCCTAACACTATCCTAGGGCTGATGCTAACCCTAACCCTAACCCTAACACTATCCTAGGGCTGATGCTAACCCTAACCCTAACACTATCCTAGGGCTGATGCTAACCCTAACCCTAACACTAACACTATCCTAGAGCTGATGCTAACCCTAACACTAACACTATCCTAGGCCTGATGATAACCCTAAACCTCACCCTAACACTATCCTAGGGTTTATGTTAACCCTAACCCTAACACTATCCTAGGGCTGATGCTGACCCTAACACTAACACTCTCCTAGGGCTGATGCTAACCCTAACCCTAACCCTAACACTATCCTAGGGCTGATGCTAACCCTAACCCTAACTCTAACACTATCTTAGGGCTGAGGCTAACCCAAACCCAAACACTATAATACGGCTGATGCTAACCCTAACCCTAACCCTAACACTATCCTAAGGCTGATGCTAACCCTAACACTAACACTATCCTGGGCCTGGTGCTAACCCTACCCCTAACCCTAACACTATCCTAGGGCTGATGCTAACCCTAACCCTAATACTATCCTAGGGCTGATGCTAACCATAACCCTGACCCTAACACTATCCTAGGGCTGATGCTAACCCTAACCCACACCCTAACACTATCCTAGGGCTGATGCTAACCCTAACCCTAGCATTCTCCTAGGCCTGATGCTAACCCTAACCCTAACACTTACACTATCCTAGGGCTGATGCTAACCCTAACCCTAACCCTAACACTATCCTAGGTCTGATGCTAACCCTAAACCTAACACTATCCTAGGGCTGATGCTAACCCTAACCCTAACCTTAACACTATCCTAGGGCTGATGTTAACCCTAACCCTAACACTATCCTAGGGCTGATGCTAACCCTAACCCTAACCCTAACACTCTCCTAGGGCTGATGCTAACCCTAACCCTAACACTATCCTAGGCCTGATGCTAACCCTAACCCTAACACTATCCTAGGGCTGATGCTAACCCTAACCCTAACCCTAACACTATCCTAGGCCTGATGCTAACCCTATCCCTAACCCTAAGACTCTCCTAGGGCTGAGGCTAACCCTAACCCTAACACTATCCTAGGGCTGATGCTAACCCTAACACTAACCCTAACACTATATTAGGGCTGATGCTAACCCTAACCCTAACACTATCCTAGGGCTGATGCTAACCCTAACCCTAACCCTAACACTATCCTAGGGCTAATGCTAACCCTAACCCTAACACTATCCTAGGGCTGATGCTAACCCTAACCCTAACCCTAACACTATCCTAGGGCTGATGCTAACCCTAACCCTAACACTCTCCTAGGGCTGATGCTAACCCTAACCCTAACCCTAACACTATTCTAGGGCTGATGCTAACCCTAACCCTAACCCTATCACTATCCTAGGGCTGATGCTAACCCTAACACTAACACTATCCTAGGGCTGATGCTAACCCTAACCCTAACCCTAACACTATTCTAGGGCTGATGCTAACCCTAACCCTAACACTATCCTAGGGCTGATGCTAACCCTAACCCTAACCCTAACACTATCCTAGAGCTGATGCTAACGCTAACCCTAACCCTAACCCTAACCCTAACACTATCCTAGGGCTGATGCTAACCCTAATCCTAACCCTAACACTATCCTAGGCCTGATGCTAACCCTACCCCTAACCCTAACACTCTCCTAGGGCTGAGGCTAACCCTAACACTAACACTATCCTACGGCTGATGCTAACCCTAACCCTAACCCTAACACTATAATAAGGCTGATGATAACCCTAACACTAACACTATCCTAGGCATGGTGCTAACCCTAACCGTAACCCTAACACTATTCTAGGGCTGATGCTAACCCTAACCCTAACAGTATCCTAGGCCTGATGATATCCATAACCCTAAACCTAACACTATCCTAGGGCTGATGCTAACCCTAACCCTAACCCTAACACTATCCTAGGGCTGATTCTAACCGTAACCCTAACACTACCCTAGGCCTGATGCTAACCCTAACCCTTACCCTAACACTATCCTAGGGCTGATGCTAAACCTAACCATAACCCTAACACTATCCTAGGGCTGATGCTAACCCTAACCCTAACCCTAACACTATCCTAGGGCTGATGCTAACCCTAACCCTAACACTAACACTATCCTAAGGCTGATGCTAACCCTAACCCTAACACTCTCCTAGGCCTGATGCTAACCCTAACCCTAACACTATCCTAGGGCTGATGCTAACCCTAACCCTAACCCTAACACTATCCTAGGGCTGATGCTAACCCTAACCCTAACAATATCTTAGGCCTGATGATATCCATAACCCTAAACCTAACACTATCCTAGGGCTGATGCTAACCCTAACCCTAATAATATCCTAGGGCTGATGCTAACCCTAACCCTAACCCTAACACTATCCTAGGGCTGATGCTTACCCTAACCCAACCCTAACACTATCCTAGGGCTGATGCTAACCCTAACCCTAACCCTAACACTATCCTAGTGCTGATGCTAACCCTAACCCTAACAATATCCTAGGCCTGATGATATCCATAACCCTAAACCTAACACTATCCTAGGGCTGATGCTAACCCTAACCCTAACCCTAACACTATCCTAGGGCTGATTCTAACCGTAACCCTAACACTACCCTAGGCCTGATGCTAACCCTAACCCTTACCCTAACACTATCCTAGGGCTGATGCTAAACCTAACCATAACCCTAACACTATCCTAGGGCTGATGCTAACCCTAACCCTAACCCTAACACTATCCTAGGACGGATGCTAACCCTAACCCTAACCCTAACACTATCCTAGGGCTGATGCTAACCCTAACACTAACACTATCCTAGGGCTGATGCTAACCCTAACCCTAACCCTAACACTACCCTAGGCTGATGCTAACCCTAACCCTAACTCTAACACTATCTTAGGGCTGAGGCTAACCCTAACCCTAACACTATCCTACGGCTGATGCTAACCCTAACCCTATCCCTAAGACTATCCTAGGGCTGATGCTAACCCTAACCCTAACACTATCCTAGGCCTGATGCTAACCCTAAGCCTAACCCTAACACTATCGTAGGGCTGATGCTAACCCTAACCCTAACACTATCCTAGGGCTGATGCTTACCCTAACCCTAACCCTAATACTATCCTAGGGCTGATGATAACCCTAACCCTAACACTATCCTAGGCCTGATGATAACCCTAACCCTAACCCTAACACCATCCTAGGGCTGATGCTAACCCTAACCCTAACCCTAACACTATCCTACGGCTGATGCTAACCCTAACCCTAACCCTAACACTATCCTAAGGCTGATGCTAACCCTAACACTAACACTATCCTAGGCCTGGTGCTAACCCCAACATTAACCCTAACACTATTCTAGGGCTGATGCTAACCCTAACCCTAATAATATCCTAGGGCTGATGCTAACCCTAACCCTAACCCTAACACTATCCTAGGGCTGATGCTATCCCTAACCCTAACCCTAACACTATCCTAGGGCTGATGCTAACCCTAACCCTAACCCTAATACTATCCTAGGGCTGATGCTAACCCTAACCCTAACCCTAACACTATCCTAGGCCTGATTCTAACCGTAACCCTAACAGTATCCTAGGCCTGATGCTAACCCTAACACTTACCCTAACACTATCCTAGGGCTGATGCTAACCCTAACCCTAACCCTAACACTATCCTAGGGCTGATGCTAACCCTAACCCTAACACTAACACTATCCTAGGGCTGAGGCTAACCCTAAAACTAACACTAACACTATCCTAGGGATGATGCTAACCCTAACCCTAACACTCTCCTAGGCCTGATGCTAACCCTAACCCTAACACTATCCTAGGGCTGATGCTAACCCTAACCCTAACCCTAACACTATCCTAGGCCTGATGCTAACCCTATCCCTAACCCTAACACTATCCTAGGTCTGATGCTAACCCTAACCCTAATAATATCCTAGGGCTGATGCTAACCCTAACCCCTACCCTAACACTATCCTAGAGCTGATGCTAACGCTAACCCTAACCCTAACCCTAACCCTAACACTATCCTAGGGCTGATGCTAACCCTAACCCTAACCCTAACACTATCCTAGGGTTTATGTTAACCCTAAACCTAACACTATCCTAGGGCTGATGCTAACCCTAACCCTAACCCTAACACTATCCTAGGGCGGATGCTAACCCTAACCCTAACCATAACACTATCCTAGGGCTGATGCTAACCCTAACCCTAACCCTAACACTCTCCTAGGGCTGATGCAAACCCTAACCCTAACAATATCCTAGGCCAGATGATATCCATAACCCTAAACCTAACACTATCCTAGGGCTGATGCTAACCCTAACCCTAACCCTAACACTATCCTAGGGCTGATTCTAACCGTAACCCTAACACTACCCTAGGCCTGATGCTAACCCTAACCCTTACCCTAACACTATCCTAGGGCTGATGCTAAACCTAACCATAACCCTAACACTATCCTAGGGCTGATGCTAACCCTAACCCAAACCCTAACACTATCCTAGGGCGGATGCTAACCCTAACCCTAACCCTAACACTATCCTAGGGCTGATGCTAACCCTAACACTAACACTATCCTAGGGCTGATGCTAACCCTAACCCTAACCCTAACACTACCCTAGGTTGATGCTAACCCTAACCCTAACTCTAACACTATCTTAGGGCTGAGGCTAACCCTAACACTAACACTATCCTAGGCCTGATGCTAACCCTAACCCTAACACTAACACTATCCTAAGGCTGATGCTAACCCTAACCCTAACACTCTCCTAGGCCTGATGCTAACCCTAACCCTAACACTATCCTAGGGCTGATGCTAACCCTAACCCTAACCCTAACACTATCCTAGGCCTGATGCTAACCCTATCCCTAACCCTAACACTATCCTAGGGCTGATGCTAACCCTAACCCTAACAATATCCTAGGCCTGATGATATCCATAACCCTAAACCTAACACTATCCTAGGGCTGATGCTAACCCTAACCCTAATAATATCCTAGGGCTGATGCTAACCCTAACCCTAACCCTAAAACTATCCTAGGGCTGATGCTTACCCTAACCCAACCCTAACACTATCCTAGGGCTGATGCTAACCCTAACCCTAACCCTAACACTATCCTAGGGCTGATGCTAACCCTAACCCTAACAATATCCTAGGCCTGATGATATCCATAACCCTAAACCTAACACTATCCTAGGGCTGATGCTAACCCTAACCCTAACCCTAACACTATCCTAGGGCTGATTCTAACCGTAACCCTAACACTACCCTAGGCCTGATGCTAACCCTAACCCTTACCCTAACACTATCCTAGGGCTGATGCTAAACCTAACCATAACCCTAACACTATCCTAGGGCTGATGCTAACCCTAACCCTAACCCTAACACTATCCTAGGACGGATGCTAACCCTACCCCTAACCCTAACACTCTCCTAGGGCTGAGGCTAACCCTAACACTAACACTATCCTACGGCTGATGCTAACCCTAACCCTAACCCTAACACTATAATAAGGCTGATGATAACCCTAACACTAACACTATCCTAGGCATGGTGCTAACCCTAACCGTAACCCTAACACTATTCTAGGGCTGATGCTAACCCTAACCCTAACAGTATCCTAGGCCTGATGATATCCATAACCCTAAACCTAACACTATCCTAGGGCTGATGCTAACCCTAACCCTAACCCTAACACTATCCTAGGGCTGATTCTAACCGTAACCCTAACACTACCCTAGGCCTGATGCTAACCCTAACCCTTACCCTAACACTATCCTAGGGCTGATGCTAAACCTAACCATAACCCTAACACTATCCTAGGGCTGATGCTAACCCTAACCCTAACCCTAACACTATCCTAGGGCTGATGCTAACCCTAACCCTAACACTAACACTATCCTAAGGCTGATGCTAACCCTAACCCTAACACTCTCCTAGGCCTGATGCTAACCCTAACCCTAACACTATCCTAGGGCTGATGCTAACCCTAACCCTAACCCTAACACTATCCTAGGGCTGATGCTAACCCTAACCCTAACAATATCTTAGGCCTGATGATATCCATAACCCTAAACCTAACACTATCCTAGGGCTGATGCTAACCCTAACCCTAATAATATCCTAGGGCTGATGCTAACCCTAACCCTAACCCTAACACTATCCTAGGGCTGATGCTTACCCTAACCCAACCCTAACACTATCCTAGGGCTGATGCTAACCCTAACCCTAACCCTAACACTATCCTAGTGCTGATGCTAACCCTAACCCTAACAATATCCTAGGCCTGATGATATCCATAACCCTAAACCTAACACTATCCTAGGGCTGATGCTAACCCTAACCCTAACCCTAACACTATCCTAGGGCTGATTCTAACCGTAACCCTAACACTACCCTAGGCCTGATGCTAACCCTAACCCTTACCCTAACACTATCCTAGGGCTGATGCTAAACCTAACCATAACCCTAACACTATCCTAGGGCTGATGCTAACCCTAACCCTAACCCTAACACTATCCTAGGACGGATGCTAACCCTAACCCTAACCCTAACACTATCCTAGGGCTGATGCTAACCCTAACACTAACACTATCCTAGGGCTGATGCTAACCCTAACCCTAACCCTAACACTACCCTAGGCTGATGCTAACCCTAACCCTAACTCTAACACTATCTTAGGGCTGAGGCTAACCCTAACCCTAACACTATCCTACGGCTGATGCTAACCCTAACCCTATCCCTAAGACTATCCTAGGGCTGATGCTAACCCTAACCCTAACACTATCCTAGGCCTGATGCTAACCCTAAGCCTAACCCTAACACTATCGTAGGGCTGATGCTAACCCTAACCCTAACACTATCCTAGGGCTGATGCTTACCCTAACCCTAACCCTAATACTATCCTAGGGCTGATGATAACCCTAACCCTAACACTATCCTAGGCCTGATGATAACCCTAACCCTAACCCTAACACCATCCTAGGGCTGATGCTAACCCTAACCCTAACCCTAACACTATCCTACGGCTGATGCTAACCCTAACCCTAACCCTAACACTATCCTAAGGCTGATGCTAACCCTAACACTAACACTATCCTAGGCCTGGTGCTAACCCCAACATTAACCCTAACACTATTCTAGGGCTGATGCTAACCGTAACCCTAATAATATCCTAGGGCTGATGCTAACCCTAACCCTAACCCTAACACTATCCTAGGGCTGATGCTATCCCTAACCCTAACCCTAACACTATCCTAGGGCTGATGCTAACCCTAACCCTAACCCTAATACTATCCTAGGGCTGATGCTAACCCTAACCCTAACCCTAACACTATCCTAGGCCTGATTCTAACCGTAACCCTAACAGTATCCTAGGCCTGATGCTAACCCTAACCCTAACCCTAACACTATCCTAGGGCTGATGCTAACCCTAACCCTAACCCTAACACTATCCTAGGTCTGATTCTAACCGTAACCCTAACACTATCATAGGCCTGATGCTAACCCTAACCCTTACCCTAACACTATCCTAGAGCTGATGCTAACCCTAACCCTAACCCTAACCCTAACCCTAACACTATCCTAGGGCTGATGCTAACCCTATCCCTAACCCTAACACTATCCTAGGGCGGATGCTAACCCTAACCCTAACCCTAACACTATCCTAGGGCTGATGCTAACCCTAACCCTAACCCTAACACTCTCCTAGGGCTGAGGCTAACCCTAACTCTAACACTATCCTAGGGCTGATGCCAACCCTAACCCTAACCCTAACACTATCCTAGGGTTGATGCTAACCCTAACCCTAACACTATCCTAGGGCTGATGCTAACCCTAACCCTAACACTATCCTAGGGCTGATGCTAACCCTAACCCTAACACTAACACTATCCTAGAGCTGATGCTAACCCTAACACTAACACTATCCTAGGCCTGATGATAACCCTAAACCTCACCCTAACACTATCCTAGGGTTTATGTTAACCCTAACCCTAACACTATCCTAGGGCTGATGCTGACCCTAACACTAACACTCTCCTAGGGCTGATGCTAACCCTAACCCTAACCCTAACACTATCCTAGGGCTGATGCTAACCCTAACCCTAACTCTAACACTATCTTAGGGCTGAGGCTAACCCAAACCCAAACACTATAATACGGCTGATGCTAACCCTAACCCTAACCCTAACACTATCCTAAGGCTGATGCTAACCCTAACACTAACACTATCCTGGGCCTGGTGCTAACCCTACCCCTAACCCTAACACTATCCTAGGGCTGATTCTAACCCTAACCCTAATACTATCCTAGGGCTGATGCTAACCATAACCCTGACCCTAACACTATCCTAGGGCTGATGCTAACCCTAACCCTAACCCTAACACTATCCTAGGGCTGATGCTAACCCTAACCCTAACATTCTCCTTGGCCTGATGCTAACCCTAACCCTAACACTTACACTATCCTAGGGCTGATGCTAACCCTAACCCTAACCCTAACACTATCCTAGGGCTGATGCTAACCCTAACCCTACCACTATCCTGGGCCTGATGCTAACCCTAACCCTAACACTAACACTATCCTAGGGCTGATGCTAACCCTAACCCTAACACTATCCTAGGGCTGATGCTAACCCTAACCCTAACACTAACACTATCCTAGGGCTGATGCTAACCCTAACGCTATCCCTAACACTATCCTTGAACTGATGCTAACCCTAACCCTAACCCTAACACTATCCTAGGCCTGATGATAACCCTAACCCTAACCGTAACACTATCCTAGGGTTTATGTTAACCCTAACCCTAACTCTAACACTATCCTAGAGCTGATTCTAACCATAACCCTAACACTATCCTAGGGCTGATGCTAACCCTAACCCTAACACTAACACTATCCTAGGGCTGATGCTAACCCTAACCCTAACACTATCCTAGGGCTGATGCTAACCCTAACGCTAACTCTAACACTATCCTAGGCCTGATGATAACCCTAACCGTAATCCTAACACTATCCTAGGCTTTATGTTAACCCTAACCCTAACACTATCCTACGGCTGATGCTAACCCTAACCCTAACACTATCCTAGGGCTGATGCTAACCCTAACCCTAACCCTAACACTATCCTAGGGCTGATGCTAACCCTAACCCTAACAATATCTTAGGCCTGATGATATCCATAACCCTAAACCTAACACTATCCTAGGGCTGATGCTAACCCTAACCCTAATAATATCCTAGGGCTGATGCTAACCCTAACCCTAACCCTAACACTATCCTAGGGCTGATGCTTACCCTAACCCAACCCTAACACTATCCTAGGGCTGATGCTAACCCTAACCCTAACCCTAACACTATCCTAGTGCTGATGCTAACCCTAACCCTAACAATATCCTAGGCCTGATGATATCCATAACCCTAAACCTAACACTATCCTAGGGCTGATGCTAACCCTAACCCTAACCCTAACACTATCCTAGGGCTGATTCTAACCGTAACCCTAACACTACCCTAGGCCTGATGCTAACCCTAACCCTTACCCTAACACTATCCTAGGGCTGATGCTAAACCTAACCATAACCCTAACACTATCCTAGGGCTGATGCTAACCCTAACCCTAACCCTAACACTATCCTAGGACGGATGCTAACCCTAACCCTAACCCTAACACTATCCTAGGGCTGATGCTAACCCTAACACTAACACTATCCTAGGGCTGATGCTAACCCTAACCCTAACCCTAACACTACCCTAGGCTGATGCTAACCCTAACCCTAACTCTAACACTATCTTAGGGCTGAGGCTAACCCTAACCCTAACACTATCCTACGGCTGATGCTAACCCTAACCCTATCCCTAAGACTATCCTAGGGCTGATGCTAACCCTAACCCTAACACTATCCTAGGCCTGATGCTAACCCTAAGCCTAACCCTAACACTATCGTAGGGCTGATGCTAACCCTAACCCTAACACTATCCTAGGGCTGATGCTTACCCTAACCCTAACCCTAATACTATCCTAGGGCTGATGATAACCCTAACCCTAACACTATCCTAGGCCTGATGATAACCCTAACCCTAACCCTAACACCATCCTAGGGCTGATGCTAACCCTAACCCTAACCCTAACACTATCCTACGGCTGATGCTAACCCTAACCCTAACCCTAACACTATCCTAAGGCTGATGCTAACCCTAACACTAACACTATCCTAGGCCTGGTGCTAACCCCAACATTAACCCTAACACTATTCTAGGGCTGATGCTAACCCTAACCCTAATAATATCCTAGGGCTGATGCTAACCCTAACCCTAACCCTAACACTATCCTAGGGCTGATGCTATCCCTAACCCTAACCCTAACACTATCCTAGGGCTGATGCTAACCCTAACCCTAACCCTAATACTATCCTAGGGCTGATGCTAACCCTAACCCTAACCCTAACACTATCCTAGGCCTGATTCTAACCGTAACCCTAACAGTATCCTAGGCCTGATGCTAACCCTAACACTTACCCTAACACTATCCTAGGGCTGATGCTAACCCTAACCCTAACCCTAACACTATCCTAGGGCTGATGCTAACCCTAACCCTAACACTAACACTATCCTAGGGCTGAGGCTAACCCTAAAACTAACACTAACACTATCCTAGGGATGATGCTAACCCTAACCCTAACACTCTCCTAGGCCTGATGCTAACCCTAACCCTAACACTATCCTAGGGCTGATGCTAACCCTAACCCTAACCCTAACACTATCCTAGGCCTGATGCTAACCCTATCCCTAACCCTAACACTATCCTAGGTCTGATGCTAACCCTAACCCTAATAATATCCTAGGGCTGATGCTAACCCTAACCCCTACCCTAACACTATCCTAGAGCTGATGCTAACGCTAACCCTAACCCTAACCCTAACCCTAACACTATCCTAGGGCTGATGCTAACCCTAACCCTAACCCTAACACTATCCTAGGGTTTATGTTAACCCTAAACCTAACACTATCCTAGGGCTGATGCTAACCCTAACCCTAACCCTAACACTATCCTAGGGCGGATGCTAACCCTAACCCTAACCATAACACTATCCTAGGGCTGATGCTAACCCTAACCCTAACCCTAACACTCTCCTAGGGCTGATGCAAACCCTAACCCTAACAATATCCTAGGCCAGATGATATCCATAACCCTAAACCTAACACTATCCTAGGGCTGATGCTAACCCTAACCCTAACCCTAACACTATCCTAGGGCTGATTCTAACCGTAACCCTAACACTACCCTAGGCCTGATGCTAACCCTAACCCTTACCCTAACACTATCCTAGGGCTGATGCTAAACCTAACCATAACCCTAACACTATCCTAGGGCTGATGCTAACCCTAACCCAAACCCTAACACTATCCTAGGGCGGATGCTAACCCTAACCCTAACCCTAACACTATCCTAGGGCTGATGCTAACCCTAACACTAACACTATCCTAGGGCTGATGCTAACCCTAACCCTAACCCTAACACTACCCTAGGCTGATGCTAACCCTAACCCTAACTCTAACACTATCTTAGGGCTGAGGCTAACCCTAACACTAACACTATCCTAGGCCTGATGCTAACCCTAACCCTTACCCTAACACTATCCTAGGGCTGATGCTAACCCTAACCCTAACCCTAACACTATCCTAGGGCTGATGCTAACCCTAACCCTAACACTAACACTATCCTAAGGCTGATGCTAACCCTAACCCTAACACTCTCCTAGGCCTGATGCTAACCCTAACCCTAACACTATCCTAGGGCTGATGCTAACCCTAACCCTAACCCTAACACTATCCTAGGCCTGATGCTAACCCTATCCCTAACCCTAACACTATCCTAGGGCTGATGCTAACCCTAACCCTAACAATATCCTAGGCCTGATGATATCCATAACCCTAAACCTAACACTATCCTAGGGCTGATGCTAACCCTAACCCTAATAATATCCTAGGGCTGATGCTAACCCTAACCCTAACCCTAAAACTATCCTAGGGCTGATGCTTACCCTAACCCAACCCTAACACTATCCTAGGGCTGATGCTAACCCTAACCCTAACCCTAACACTATCCTAGGGCTGATGCTAACCCTAACCCTAACAATATCCTAGGCCTGATGATATCCATAACCCTAAACCTAACACTATCCTAGGGCTGATGCTAACCCTAACCCTAACCCTAACACTATCCTAGGGCTGATTCTAACCGTAACCCTAACACTACCCTAGGCCTGATGCTAACCCTAACCCTTACCCTAACACTATCCTAGGGCTGATGCTAAACCTAACCATAACCCTAACACTATCCTAGGGCTGATGCTAACCCTAACCCTAACCCTAACACTATCCTAGGACGGATGCTAACCCTACCCCTAACCCTAACACTCTCCTAGGGCTGAGGCTAACCCTAACACTAACACTATCCTACGGCTGATGCTAACCCTAACCCTAACCCTAACACTATAATAAGGCTGATGATAACCCTAACACTAACACTATCCTAGGCATGGTGCTAACCCTAACCGTAACCCTAACACTATTCTAGGGCTGATGCTAACCCTAACCCTAACAGTATCCTAGGCCTGATGATATCCATAACCCTAAACCTAACACTATCCTAGGGCTGATGCTAACCCTAACCCTAACCCTAACACTATCCTAGGGCTGATTCTAACCGTAACCCTAACACTACCCTAGGCCTGATGCTAACCCTAACCCTTACCCTAACACTATCCTAGGGCTGATGCTAAACCTAACAATAACCCTAACACTATCCTAGGGCTGATGCTAACCCTAACCCTAACCCTAACACTATCCTAGGGCTGATGCTAACCCTAACCCTAACACTAACACTATCCTAAGGCTGATGCTAACCCTAACCCTAACACTCTCCTAGGCCTGATGCTAACCCTAACCCTAACACTATCCTAGGGCTGATGCTAACCCTAACCCTAACCCTAACACTATCCTAGGGCTGATGCTAACCCTAACCCTAACAATATCTTAGGCCTGATGATATCCATAACCCTAAACCTAACACTATCCTAGGGCTGATGCTAACCCTAACCCTAATAATATCCTAGGGCTGATGCTAACCCTAACCCTAACCCTAACACTATCCTAGGGCTGATGCTTACCCTAACCCAACCCTAACACTATCCTAGGGCTGATGCTAACCCTAACCCTAACCCTAACACTATCCTAGTGCTGATGCTAACCCTAACCCTAACAATATCCTAGGCCTGATGATATCCATAACCCTAAACCTAACACTATCCTAGGGCTGATGCTAACCCTAACCCTAACCCTAACACTATCCTAGGGCTGATTCTAACCGTAACCCTAACACTACCCTAGGCCTGATGCTAACCCTAACCCTTACCCTAACACTATCCTAGGGCTGATGCTAAACCTAACCATAACCCTAACACTATCCTAGGGCTGATGCTAACCCTAACCCTAACCCTAACACTATCCTAGGACGGATGCTAACCCTAACCCTAACCCTAACACTATCCTAGGGCTGATGCTAACTCTAACACTAACACTATCCTAGGGCTGATGCTAACCCTAACCCTAACCCTAACACTACCCTAGGCTGATGCTAACCCTAACCCTAACTCTAACACTATCTTAGGGCTGAGGCTAACCCTAACCCTAACACTATCCTACGGCTGATGCTAACCCTAACCCTATCCCTAAGACTATCCTAGGGCTGATGCTAACCCTAACCCTAACACTATCCTAGGCCTGATGCTAACCCTAAGCCTAACCCTAACACTATCGTAGGGCTGATGCTAACCCTAACCCTAACACTATCCTAGGGCTGATGCTTACCCTAACCCTAACCCTAATACTATCCTAGGGCTGATGATAACCCTAACCCTAACACTATCCTAGGCCTGATGATAACCCTAACCCTAACCCTAACACCATCCTAGGGCTGATGCTAACCCTAACCCTAACCCTAACACTATCCTACGGCTGATGCTAACCCTAACCCTAACCCTAACACTATCCTAAGGCTGATGCTAACCCTAACACTAACACTATCCTAGGCCTGGTGCTAACCCCAACATTAACCCTAACACTATTCTAGGGCTGATGCTAACCGTAACCCTAATAATATCCTAGGGCTGATGCTAACCCTAACCCTAACCCTAACACTATCCTAGGGCTGATGCTATCCCTAACCCTAACCCTAACACTATCCTAGGGCTGATGCTAACCCTAACCCTAACCCTAATACTATCCTAGGGCTGATGCTAACCCTAACCCTAACCCTAACACTATCCTAGGCCTGATTCTAACCGTAACCCTAACAGTATCCTAGGCCTGATGCTAACCCTAACCCTAACCCTAACACTATCCTAGGGCTGATGCTAACCCTAACCCTAACCCTAACACTATCCTAGGTCTGATTCTAACCGTAACCCTAACACTATCATAGGCCTGATGCTAACCCTAACCCTTACCCTAACACTATCCTAGAGCTGATGCTAACCCTAACCCTAACCCTAACCCTAACCCTAACACTATCCTAGGGCTGATGCTAACCCTAACCCTAACCCTAACACTATCCTAGGGCGGATGCTAACCCTAACCCTAACCCTAACACTATCCTAGGGCTGATGCTAACCCTAACCCTAACCCTAACACTCTCCTAGGGCTGAGGCTAACCCTAACTCTAACACTATCCTAGGGCTGATGCCAACCCTAACCCTAACCCTAACACTATCCTAGGGTTGATGCTAACCCTAACCCTAACACTATCCTAGGGCTGATGCTAACCCTAACCCTAACACTATCCTAGGGCTGATGCTAACCCTAACCCTAACACTAACACTATCCTAGAGCTGATGCTAACCCTAACACTAACACTATCCTAGGCCTGATGATAACCCTAAACCTCACCCTAACACTATCCTAGGGTTTATGTTAACCCTAACCCTAACACTATCCTAGGGCTGATGCTGACCCTAACACTAACACTCTCCTAGGGCTGATGCTAACCCTAACCCTAACCCTAACACTATCCTAGGGCTGATGCTAACCCTAACCCTAACTCTAACACTATCTTAGGGCTGAGGCTAACCCAAACCCAAACACTATAATACGGCTGATGCTAACCCTAACCCTAACCCTAACACTATCCTAAGGCTGATGCTAACCCTAACACTAACACTATCCTGGGCCTGGTGCTAACCCTACCCCTAACCCTAACACTATCCTAGGGCTGATTCTAACCCTAACCCTAATACTATCCTAGGGCTGATGCTAACCATAACCCTGACCCTAACACTATCCTAGGGCTGATGCTAACCCTAACCCTAACCCTAACACTATCCTAGGGCTGATGCTAACCCTAACCCTAACATTCTCCTTGGCCTGATGCTAACCCTAACCCTAACACTTACACTATCCTAGGGCTGATGCTAACCCTAACCCTAACCCTAACACTATCCTAGGTCTGATGCTAACCCTAAACCTAACACTATCCTAGGGCTGATGCTAACCCTAACCCTAACCTTAACACTATCCTAGGGCTGATGTTAACCCTAACCCTAACACTATCCTAGGGCTGATGCTAACCCTAACCCTAACCCTAACACTCTCCTAGGGCTGATGCTAACCCTAACCCTAACACTATCCTAGGCCTGATGCTAACCCTAACCCTAACACTATCCTAGGGCTGATGCTAACCCTAACCCTAACCCTAACACTATCCTAGGCCTGATGCTAACCCTATCCCTAACCCTAAGACTCTCCTAGGGCTGAGGCTAACCCTAACCCTAACACTATCCTAGGGCTGATGCTAACCCTAACACTAACCCTAACACTATATTAGGGCTGATGCTAACCCTAACCCTAACACTATCCTAGGGCTGATGCTAACCCTAACCCTAACCCTAACACTATCCTAGGGCTAATGCTAACCCTAACCCTAACACTATCCTAGGGCTGATGCTAACCCTAACCCTAACCCTAACACTATCCTAGGGCTGATGCTAACCCTAACCCTAACACTCTCCTAGGGCTGATGCTAACCCTAACCCTAACCCTAACACTATTCTAGGGCTGATGCTAACCCTAACCCTAACCCTATCACTATCCTAGGGCTGATGCTAACCCTAACACTAACACTATCCTAGGGCTGATGCTAACCCTAACCCTAACCCTAACACTATTCTAGGGCTGATGCTAACCCTAACCCTAACACTATCCTAGGGCTGATGCTAACCCTAACCCTAACCCTAACACTATCCTAGAGCTGATGCTAACGCTAACCCTAACCCTAACCCTAACCCTAACACTATCCTAGGGCTGATGCTAACCCTAATCCTAACCCTAACACTATCCTAGGCCTGATGCTAACCCTACCCCTAACCCTAACACTCTCCTAGGGCTGAGGCTAACCCTAACACTAACACTATCCTACGGCTGATGCTAACCCTAACCCTAACCCTAACACTATAATAAGGCTGATGATAACCCTAACACTAACACTATCCTAGGCATGGTGCTAACCCTAACCGTAACCCTAACACTATTCTAGGGCTGATGCTAACCCTAACCCTAACAGTATCCTAGGCCTGATGATATCCATAACCCTAAACCTAACACTATCCTAGGGCTGATGCTAACCCTAACCCTAACCCTAACACTATCCTAGGGCTGATTCTAACCGTAACCCTAACACTACCCTAGGCCTGATGCTAACCCTAACCCTTACCCTAACACTATCCTAGGGCTGATGCTAAACCTAACCATAACCCTAACACTATCCTAGGGCTGATGCTAACCCTAACCCTAACCCTAACACTATCCTAGGGCTGATGCTAACCCTAACCCTAACACTAACACTATCCTAAGGCTGATGCTAACCCTAACCCTAACACTCTCCTAGGCCTGATGCTAACCCTAACCCTAACACTATCCTAGGGCTGATGCTAACCCTAACCCTAACCCTAACACTATCCTAGGGCTGATGCTAACCCTAACCCTAACAATATCTTAGGCCTGATGATATCCATAACCCTAAACCTAACACTATCCTAGGGCTGATGCTAACCCTAACCCTAATAATATCCTAGGGCTGATGCTAACCCTAACCCTAACCCTAACACTATCCTAGGGCTGATGCTTACCCTAACCCAACCCTAACACTATCCTAGGGCTGATGCTAACCCTAACCCTAACCCTAACACTATCCTAGTGCTGATGCTAACCCTAACCCTAACAATATCCTAGGCCTGATGATATCCATAACCCTAAACCTAACACTATCCTAGGGCTGATGCTAACACTAACCCTAACCCTAACACTATCCTAGGGCTGATTCTAACCGTAACCCTAACACTACCCTAGGCCTGATGCTAACCCTAACCCTTACCCTAACACTATCCTAGGGCTGATGCTAAACCTAACCATAACCCTAACACTATCCTAGGGCTGATGCTAACCCTAACCCTAACCCTAACACTATCCTAGGACGGATGCTAACCCTAACCCTAACCCTAACACTATCCTAGGGCTGATGCTAACCCTAACACTAACACTATCCTAGGGCTGATGCTAACCCTAACCCTAACCCTAACACTACCCTAGGCTGATGCTAACCCTAACCCTAACTCTAACACTATCTTAGGGCTGAGGCTAACCCTAACCCTAACACTATCCTACGGCTGATGCTAACCCTAACCCTATCCCTAAGACTATCCTAGGGCTGATGCTAACCCTAACCCTAACACTATCCTAGGCCTGATGCTAACCCTAAGCCTAACCCTAACACTATCGTAGGGCTGATGCTAACCCTAACCCTAACACTATCCTAGGGCTGATGCTTACCCTAACCCTAACCCTAATACTATCCTAGGGCTGATGATAACCCTAACCCTAACACTATCCTAGGCCTGATGATAACCCTAACCCTAACCCTAACACCATCCTAGGGCTGATGCTAACCCTAACCCTAACCCTAACACTATCCTACGGCTGATGCTAACCCTAACCCTAACCCTAACACTATCCTAAGGCTGATGC
Organism: Lemur catta; assembly: GCF_020740605.2. Lineage (NCBI taxonomy): Eukaryota > Metazoa > Chordata > Mammalia > Primates > Lemuridae > Lemur > Lemur catta. The sequence goes on along the minus strand of NW_025423859.1, from coordinate 894,917 downwards.
TAACCCTAACACTAACACTATCCTAGGCCTGGTGCTAACCCCAACATTAACCCTAACACTATTCTAGGGCTGATGCTAACCCTAACCCTAATAATATCCTAGGGCTGATGCTAACCCTAACCCTAACCCTAACACTATCCTAGGGCTGATGCTATCCCTAACCCTAACCCTAACACTATCCTAGGGCTGATGCTAACCCTAACCCTAACCCTAATACTATCCTAGGGCTGATGCTAACCCTAACCCTAACCCTAACACTATCCTAGGCCTGATTCTAACCGTAACCCTAACAGTATCCTAGGCCTGATGCTAACCCTAACACTTACCCTAACACTATCCTAGGGCTGATGCTAACCCTAACCCTAACCCTAACACTATCCTAGGGCTGATGCTAACCCTAACCCTAACACTAACACTATCCTAGGGCTGAGGCTAACCCTAAAACTAACACTAACACTATCCTAGGGATGATGCTAACCCTAACCCTAACACTCTCCTAGGCCTGATGCTAACCCTAACCCTAACACTATCCTAGGGCTGATGCTAACCCTAACCCTAACCCTAACACTATCCTAGGCCTGATGCTAACCCTATCCCTAACCCTAACACTATCCTAGGTCTGATGCTAACCCTAACCCTAATAATATCCTAGGGCTGATGCTAACCCTAACCCTAACCCTAACACTATCCTAGAGCTGATGCTAACGCTAACCCTAACCCTAACCCTAACCCTAACACTATCCTAGGGCTGATGCTAACCCTAACCCTAACCCTAACACTATCCTAGGGTTTATGTTAACCCTAAACCTAACACTATCCTAGGGCTGATGCTAACCCTAACCCTAACCCTAACACTATCCTAGGGCGGATGCTAACCCTAACCCTAACCATAACACTATCCTAGGGCTGATGCTAACCCTAACCCTAACCCTAACACTCTCCTAGGGCTGATGCTAACCCTAACCCTAACAATATCCTAGGCCAGATGATATCCATAACCCTAAACCTAACACTATCCTAGGGCTGATGCTAACCCTAACCCTAACCCTAACACTATCCTAGGGCTGATTCTAACCGTAACCCTAACACTACCCTAGGCCTGATGCTAACCCTAACCCTTACCCTAACACTATCCTAGGGCTGATGCTAAACCTAACCATAACCCTAACACTATCCTAGGGCTGATGCTAACCCTAACCCAAACCCTAACACTATCCTAGGGCGGATGCTAACCCTAACCCTAACCCTAACACTATCCTAGGGCTGATGCTAACCCTAACACTAACACTATCCTAGGGCTGATGCTAACCCTAACCCTAACCCTAACACTACCCTAGGCTGATGCTAACCCTAACCCTAACTCTAACACTATCTTAGGGCTGAGGCTAACCCTAACACTAACACTATCCTAGGCCTGATGCTAACCCTAACCCTTACCCTAACACTATCCTAGGGCTGATGCTAACCCTAACCCTAACCCTAACACTATCCTAGGGCTGATGCTAACCCTAACCCTAACACTAACACTATCCTAAGGCTGATGCTAACCCTAACCCTAACACTCTCCTAGGCCTGATGCTAACCCTAACCCTAACACTATCCTAGGGCTGATGCTAACCCTAACCCTAACCCTAACACTATCCTAGGCCTGATGCTAACCCTATTCCTAACCCTAACACTATCCTAGGGCTGATGCTAACCCTAACCCTAACAATATCCTAGGCCTGATGATATCCATAACCCTAAACCTAACACTATCCTAGGGCTGATGCTAACCCTAACCCTAACCCTAACACTATCCTAGGGCTGATTCTAACCGTAACCCTAACACTACCCTAGGCCTGATGCTAACCCTAACCCTTACCCTAACACTATCCTAGGGCTGATGCTAAACCTAACCATAACCCTAACACTATCCTAGGGCTGATGCTAACCCTAACCCTAACCCTAACACTATCCTAGGCCTGATGCTAACCCTACCCCTAACCCTAACACTCTCCTAGGGCTGAGGCTAACCCTAACACTAACACTATCCTACGGCTGATGCTAACCCTAACCCTAACCCTAACACTATAATAAGGCTGATGATAACCCTAACACTAACACTATCCTAGGCATGGTGCTAACCCTAACCGTAACCCTAACACTATTCTAGGGCTGATGCTAACCCTAACCCTAACAGTATCCTAGGCCTGATGATATCCATAACCCTAAACCTAACACTATCCTAGGGCTGATGCTAACCCTAACCCTAACCCTAACACTATCCTAGGGCTGATTCTAACCGTAACCCTAACACTACCCTAGGCCTGATGCTAACCCTAACCCTTACCCTAACACTATCCTAGGGCTGATGCTAAACCTAACCATAACCCTAACACTATCCTAGGGCTGATGCTAACCCTAACCCTCACCCTAACACTATCCTAGGGCTGATGCTAACCCTAACCCTAACACTAACACTATCCTAAGGCTGATGCTAACCCTAACCCTAACACTCTCCTAGGCCTGATGCTAACCCTAACCCTAACACTATCCTAGGGCTGATGCTAACCCTAACCCTAACCCTAACACTATCCTAGGGCTGATGCTAACCCTAACCCTAACAATATCTTAGGCCTGATGATATCCATAACCCTAAACCTAACACTATCCTAGGGCTGATGCTAACCCTAACCCTAATAATATCCTAGGGCTGATGCTAACCCTAACCCTAACCCTAACACTATCCTAGGGCTGATGCTTACCCTAACCCAACCCTAACACTATCCTAGGGCTGATGCTAACCCTAACCCTAACCCTAACACTATCCTAGTGCTGATGCTAACCCTAACCCTAACAATATCCTAGGCCTGATGATATCCATAACCCTAAACCTAACACTATCCTAGGGCTGATGCTAACCCTAACCCTAACCCTAACACTATCCTAGGGCTGATTCTAACCGTAACCCTAACACTACCCTAGGCCTGATGCTAACCCTAACCCTTACCCTAACACTATCCTAGGGCTGATGCTAAACCTAACCATAACCCTAACACTATCCTAGGGCTGATGCTAACCCTAACCCTAACCCTAACACTATCCTAGGACGGATGCTAACCCTAACCCTAACCCTAACACTATCCTAGGGCTGATGCTAACCCTAACACTAACACTATCCTAGGGCTGATGCTAACCCTAACCCTAACCCTAACACTACCCTAGGCTGATGCTAACCCTAACCCTAACTCTAACACTATCTTAGGGCTGAGGCTAACCCTAACCCTAACACTATCCTACGGCTGATGCTAACCCTAACCCTATCCCTAAGACTATCCTAGGGCTGATGCTAACACTAACCCTAACACTATCCTAGGCCTGATGCTAACCCTAAGCCTAACCCTAACACTATCGTAGGGGTGATGCTAACCCTAACCCTAACACTATCCTAGGGCTGATGCTTACCCTAACCCTAACCCTAATACTATCCTAGGGCTGATGATAACCCTAACCCTAACACTATCCTAGGCCTGATGATAACCCTAACCCTAACCCTAACACCATCCTAGGGCTGATGCTAACCCTAACCCTAACCCTAACACTATCCTACGGCTGATGCTAACCCTAACCCTAACCCTAACACTATCCTAAGGCTGATGCTAACCCTAACACTAACACTATCCTAGGCCTGGTGCTAACCCCAACATTAACCCTAACACTATTCTAGGGCTGAGGCTAACCCTAACCCTAATAATATCCTAGGGCTGATGCTAACCCTAACCCTAACCCTAACACTATCCTAGGGCTGATGCTATCCCTAACCCTAACCCTAACACTATCCTAGGGCTGATGCTAACCCTAACCCTAACCCTAATACTATCCTAGGGCTGATGCTAACCCTAACCCTAACCCTAACACTATCCTAGGCCTGATTCTAACCGTAACCCTAACAGTATCCTAGGCCTGATGCTAACCCTAACACTTACCCTAACACTATCCTAGGGCTGATGCTAACCCTAACCCTAACCCTAACACTATCCTAGGGCTGATGCTAACCCTAACCCTAACACTAACACTATCCTAGGGCTGAGGCTAACCCTAAAACTAACACTAACACTATCCTAGGGATGATGCTAACCCTAACCCTAACACTCTCCTAGGCCTGATGCTAACCCTAACCCTAACACTATCCTAGGGCTGATGCTAACCCTAACCCTAACCCTAACACTATCCTAGGCCTGATGCTAACCCTATCCCTAACCCTAACACTATCCTAGGTCTGATGCTAACCCTAACCCTAATAATATCCTAGGGCTGATGCTAACCCTAACCCTAACCCTAACACTATCCTAGAGCTGATGCTAACGCTAACCCTAACCCTAACCCTAACCCTAACACTATCCTAGGGCTGATGCTAACCCTAACCCTAACCCTAACACTATCCTAGGGTTTATGTTAACCCTAAACCTAACACTATCCTAGGGCTGATGCTAACCCTAACCCTAACCCTAACACTATCCTAGGGCGGATGCTAACCCTAACCCTAACCATAACACTATCCTAGGGCTGATGCTAACCCTAACCCTAACCCTAACACTCTCCTAGGGCTGATGCTAACCCTAACCCTAACAATATCCTAGGCCAGATGATATCCATAACCCTAAACCTAACACTATCCTAGGGCTGATGCTAACCCTAACCCTAACCCTAACACTATCCTAGGGCTGATTCTAACCGTAACCCTAACACTACCCTAGGCCTGATGCTAACCCTAACCCTTACCCTAACACTATCCTAGGGCTGATGCTAAACCTAACCATAACCCTAACACTATCCTAGGGCTGATGCTAACCCTAACCCAAACCCTAACACTATCCTAGGGCGGATGCTAACCCTAACCCTAACCCTAACACTATCCTAGGGCTGATGCTAACCCTAACACTAACACTATCCTAGGGCTGATGCTAACCCTAACCCTAACCCTAACACTACCCTAGGCTGATGCTAACCCTAACCCTAACTCTAACACTATCTTAGGGCTGAGGCTAACCCTAACACTAACACTATCCTAGGCCTGATGCTAACCCTAACCCTTACCCTAACACTATCCTAGGGCTGATGCTAACCCTAACCCTAACCCTAACACTATCCTAGGGCTGATGCTAACCCTATCCCTAACCCTAACACTATCCTAGGGCTGATGCTAACCCTAACCCTAACAATATCCTAGGCCTGATGATATCCATAACCCTAAACCTAACACTATCCTAGGGCTGATGCTAACCCTAACCCTAATAATATCCTAGGGCTGATGCTAACCCTAACCCTAACCCTAACACTATCCTAGGGCTGATGCTTACCCTAACCCAACCCTAACACTATCCTAGGGCTGATGCTAACCCTAACCCTAACCCTAACACTATCCTAGGGCTGATGCTAACCCTAACCCTAACAATATCCTAGGCCTGATGATATCCATAACCCTAAACCTAACACTATCCTAGGGCTGATGCTAACCCTAACCCTAACCCTAACACTATCCTAGGGCTGATTCTAACCGTAACCCTAACACTACCCTAGGCCTGATGCTAACCCTAACCCTTACCCTAACACTATCCTAGGGCTGATGCTAAACCTAACCATAACCCTAACACTATCCTAGGGCTGATGCTAACCCTAACCCTAACCCTAACACTATCCTAGGACGGATGCTAACCCTAACCCTAACCCTAACACTATCCTAGGGCTGATGCTAACCCTAACACTAACACTATCCTAGTGCTGATGCTAACCCTAACCCTAACTCTAACACTATCTTAGGGCTGAGGCTAATCCTAACCCAAACACTATCCTACGGCTGATGCTAACCCTAACCCTAACCCTAACACTATCCTAAGGCTGATGCTAACCCTAACCCTAACCCAAACACTATCCTAGGGTTGATGCTAACCCTAACCCTGACACTATCCTAGGGCTGATGCTAACCCTAACCCTAACCCTAACACTATCAGAGGGCTGATGCTAACCCTAACCCTAACACTATACTAGGCCTGATGATAACCCTAACCCTAACCCTAACACTATCGTAGGGCTGATGCTAACCCTAACCCTAACCCTAACACTATCCTAGAGCTGATGCTAACCCTAACCCTAACCCTAACCCTAACCCTAATACTATCCTAGTGCTGATGCTAACCCTAACACTAACGGCAACACTATCCTAGGGCTGATGCTAACCCTAACACTAACAATATCCTAGGGCTGATGCTAACCCAAACCCTAACCCTATCACTATCCTAGGGCTGATGCTAACACTAACCCTAACTCTAACACTATCCTAGGGCTGAGGCTAACCCTAACCCTAACACTATCCTACGGCTGATGCTAACCCTAACCCTAACGCTAACACTATTCTAGGGCTGATGCTAACCCTAACCCTAATAATATACTAGGGCTGATGATAACCCTAACCCTAACCCTAACAGTATCCTAGGGTTGATGCTAACCCTAACCCTAACCCTAACACTATCCTAGGGCTGATGCTAACCCTAACCCTAACCCTAACACTATCCTAGGTCTGATTCTAACCGTAACCCTAACACTATCATAGGCCTGATGCTAACCCTAACCCTTACCCTAACACTATCCTAGAGCTGATGCTAACCCTAACCCTAACCCTAACCCTAACCCTAACACTATCCTAGGGCTGATGCTAACCCTATCCCTAACCCTAACACTATCCTAGGGCGGATGCTAACCCTAACCCTAACCCTAACACTATCCTAGGGCTGATGCTAACCCTAACCCTAACCCTAACACTCTCCTAGGGCTGAGGCTAACCCTAACTCTAACACTATCCTAGGGCTGATGCCAACCCTAACCCTAACCCTAACACTATCCTAGGGTTGATGCTAACCCTAACCCTAACACTATCCTAGGGCTGATGCTAACCCTAACCCTAACACTATCCTAGGGCTGATGCTAACCCTAACCCTAACCCTAACACTATCCTAGGGCTGATGCTAACCCTAACCCTAACACTATCCTAGGGCTGATGCTAACACTAACCCTAACACTAACACTATCCTAGGGCTGATGCTAACCCTAACCCTAACCCTAACACTATCCTAGGCCTGATGCTAACCCTATCCCTAACCCTAACACTATCCTAGGGCTGATGCTAACCCTAACCCTAACAATATCCTAGGCCTGATGATATCCATAACCCTAAACCTAACACTATCCTAGGGCTGATGCTAACCCTAACCCTAATAATATCCTAGGGCTGATGCTAACCCTAACCCTAACCCTAACACTATCCTAGGGCTGATGCTTACCCTAACCCAACCCTAACACTATCCTAGGGCTGATGCTAACCCTAACCCTAACCCTAACACTATCCTAGGGCTGATGCTAACCCTAACCCTAACAATATCCTAGGCCTGATGATATCCATAACCCTAAACCTAACACTATCCTAGGGCTGATGCTAACCCTAACCCTAACCCTAACACTATCCTAGGGCTGATTCTAACCGTAACCCTAACACTACCCTAGGCCTGATGCTAACCCTAACCCTTACCCTAACACTATCCTAGGGCTGATGCTAAACCTAACCATAACCCTAACACTATCCTAGGGCTGATGCTAACCCTAACCCTAACCCTAACACTATCCTAGGACGGATGCTAACCCTAACCCTAACCCTAACACTATCCTAGGGCTGATGCTAACCCTAACACTAACACTATCCTAGGGCTGATGCTAACCCTAACCCTAACCCTAACACTATCCTAGTGCTGATGCTAACCCTAACCCTAACTCTAACACTATCTTAGGGCTGAGGCTAATCCTAACCCAAACACTATCCTACGGCTGATGCTAACCCTAACCCTAACCCTAACACTATCCTAAGGCTGATGCTAACCCTAACCCTAACCCAAACACTATCCTAGGGTTGATGCTAACCCTAACCCTGACACTATCCTAGGGCTGATGCTAACCCTAACCCTAACCCTAACACTATCAGAGGGCTGATGCTAACCCTAACCCTAACACTATACTAGGCCTGATGATAACCCTAACCCTAACCCTAACACTATCGTAGGGCTGATGCTAACCCTAACCCTAACCCTAACACTATCCTAGAGCTGATGCTAACCCTAACCCTAACCCTAACCCTAACCCTAATACTATCCTAGTGCTGATGCTAACCCTAACACTAACGGCAACACTATCCTAGGGCTGATGCTAACCCTAACACTAACACTATCCTAGGGCTGATGCTAACCCAAACCCTAACCCTATCACTATCCTAGGGCTGATGCTAACACTAACCCTAACTCTAACACTATCCTAGGGCTGAGGCTAACCCTAACCCTAACACTATCCTACGGCTGATGCTAACCCTAACCCTAACGCTAACACTATTCTAGGGCTGATGCTAACCCTAACCCTAATAATATACTAGGGCTGATGATAACCCTAACCCTAACCCTAACAGTATCCTAGGGTTGATGCTAACCCTAACCCTAACCCTAACACTATCCTAGGGCTGATGCTAACCCTAACCCTAACCCTAACACTATCCTAGGTCTGATTCTAACCGTAACCCTAACACTATCATAGGCCTGATGCTAACCCTAACCCTTACCCTAACACTATCCTAGAGCTGATGCTAACCCTAACCCTAACCCTAACCCTAACCCTAACACTATCCTAGGGCTGATGCTAACCCTATCCCTAACCCTAACACTATCCTAGGGCGGATGCTAACCCTAACCCTAACCCTAACACTATCCTAGGGCTGATGCTAACCCTAACCCTAACCCTAACACTCTCCTAGGGCTGAGGCTAACCCTAACTCTAACACTATCCTAGGGCTGATGCCAACCCTAACCCTAACCCTAACACTATCCTAGGGTTGATGCTAACCCTAACCCTAACACTATCCTAGGGCTGATGCTAACCCTAACCCTAACACTATCCTAGGGCTGATGCTAACCCTAACCCTAACCCTAACACTATCCTAGGGCTGATGCTAACCCTAACCCTAACACTATCCTAGGGCTGATGCTAACCCTAACCCTAACACTAACACTATCCTAGAGCTGATGCTAACCCTAACCCTAACACTATCCTAGGCCTGATGATAACCCTAAACCTCACCCTAACACTATCCTAGGGTTTATGTTAACCCTAACCCTAACACTATCCTAGGGCTGATGCTGACCCTAACACTAACACTCTCCTAGGGCTGATGCTAACCCTAACCCTAACACTAACACTATCCTAGGGCTGATGCTAACCCTAACCCTAACTCTAACACTATCTTAGGGCTGAGGCTAACCCAAACCCAAACACTATAATACGGCTGATGCTAACCCTAACCCTAACCCTAACACTATCCTAAGGCTGATGCTAACCCTAACACTAACACTATCCTGGGCCTGGTGCTAACCCTACCCCTAACCCTAACACTATCCTAGGGCTGATGCTAACCCTAACCCTAATACTATCCTAGGGCTGATGCTAACCATAACCCTGACCCTAACACTATCCTAGGGCTGATGCTAACCCTAACCCTAACCCTAACACTATCCTAGGGCTGATGCTAACCCTAACCCTAACATTCTCCTAGGCCTGATGCTAACCCTAACCCTAACACTTACACTATCCTAGGGCTGATGCTAACCCTAACCCTAACCCTAACACTATCCTAGGTCTGATGCTAACCCTAAACCTAACACTATCCTAGGGCTGATGCTAACCCTAACCCTAACCTTAACACTATCCTAGGGCTGATGTTAACCCTAACCCTAACACTATCCTAGGGCTGATGCTAACCCTAACCCTAACCCTAACACTCTCCTAGGGCTGATGCTAACCCTAACCCTAACACTATCCTAGGCCTGATGCTAACCCTAACCCTAACACTATCCTAGGGCTGATGCTAACCCTAACCCTAACCCTAACACTATCCTAGGCCTGATGCTAACCCTATCCCTAACCCTAAGACTCTCCTAGGGCTGAGGCTAACCCTAACCCTAACACTATCCTAGGACTGATGCTAACCCTAACACTAACCCTAACACTATATTAGGGCTGATGCTAACCCTAACCCTAACACTATCCTAGGGCTGATGCTAACCCTAACCCTAACCCTAACACTATCCTAGGGCTAATGCTAACCCTAACCCTAACACTATCCTAGGGCTGATGCTAACCCTAACCCTAACCCTAACACTATCCTAGGGCTGATGCTAACCCTAACCCTAACACTATCCTAGGGCTGATGCTAACCCTAACCCTAACCCTAACACTATTCTAGGGCTGATGCTAACCCTAACCCTAACCCTATCACTATCCTAGGGCTGATGCTAACCCTAACACTAACACTATCCTAGGGCTGATGCTAACCCTAACCCTAACCCTAACACTATCCTAGGGCTGATGCTAACCCTAACCCTAACACTATCCTAGGGCTGATGCTAACCCTAACCCTAACCCTAACACTATCCTAGAGCTGATGCTAACGCTAACCCTAACCCTAACCCTAACCCTAACACTATCCTAGGGCTGATGCTAACCCTAATCCTAACCTTACACTATCCTAGGCCTGATGCTAACCCTATCCCTAACCCTAACACTCTCCTAGGGCTGAGGCTAACCCTAACACTAACACTATCCTACGGCTGATGCTAACCCTAACCCTAACCCTAACACTATAATAAGGCTGATGATAACCCTAACACTAACACTATCCTAGGCATGGTGCTAACCCTAACCGTAACCCTAACACTATTCTAGGGCTGATGCTAACCCTAACACTAACAGTATCCTAGGCCTGATGATATCCATAACCCTAAACATAACACTATCCTAGGGCTGATGATAACCCTAACCCTAACCCTAACACTATCCTAGGGCTGATGCTAACCCTAACCCTAACCCTAACACTATCCTAGGGCTGATGCTAACCCTAACCCTAACCCTAACACTATCCTAGGGCTGATGCTAACCCTAACACTAACAATATCCTAGGCCTGATGATATCCATAACCCTAAACATAACACTATCCTAGGGCTGATGCTAACCCTAACCCTAACCCTAACACTATCGTACGGCTGATTCTAACCGTAACCCTAACACCATCCTAGGCCTGATGCTAACCCTAACCCTTACCCTAACACTATCCTAGGGCTGATGCTAAACCTAACCATAACCCTAACACTATCCTAGGGCTGATGCTAACCCTATCCCTAACCCTAACATTATCCTAGGGCGGATGTTAACCCTAACCCTAACCCTAACACTCTCCTAGGGCTAATGCTAACCCTAACACTAACACTATCCTAGGGCTGATGCTAACCCTAACCCTAACCCTAACACTATCCTAGGGCTGATGCTAACCCTAACCCTAACTCTAACACTATCTTAGGGCTGAGGCTAACCCTAACCCTAACACTATCCTACGGCTGATGCTAACCCTAACCCTAACCCTAACACTATCCTAGGGCTAATGCTAACCCTAACCCTAACACTATCCTAGGCCTGCGGCTAACCCTAACCCTAACCCTAACATTATCCTAGGGCTGATGCTAACCCTAACCCTAACACTATCCTAGGGCTGATGCTTACCCTAACCCTAACCCTAACATTGTCCTAGGGTTGATGCTAACCCTAACCCTAACACTATCCTAGGCCTGATGCTAACCCTAACCCTAAACCTAACACTATCCTAGGGCTGATGCTATCCCTAACCCTAACACTATCCTACGCCTGATGATAACCCTAACCCTAACCCTAACACTATCCTAGGGCTGATGCTAACCATAACCCTAACACTATCCTAGGGCTGATGCTAACCCTAACCCTAACCCTAACACTATCCTAGGCCTGATGATAACCCTAACCCTAACACTATCCTAGGGTTTATGTTAACCCTAACCCTAACACTATCCTAGGGCTGATGCTAACCCTAACCCTAACACTATCCTAGGGCTGATGCTAACCCTAACCCTAACCCTAACACTATCCTAAGTCTGATGCTAACCCTAGCCCTCACACTATCCTAGGCCTGATGATAACCCTAACCCTAACCTTAACACTATCCTAGGGCTGTTGCTAACCCTAACCCTAACCCTAACACTATCCTAGGGTTTATGTTAACCCTAACCCTAACACTATCCTAGGGCTGATGCTAACCCTAACCCTAACCCTAACACTATCCTAGAGTGGATGCTAACCCTAACCCTAACCCTAACACTATCCTAGGGCTGATGCTAACCCTAACACTAACACTATCCTAGGGCTGATGCTAAACCTAACCCTAACCCTAACACTATCCTAGGGCTGATGCTAACCCTAACCCTAACTCTAACACTATCTTAGGGCTGAGGCTAACCCTAACCCAAACACTATCCTACGGCTGATGCTAACCCTAACCCTAACCCTAACACTATCCTAAGGCTGATGCTAACCCTAACACTAACACTATCCTAGGCCTGGTGCTAACCCTAACCCTAACCCTAACACTATCCTAGGGCTGATGCTAACCCTAACCATAATACTATCCTAGGGTTGATGCTAACCCTAACCCTAACCCTAACACTATCCTAGGGCTGATGCTAACCCTATCCCTAACCCTAACACTATCCTAGGGCTGATGCTAACCCTAACCCTAACACTATCCTAGGCCTGATGCTAACCCTAACCGTAACACTATCCTAGGGCTGATGCTAACCCTAACACTAACACTGTCCTAGGGCTGATGCTAACCCTAACTCTAACCCTAACACTATCCTAGGCCTTATGCTAACCCTATCCCTAACCCTAACACTCTCCTAGGGCTGAGGCTAACCCTAACCCTAACACTATCCTAGGGCTGATGCTAACCCTAACCCTAACCCTAACACTATCCTAGGGTTGATGCTAACCCTAATCCTAACACTATCCTAGGGCTGATGATAACCCTAACCCTAACCCTAACACTACCCTAGGGCTGATGCTATCCGTAACCCTAACGCTATCCTAGGGCTGATGCTAACCCTAACCCTAACTCTAACACTATCCTAGGGCTGATGCTAACCCTAACCCTAACACTATCCTAGGGCTGATGCTAACCCTAACCCTAACCCTAACACTATCCTAAGTCTGATGCTAACCCTAGCCCTCACACTATCCTAGGCCTGATGATAACCCTAACCCTAACCTTAACACTATCCTAGGGCTGATGCTAACCCTAACCCTAACCCTAACACTATCCTAGAGCTGATGCTAACCCTAACCCTAACACTATCCTAGGCCTGATGATAACCCTAAACCTAACCCTAACACTATCCTAGGGTTTATGTTAACCCTAACCCTAACACTATCCTAGGGCTGATGCTAACCCTAACACTAACACTAACCTAGGGCTGATGCTAACCCTAACCCTAACCCTAACACTCTCCTAGGGCTGAGGCTAACCCTAACACTAACACTATCCTAGGGCTGATGCTAACCCTAACCCTAACCCTAACACTATACTAGGGTTGATGCTAACCCTAATCCTAACACTATCCTAGGGCTGATGCTAACCCTAACACTAACCCTAACACTATCCTATGGCTGATGCTAACCCTAACCCTAACACTATCCTAGGGCTGATGCTAACCCTAACCCTAACCCTAACACTATCCTAGGGCTGATGCTAACCCTAACCCTAACACTATCCTAGAGCTGATGCTAACCCGAACCCTAACCCTAACACTATCCTAAGTATGATGCTAACCCTAGCCCTCACACTATCCTAGGCCTGATGATAACCCTAACCCTAACCTTAACACTATCCTAGGGCTGATGCTAACCCTAACCCTAACCATAACACTATCCTAGAGCTGATGCTAACCCTAACCCTAACACTAACCTAGGCCTGATGATAACCCTAAACCTAACCCTAACACTATCCTAGGGTTTATGTTAACCCTAACCCTAACACTATCCTAGGGCTGATGCTAACCCTAACACTAACACTATCCTAGGGCTGACGCTAACCCTACCCCTAACCCTAACACTATCCTAGGGCTGATGCTAACCTTAACCCTAACCCTAACACTATCCTAGGCCTGATGATAACCCTAACCCTAACCCTAACACTATCGTAGGGCTGATGCTAACGCTAACCCTAACCCTAACCCTAACCGTAATACTATCCTAGGGCTGATGCTAACCCTAACACTAACGGTAACACTATCCTAGGGCTGATGCTAACCCTAACACTAACACTATCCTAGGGCTGATGCTAACCCAAACCCTAACCCTATCACTATCCTAGGGCTGATGCTAACACTAACCCTAACTCTAACACTATCCTAGGGCTGAGGCTAACCCTAAACCTAACACTATCCTACGGCTGATGCTAACCCTAACCCTAACCCTAACACTATTCTAGGGCTGATGCTAACCCTAACCCTAATAATATACTAGGGCTGATGCTAACCCTAACCCTAACCCTAACAGTATCCTAGGGTTGATGCTAACCCTAACCCTAACCCTAACACTATCCTAGGGCTGATGCTAACCCTAACCCTAACACTAACACTATCCTAGGGCTGATGCTAACCCTAACACTAACAATACCCTATGCCTGATGATATCCATAACCCTAAACCTAACACTATCCTAGGGCTGATGCTAACCCTAACCCTAAACCTAACACTATCCTAGGGCTGATTCTAACCGTAACCCTAACACTATCCTAGGCCTGATGCTAACCCTAACCCTTACCCTAACACTATCCTAGAGCTGATGCTAACCCTAACACTAACCCTAACCCTAACCCTAACACTATCCTAGGGCTGATGCTAACCCTATCCCTAACCCTAACACTATCCTAGGGCGGATGCTAACCCTAACCCTAACCCTAACACTATCCTAGGGCTGATGCTAACCCTAACCCTAACCCTAACACTCTCCTAGGGCTGAGGCTAACCCTAACCCTAACACTATCCTAGGGCTGATGCTAACCCTAACCCTAACCCTAACACTATCCTAGGGTTGATGCTAACCCTAATCCTAACACTATCCTAGGGCTGATGCTAACCCTAACCCTAACCCTAACACTATCCTAGGGCTGATGCTAACCCTAACCCTAACACTATACTAGGGCTGATGCTAACCCTAACACTAACCCTAACACTATCCTAGGGCTGATGCTAACCCTAACCCTAACACTGTCCTAGGGCTGATGCTAACCCTAACCCTAACCCTAACACTATCCTAAGTCTGATGCTAACCCTAGCCCTCACACTATCCTAGGCCTGATGATATCCCTAACCCTAACCTTAACACTATCCTAGGGCTGATGCTAACCCTAACCCTAACCATAACACTATCCTAGAGCTGATGCTAACCCTAACCCTAACACTATTCTAGGCCTGATGATAACCCTAAACCTAACCCTAACACTATCCTAGGGTTTATGTTAACCCTAACCCTAACACTATCCTAGGGCTGATGCTAACCCTAACACTAACACTATCCTAGGGCTGATGCTAACCCTACCCCTAACCCTAACACTATCCTAGGGCTGATGCTAACCCTAACCCTAACTCTAACACTATCTTAGGGCTGAGGCTAACCCTAACCCAAAGACTATCCTACAGCTGATGCTAACCATAACCCTAACCCGAACACTATCCTAAGGCTGATGCTAACCCTAACACTAACACTATCCTGGGCCTGGTGCTAACCATAACCCTAACCCTAACACTATCCTAGGGCTGATGCTAACCCTAACCCTAATACTATCCTAGGGCTGATGCTAACCATAACCCTAACCCTAACACTATCCTAGGGCTGATACTAACCCTAACCCTAACCCTAACACTATCCTAGGGCTGATGCTAACCCTAACCCTAACACTCTCCTAGGCCTGATGCTAACCCTAACCCTAACACTTACACTATCCTAGGGCTGATGCTATCCCTAACCCTAACCCTAACACTATCCTAGGTCTGATGCTAACCCTAAACCTAACACTATCCTAGGGCTGATGCTAACCCTAACCCTAACCTTAACACTATCCTAGGGCTGATGTTAACCCTAACCCTAACACTATCCTAGGGCTGATGCTAACCCTAACCCTAAACCTAACACTTTCCTAGGGCTGATGCTAACCCTAACCCTAACACTATCCTAGGCCTGATGCTAACCCTAACCCTAGCACTATCCTAGGGCTGATGCTAAACCTAACCCTAACCCAAACACTATCCTAGGCCTGATGCTAACCCTATCCCTAACCCTAACACTCTCCTAGGGGTGAGGCTAACCCTAACCCTAACACTATCCTAGGGCTGATGCTAACCCTAACACTAACCCTAACACTATATTAGGGCTGATGCTAACCCTAACCCTAACACTATCCTAGGGCTGATGCTAACCCTAACCCTAACCCTAACACTATCCTAGGGCTAATGCTAACCCTAACCCTAACACTATCCTAGGGCTGATGCTAACCCTAACCCTAACCCTAACACTATCCTAGGGCTGATGCTAACCCTAACCCTAACACTATCCTAGGGCTGATTCTAACCCTAACCCTAACCCTAACACTATTCTAGGGCTGATGCTAACCCTAACCCTAACCCTAACACTATCCTAGGGCTGATGCTAACCCTAACCCTAACACTATCATAGGGCTGATGCTAACCCTAACCCTAATCCTAACACTATCCTAGGGCTGATGCTAACCCTAACCCTAACACTATCCTAGGGCTGATGCCAACCCTAACCCTAACCCTAACACTATCCTAGGGCTGATGCTAACCCTAACCCTAACCCTAACACTATCCTAGAGCTGATGCTAACGCTAACCCTAACCCTAACCCTAACCCTAATACTATCCTAGGGCTGATGCTAACCCTAACCCTAACACTAACACTATCCTAGGGTTGATGCTAACCCTAACCCTAACACTATCCTAGGGCTGATGCTAACCCTAACCCTAACCCTAACACTATCCTAGGGCTGATGCTAACCCTAACCCTAACACTATCCTAGGCCTGATGCTAACCCTAACGCTAACACTATCCTAGGGCTGATGCTAACCCTAACCCTAACCCTAACACTATCCTAGGCCTGGTGCTAACCTTAACACTAACAATATCCTAGGCCTGATGATTTCCATATCCCTAAACATAACACTATCCTAGGGCTGATGCTAACCCTAACCCTAAACCTAACACTATCCTAGGGCTGATGCTAACCCTAACCCTAACCCTAACACTATCCTAGGGCTGATGCTAACCCTAACCCTAACCCTAACACTATCCTAGGGCTGATGCTAACCCTAACACTAACAATATCCTAGGCCTGATGATATCCATAACCCTAAACATAACACTATCCTAGGGCTGATGCTAACCCTAACCCTAACCCTAACACTATCGTAGGGCTGATTCTAACCGTAACCCTAACACAATCCTAGGCCTGATGCTAACCCTAACCCTTACACTAACACTATCCTAGGGCTGATGCTAAACCTAACCATAACCCTAACACTATCCTAGGGCTGATGCTAACCATATCCCTAACCCTAACATTATCCTAGGGCGGATGTTAACCCTAACCCTAACCCTAACACTCTCCTAGGGCTGATGCTAAACCTAACCATAACCCTAACACTATCCTAGGGCTGATGCTAACCCTAACCCTAACTCTAACACTATCTTAGGGCTGAGGCTAACCCTAACCCTAACACTATCCTACGGCTGATGCTAACCCTAACCCTAACCCTAACACTATCCTAGGGCTAATGCTAACCCTAACCCTAACACTATCCTAGGCCTGCTGCTATCCCTAACCCTGACCCTAACACTATCTTAGGGCTGATGCTAACCCTAACCCTAACACTATGCTAGGGCTGATGCTTACCCTAACCCTAACCCTAACACTGTCCTAGGACTGATGCTAACCCTAACCCTAACACTATCCTAGGCCTGATGCTAACACTAACCCTAACCCTAACACTATCCTAGGGCTGATGCTAACCCTAACCCTAACACTATCCTAGGGCTGATGCTAACCCTAACCCTAAACATAACACTATCCTAGGGCTGATGCTATCCCTAACCCTAACACTATCCTAGGCCTGATGATAACCCTAACCCTAATCCTAACACTATCCTAGGGCTGATGCTAACCATAACCCTAACACTATCCTAGGGCTGATGCTAACCCTAACCCTAACCCTAACACTATCCTAGGGCTGATGCTAACCATAACGCTAACCCTAACACTATCCTTTAACTGATGCTAACCCTAACCCTAACCCTAACACTATCCTAGGCCTGATGATAACCCTAACCCTAACCCTAACACTATCCTAGGGTTTATGTTAACCCTAACCCTAACACTATCCTAGGGCTGATGCTAACCCTAACACTAACACTATCCTAGGGCTGATGCTAAACCTAACCCTAACCCAAACACTATCCTACGGCTGATGCTAACCCTAACCCTAACCCTAACACTATCCTAAGGCTGATGCTAACCCTAACACTAACACTATCCTAGGCCTGGTGCTAACCCTAACCCTAACACTATCCTAAGGCTGATGCTAACCCTAATCCTAACACTATCCTAGGGCTGATGCTAACCCTAACGCTAACCCTAACACTATCCTAGGGTTGATGCTAACCCTAATCCTAACACTATCCTAGCGCTGATGCTAACCCTAACCCTAACCCTAACACTATCCTAGGGCTGATGCTAACCCTAACCCTAACGCTATCCTAGGGCTGATGCTAACCCTAACCCTAACCCTAACACTATCCTAGGGCTGATGCTAACCCTAACCCTAACACTATCCTAGGGCTGATGCTAACCCTAACGCTAACCCTAACACTATCCTAAGTCTGATGCTAACCCTAGGCCTCACATTATCCTAGGCCTGATGATAACCCTAACCCTAACCTTAACACTATCCTAGGGCTGATGCTAACCCTAACCCTAACCCTAACACTATCCTAGAGCTGATGCTAAACCTAACCCTAACACTATCCTAGGCCTGATGATAACCCTAAACCTAACCCTAACACTATCCTAGGGTTTATGTTAACCCTAACCCTAACACTATCCTAGGGCTGATGGTAACCCTAACACTAACACTATCCTAGGGCTGATGCTAACCCTAACCCTAACCCTAACACTATCCTAGTGCTGATGCTAACCCTAACCCTAACTCTAACACTATCTTAGGGTTGAGGCTAACCCTAACCCAAACACTATCCTACGGCTGATGCTAACCCCAACCCTAACCCTAACACTATCCTAGGGCTGATGCTAACCCTAACCCTAACACTATCCTAGGCCTGATGATAACCCTAACCCTAACCCTAACACTATCGTAGGGCTGATGCTAACCCTAACCCTAACCCTAACACTATCCTAGAGCTGATGCTAACCCTAACCCTAACCCTAACCCTAACCCTAATACTATCCTAGGGTTGATGCTAACCCTAACCCTAACACTATCCTAGGGCTGATGCTAACCCTAACACTAACACTATCCTAGGGCTGATGCTAACCCTACCCCTAACCCTAACACTATCCTAGGGCTGATGGTAACCTTAACCCTAACCCTAACACTATCCTAGGCCTGATGATAACCCTAACCCTAACCCTAACACTATCGTAGGGCTGATGCTAACCCTAACCCTAACCCTAACACTATCCTAGAGCTGATGCTAACGCTAACCCTAACCCTAACCCTAACCGTAATACTATCCTAGGGCTGATGCTAACCCTAACACTAACGGTAACACTATCCTAGGGCTGATGCTAACCCTAACACTAACACTATCCTAGGGCTGATGCTAACCCAAACCCTAACCCTATCACTATCCTAGGGCTGATGCTAACACTAACCCTAACTCTAACACTATCCTAGGGCTGAGGCTAACCCTAACCCTAACACTATCCTACGGCTGATGCTAACCCTAACCCTAACCCTAACACTATTCTAGGGCTGATGCTAACCCTAACCCTAATAATATACTAGGGCTGATGCTAACCCTAACCCTAACCCTAACAGTATCCTAGGGTTGATGCTAACCCTAACCCTAACCCTAACACTATCCTAGGGCTGATGCTAACCCTAACCCTAACCCTAACACTATCCTAGGGCTGATGCTAACCCAAACACTAACAATACCCTATGCCTGATGATATCCATAACCCTAACCCTAACACTATCCTAGGGCTGATGCTAACCCTAACCCTAAACCTAACACTATCCTAGGGCTGATTCTAACCGTAACCCTAACACTATCCTAGGCCTGATGCTAACCCTAACCCTTACCCTAACACTATCCTAGAGCTGATGCTAACCCTAACACTAACCCTAACCCTAACCCTAACACTATCCTAGGGCTGATGCTAACCCTATCCCTAACCCTAACACTATCCTAGGGCGGATGCTAACCCTAACCCTAACACTATCCTAGGGCTGATGCTAACCCTAACCCTAACCCTAACACTCTCCTAGGGCTGAGGCTAACCCTAACCCTAACACTATCCTAGGGCTGATGCTAACCCTAACCCTAACCCTAACACTATCCTAGGGTTGATGCTAACCCTAATCCTAACACTATCCTAGGGCTGATGCTAACCCTAACCCTAACACTAACACTATCCTAGGGCTGATGCTAACCCTAACCCTAACACTATCCTAGGGCTGATGCTAACCCTAACACTAACCCTAACACTATCCTAGGGCTGATGCTAACCCTAACCCTAACACTGTCCTAGGGCTGATGCTAACCCTAACCCTAACCCTAACACTATCCTAAGTCTGATGCTAACCCTAGCCCTCACACTATCCTAGGCCTGATGATATCCCTAACCCTAACCTTAACACTATCCTAGGGATGATGCTAACCCTAACCCTAACCATAACACTATCCTAGAGCTGATGCTAACCCTAACCCTAACACTATTCTAGGCCTGATGATAACCCTAAACCTAACCCTAACACTATCCTAGGGTTTATGTTGACCCTAACCCTAACACTATCCTAGGGCTGATGCTAACCCTAACACTAACACTATCCTAGGGCTGATGCTAACCCTACCCCTAACCCTAACACTATCCTAGGGCTGATGCTAACCCTAACCCTAACTCTAACACTATCTTAGGGCTGAGGCTAACCCTAACCCGAAGACTATCCTACAGCTGATGCTAACCCTAACCCTAACCCGAACACTATCCTAAGGCTGATGCTAACCCTAACACTAACACTATCCTGGGCCTGGTGCTAACCATAACCCTAACCCTAACACTATCCTAGGGCTGATGCTAACCCTAAACCTAATACTATCCTAGGGCTGATGCTAACCATAACCCTAACCCTAACACTATCCTAGGGCTGATACTAACCCTAACCCTAACCCTAACACTATCCTAGGGCTGATGTTAACCCTAACCCTAACACTCTCCTAGGCCTGATGCTAACCCTAACCCTAACACTTACACTATCCTAGGGCTGATGCTATCCCTAACCCTAACCCTAACACTATCCTAGGTCTGATGCTAACCCTAAACCTAACACTATCCTAGGGCTGATGCTAACCCTAACCCTAACCTTAACAGTATCCTAGTGCTGATGTTAACCCTAACCCTAACACTATCCTAGGGCTGATGCTAACCCTAACCCTAACCCTAACACTCTCCTAGGGCTGATGCTAACCCTAACCCTAACACTATCCTAGGCCTGATGCTAACCCTAACCCTAACACTATCCTAGGGCTGATGCTAACCCTAACCCTAACCCAAACACTATCCTAGGCCTGATGCTAACCCTATCCCTAACCCTAACACTCTCCTAGGGGTGAGGCTAACCCTAACCCTAACACTATCCTAGGGCTGATGCTAACCCTAACACTAACCCTAACACTATATTAGGGCTGATGCTAACCCTAACCCTAACACTATCCTAGGGCTGATGCTAACCCTAACCCTAACCCTAACACTATCCTAGGGCTAATGCTAACCCTAACCCTAACACTATCCTAGGGCTGATGCTAACCCTAACACTAACCCTAATACTATCCTAGGGCTGATGCTAACCCTAACCCTAACACTATCCTAGGGCTGATTCTAACCCTAACCCTAACCCTAACACTATTCTAGGGCTGATGCTAACCCTAACCCTAACCCTAACACTATCCTAGGGCTGATGCTAACCCTAACCCTAACACTATCCTAGGGCTGATGCTAACCCTAACCCTAATCCTAACACTATCCTAAGGCTGATGCTAACCCTAACCCTAACCTAAACACTATCCTAGGGTTGATGCTAACCCTAACCCTGACACTATCCTAGGGCTGATGCTAACCCTAACCCTAACCCTAACACTATCCTAGGGCTGATGCTAACCCTAACCCTAACACCATCCTAGGCCTGATGATAACCCTAACCCTAACACTAACACTATCGTAGGGCTGATGCTAACCCTAACCCTAACCCTAACACTATCCTAGAGCTGATGCTAACCCTAACCCTAACCCTAACCCTAACCCTAATACTATCCTAGTGCTGATGCTAACCCTAACACTAACGGTAACACTATCCTAGGGCTGATGCTAACCCTAACACTAACACTATCCTAGGGCTGATGCTAACCCAAACCCTAACCCTATCACTATCCTAGGGCTGATGCTAACACTAACCCTAACTCTAACACGATCCTAGGGCTGAGGCTAACCCTAACCCTAACACTATCCTACGGCTGATGCTAACCCTAACCCTAACCCTAACACTATTCTAGGGCTGATGCTAACCCTAACCCTAATAATATACTAGGGCTGATGCTAACCCTAACCCTAACACTAACAGTATCCTAGGGTTGATGCTAACCCTAACCCTAACCCTAACACTATCCTAGGGCTGATGCTAACACTAACCCTAACCCTAAAACTATCCTAGGGCTGATGCTAACCCTAACACTAACAATACCCTATGCCTGATGATATCCATAACCCTAAACCTAACACTATCTTAGGGCTGATGCTAACCCTAACCCTAAACCTAACACTATCCTAGGGCTGACTCTAACCGTAACCCTAAAACTATCCTAGGCCTGATGCTAACCCTAACCCTTACCCTAACACTATCCTAGAGCTGATGCTAACCCTAACCCTAACCCTAACCCTAACCCTAACCCTAACACTATCCTAGGGCTGATGCTAACCCTATCCCTAACCCTAACACTATCCTAGGGCGGATGCTAACCCTAACCCTAACCCTAACACTATCCTAGGGCTGATGCTAACCCTAACCCTAACCCTAACACTCTCCTAGGGCTGAGGCTAACCCTAACACTAACACTATCCTAGGGCTGATGCTAACCCTAACCCTAACCCTAACACTATCCTAGGGTTGATGCTAACCCTAATCCTAACACTATCCTAGGGCTGATGCTAACCCTAACACTAACCCTAACACTATCCTACGGCTGATGCTAACCCTAACCCTAACACTATCCTAGGGCTGATGCTAACCCTAACCCTAACCCTAACACTATCCTAGGGCTGATGCTAACCCTAACCCTAACACTATCCTAGAGCTGATGCTAACCCGAACCCTAACCCTAACACTATCCTAAGTATGATGCTAACCCTAGCCCTCACACTATCCTAGGCCTGATGATAACCCTAACCCTAACCTTAACACTATCCTAGGGCTGATGCTAACCCTAACCCTAACCATAACACTATCCTAGAGCTGATGCTAACCCTAACCCTAACACTAACCTAGGCCTGATGATAACCCTAAACCTAACCCTAACACTATCCTAGGGTTTATGTTAACCCTAACCCTAACACTATCCTAGGGCTGATGCTAACCCTAACACTAACACTATCCTAGGGCTGACGCTAACCCTACCCCTAACCCTAACACTATCCTAGGGCTGATGCTAACCTTAACCCTAACCCTAACACTATCCTAGGCCTGATGATAACCCTAACCCTAACCCTAACACTATCGTAGGGCTGATGCTAACGCTAACCCTAACCCTAACCCTAACCGTAATACTATCCTACGGCTGATGCTAACCCTAACACTAACGGTAACACTATCCTAGGGCTGATGCTAACCCTAACACTAACACTATCCTAGGGCTGATGCTAACCCAAACCCTAACCCTATCACTATCCTAGGGCTGATGCTAACACTAACCCTAACTCTAACACTATCCTAGGGCTGAGGCTAACCCTAAACCTAACACTATCCTACGGCTGATGCTAACCCTAACCCTAACCCTAACACTATTCTAGGGCTGATGCTAACCCTAACCCTAATAATATACTAGGGCTGATGCTAACCCTAACCCTAACCCTAACAGTATCCTAGGGTTGATGCTAACCCTAACCCTAACCCTAACACTATCCTAGGGCTGATGCTAACCATAACCCTAACACTAACACTATCCTAGGGCTGATGCTAACCCTAACACTAACAATACCCTATGCCTGATGATATCCATAACCCTAAACCTAACACTATCCTAGGGCTGATGCTAACCCTAACCCTAAACCTAACACTATCCTAGGGCTGATTCTAACCGTAACCCTAACACTATCCTAGGCCTGATGCTAACCCTAACCCTTACCCTAACACTATCCTAGAGCTGATGCTAACCCTAACACTAACCCTAACCCTAACCCTAACACTATCCTAGGGCTGATGCTAACCCTATCCCTAACCCTAACACTATCCTAGGGCGGATGCTAACCCTAACCCTAACCCTAACACTATCCTAGGGCTGATGCTAACCCTAACCCTAACCCTAACACTCTCCTAGGGCTGAGGCTAACCCTAACCCTAACACTATCCTAGGGCTGATGCTAACCCTAACCCTAACCCTAACACTATCCTAGGGTTGATGCTAACCCTAATCCTAACACTATCCTAGGGCTGATGCTAACCCTAACCCTAACCCTAACACTATCCTAAGTCTGATGCTAACCCTAGCCCTCACACTATCCTAGGCCTGATGATATCCCTAACCCTAACCTTAACACTATCCTAGGGCTGATGCTAACCCTAACCCTAACCATAACACTATCCTAGAGCTGATGCTAACCCTAACCCTAACACTATTCTAGGCCTGATGATAACCCTAAACCTAACCCTAACACTATCCTAGGGTTTATGTTAACCCTAACCCTAACACTATCCTAGGGCTGATGCTAACCCTAACACTAACACTATCCTAGGGCTGATGCTAACCCTACCCCTAACCCTAACACTATCCTAGGGCTGATGCTAACCCTAACCCTAACTCTAACACTATCTTAGGGCTGAGGCTAACCCTAACCCAAAGACTATCCTACAGCTGATGCTAACCATAACCCTAACCCGAACACTATCCTAAGGCTGATGCTAACCCTAACACTAACACTATCCTGGGCCTGGTGCTAACCATAACCCTAACCCTAACACTATCCTAGGGCTGATGCTAACCCTAACCCTAATACTATCCTAGGGCTGATGCTAACCATAACCCTAACCCTAACACTATCCTAGGGCTGATACTAACCCTAACCCTAACCCTAACACTATCCTAGGGCTGATGCTAACCCTAACCCTAACACTCTCCTAGGCCTGATGCTAACCCTAACCCTAACACTTACACTATCCTAGGGCTGATGCTATCCCTAACCCTAACCCTAACACTATCCTAGGTCTGATGCTAACCCTAAACCTAACACTATCCTAGGGCTGATGCTAACCCTAACCCTAACCTTAACACTATCCTAGGGCTGATGTTAACCCTAACCCTAACACTATCCTAGGGCTGATGCTAACCCTAACCCTAAACCTAACACTCTCCTAGGGCTGATGCTAACCCTAACCCTAACACTATCCTAGGCCTGATGCTAACCCTAACCCTAGCACTATCCTAGGGCTGATGCTAAACCTAACCCTAACCCAAACACTATCCTAGGCCTGATGCTAACCCTATCCCTAACCTTAACACTCTCCTAGGGGTGAGGCTAACCCTAACCCTAACACTATCCTAGGGCTGATGCTAACCCTAACACTAACCCTAACACTATATTAGGGCTGATGCTAACCCTAACCCTAACACTATCCTAGGGCTGATGCTAACCCTAACCCTAACCCTAACACTATCCTAGGGCTAATGCTAACCCTAACCCTAACACTATCCTAGGGCTGATGCTAACCCTAACCCTAACCCTAACACTATCCTAGGGCTGATGCTAACCCTAACCCTAACACTATCCTAGGGCTGATTCTAACCCTAACCCTAACCCTAACACTATTCTAGGGCTGATGCTAACCCTAACCCTAACCCTAACACTATCCTAGGGCTGATGCTAACCCTAACCCTAACACTATCATAGGGCTGATGCTAACCCTAACCCTAATCCTAACACTATCCTAGGGCTGATGCTAACCCTAACCCTAACACTATCCTAGGGCTGATGCCAACCCTAACCCTAACCCTAACACTATCCTAGGGCTGATGCTAACCCTAACCCTAACCCTAACACTATCCTAGAGCTGATGCTAACGCTAACCCTAACCCTAACCCTAACCCTAATACTATCCTAGGGCTGATGCTAACCCTAACCCTAACACTAACACTATCCTAGGGTTGATGCTAACCCTAACCCTAACACTATCCTAGGGCTGATGCTAACCCTAACACTAACCCTAACACTATCCTAGGGCTGATGCTAACCCTAACCCTAACACTATCCTAGGCCTGATGCTAACCCTAACGCTAACACTATCCTAGGGCTGATGCTAACCCTAACCCTAACCCTAACACTAACCTAGGCCTGGTGCTAACCTTAACACTAACAATATCCTAGGCCTGATGATTTCCATATCCCTAAACATAACACTATCCTAGGGCTGATGCTAACCCTAACCCTAACCCTAACACTATCCTAGGGCTGATGCTAACCCTAACCCTAACCCTAACACTATCCTAGGGCTGATGCTAACCCTAACCCTAACCCTAACACTATCCTAGGGCTGATGCTAACCCTAACACTAACAATATCCTAGGCCTGATGATATCCATAACCCTAAACATAACACTATCCTAGGGCTGATGCTAACCCTAACCCTAACCCTAACACTATCGTAGGGCTGATTCTAACCGTAACCCTAACACAATCCTAGGCCTGATGCTAACCCTAACCCTTACCCTAACACTATCCTAGGGCTGATGCTAAACCTAACCATAACCCTAACACTATCCTAGGGCTGATGCTAACCATATCCCTAACCCTAACATTATCCTAGGGCGGATGTTAACCCTAACCCTAACCCTAACACTCTCCTAGGGCTGATGCTAAACCTAACCATAACCCTAACACTATCCTAGGGCTGATGCTAACCCTAACCCTAACTCTAACACTATCTTAGGGCTGAGGCTAACCCTAACCCTAACACTATCCTACGGCTGATGCTAACCCTAACCCTAACCCTAACACTATCCTAAGGCTGATGCTAACCCTAATCCTAACACTATCCTAGGGCTGATGCTAACCCTAACGCTAACCCTAACACTATCCTAGGGTTGATGCTAACCCTAATCCTAACACTATCCTAGCGCTGATGCTAACCCTAACCCTAACCCTAACACTATCCTAGGGCTGATGCTAACCCTAACCCTAACGCTATCCTAGGGCTGATGCTAACCCTAACCCTAACCCTAACACTATCCTAGGGCTGATGCTAACCCTAACCCTAACACTATCCTAGGGCTGATGCTAACCCTAACCCTAACCCTAACAATATCCTAAGTCTGATGCTAACCCTAGGCCTCACATTATCCTAGGCCTGATGATAACCCTAACCCTAACCTTAACACTATCCTAGGGCTGATGCTAACCCTAACCCTAACCCTAACACTATCCTAGAGCTGATGCTAAACCTAACCCTAACACTATCCTAGGCCTGATGATAACCCTAAACCTAACCCTAACACTATCCTAGGGTTTATGTTAACCCTAACCCTAACACTATCCTAGGGCTGATGGTAACCCTAACCCTAACACTATCCTAGGGCTGATGCTAACCCTAACCCTAACCCTAACACTATCCTAGTGCTGATGCTAACCCTAACCCTAACTCTAACACTATCTTAGGGTTGAGGCTAACCCTAACCCAAACACTATCCTACGGCTGATGCTAACCCTAACCCTAACCCTAACACTATCCTAAGGCTGATGATAACCCTAACCCTAACCCAAACACTATCCTAGGGTTGATGCTAACCCTAACCCTGACACTATCCTAGGGCTGATGCTAACCCCAACCCTAACCCTAACACTATCCTAGGGCTGATGCTAACCCTAACCCTAACACTATCCTAGGCCTGATGATAACCCTAACCCTAACCCTAACACTATCGTAGGGCTGATGCTAACCCTAACTCTAACCCTAACACTATCCTAGAGCTGATGCTAACCCTAACCCTAACCCTAACCCTAACCCTAATACTATCCTAGGGTTGATGCTAACCCTAACCCTAACACTATCCTAGGGCTGATGCTAACCCTAACACTAACACTATCCTAGGGCTGATGCTAACCCTACCCCTAACCCTAACACTATCCTAGGGCTGATGGTAACCTTAACCCTAACCCTAACACTATCCTAGGCCTGATGATAACCCTAACCCTAACCCTAACACTATCGTAGGGCTGATGCTAACCCTAACCCTAACCCTAACACTATCCTAGAGCTGATGCTAACGCTAACCCTAACCCTAACCCTAACCGTAATACTATCCTAGGGCTGATGCTAACCCTAACACTAACGGTAACACTATCCTAGGGCTGATGCTAACCCTAACCCTAACACTATTCTAGGGCTGATGCTAACCCTAACCCTAATAATATACTAGGGCTGATGCTAACCCTAACCCTAACCCTAACAGTATCCTAGGGTTGATGCTAACCCTAACCCTAACCCTAACACTATCCTAGGGCTGATGCTAACCCTAACCCTAACCCTAACACTATCCTAGGGCTGATGCTAACCCTAACACTAACAATACCCTATGCCTGATGATATCCATAACCCTAAACCTAACACTATCCTAGGGCTGATTCTAACCGTAACCCTAACACTATCCTAGGCCTGATGCTAACCCTAACCCTTACCCTAACACTATCCTAGAGCTGATGCTAACCCTAACACTAACCCTAACCCTAACCCTAACACTATCCTAGGGCTGATGCTAACCCTATCCCTAACCCTAACACTATCCTAGGGCTGATGCTAACCCTAACCCTAACCCTAACACTCTCCTAGGGCTGAGGCTAACCCTAACCCTAACACTATCCTAGGGCTGATGCTAACCCTAACCCTAACCCTAACACTATCCTAGGGTTGATGCTAACCCTAATCCTAACACTATCCTAGGGCTGATGCTAACCCTAACCCTAACCCTAACACTATCCTAGGGCTGATGCTAACCCTAACCCTAACACTATCCTAGGGCTGATGCTAACCCTAACACTAACCCTAACACTATCCTAGGGCTGATGCTAACCCTAACCCTAACACTGTCCTAGGGCTGATGCTAACCCTAACCCTAACCCTAACACTATCCTAAGTCTGATGCTAACCCTAGCCCTCACACTATCCTAGGCCTGATGATATCCCTAACCCTAACCTTAACACTATCCTAGGGCTGATGCTAACCCTAACCCTAACCATAACACTATCCTAGAGCTGATGCTAACCCTAACCCTAACACTATTCTAGGCCTGATGATAACCCTAAACCTAACCCTAACACTATCCTAGGGTTTATGTTGACCCTAACCCTAACACTATCCTAGGGCTGATGCTAACCCTAACACTAACACTATCCTAGGGCTGATGCTAACCCTACCCCTAACCCTAACACTATCCTAGGGCTGATGCTAACCCTAACCCTAACTCTAACACTATCTTAGGGCTGAGGCTAACCCTAACCCGAAGACTATCCTACAGCTGATGCTAACCCTAACCCTAACCCGAACACTATCCTAAGGCTGATGCTAACCCTAACACTAACACTATCCTGGGCCTGGTGCTAACCATAACCCTAACCCTAACACTATCCTAGGGCTGATGCTAACCCTAAACCTAATACTATCCTAGGGCTGATGCTAACCATAACCCTAACCCTAACACTATCCTAGGGCTGATACTAACCCTAACCCTAACCCTAACACTATCCTAGGGCTGATGTTAACCCTAACCCTAACACTCTCCTAGGCCTGATGCTAACCCTAACCCTAACACTTACACTATCCTAGGGCTGATGCTATCCCTAACCCTAACCCTAACACTATCCTAGGTCTGATGCTAACCCTAAACCTAACACTATCCTAGGGCTGATGCTAACCCTAACCCTAACCTTAACAGTATCCTAGTGCTGATGTTAACCCTAACCCTAACACTATCCTAGGGCTGATGCTAACACTAACCCTAACCCTAACACTCTCCTAGGGCTGATGCTAACCCTAACCCTAACACTATCCTAGGCCTGATGCTAACCCTAACCCTAACACTATCCTAGGGCTGATGCTAACCCTAACCCTAACCCAAACACTATCCTAGGCCTGATGCTAACCCTATCCCTAACCCTAACACTCTCCTAGGGGTGAGGCTAACCCTAACCCTAACACTATCCTAGGGCTGATGCTAACCCTAACACTAACCCTAACACTATATTAGGGCTGATGCTAACCCTAACCCTAACACTATCCTAGGGCTGATGCTAACCCTAACCCTAACCCTAACACTATCCTAGGGCTAATGCTAACCCTAACCCTAACACTATCCTAGGGCTGATGCTAACCCTAACACTAACCCTAACACTATCCTAGGGCTGATGCTAACCCTAACCCTAACACTATCCTAGGGCTGATTCTAACCCTAACCCTAACCCTAACACTATTCTAGGGCTGATGCTAACCCTAACCCTAACCCTAACACTATCCTAGGGCTGATGCTAACCCTAACCCTAACACTATCCTAGGGCTGATGCTAACCCTAACCCTAATCCTAACACTATCCTAGGGCTGATGCTAACCCTAACCCTAACACTATCCTAGGGCTGATGCCAACCCTAACCCTAACCCTAACACTATCCTAGGGCTGATGCTAACCCTAACCCTAACCCTAACACTATCCTAGAGCTGATGCTAACGCTAACCCTAACCCTAACCCTAACCCTAATACTATCCTAGGGCTGATGCTAACCCTAACCCTAACACTAACACTATCCTAGGGTTGATGCTAACCCTAACCCTAACACTATCCTAGGGCTGATGCTAACCCTAACCCTAACCCTAACACTATCCTAGGGCTGATGCTAACCCTAACCCTAACACTATCCTAGGCCTGATGCTAACCCTAACGCTAACACTATCCTAGGGCTGATGCTAACCCTAACCCTAACCCTAACACTATCCTAGGCCTGGTGCTAACCCTAACACTAACAATATCCTAGGCCTGATGATTTCCATATCCCTAAACATAAAACTATCCTAGGGCTGATGCTAACCCTAACCCTAACCCTAACACTATCCTAGGGCTGATGCTAACCCTAACCCTAACCCTAACACTATCCTAGGGCTGATGCTAACCCTAACCCTAACCCTAACACTATCCTAGGGCTGATGCTAACCCTAACACTAACAATATCCTAGGCCTGATGATATCCATAACCCTAAACATAACACTATCCTAGGGCTGATGCTAACCCTAACCCTAACCCTAACACTATCGTAGGGCTGATTCTAACCGTAACCCTAACACAATCCTAGGCCTGATGCTAAACCTAACCCTTACCCTAACACTATCCTAGGGCTGATGCTAAACCTAACCATAACCCTAACACTATCCTAGGGCTGATGCTAACCCTATCCCTAACCCTAACATTATCCTAGGGCGGATGTTAACCCTAACCCTAACCCTAACACTCTCCTAGGGCTGATGCTAAACCTAACCATAACCCTAACACTATCCTAGGGCTGATGCTAACCCTAACCCTAACTCTAACACTATCTTAGGGCTGAGGCTAACCCTAACCCTAACACTATCCTACGGCTGATGCTAACCCTAACCCTAACCCTAACACTATCCTAGGGCTAATGCTAACCCTAACCCTAACACTATCCTAGGCCTGCTGCTAACCCTAACCCTGACCCTAACACTATCTTAGGGCTGATGCTAACCCTAACCCTAACACTATCCTAGGGCTGATGCTAACCCTAACACTAACACTATCCTAGGGCTGATGCTAAACCTAACCCTAACCCAAACACTATCCTACGGCTGATGCTAACCCTAACCCTAACCCTAACACTATCCTAAGGCTGATGCTAACCCTAACACTAACACTATCCTAGGCCTGGTGCTAACCCTAACCCTAACACTATCCTAGGGCTGATGCTAACCCTAATCCTAACACTATCCTAGGGCTGATGCTAACCCTAACCCTCACCCTAACACTATCCTAGGGTTGATGCTAAACCTAATCCTAACACTATCCTAGGGCTGATGCTAACCCTAACCCTAACCCTAACACTATCCTAGGGCTGATGCTAACCCTAACCCTAACGCTATCCTAGGGCTGATGCTAACCCTAACCCTAACCCTAACACTATCCTAGGGCTGATGCTAACCCTAACCCTAACACTATCCTAGGGCTGATGCTAACCCTAACCCTAACCCTAACACTATCCTAAGTCTGATGCTAACCCTAGGCCTCACATTATCCTAGGCCTGATGATAACCCTAACCCTAACCTTAACACTATCCTAGGGCTGATGCTAACCCTAACCCTAACCCTAACACTATCCTAGAGCTGATGCTAAACCTAACCCTAACACTATCCTAGGCCTGATGATAACCCTAAACCTAACCCTAACACTATCCTAGGGTTTATGTTAACCCTAACACTAACACTATCCTAGGGCTGATGCTAACCCTAACACTAACACTATCCTAGGGCTGATGCTAACCCTAACCCTAACCCTAACACTATCCTAGTGCTGATGCTAACCCTAACCCTAACTCTAACACTATCTTAGGGCTGAGGCTAACCCTAACCCAAACACTATCCTACGGCTGATGCTAACCCTAACCCTAACCCTAACACTATCCTAAGGCTGATGATAACCCTAACCCTAACCCAAACACTCTCCTAGGGTTGATGCTAACCCTAACTCTGACACTATCCTAGGGCTGATGCTAACCCCAACCCTAACCCTAACACTATCCTAGGGCTGATGCTAACCCTAACCCTAACACTATCCTAGGCCTGATGATAACCCTAACCCTAACCCTAACACTATCGTAGGGCTGATGCTAACCCTAACCCTAACCCTAACACTATCCTAGAGCTGATGCTAACCCTAACCCTAACCCTAACCCTAACCCTAATACTATCCTAGGGCTGATGCTAACCCTAACACTAACGGTAACACTATCCTAGGGCTGATGCTAACCCTAACACTAACACTATCCTAGGGCTGATGCTAACCCAAACCCTAACCCTATCACTATCCTAGGGCTGAGGCTAACCCTAACCCTAACACTATCCTACGGCTGATGCTAACCCTAACCATAACCCTAACACTATTCTAGGGCTGATGCTAACCCTAACCCTAATAATATACTAGGGCTGATGCTAACCCTAACCCTAACACTAACAGTATCCTAGGGTTGATGCTAACCCTAACCCTAACCCTAACACTATCCTAGGGCTGATGCTAACCCTAACCCTAACCCTAACACTATCCTAGGGCTGATGCTAACCCTAACACTAACAATACCCTATGCCTGATGATATCCATAACCCTAAACCTAACACTATCCTACGGCTGATGCTAACCCTAACCCTAAACCTAACACTATCCTAGGGCTGATTCTAACCGTAAAGCTAACACCATCCTAGGCCTGATGCTAACCCTAACCCTTACCCTAACACTATCCTAGGGCTGATGCTAAACCTAACCATAACCCTAACACTATCCTAGGGCTGATGCTAACCCTATCCCTAACCCTAACATTATCCTAGGGCGGATGTTAACCCTAACCCTAACCCTAACACTCTCCTAGGGCTAATGCTAACCCTAACACTAACACTATCCTAGGGCTGATGCTAACCCTAACCCTAACCCTAACACTATCCTAGGGCTGATGCTAACCCTAACCCTAACTCTAACACTATCTTAGGGCTGAGCCTAACCCTAACCCTAACACTATCCTACGGCTGATGCTAACCCTAACCCTAACCCTAACACTATCCTAGGGCTAATGCTAACCCTAACCCTAACACTATCCTAGGCCTGCTGCTAACCCTAACCCTAACCCTAACATTATCCTAGGGCTGATGCTAACCCTAACCCTAACACTATCCTAGGGCTGATGCTTACCCTAACCCTAACCCTAACACTGTCCTAGGGCTGATGCTAACCCTAATCCTAACACTATCCTAGGCCTGATGCTAACCCTAACCCTAAACCTAACACTATCCTAGGGCTGATGCTATCCCTAACCCTAACACTATCCTAGGCCTGATGATAACCCTAACCCTAACCCTAACACTATCCTAGTGCTGATGCTAATCATATCCCTAACACTATCCTAGGGCTGATGCTAACCCTAACCCTAACCCTAACACTATCCTAGGGCTGATGCTAAGCATAACGCTAACCCTAACACTATCCTTTAACTGATGCTAAACCTAACCCTAACCCTAACACTATCCTAGGCCTGATGATAACCCTAACCCTAACCCTAACACTATCCTAGGGTTTATGTTAGCCCTAACCCTAACACTATCCTAGGGCTGATGCTAACCCTAACCCTAACACTATCCTAGGGCTGATGCTAACCCTAACCCTAACCCTAACACTATCATAAGTCTGATGCTAACCCTAGCCCTCACACTATCCTAGGCCTGATGATAACCCTAACCCTAACCTTAACACTATCCTAGGGCTGTTGCTAACCCTAACCCTAACCCTAACACTATCCTAGGGTTTATGTTATCCCTAACCCTAACACTATCCTAGGGCTGATGCTAACCCTAACACGAACACTATCCTAGGGCTGATGCTAAACCTAACCCTAACCCTAACACTATCCTAGGGCTGATGCTAACCCTAACCCTAACTCTAACACTATCTTAGGGCTGAGGCTAACCCTAACCCAAACACTATCCTACGGCTGATGCTAACCCTAACCCTAACCCTAACACTATCCTAAGGCTGATGCTAACCCTAACACTAACAGTATCCTAGGCCTGGTGCTAACCCTAACCCTAACCCTAACACTATCCTAGGGCTGATGCTAACCCTAACCCTAATACTATCCTAGGGTTGATGCTAACCCTAACCCTAACCCTAACACTATCCTAGGGCTGATGCTAACCCTATCCCTAACCCTAACACTATCCTAGGGCTGATGCTAACCCTAACCCTAACACTATCCTAGGCCTGATGCTAACCCTAACCCTAACACTATCCTAGGGCTGATGCTAACCCTAACACTAACACTGTCCTAGGGCTGATGCTAACCCTAACTCTAACCCTAACACTATCCTAGGCCTTATGCTAACCCTATCCCTAACCCTAACACTCTCCTAGGGCTGAGGCTAACCCTAACCCTAACACTATCCTAGGGCTGATGCTAACCCTAACCCTAACCCTAACACTATCCTAGGGTTGATGCTAACCCTAATCCTAACACTATCCTAGGGCTGATGCTAACCCTAACCCTAACCCTAACACTATCCTAGGGCTGATGCTAACCGTAACCCTAACGCTATCCTAGGGCTGATGCTAACCCTAACCCTAACCCTAACACTATCCTAGGGCTGATGCTAACCCTAACCCTAACACTATCCTAGGGCTGATGCTAACCCTAACCCTAACCCTAACACTATCCTAAGTCTGATGCTAACCCTAGCCCTCACATTATCCTAGGCCTGATGATATCCCTAACCCTAACCTTAACACTATCCTAGGGCTGATGCTAACCCTAACCCTAACCATAACACTATCCTAGAGCTGATGCTAACCCTAACCCTAACACTATTCTAGGCCTGAGGATAACCCTAAACCTAACCCTAACACTATCCTAGGGTTTATGTTGACCCTAACCCTAACACTATCCTAGGGCTGATGCTAACCCTAACACTAACACTATCCTAGGGCTGATGCTAACCCTACCCCTAACCCTAACACTATCCTAGGGCTGATGCTAACCCTAACCCTAACTCTAACACTATCTTAGGGCTGAGGCTAACCCTAACCCGAAGACTATCCTACAGCTGATGCTAACCCTAACCCTAACCCGAACACTATCCTAAGGCTGATGCTAACCCTAACACTAACACTATCCTGGGCCTGGTGCTAACCATAACCCTAACCCTAACACTATCCTAGGGCTGATGCTAACCCTAAACCTAATACTATCCTAGGGCTGATGCTAACCATAACCCTAACCCTAACACTATCCTAGGGCTGATACTAACCCTAACCCTAACCCTAACACTATCCTAGGGCTGATGTTAACCCTAACCCTAACACTCTCCTAGGCCTGATGCTAACCCTAACCCTAACACTTACACTATCCTAGGGCTGATGCTATCCCTAACCCTAACCCTAACACTATCCTAGGTCTGATGCTAACCCTAAACCTAACACTATCCTAGGGCTGATGCTAACCCTAACCCTAACCTTAACAGTATCCTAGTGCTGATGTTAACCCTAACCCTAACACTATCCTAGGGCTGATGCTAACCCTAACCCTAACCCTAACACTCTCCTAGGGCTGATGCTAACCCTAACCCTAACACTATCCTAGGCCTGATGCTAACCCTAACCCTAACACTATCCTAGGGCTGATGCTAACCCTAACCCTAACCCAAACACTATCCTAGGCCTGATGCTAACCCTATCCCTAACCCTAACACTCTCCTAGGGGTGAGGCTAACCCTAACCCTAACACTATCCTAGGGCTGATGCTAACCCTAACACTAACCCTAACACTATATTAGGGCTGATGCTAACCCTAACCCTAACACTATCCTAGGGCTGATGCTAACCCTAACCCTAACCCTAACACTATCCTAGGGCTAATGCTAACCCTAACCCTAACACTATCCTAGGGCTGATGCTAACCCTAACACTAACCCTAACACTATCCTAGGGCTGATGCTAACCCTAACCCTAACACTATCCTAGGGCTGATTCTAACCCTAACCCTAACCCTAACACTATTCTAGGGCTGATGCTAACCCTAACCCTAACCCTAACACTATCCTAGGGCTGATGCTAACCCTAACCCTAACACTATCCTAGGGCTGATGCTAACCCTAACCCTAATCCTAACACTATCCTAGGGCTGATGCTAACCCTAACCCTAACACTATCCTAGGGCTGATGCCAACCCTAACCCTAACCCTAACACTATCCTAGGGCTGATGCTAACCCTAACCCTAACCCTAACACTATCCTAGAGCTGATGCTAACGCTAACCCTAACCCTAACCCTAACCCTAATACTATCCTAGGGCTGATGCTAACCCTAACCCTAACACTAACACTATCCTAGGGTTGATGCTAACCCAAACCCTAACACTATCCTAGGGCTGATGCTAACCCTAACCCTAACCCTAACACTATCCTAGGGCTGATGCTAACCCTAACCCTAACACTATCCTAGGCCTGATGCTAACCCTAACGCTAACACTATCCTAGGGCTGATGCTAACCCTAACCCTAACCCTAACACTATCCTAGGCCTGGTGCTAACCCTAACACTAACAATATCCTAGGCCTGATGATTTCCATATCCCTAAACATAAAACTATCCTAGGGCTGATGCTAACCCTAACCCTAACCCTAACACTATCCTAGGGCTGATGCTAACCCTAACCCTAACCCTAACACTATCCTAGGGCTGATGCTAACCCTAACCCTAACCCTAACACTATCCTAGGGCTGATGCTAACCCTAACACTAACAATATCCTAGGCCTGATGATATCCATAACCCTAAACATAACACTATCCTAGGGCTGATGCTAACCCTAACCCTATCCCTAACACTATCGTAGGGCTGATTCTAACCGTAACCCTAACACAATCCTAGGCCTGATGCTAAACCTAACCCTTACCCTAACACTATCCTAGGGCTGATGCTAAACCTAACCATAACCCTAACACTATCCTAGGGCTGATGCTAACCCTATCCCTAACCCTAACATTATCCTAGGGCGGATGTTAACCCTAACCCTAACCCTAACACTCTCCTAGGGCTGATGCTAAACCTAACCATAACCCTAACACTATCCTAGGGCTGATGCTAACCCTAACCCTAACTCTAACACTATCTTAGGGCTGAGGCTAACCCTAACCCTAACACTATCCTACGGCTGATGCTAACCCTAACCCTAACCCTAACACTATCCTAGGGCTAATGCTAACCCTAACCCTAACACTATCCTAGGCCTGCTGCTAACCCTAACCCTGACCCTAACACTATCTTAGGGCTGATGCTAACCCTAACCCTAACACTATCCTAGGGCTGATGCTAACCCTAACACTAACACTATCCTAGGGCTGATGCTAAACCTAACCCTAACCCAAACACTATCCTACGGCTGATGCTAACCCTAACCCTAACCCTAACACTATCCTAAGGCTGATGCTAACCCTAACACTAACACTATCCTAGGCCTGGTGCTAACCCTAACCCTAACACTATCCTAGGGCTGATGCTAACCCTAATCCTAACACTATCCTAGGGCTGATGCTAACCCTAACCCTCACCCTAACACTATCCTAGGGTTGATGCTAACCCTAATCCTAACACTATCCTAGGGCTGATGCTAACCCTAACCCTAACCCTAACACTATCCTAGGGCTGATGCTAACCCTAACCCTAACGCTATCCTAGGGCTGATGCTAACCCTAACCCTAACCCTAACACTATCCTAGGGCTGATGCTAACCCTAACCCTAACACTATCCTAGGGCTGATGCTAACCCTAACCCTAACCCTAACACTATCCTAAGTCTGATGCTAACCCTAGGCCTCACATTATCCTAGGCCTGATGATAACCCTAACCCTAACCTTAACACTATCCTAGGGCTGATGCTAACCCTAACCCTAACCCTAACACTATCCTAGAGCTGATGCTAAACCTAACCCTAACACTATCCTAGGCCTGATGATAACCCTAAACCTAACCCTAACACTATCCTAGGGTTTATGTTAACCCTAACACTAACACTATCCTAGGGCTGATGCTAACCCTAATCCTAACACTATCCTAGGGCTGATGCTAACCCTAACCCTCACCCTAACACTATCCTAGGGTTGATGCTAACCCTAATCCTAACACTATCCTAGGGCTGATGCTAACCCTAACCCTAACCCTAACACTATCCTAGGGCTGATGCTAACCCTAACCCTAACGCTATCCTAGGGCTGATGCTAACCCTAACCCTAACCCTAACACTATCCTAGGGCTGATGCTAACCCTAACCCTAACACTATCCTAGGGCTGATGCTAACCCTAACCCTAACCCTAACACTATCCTAAGTCTGATGCTAACCCTAGGCCTCACATTATCCTAGGCCTGATGATAACCCTAACCCTAACCTTAACACTATCCTAGGGCTGATGCTAACCCTAACCCTAACCCTAACACTATCCTAGAGCTGATGCTAAACCTAACCCTAACACTATCCTAGGCCTGATGATAACCCTAAACCTAACCCTAACACTATCCTAGGGTTTATGTTAACCCTAACACTAACACTATCCTAGGGCTGATGCTAACCCTAACACTAACACTATCCTAGGGCTGATGCTAACCCTAACCCTAACCCTAACACTATCCTAGTGCTGATGCTAACCCTAACCCTAACTCTAACACTATCTTAGGGCTGAGGCTAACCCTAACCCAAACACTATCCTACGGCTGATGCTAACCCTAACCCTAACCCAAACACTATCCTAGGGTTGATGCTAACCCTAACCCTGACACTATCCTAGGGCTGATGCTAACCCCAACCCTAACCCTAACACTATCCTAGGGCTGATGCTAACCCTAACCCTAACACTATCCTAGGCCTGATGATAACCCTAACCCTAACCCTAACACTATCGTAGGGCTGATGCTAACCCTAACCCTAACCCTAACACTATCCTAGAGCTGATGCTAACCCTAACCCTAACCCTAACCCTAACCCTAATACTATCCTAGGGCTGATGCTAACCCTAACACTAACGGTAACACTATCCTAGGGCTGATGCTAACCCTAACACTAACACTATCCTAGGGCTGATGCTAACCCAAACCCTAACCCTATCACTATCCTAGGGCTGAGGCTAACCCTAACCCTAACACTATCCTACGGCTGATGCTAACCCTAACCATAACCCTAACACTATTCTAGGGCTGATGCTAACCCTAACCCTAATAATATACTAGGGCTGATGCTAACCCTAACCCTAACACTAACAGTATCCTAGGGTTGATGCTAACCCTAACCCTAACCCTAACACTATCCTAGGGCTGATGCTAACCCTAACCCTAACCCTAACACTATCCTAGGGCTGATGCTAACCCTAACACTAACAATACCCTATGCCTGATGATATCCATAACCCTAAACCTAACACTATCCTAGGGCTGATGCTAACCCTAACCCTAAACCTAACACTATCCTAGGGCTGATTCTAACCGTAAAGCTAACACCATCCTAGGCCTGATGCTAACCCTAACCCTTACCCTAACACTATCCTAGGGCTGATGCTAAACCTAACCATAACCCTAACACTATCCTAGGGCTGATGCTAACCCTATCCCTAACCCTAACATTATCCTAGGGCGGATGTTAACCCTAACCCTAACCCTAACACTCTCCTAGGGCTAATGCTAACCCTAACACTAACACTATCCTAGGGCTGATGCTAACCCTAACCCTAACCCTAACACTATCCTAGGGCTGATGCTAACCCTAACCCTAACTCTAACACTATCTTAGGGCTGAGCCTAACCCTAACCCTAACACTATCCTACGGCTGATGCTAACCCTAACCCTAACCCTAACACTATCCTAGGGCTAATGCTAACCCTAACCCAAACACTATCATAGGCCTGCTGCTAACCCTAACCCTAACCCTAACATTATCCTAGGGCTGATGCTAACCCTAACCCTAACACTATCCTAGGGCTGATGCTTACCCTAACCCTAACCCTAACACTGTCCTAGGGCTGATGCTAACCCTAATCCTAACACTATCGTAGGCCTGATGCTAACCCTAACCCTAAACCTAACACTATCCTAGGGCTGATGCTATCCCTAACCCTAACACTATCCTAGGCCTGATGATAACCCTAACCCTAACCCTAACACTATCCTAGTGCTGATGCTAACCATATCCCTAACACTATCCTAGGGCTGATGCTAACCCTAACCCTAACCCTAACACTATCCTAGGGCTGATGCTAAGCATAACGCTAACCCTAACACTATCCTTTAACTGATGCTAAACCTAACCCTAACCCTAACACTATCCTAGGCCTGATGATAACCCTAACCCTAACCCTAACACTATCCTAGGGTTTATGTTAGCCCTAACCCTAACACTATCCTAGGGCTGATGCTAACCCTAACCCTAACACTATCCTAGGGCTGATGCTAACCCTAACCCTAACCCTAACACTATCATAAGTCTGATGCTAACCCTAGCCCTCACACTATCCTAGGCCTGATGATAACCCTAACCCTAACCTTAACACTATCCTAGGGCTGTTGCTAACCCTAACCCTAACCCTAACACTATCCTAGGGTTTATGTTATCCCTAACCCTAACACTATCCTAGGGCTGATGCTAACCCTAACACTAACCCTAACACTATCCTAGGGCGGATGCTAACCCTAACCCTAACCCTAACACTATCCTAGGGCTGATGCTAACCCTAACACGAACACTATCCTAGGGCTGATGCTAAACCTAACCCTAACCCTAACACTATCCTAGGGTTGATGCTAACCCTAACCCTAACTCTAACACTATCTTAGGGCTGAGGCTAACCCTAACCCAAACACTATCCTACGGCTGATGCTAACCCTAACCCTAACCCTAACACTATCCTAAGGCTGATGCTAACCCTAACACTAACAGTATCCTAGGCCTGGTGCTAACCCTAACCCTAACCCTAACACTATCCTAGGGCTGATGCTAACCCTAACCCTAATACTATCCTAGGGTTGATGCTAACCCTAACCCTAACCCTAACACTATCCTAGGGCTGATGCTAACCCTATCCCTAACCCTAACACTATCCTAGGGCTGATGCTAACCCTAACCCTAACACTATCCTAGGCCTGATGCTAACCCTAACCCTAACACTATCCTAGGGCTGATGCTAACCCTAACACTAACACTGTCCTAGGGCTGATGCTAACCCTAACTCTAACCCTAACACTATCCTAGGCCTTATGCTAACCCTATCCCTAACCCTAACACTCTCCTAGGGCTGAGGCTAACCCTAACCCTAACACTATCCTAGGGCTGATGCTAACCCTAACCCTAACCCTAACACTATCCTAGGGTTGATGCTAACCCTAATCCTAACACTATCCTAGGGCTGATGCTAACCCTAATCCTAACCCTAACACTATCCTAGGGCTGATGCTAACCGTAACCCTAACGCTATCCTAGGGCTGATGCTAACCCTAACCCTAACCCTAACACTATCCTAGGGCTGATGCTAACCCTAACCCTAACACTATCCTAGGGCTGATGCTAACCCTAACCCTAACCCTAACACTATCCTAAGTCTGATGCTAACCCTAGCCCTCACATTATCCTAGGCCTGATGATAACCCTAACCCTAACCTTAACACTATCCTAGGGCTGATGCTAACCCTAACCCTAACCCTAACACTATCCTAGAGCTGATGCTAACCCTAACCCTAACACTATCCTAGGCCGGATGATAACCCTAAACCTAACCCTAACACTATCCTAGGGTTTATGTTAACCCTAACCCTAACACTATCCTAGGGCTGATGCTAACCCTAACACTAACACTAACCTAGGGCTGATGCTAACCCTAACCCTAACCCTAACACTATCGTAGTGCTGATGTTAACCCTAACCCTAACTCTAACACTATCTTAGGGCTGAGGTTAACCCTAACCCAAACACTATCCTACGGCTGATGCTAACCCTAACCCTAACCCTAACACTATCCTAAGGCTGATGCTAACCCTAACCCTAACCCAAACACTATCCTAGGGCTGATGCTAACCCTAACCCTGACACTATCCTAG
The DNA here is from genome assembly GCF_020740605.2 of Lemur catta. Classification (NCBI taxonomy): domain Eukaryota; kingdom Metazoa; phylum Chordata; class Mammalia; order Primates; family Lemuridae; genus Lemur; species Lemur catta. Next base: position 851,533 of record NW_025423859.1, on the reverse strand, counting down.
GGCTGATGCTAACCCTAACCGTAACAGTAACACTATCCTAGGGCTGATGCTAACCCTAACCCTAACACCATCCTAGGCCTGATGATAACCCTAACCCTAACACTAACACTATCGTAGGGCTGATGCTAACCCTAACCCTAACCCTAACACTATGCTAGAGCTGATGCTAACCCTAACCCTAACCCTAACACTATCCTAGGGCTGATGCTAACCCTAACACTAACACTATCCTAGGGCTGATGCTAACCCAAACCCTAAACCTATCACTATCCTAGGGCTGATGCTAACACTAACCCTAACTCTAACACTATCCTAGGGCTGAGGCTAACCCTAACCCTAACACTATCCTACGGCTGATGCTAACACTAACCCTAACCCTAACACTATTCTAGGGCTGATGCTAACCCTAACCCTAATAATATACTAGGGCTGATGCTAACCCTAACCCTAACACTAACAGTATCCTAGGGTTGATGCTAACCCTAACCCTAACCCTAACACTATCCTAGGGCTGATGCTAACCCTAACCCTAACCCTAAAACTATCCTAGGGCTGATGCTAACCCTAACACTAACAATACCCTATGCCTGATGATATCCATAACCCTAAACCTAACACTATCCTAGGGCTGATGCTAACCCTAACCCTAAACCTAACACTATCCTAGGGCTGACTCTAACCGTAACCCTAACACTATCCTAGGCCTGATGCTAACCCTAACCCTTACCCTAACACTATCCTAGAGCTGATGCTAACCCTAACCCTAACCCTAACCCTAACCCTAACACTATCCTAGGGCTGATGCTAACCCTATCCCTAACCCTAACACTATCCTAGGGCGGATGCTAACCCTAACCCTAACCCTAACACTATCCTAGGGCTGATGCTAACCCTAACCCTAACCCTAACACTCTCCTAGGGCTGAGGCTAACCCTAACACTAACACTATCCTAGGGCTGATGCTAACCCTAACCCTAACCCTAACACTATCCTAGGGCTGATGCTAACCCTAACCCTAACACTATCCTAGGGCTGATCCTCACCCTAACCCTAACCCTAACACTATCCTAGGGCTGATGCTAACCCTAACCCTAACACTATCCTAGAGCTGATGCTAACCAGAACCCTAACCCTAACACTATCCTAAGTATGATGCTAACCCTAGCCCTCACACTATCCTAGGCCTGATGATAACCCTAACCCTAACCTTAACAGTATCCTAGGGCTGATGCTAACCCTAACCCTAACCATAACACTATCCTAGAGCTGATGCTAACCCTAACCCTAACACTATCCTAGGCCTGATGATAACCCTAAACCGAACCCTAACACTATCCTAGGGTTTATGTTAACCCTAACCCTAACACTATCCTAGGGCTGATGCTAACCCTAACACTAACACTATCCTAGGGCTGATGCTAACCCTACCCCTAACCCTAACACTATCCTAGGGCTGATGCTAACCTTAACTCTAACCCTAACACTATCCTAGGCCTGATGATAACCCTAACCCTAAACATAACACTATCGTAGGGCTGATGCTAACGCTAACCCTAACCCTAACCCTAACCGAAATACTATCCTAGGGCTGATGCTAACCCTAACACTAACGGTAACACTATCCTAGGGCTGATGCTAACCCTAACACTAACACTATCCTAGGGCTGATGCTAACCCAAACCCTAACCCTATCACTATCCTAGGACTGATGCTAACACTAACCCTAACTCTAACACTATCCTAGGGCTGAGGCTAACCCTAACCCTAACACTATCCTACGGCTGATGCTAACCCTAACCCTAACCCTAACACTATTCTAGGGCTGATGCTAACCCTAACCCTAATAATATACTAGGGCTGATGCTAACCCTAACCCTAACCCTAACAGTATCCTAGGGTTGATGCTAACCCTAACCCTAACCCTAACACTATCCTAGGGCTGATGCTAACCCTAACCCTAACCCTAACACTATCCTAGGGCTGATGCTAACCTTAACACTAACAATACCCTATGCCTGATGATATCCATAACCCTAAACCTAACACTATCCTAGGGCTGATGCTAACCCTAACCCTAAACCTAACACTATCCTAGGGCTGATTCTAACCGTAACCCTAACACTATCCTAGGTCTGATGCTAACCCTAACCCTTACCCTAACACTATCCTAGAGCTGATGCTAACCCTAACACTAACCCTAACCCTAACCCTAACACTATCCTAGGGCTGATGCTAACCCTGTCCCTAACCCTAACACTATCCTAGGGCGGATGCTAACCCTAACCCTAACCCTAACACTATCCTAGGGCTGATGCTAACCCTAACCCTAACCCTAACACTCTCCTAGGGCTGAGGCTAACCCTAACCCTAACACTATCCTAGGGCTGATGCTAACCCTAACCCTAACACTATCCTAGGGTTGATGCTAACCCTAATCCTAACACTATCCTAGGGCTGATGCTAACCCTAACCCTAACCCTAACACTATCCTAGGGCTGATGCTAACCCTAACCCTAACACTATCCTAGGGCTGATGCTAACCCTAACCCTAACCCTAACACTATCCTAGGGCTGATGCTAACCCTAACCCTAACACTATCCTAGGGCTGATGCTAACCCTAACCCTAACCCTAACACTATCCTAAGTCTGATGCTAACCCTAGCCCTCACACTATCCTAGGCCTGATGATATCCCTAACCCTAACTTTAACACTATCCTAGGGCTGATGCTAACCCTAACCCTAACCATAACACTATCCTAGAGCTGATGCTAACCCTAACCCTAACACTATCCTAGGCCTGATGATAACCCTAAACCTAACCCTAACACTATCCTAGGGTTTATGTTAACCCTAACCCTAACACTATCCTAGGGCTGACGCTAACCCTAACACTAACACTATCCTAGGGCTGATGCTAACCCTACCCCTAACCCTAACACTATCCTAGGGCTGATGCTAACCCTAACCCTAACTCTAACACTATCTTAGGGCTGAGGCTATCCCTAACCCTAAGACTATCCTACAGCTGATGCTAACCCTAACCCTAACCCTAACACTATCCTAAGGCTGATGCTAACCCTAACACTAACACTATCCTGGGCCTGGTGCTAACCATAACCCTAACCCTAACACTATCCTAGGGCTGATGCTAACCCTAACCCTAATACTATCCTAGGGCTGATGCTAACCATAACCCTAACCCTAACACTATCCTAGGGCTGATACTAACCTTAACCCTAACCCTAACACTATCCTAGGGCTGATGCTAACCCTAACCCTAACACTCTCCTAGGCCTGATGCTAACCCTAACCCTAAAACTTACACTATCCTAGGGCTGATGCTAACCGTAACCCTAACCCTAACACTATCCTAGGTCTGATGCTAACCCTAAACCTAACACTATCCTAGGGCTGATGCTAACCCTAACCCTAACCTTAACACTATCCTAGGGCTGATGTTAACCCTAACCCTAACACTATCCTAGGGCTGATGCTAACCCTACCCCTAACCCTAACACTCTCCTAGGGCTGATGCTAACCCTAACCCTAACACTATCCAAGGCCTGATGATAACCCTAACCCTAACACTATCCTAGGGCTGATGCTAACCCTAACCCTAACCCAAACACTATCCTAGGCCTGATGCTAACCCTATCCCTAACCCTAACACTCTCCTAGGGGTGAGGCTAACCCTAACCCTAACACTATCCTAGGGCTGATGCTAACCCTAACACTAACCCTAACACTATATTAGGGCTGATGCTAACCCTAACCCTAACACTATCCTAGGGCTGATGCTAACCCTAACCCTAACCCTAACACTATCCTAGGGCTGATGCTAACCCTAACCCTAACACTATCCTAGGGCTGATGCTAACCCTAACCCTAACCCTAACACTATCCTAGGGCTGATGCTAACCCTAACCCTAACACTATCCTAGGGCTGATGCTAACCCTAACCCTAACCCTAACACTATCCTAGGGCTGATGTTAACCCTAACCCTAACACTATCCTAGGGCTGATGCTAACCCTAACCCTAATCCTAACACTATCCTAGGGCTGATGCTAACCCTAACCCTAACACTATCCTAGGGCTGATGCCAACCCTAACCCTAACCCTAACACTATCCTAGGGCTGATGCTAACCCTAACCCTAACCCTAACACTATCCTAGAGCTGATGCTAACGCTAACCCTAACCCTAACCCTAACCCTAATACTATCCTAGGGCTGATGCTAACCCTAACCATAACACTAACACTATCCTAGGGTTGATGCTAACCCTAACCCTAACACTATCCTAGGGCTGATGCTAACCCTAACCCTAACCCTAACACTATCCTAGGGCTGATGCTAACCCTAACCCTAACACTATCCTAGGCCTGATGCTAACCCTAACGCTAACACTATCCTAGGGCTGATGCTAACCCTAACCCTAACCCTAACACTATCCTAGGCCTGATGCTAACCCTATCCCTAACCCAAACACTCTCCTAGGGCTGAGGATAACCCTAACACTAACACTATCCTACGGCTGATGCTAACCCTAACCCTAACCCTAACACTATCCTAAGGCTGATGCTAACCCTAACACTAACACTATCCTAGGCCTGGTGCTAACCCTAACACTAACAATATCCTAGGCCTGATGATTTCCATAACCCTAAACATAACACTATCCTAGGGCTGATGCTAACCCTAACCCTAACCCTAACACTATCCTAGGGCTGATGCTAACACTAATCCTAACCCTAACACTATCCTAGGGCTGATGCTAACCCTAACCCTAACCCTAACACTATCCTAGGGCTGATGCTAACCCTAACACTAACAATATCCTAGGCCTGATGATATCCATAACCCTAAACATAACACTATCCTAGGGCTGATGCTAACCCTAACCCTAACCCTAACACTATCGTAGGGCTGATTCTAACCGTAACCCTAACACCATCCTAGGCCTGATGCTAACCCTAACCCTTACCCTAACACTATCCTAGGGCTGATGCTAAACCTAACCATAAACCTAACACTATCCTAGGGCTGATGCTAACCCTATCCCTAACCCTAACATTATCCTAGGGCGGATGTTAACCCTAACCCTAACCCTAACACTCTCCTAGGGCTGATGCTAAACCTAACCATAACCCTAACACTATCCTAGGGCTGATGCTAACCCTAACCCTAACTCTAACACTATCTTAGGGCTGAGGCTAAACCTAACCCTAACACTATCCTAGGGCTGATGCTAACCCTAACCCTAACCCTAACACTCTCCTAGGGCTAATGCTAACCCTAACCCTAACACTATCCTAGGCCTGCTGCTAACCCTAACCCTGACCCTAACACTATCTTAGGGCTGATGCTAACCCTAACCATAACACTATCCTAGGGCTGATGCTTACCCTAACCCTAACCCTAACACTGTCCTAGGACTGATGCTAACCCTAGCCCTAACACTATCCTAGGGCTGATGCTAACCCTAACCCTAACCCTAACACTATCCTAGGGCTGATGCTAACCCTAACCCTAACACTATCCTAGGGCTGATGCTAACCCTAACCCTAAACCTAACACTATCCTAGGGCTCATGCTATCCCTAACCCTAACACTATCCTAGGCCTGATGATAACCCTAACCCTAACCCTAACACTATTCTAGGGCTGATGCTAACCATAACCCTAACACTATCCTAGGGCTGATGCTAACCCTAACCCTAACCCTAACACTATCCTAGGGCTGATGCTAACCATAACGCTAACCCTAACACTATCCTTTAACTGATGCTAACCCTAACCCTAACCCTAACACTATCCAAGGCCTGATGATAACCCTAACCCTAACCCTAACACTATCCTAGGGTTTATGTTAACCCTAACCCTAACACTATCCTAGGGCTGATGCTAACCCTAACACTAACACTATCCTAGGGCTGATGCTAAACCTAACCCTAACCCTAACACTATCCTAGGGCTGATGCTAACCCTAACCCTAACTCTATCACTATCTTAGGGCTGAGGCTAACCCTAACCCAAACACTATCCTACGGCTGATGCTAACCCTAACCCTAACCCTAACACTATCCTAAGGCTGATGCTAACCCTAACACTAACACTATCCTAGGCCTCGTGCTAACCCTAACCCTAACACTATCCTAGGGCTGATGCTAACCCTAATCCTAACACTATCCTAGGGCTGATGCTAACCCTAACCCTAACCCTAACACTATCCTAGGGTTGATGCTAACCCTAATCCTAACACTATCCTAGGGCTGATGCTAACCCTAACCCTAACCCTAACACTATCCTAGGGCTGATGCTAACCCTAACCCTAACGCTATCCTAGGGCTGATGCTAACCCTAACCCTAACCCTAACACTATCCTAGGGCTGATGCTAACCCTAACCCTAACCCTAACACTATCCTAAGTCTGATGCTAACCCTAGGCCTCACACTATCCTAGGCCTGATGATAACCCTAACCCTAACCTTAACACTATCCTAGGGCTGATGCTAACCCTAACCCTAACCCTAACACTATCCTAGAGCTGATGCTAAACCTAACCCTAACACTATCCTAGGCCTGATGATAACCCTAAACCTAACCCTAACACTATCCTAGGGTTTATGTTAACCGTAACCCTAACACTATCCTAGGGCTGATGATAACCCTAACACTAACACTATCCTAGGGCTGATGCTAACCCTAACCCTAACCCTAACACTATCCTAGTGCTGATGCTAACCCTAACCCTAACTCTAACACTATCTTAGGGCTGAGGCTAACCCTAACCCAAACACTATCCTACGGCTGATGCTAACCCTAACCCTAACCCTAACACTATCCTAAGGCTGATGCTAACCCTAACCCTAACCCAAACACTATCCTAGGGTTGATGCTAACCCTAACCCTGACACTATCCTAGGGCTGATGCTAACCCTAACCCTAACCCTAACACTATCAGAGGGCTGATGCTAACCCTAACCCTAACACTATCCTAGGCCTGATGATAACCCTAACCCTAACGCGAACACTATCGTAGGGCTGATGCTAACCCTAACCCTAACCCTAACACTATCCTAGAGCTGATGCTAACGCTAACCCTAACCCTAACCCTAACCCTAATACTATCCTAGGGCTGATGCTAACCTTAACACTAACGGTAACACTATCCTAGGGCTGATGCTAACCCAAACCCTAACCCTATCACTATCCTAGGGCTGATGCTAACACTAACCCTAACTCTAACACTATCCTAGGGCTGAGGCTAACCCTAACCCTAACACTATCCTACGGCTGAAGCTAACCCTAACCCTAACCCTAACACTATTCTAGGGCTGATGCTAACCCTAACCCTAATAATATACTAGGGCTGATGCTAACCCTAACCCTAACCCTAACAGTATCCTAGGGTTGATGCTAACCCTAACCCTAACCCTAACACTATCCTAGGGCTGATGCTAACCCTAACCCTAACCCTAACACTATCCTAGGGCTGATGCTAACCCTAACACTAACAATACCCTATGCCTGATGATATCCATAACCCTAAACCTAACACTATCCTAGGGCTGATGCTAACCCTAACCCTAAACCTAATACTATCCTAGGGCTGATTCTAACCGTAACCCTAACAGTATCCTAGGCCTGATGCTAACCCTAACCCTTACCCTAACACTATCCTAGAGCTGATGCTAACCCTAACCCTAACCCTAACCCTAACCCTAACACTATCCTAGGGCTGATGCTAACCCTATCCCTAAACCTAACACTATCCTAGGGAGGATGCTAAACCTAACCCTAACCCTAACACTATCCTAGGGCTGATGCTAACCCTAACCCTAACCCTAACACTCTCCTAGGGCTGAGGCTAACCCTAACCCTAACACTATCCTAGGGCTGATGCTAACCCTAACCCTAACCCTAACACTATCCTAGGGTTGATGCTAACCCTAATCCTAACACTATCCTAGGGCTGATGCTAACCCTAACCCTAACCCTAACACTATCCTAGGGCTGATGCTAACCCTAACCCTAACACTATCCTAGGGCTCATGCTAACCCTAACCCTAACCCTAAAACTATCCTAGGGCTGATGCTAACCCTAACCCTAACACTATCCTAGGGCTGATGCTAACCCTAACCCTAACCATAACACTATCCTAAGTCTGATGCTAACCCTAGCCCTCACACTATCCTAGGCCTGATGATAACCCTAACCCTAACCTTAACACTATCCTAGGGCTGATGCTAACCCTAACCCTAACCATAACACTATCCTAGAGCTGATGCTAACCCTAACCCTAACACTATCCTAGGCCTGATGATAACCCTAAACCTAACCCTAACACTATCCTAGGGTTTATGTTAACCCTAACCCTAACACTATCCTAGGGCTGATGCTAACCCTAACACTAACACTATCCTAGGGCTGATGCTAACCCTACCCCTAACCCTAACACTATCCTAGGGCGGATGCTAACCCTAACCCTAACACTATCCTAGGCCTGATGATAACCCTAACCCTAACGCGAACACTATCGTATTGCTGATGCTAACCCTAACCCTAACCCTAACACTATCCTAGAGCTGATGCTAACGCTAACCCCTAACCCTAACCCTAACCCTAATACTATCCTAGGGCTGACGCTAACCTTAACACTAACGGTAACACTATCCTAGGGCTGATGCTAACCCAAACCCTAACCCTATCACTATCCTAGGGCTGATGCTAACACTAACCCTAACTCTAACACTATCCTAGGGCTGAGGCTAACCCTAACCCTAACACTATCCTACGGCTGATGCTAACCCTAACCCTAACCCTAACACTATTCTAGGGCTGATGCTAACCCTAACCCTAATAATATACTAGGGCTGATGCTAACCCTAACCCTAACCCTAACAGTATCCTAGGGTTGATGCTAACCCTAACCCTAACCCTAACACTATCCTAGGGCTGATGCTAACCCTAACCCTAACCCTAACACTATCCTAGGGCTGATGCTAACCCTAACACTAACAATACCCTATGCCTGATGATATCCATAACCCTAAACCTAACACTATCCTAGGGCTGATGCTAACCCTAACCCTAAACCTAACACTATCCTAGGGCTGATTCTAACCGTAACCCTAACAGTATCCTAGGCCTGATGCTAACCCTAACCCTTACCCTAACACTATCCTAGAGCTGATGCTAACCCTAACCCTAACCCTAACCCTAACCCTAACACTATCCTAGGGCTGATGCTAACCCTATCCCTAAACCTAACACTATCCTAGGGAGGATGCTAAACCTAACCCTAACCCTAACACTATCCTAGGGCTGATGCTAACCCTAACCTTAACCCTAACACTCTCCTAGGGCTGAGGCTAACCCTAACCCTAACACTATCCTAGGGCTGATGCTAACCCTAACCCTAACCCTAACACTATCCTAGGGTTGATGCTAACCCTAATCCTAACACTATCCTAGGGCTGATGCTAACCCTAACCCTAACCCTAACACTATCCTAGGGCTGATGCTAACCCTAACCCTAAACCTAACACTATCCTAGGGCTGATGCTATCCCTAACCCTAACACTATCCTAGGCCTGATGATAACCCTAACCCTAACCCTAACACTATTCTAGGGCTGATGCTAACCATAACCCTAACACTATCCTAGGGCTGATGCTAACCCTAACCCTAACCCTAACACTATCCTAGGGCTGATGCTAACCATAACGCTAACCCTAACACTATCCTTTAACTGATGCTAACCCTAACCCTAACCCGAACACTATCCTAGGCCTGATGATAACCCTAACCCTAACCCTAACACTATCCTAGGGTTTATGTTAACCCTAACCCTAACACTATCCTAGGGCTGATGCTAACCCTAACACTAACACTATCCTAGGGCTGATGCTAAACCTAACCCTAACCCTAACACTATCCTAGGGCTGATGCTAACCCTAACCCTAACTCTAACACTATCTTAGGGCTGAGGCTAACCCTAACCCAAACACTATCCTACGGCTGATGCTAACCCTAACCCTAACCCTAACACTATCCTAAGGCTGATGCTAACCCTAACACTAACACTATCCTAGGCCTGGTGCTAACCCTAACCCTAACACTATCCTAGGGCTGATGCTAACCCTAATCCTAACACTATCCTAGGGCTGATGCTAACCCTAACCCTAACCCTAACACTATCCTAGGGTTGATGCTAACCCTAATCCTAACACTATCCTAGGGCTGATGCTAACCCTAACCCTAACCCTAACACTATCCTAGGGCTGATGCTAACCTTAACCCTAACGCTATCCTAGGGCTGATGCTAACCCTAACCCTAACCCTAACACTATCCTAGGGCTGATGCTAACCCTAACCCTAACCCTAACACTATCCTAAGTCTGATGCTAACCCTAGGCCTCACACTATCCTAGGCCTGATGATAACCCTAACCCTAACCTTAACACTATCCTAGGGCTGATGCTAACCCTAACCCTAACCCTAACACTATCCTAGAGCTGATGCTAAACCTAACCCTAACACTATCCTAGGCCTGATGATAACCCTAAACCTAACCCTAACACTATCCTAGGGTTTATGTTAACCGTAACCCTAACACTATCCTAGGGCTGATGATAACCCTAACACTAACACTATCCTAGGGCTGATGCTTACCCTAACCCTAACCCTAACACTATCCTAGTGCTGATGCTAACCCTAACCCTAACTCTAACACTATCTTAGGGCTGAGGCTAACCCTAACCCAAACACTATCCTACGGCTGATGCTAACCCTAACCCTAACCCTAACACTATCCTAAGGCTGATGATAACCCTAACCCTAACCCAAACACTATCCTAGGGTTGATGCTAACCCTAACCCTGACACTATCCTAGGGCTGATGCTAACCCTAACCCTAACCCTAACACTATCCTAGGGCTGATGCTAACCCTAACCCTAACACTATCCTAGGCCTGATGATAACCCTAACCCTAACCCTAACACTATCGTAGGGCGGATGCTAACCCTAACCCTAACCCTAACACTATCCTAGCGCTGATGCTAACCCTAACCCTAACCCTAACCCTAACCCTAATACTATCCTAGGGCTAATGCTAACCCTAACACTAACGGTAACACTATCCTAGGGCTGATGCTAACCCTAACACTAACACTATCCTAGGGCTGATGCTAACCCAAAACCTAACCCTATCACTATCCTAGGGCTGAGGCTAACCCTAACCCTAACACTATCCTACGGCTGATGCTAACCCTAACCATAACCCTAACACTATTCTAGGGCTGATGCTAACCCTAACCCTAATAATATACTAGGGCTGATGCTAACCCTAACCCTAACACTAACAGTATCCTAGGGTTGATGCTAACCCTAACCCTAACCCTAACACTATCCTAGGGCTGATGCTAACCCTAACCCTAACCCTAACACTATCCTAGGGCTGATGCTAACCCTAACACTAACAATACCCTATGCCTGATGATATCCATAACCCTAAACCTAACACTATCCTAGGGCTGATGCTAACCCTAACCCTAAACCTAACACTATCCTAGGGCTGATTCTAACCGTAACCCTAACAGTATCCTAGGCCTGATGCTAACCCTAACCCTAACCCTAACACTCTCCTAGGGCTGAGGCTAACCCTAACCCTAACACTATCCTAGGGCTGATGCTAACCCTAACCCTAACCCTAACACTATCCTATGGTTGATGCTAACCCTAATCCTAACACTATCCTAGGGCTTATGCTAACCCTAACCCTAACCCTAACACTATCCTAGGGCTGATGTTAACCCTAACCCTAACCCTAACACTATCCTAGGGCTGATGCTAACCCTAACCCTAACACTATCCTAGCCCTGATGATAACCCTAACCCTAACCCTAACACTATCCTAGGGCTGATGCTAACCCTAACCCTAACACAATCCTAGGGCTGATGCTAACCCTAACGCTAACCTTAACACTATCATTTAACTGATGCTAACCCTAACCCTAACGCTAACACTATCCTAGGCCTGATGATAACCCTAAACCTAACCCTAACCCTAACACTATCCTAGGGTTTATGTTTAACCCTAACCCTAACACTATCCTAGGGCTGATGTTAACCCTAACCCTAACACTATCCTAGGGCTGATGCTAACCCTAACCCTAACCCTAACACTATCCTAGGCCTGATGATAACCCTAACCCTAACCCTAACACTATCCTAGGGCTGATGCTAACCCTAACCTTAACACTACCCTAGGGCTGATGCTAACCCTAACCCTAATAATATCCTAGGGTTGATGCTAACCCTAACCCTAACACTTACACTATCCTAGGGCTGATGCTAACCCTAACCCTAACCCTAACACTATCCTAGGGCTGATGCTAACCCTAACCCTAACTCTAACACTATCCTAGGGCTGATGCTAACCCTAACCCTAACAATATCCTAGGCCTGATGATATCCCTAACCCTAAACCTAACACTATCCTAGGGCTGATGCTAACCCTAACCCTAACCCTAACACTATCCCAGGGCTGATTCTAAACGTAACCCTAACACTATCCTAGGCCTGATGCTAACCCTAACCCTAACCCTAACACTATCCTAGGCCTGATGCTAACCCTATCCCTAACCCTAACACTCTCCTAGGGCGGAGGCTAACCCTAACCCTAACACTATCCTAGGGCTGATGCTAACCCTAACCCTAACCCAAACACTATCCTAGGGTTGATGCTAACCCTAACCCTGACACTATCCTAGGGCTGATGCTAACCCTAACCCTAACCCTAACACTATCCTAGGGCTGATGCTAACCCTAACCCTAACACTATCCAAGGCCTGATGCTAACCCTAACCCTAACCCTAACACTATCGTAGGGCTGATGCTAACCCTAACCCTAACCCTAACACTATCCTAGAGCTGATGCTAACCCTAACCCTAACCCTAACCCTAACCCTAATACTATCCTAGGGCTGATGCTAACCGTAACCCCAACGCTAACACTAATCTAGGGCTGATGCTAACCCTAACACTAACACTATCCTAGGACTGATGCTAACCCAAACCGTAACTCTAACACTATCCTAGGGCTGTTGCTAACACTAACCCTAACTCTAACACTATCCTAGGTCTGAGGCTAACCCTAACCCTATCACTTTCCTACGGCTGATGCTAACCCTAACCCTAACCCTAACACTATCCTAAGGCTGATGCTAACCCTAACACCAACACTATCCTAGGCCTGGTGCTAACCCTAACCCTAACCCTAACACTATTCTAGGGCTGATGCTAACCCTAACCCTAATAATATTCTAGGGCTGATGCTAACCCTAACCCTAACCCTAACAGTATCCTAGGGCTGATGCTAACCCTAACCCTAACCCTAACACTATCCTAGGGCTGATGCTAACCCTAACCCTAACCCTAACAATATCCTAGGGCTGACGCTAACCCTAACACTAACAATATCCTAGGCCTGATGATATCCATAACCCTAAACCTAACACTATCCTAGGGCTGATGCTAACCCTAACCTTAACCCTAACACTATCCTAGGGCTGATTCTAACCGTAACCCTAACACTATCCTAGGCCTGATGCTAACCCTAACCCTTACCCTAACACTATCCTAGGGCTGATGCTAAACCTAACCATAACCCTAACACTATCCAAGGGCTGATGCTAACCCTATCCCTAACCCTAACACTACCCTAGGGCTGATGCTAACCCTAACCCTAACCCTAACACTATCCTAGGGCTGATGCTAACCCTAACCCTAACACTATCCTAGCCCTGATGATAACCCTAACCCTAACCCTAACACTATCCTGGGGCTGATGCTAACCCTAACCCTAACACTATCCTAGGGCTGATGCTAACCCTAACCCTAACCCTAACACTATCCTAGGGCTGATGCCAACCCTAACCCTAACACTATCCTAGGCCTGATGCTAACCCTAACCCTAACCCTAACACTATCCTAGGGCTGATGCTAACCCTAACCCTAACACTATCCTAGGGCTGATGCTAACCCTAACCCTAACCCTAACACTATCCTAGGGCTGATGCTAACCCTAACCCTAACACTATCCTAGCCCTGATGATAACCCTAACCCTAACCCTAACACTATCCTAGGGCTGATGCTAACCCTAACCCTAACACAATCCTAGGGCTGATGCTAACCCTAACGCTAACCCTAACACTATCATTTAACTGATGCTAACCCTAACCCTAACCCTAACACTATCCTAGGCCTGATGATAACCCTAAACCTAACCCTAACCCTAACACTATCCTAGGGTTTATGTTTAACCCTAACCCTAACACTATCCTAGGGCTGATGTTAACCCTAATCCTAACACTATCCTAGGGCTGATGCTAACCCTAACCCTAACCCTACCACTATCCTAGGCCTGATGATAACCCTAACCCTAACCCTAACACTATCCTAGGGCTGATGCTAACCCTAACCTTAACACTACCCTAGGGCTGATGCTAACCCTAACCCTAACCCTAACACTATCCTAGGGCTGATGCTAACCCTAACACTAACCCTAACACTATCCTTGAACTGATGCTAACCCTAACCCTAACCCTAACATATCCTAGGCCTGATGATAACCCTAACCCTCACCCTAACACTATCCTAGGTCTGATGCTAACCCTAAACCTAACACTATCCTGGGGCTGATGTTAACCCTAACCCTAACCCTAACACTATCCTAGGGCTGATGTTAACCCTAAACCTAACAGTATCCTTGGGCTGATGCTAACCCTAACCCTAACCCTAACACTCTCCTAGGGCTGATGCTAACCCTAACCCTAACACTATCCGAGGCCTGATGCTAACCCTAACCCTCACACTATCCTAGGGCTGATGCTAACCCTAACCCTAACCCTAACACTATCCTAGGCCTGATGCTAACCCTAACCCTAACCCTAACACTCTCCTAGGGCTGACTCTAACCCTAACCCTAACAGTATCCTTGGGCTGATGCTAACCCTAACCCTAACACTAACACTATCCTAGGGTTGATGCTAACCAAAACCCTAACACTATCCTAGGGCTGATGCTAACCCTAACCCTAACCCTAACACTATCCTAGGGCTGATGCTAACCCTAACCCTAACACTATCCTAGGGCTGATGCTAACCCTAACCCTAACCCTAACACTATCCTAGGGCTGATGCTAACCCTAACCCTAACACTATCCTAGGGCTGATGCTAACCCTAACCCTACACCTAACACTATCCTAGGGCTGATGCTAACCCTAACCATAACACTATCCTAGGGCTGATGCTAACCCTAACCCTAACCCTAACACTATCCTAGGGCTGATGCTAATCCTAACCCTAACCCTAACACTATCCTAGAGCTGATGCTAACGCTAACTCTAACCCAAACCCTAACCCTAATACTATCCTAGGGCTGATGCTAACCCTAACCCTAACCCTAACACTATCCTAGGGCTGATGCTAACCCTAACACTAACACTATCCTAGGGTTGATGCTAACTCTAACCCTAACCCTAACACTATCCTAGGGCTGATGCTAACCCTAACCATAACTCTTACCCTATCCTAGGGCTGAGGCTAACCCTAACACTAACACTATCCTACGGCTGATGCTAACCCTAACCCTAACCCTAACATTATCCTAAGGCTGATGCTAACCCTAACACTAACACAATCCTAGGCCTGGTTCTAACCCTATCCCTAACCCTAACACTATCCTAGGGCTGATGCTAACCCTAACCCTAATAATATCCTAGGGCTGATGCTAACCCTAACCCTAACCCTAACACTATCCTAGGGCTGATGCTAACCCTAACCCTAACCCTAACACTATCCTAGGGCTGTTGCTAACCCTAACCCTAACTCTAACACTATCATAGGGCTGATGCTAACCCTCACCCTAACAATATCCTAGGCCTGATGATATCCCTAACCCTAAACCTAACACTATCCTAGGGCTGATGCTAACCCTAACCCTAACCCTAACACTATCCTAGGGCTGATTCTAACCGTAACCCTAACACTATCCTAGCCCTGATGCTAACCCTAACCCTAACCCTAACACTATCCTAGGCCTGATGCTAACCCAATCCCTAACCCTAACACTCTCCTATGGCTGAGGCTAACCCTAACCCTAACCCAAACACTATCCTAGGGTTGATGCTAACCCTAACCCTTACACTATCCTAGGGCTGATGCTAACCCTAACCCTAACCCTAACACTATCCTAGGGCTGATGCTAACCCTAACATTAACACTATCCTAGGCCTGATGCTAACCCTAACCCTAACCCTAACACTATCGTAGGGCTGATGCTAACCCTAACCCTAACCCTAACACTATCCTAGAGCTGATGCTAACCCTAACCCTAACCCTAACCCTAACCCTAATACTATCCTAGGTCTGATGCTAACCCTAACCCTAACCCTAACACTATCCTAAGTCTGATGCTAACCCTAGCCCTCACACTATCCTAGACCTGATGATAACCCTAACCCTAACCTTAACACTATCCTAGGGCTGATGCTATCCCTAACCCTAACCCTAACACTATCCTAGAGCTGATGCTAACCCTAACCCTAACACTATCCTAGGCCTGATGATAACCCTAACCCTTACCCTAACACTATCCTAGGGCTGATGCTAACCCTAACCCTAACACTATCCTAGGGCTGATGCTAACCCTAACCCTAACCCTAACACTATCCTAGGGCTGATGCTAACCCTAACGCTAACCCTAACACTATCCTTTAACTGATGCTAACCCTAACCCTAACCCTAACACTATCCTAGGCCTGATGATAACCCTAACCCTAACCCTAACACTATCCTAGGGTTTATGTTAACCCTAACCCTAACACTATCCTGGAGCTGATGCTAACCCTAACCCTAACACTATCCTAGGGCTGATGCTAACCCTAACCCTAACCCTAACACTATCCTAAGTCTGATGCTAACCCTAGCCCTCACGCTATCCTAGGCCTGATGATAACCCTAACCCTAACCTTAACACTATCCTAGGGCTGATGCTAACCCTAACCCTAACCCTAACCCTAACCCTAACCCTAACCCTAATACTATCCTAGGTCTAATGCTAACCCTAACCCTAACCCTAACACTATCCTAAGTCTGATGCTAACCCTAGCCCTCACACTATCCTAGACCTGATGATAACCCTAACCCTAACCTTAACACTATCCTAGGGCTGATGCTATCCCTAACCCTAACCCTAACACTATCCTAGAGCTGATGCTAATCCTAACCCTAACACTATCCTAGGCCTGATGATAACCCTAACCCTCACCCTAACACTATCCTAGGGCTGATGCTAACCCTAACCCTAACACTATCCTAGGGCTAATGCTAACCCTAACCCTAACCCTAACACTATCCTAGGGCTGATGCTAACCCTAACCCTAACCCTAACAGTATCATAGGGCTGATGCTAACCCTAACCCTAACACTATCCTAGGGCTGATGCTAACCCTAACCCTAACATTAACACTATCCTAGGGCTGATGCTAACCCTAACCCTAACACTATCCTAGGGCTGATGCCAACCCTAACCCTAACCCTAACACTATCCTAGGGCTGATGCTAACCCTAACCCTAACCCTAACACTATCCTAGAGCTGATGCTAACGCTAACCCTAACCCTAACCCTAACCCTAATACTATCCTAGGGCTGATGCTAACCCTAACCCTAACCCTAACACTATCCTGGGGCTGATTCTAACCCTAACACTAACACTATCCTAGGGCTGATGCTAACCCTAACCCTAACCCTAACACTATCCTAGGGCTGATGCTAACCCTAAACCCAACTCTAACACTATCCTAGGGCTGAGGCTAACCCTAACCCTAACACTATCCTACGGCTGATGCTAACCCTAACCCTAACCCTAACACTATCCTAATGCTGATTCTAACCCTAACACTAACACTATACTAGGCCTGGTGCTAACCCTAACCCTAACCCTAACAATATCCTAGGGCTGATGCTAACCCTAACCCTAATAATATCCTGGGGCTGATGCTAACCCTAACCCTAACCCTAACACTATCCTAGGGCTGATGCTAACCCTAACCCTAACCCTAACACTATCCTAGGGCTGATGCTAAACCTAACCCTAACTCTAACACTATCCTAGGGCTGATGCTAACCCTAACCCTAACAATATCCTAGGCCTGATGATATCCCTAACCCTAAACCTAACACTATCCTAGGGCTGATGCTAACCCTAACCCTAACCCTAACACTATCCTAGGGCTGATTCTAACCGTAACCCTAACACTATCCTAGGCCTGATGCTAACCCTAACCCTAACCCTAACACTATCCTAGGCCTGATGCTAACCCTATCCCTAACCCTAACACTCTCCTAGGGCTGAGGCTAACCCTAACCCTAACACTATCCTAGGGCTGATGCTAACCCTAACTCTAACCCAAACACTATCCTAGGGTTGATGCTAACACTAACCCTGACACTATCCTAGGGCTGATGCTAACCCTAACCCTAACCCTAACACTACCCTAGGGCTGATGCTAACCCTAACCCTAACACTATCCAAGGCCTGATGCTAACCCTAACCCTAACCCTAACACTATCGTAGGGCTGATGCAAACCATAACCCTAACCCTAACACTATCCTACAGCTGATGCTAACCCTAACCCTAACCCTAACCCTAACCCTAATACTATCCTAGGGCTGATGCTAACCGTAACCCTAACTCTAACACTATCCTAGGGCTGAGGCTCACCCTAACCCTATCACTATCCTACGGCTGATGCTAACCCTAACCCTAACCCTAACACTATCCTAAGGCTGATGCTAACCCTAACACTAACACTATCCTAGGCCTGGTGCTAACCCTAACCCTAACCCTAACACTATTCTAGGGCTGATGCTAACCCTAACCCTAATAATATTCTAGGGCTGATGCTAACCCTAACCCTAACCCTAACAGTATCCTAGGGCTGATGCTAACCCTAACCCTAACCCTAACACTATCCTAGGGCTGATGCTAACCCTAACCCTAACCCTAACAATATCCTAGGGCTGACGCTAACCCTAACACTAACAATATCCTAGGCCTGATGATATCCATAACCCTAAACCTAACACTATCCTAGGGCTGATGCTAACCCTAACCCTAACCCTAACACTATCCTAGAGCTGATTCTAACCGTAACCCTAACACTATCCTAGGCCTGATGCTAACCCTAACTCTTACCCTAACACTATCCTAGGGCTGATGCTAAACCTAACCATAACCCTAACACTATCCAAGGGCTGATGCTAACCCTATCCCTAACCCTAACACTACCCTAGGGCTGATGATAACCCTAACCCTAACCCTAACACTATCCTAGGGCTGATGCTAACCCTAACCCTAACACTATCCTAGCCCTGATGATAACCCTAACCCTAACCCTAACACTATCCTAGGGCTGATGCTAACCCTAACCCTAACACTATCCTAGGGCTGATGCTAACCCTAACCATAACCCTAACACTATCCTAGGGCTGATGCCAACCCTAACCCTAACACTATCCTAGGCCTGATGCTAACCCTAACCCTAACACTAACACTATCCTAGGGCTGATGCTAACCCTAACCCTAACACTATCCTAGGGCTGATGTTAACCCTAACCCTAACCCTAACACTATCCTAGGGCTGATGCTAACCCTAACCCTAACACTATCCTAGGGCTGATGCTAACCCTAACCCTAACCCTAACACTATCCTAGGGCTGATGCTAACCCTAACCCGAACACAATCCTAGGGCTGATGCTAACCCTAACGCTAACCCTAACACTATCATTTAACTGATGCTAACCCTAACCCTAACCCTAACACTATCCTAGGCCTGATGATAACCTTAAACCTAACCCTAACCCTAACACTATCCTAGGGTTTATGTTTAACCCTAACCCTAACACTATCCTAGGGCTGATGTTAACCCTAACCCTAACACTATCCTAGGGCTGATGCTAACCCTAACCCTAACCCTAACACTATCCTAGGCCTGATGATAACCCTAACCCTAACCCTAACACTATCCTAGGGCTGATGCTAACCCTAACCTTAACACTACCCTAGGGCTGATGCTAACCCTAACCCTAATAATATCCTAGGGTTGATGCTAACCCTAACCCTAACCCTTACACTATCCTAGGGCTGATTCTAAACGTAACCCTAACACTATCCTAGGCCTGATGCTAACCCTAACCCTAAACCTAACACTATCCTAGGGCTGATGCTAACCCTAACCCTAACCCTAACACTATCCTAGGGCTGATGCTAACCCTAACCCTAACACTATCCTAGGGCTGATGCTAACCCTAACCCTAAACCTAACACTATCCTGGGGCTGATGTTAACCCTAACCCTAACCCTAACACTATCCTAGGGCTGATGTTAACCCTAAACCTAACAGTATCCTTGGGCTGATGCTAACCCTAACCCTAACCCTAACACTATCCTAGGGCTGATGCTAACCCTAACCCTAACACTATCCTAGGGCTGATGTTAACCCTAACCCTAACCCTAACACTATCCTTGGGCTGATGCTAACCCTAACCCTAACACTATCCTAGCCCTGATGATAACCCTAACCCTAACCCTAACATTATCCTAGGCCTGATGATAACCCTAAACCTAACCCTAACCCTAACACTATCCTAGGGCTGATGTTAACCCTAACCCTAACACTATCCTAGGGCTGATGCTAACCCTAACCCTAACCCTAACACTATCCTAGGCCTGATGATAACCCTAACCCTAACCCTAACACTATCCTAGGGCTGATGCTAACCCTAACCTTAACACTACCCTAGGGCTGATGCTAACCCTAACCCTAATAATATCCTAGGGTTGATGCTAACCCTAACCCTAACCCTTACACTATCCTAGGGCTGATGCTAACCCTAACCCTAACCCTAACACTATCCTAGGGCTGATGCTAACCCTAACCCTAACTCTAACACTATCCTAGGGCTGATGCTAACCCTAACCCTAACAATATCCTAGGCCTGATGATATCCCTAACCCTAAACCTAACACTATCCTAGGGCTGATGCTAACCCTAACCCTAACCCTAACACTATCCCAGGGCTGATTCTAAACGTAACCCTAACACTATCCTAGGCCTGATGCTAACCCTAACCCTAAACCTAACACTATCCTAGGGCTGATGCTAACCCTAACCCTAACCCTAACACTATCCTAGGGCTGATGCTAACCCTAACCCTAACACTATCCTAGGGCTGATGCTAACCCTAACCCTAAACCTAACACTATCCTGGGGCTGATGTTAACCCTAACCCTAACCCTAACACTATCCTAGGGCTGATGTTAACCCTAAACCTAACAGTATCCTTGGGCTGATGCTAACCCTAACCCTAACCCTAACACTCTCCTAGGGCTGATGCTAACCCTAACCCTAACAATATCCGAGGCCTGATGCTAACCCTAACCCTCACACTATCCTAGGGCTGATGCTAACCCTAACCCTAACCCTAACACTATCCTAGGCCTGATGCTAACCCTAACCCTAACCCTAACACTCTCCTAGGGCTGACTCTAACCCTAACAATAACAGTATCCTAGGGCTGATGCTAACCCTAACCCTAACCCTAACACTATCCTAGGGTTGATGCTAACCCTAACCCTAACACTATCCTAGGGCTGATGCTAACCCTAACCCTAACCCTAACACTATCCTAGGGCTGATGCTAACCCTAACCCTAACACTATCCTAGGGCTGATGCTAACCCTAACCCTAACCCTAACACTATCCTAGGGCTGATGCTAACCCAAACCCTAACACTATCCTAGGGCTGATGCTAACCCTAACCCTACACCTAACACTATCCTAGGGCTGATGCTAACCCTAACCCTAACACTATCCTAGGGCTGATGCTAAACCTAACCCTAACCCTAACACTATCCTAGGGCTGATGCTAACCCTAACCCTAACCCTAACACTATCCTAGAGCTGATGCTAACGCTAACGCTAACCCAAACCCTAACCCTAATACTATCCTAGGGCTGATGCTAACCCTAACCCTAACCCTAACACTATCCTAGGGCTGATGCTAACCCTAACACTAACACCATCCTAGGGTTGATGCTAACTCTAACCCTAACCCTAACACTATCCTAGGGCTGATGCTAACCCTAACCATAACTCTTACACTATCCTAGGGCTGAGGCTAACCCTAACACTAACACTATCCTACGGCTGATGCTAACCCTAACCCTAACCCTAACATTATCCTAAGGCTGATGCTAACCCTAACACTAACACAATCCTAGGCCTGGTTCTAACCCTATCCCTAACCCTAACACTATCCTAGGGCTGATGCTAACCCTAACCCTAATAGTATCTTAGGGCTGATGCTAACCCTAACCCTAACCCTAACACTATCCTAGGGCTGATGCTAACCCTAACCCTAACCCTAACACTATCCTAGGGCTGTTGCTAACCCTAACCCTAACTCTAACACTATCATAGGGCTGATGCTAACCCTCACCCTAACAATATCCTAGGCCTGATGATATCCCTAACCCTAAACCTAACACTATCCTAGGGCTGATGCTAACCCTAACCCTAACCCTAACACTATCCTAGGGCTGAAACTAACCGTAACCCTAACACTATCCTAGGCCTGATGCTAACCCTAACCCTAACCCTAACACTATCCTAGGCCTGATGCTAACCCAATCCCTAACCCTAACACTCTCCTAGGGCTGAGGCTAACCCTAACCCTAACCCAAACACTATCCTAGGGTTGATGCTAACCCTAACCCTTACACTATCCTAGGGCTGATGCTAACCCTAACCCTAACCCTAACACTATCCTAGGGCTGATGCTAACCCTAACCCTAACACTATCCTAGGCCTGATGCTAACCCTAACCCTAACCCTAACACTATCGTAGGGCTGATGCTAACCCTAACCCTAACCCTAACACTATCCTAGAGCTGATGCTAACCCTAACCCTAACCCTAACCCTAACCCTAACCCTAATACTATCCTAGGTCTGATGCTAACCCTAACCCTAACCCTAACACTATCCTAAGTCTGATGCTAACCCTAGCCCTCACACTATCCTAGACCTGATGATAACCCTAACCCTAACCTTAACACTATCCTAGGGCTGATGCTATGCCTAACCCTAACCCTAACACTATCCTAGAGCTGATGCTAACCCTAACCCTAACACTATCCTAGGCCTGATGATAACCCTAACCCTTACCCTAACACTATCCTAGGGCTGATGCTAACCCTAACCCTAACACTATCCTAGGGCTGATGCTAACCCTAACCCTAACCCTAACACTATCCTAGGGGTGATGCTAACCCTAACGCTAACCCTAACACTATCCTTTAACTGATGATAACCCTAACCCTAACCCTAACACTATCCTAGGGCTGATGCTAACCCTAACCCTAACCCTAACAATATCCTAGGGCTGACGCTAACCCTAACACTAACAATATCCTAGGCCTGATGATATCCATAACCCTAAACCTAACACTATCCTAGGGCTGATGCTAACCCTAACCCTAACCCTAACACTATCCTAGAGCTGATTCTAACCGTAACCCTAACACTATCCTAGGCCTGATGCTAACCCTAACTCTTACCCTAACACTATCCTAGGGCTGATGCTAAACCTAACCATAACCCTAACACTATCCAAGGGCTGATGCTAACCCTATCCCTAACCCTAACACTACCCTAGGGCTGATGATAACCCTAACCCTAACCCTAACACTATCCTAGGGCTGATGCTAACCCTAACCCTAACACTATCCTAGCCCTGATGATAACCCTAACCCTAACCCTAACACTATCCTAGGGCTGATGCTAACCCTAACCCTAACACTATCCTAGGGCTGATGCTAACCCTAACCCTAACCCTAACACTATCCTAGGGCTGATGCCAACCCTAACCCTAACACTATCCTAGGCCTGATGCTAACCCTAACCCTAACACTAACACTATCCTAGGGCTGATGCTAACCCTAACCCTAACACTATCCTAGGGCTGATGTTAACCCTAACCCTAACCCTAACACTATCCTAGGGCTGATGCTAACCCTAACCCTAACACTATCCTAGGGCTGATGCTAACCCTAACCCTAACCCTAACACTATCCTAGGGCTGATGCTAACCCTAACCCGAACACAATCCTAGGGCTGATGCTAACCCTAACGCTAACCCTAACACTATCATTTAACTGATGCTAACCATAACCCTAACCCTAACACTATCCTAGGCCTGATGATAACCTTAAACCTAACCCTAACCCTAACACTATCCTAGGGTTTATGTTTAACCCTAACCCTAACACTATCCTAGGGCTGATGTTAACCCTAACCCTAACACTATCCTAGGGCTGATGCTAACCCTAACCCTAACCCTAACACTATCCTAGGCCTGATGATAACCCTAACCCTAACCCTAACACTATCCTAGGGCTGATGCTAACCCTAACCTTAACACTACCCTAGGGCTGATGCTAACCCTAACCCTAATAATATCCTAGGGTTGATGCTAACCCTAACCCTAACCCTTACACTATCCTAGGGCTGATTCTAAACGTAACCCTAACACTATCCTAGGCCTGATGCTAACCCTAACCCTAAACCTAACACTATCCTAGGGCTGATGCTAACCCTAACCCTAACCCTAACACTATCCTAGGGCTGATGCTAACCCTAACCCTAACACTATCCTAGGGCTGATGCTAACCCTAACCCTAAACCTAACACTATCCTGGGGCTGATGTTAACCCTAACCCTAACCCTAACACTATCCTAGGGCTGATGTTAACCCTAAACCTAACAGTATCCTTGGGCTGATGCTAACCCTAACCCTAACCCTAACACTATCCTAGGGCTGATGCTAACCCTAACCCTAACACTATCCTAGGGCTGATGTTAACCCTAACCCTAACCCTAACACTATCCTTGGGCTGATGCTAACCCTAACCCTAACACTATCCTAGCCCTGATGATAACCCTAACCCTAACCCTAACATTATCCTAGGCCTGATGATAACCCTAAACCTAACCCTAACCCTAACACTATCCTAGGGCTGATGTTAACCCTAACCCTAACACTATCCTAGGGCTGATGCTAACCCTAACCCTAACCCTAACACTATCCTAGGCCTGATGATAACCCTAACCCTAACCCTAACACTATCCTAGGGCTGATGCTAACCCTAACCTTAACACTACCCTAGGGCTGATGCTAACCCTAACCCTAATAATATCCTAGGGTTGATGCTAACCCTAACCCTAACCCTTACACTATCCTAGGGCTGATGCTAACCCTAACCCTAACCCTAACACTATCCTAGGGCTGATGCTAACCCTAACCCTAACTCTAACACTATCCTAGGGCTGATGCTAACCCTAACCCTAACAATATCCTAGGCCTGATGATATCCCTAACCCTAAACCTAACACTATCCTAGGGCTGATGCTAACCCTAACCCTAACCCTAACACTATCCCAGGGCTGATTCTAAACGTAACCCTAACACTATCCTAGGCCTGATGCTAACCCTAACCCTAAACCTAACACTATCCTAGGGCTGATGCTAACCCTAACCCTAACCCTAACACTATCCTAGGGCTGATGCTAACCCTAACCCTAACACAATCCTAGGGCTGATGCTAACCCTAACCCTAAACCTAACACTATCCTGGGGCTGATGTTAACCCTAACCCTAACCCTAACACTATCCTAGGGCTGATGTTAACCCTAAACCTAACAGTATCCTTGGGCTGATGCTAACCCTAACCCTAACCCTAACACTCTCCTAGGGCTGATGCTAACCCTAACCCTAACAATATCCGAGGCCTGATGCTAACCCTAACCCTCACACTATCCTAGGGCTGATGCTAACCCTAACCCTAACCCTAACACTATCCTAGGCCTGATGCTAACCCTAACCCTAACCCTAACACTCTCCTAGGGCTGACTCTAACCCTAACAATAACAGTATCCTAGGGCTGATGCTAACCCTAACCCTAACCCTAACACTATCCTAGGGTTGATGCTAACCCTAACCCTAACACTATCCTAGGGCTGATGCTAACCCTAACCCTAACCCTAACACTATCCTAGGGCTGATGCTAACCCTAACCCTAACAGTATCCTAGGGCTGATGCTAACCCTAACCCTAACCCTAACACTATCCTAGGGCTGATGCTAACCCTAACCCTAACACTATCCTAGGGCTGATGCTAACCCTAACCCTACACCTAACACTATCCTAGGGCTGATGCTAACCCTAACCCTAACACTATCCTAGGGCTGATGCTAACCCTAACCCTAACCCTAACACTATCCTAGGGCTGATGCTAACCCTAACCCTAAACCTAACACTATCCTAGAGCTGATGCTAACGCTAACGCTAACCCAAACCCTAACCCTAATACTATCCTAGGGCTGATGCTAACCCTAACCCTAACCCTAACACTATCCTAGGGCTGATGCTAACCCTAACACTAACACTATCCTGGGGTTGATGCTAACTCTAACCCTAACCCTAACACTATCCTAGGGCTGATGCTAACCCTAACCATAACTCTTACACTATCCTAGGGCTGAGGCTAACCCTAACACTAACACTATCCTACGGCTGATGCTAACCCTAACCCTAACCCTAACATTATCCTAAGGCTGATGCTAACCCTAACACTAACACAATCCTAGGCCTGGTTCTAACCCTATCCCTAACCCTAACACTATCCTAGGGCTGATGCTAACCCTAACCCTAATAGTATCCTAGGGCTGATGCTAACCCTAACCCTAACCCTAACACTATCCTAGGGCTGATGCTAACCCTAACCCTAACCCTAACACTATCCTAGGGCTGTTGCTAACCCTAACCCTAACTCTAACACTATCATAGGGCTGATGCTAACCCTCACCCTAACAATATCCTAGGCCTGATGATATCCCTAACCCTGAACCTAACACTATCCTAGGGCTGATGCTAACCCTAACCCTAACCCTAACACTATCCTAGGGCTGATTCTAACCGTAACCCTAACACTATCCTAGGCCTGATGCTAACCCTAACCCTAACCCTAACACTATCCTAGGCCTGATGCTAACCCAATCCCTAACCCTAACACTCTCCTAGGGCTGAGGCTAACCCTAACCCTAACCCAAACACTATCCTAGGGTTGATGCTAACCCTAACCCTTACACTATCCTAGGGCTGATGCTAACCCTAACCCTAACCCTAACACTATCCTAGGGCTGATGCTAACCCTAACCCTAACACTATCCTAGGCCTGATGCTAACCCTAACCCTAACCCTAACACTATCGTAGGGCTGATGCTAACCCTAACCCTAACCCTAACACTATCCTAGAGCTGATGCTAACCCTAACCATAACCCTAACCCTAACCCTAACCCTAATACTATCCTAGGTCTGATGCTAACCCTAACCCTAACCCTAACACTATCCTAAGTCTGATGCTAACCCTAGCCCTCACACTATCCTAGACCTGATGATAACCCTAACCCTAACCTTAACACTATCCTAGGGCTGATGCTATCCCTAACCCTAACCCTAACACTATCCTAGAGCTGATGCTAACCCTAACCCTAACACTATCCTAGGCCTGATGATAACCCTAACCCTTACCCTAACACTATCCTAGGGCTGATGCTAACCCTAACCCTAACACTATCCTAGGGCTGATGCTAACCCTAACCCTAACCCTAACACTATCCTAGGGGTGATGCTAACCCTAACGCTAACCCTAACACTATCCTTTAACTGATGATAACCCTAACCCTAACCCTAACACTATCCTAGGCCTGATGATAACCCTAACCCTAACCCTAACACTATCCTAGGGCTGATGCTAACTCTAACCCTAACCCTAACACTATCCTAGGGCTGATGGTAACCCTAACCCTAACACTATCCTAGGCCTGATGCTAACCCTAACCCTAACACTTACACTCTCCAAGGGCTGATGCTAACCCTAACCCTAACCCTAACACTATCCTAGGTCTGATGCTAACCCTAAACCTAACACTATCCTGGGGCTGATGTTAACCCTAACCCTAACCCTAACACTATCCTAGGGCTGATGTTAACCCTAAACCTAACAGTATCCTTGGGCTGATGCTAACCCTAACCCTAACCCTAACACTCTCCTAGGGCTGATGCTAACCCTAACCCTAACACTATCCGAGGCCTGATGCTAACCCTAACCCTCACACTATCCTAGGGCTGATGCTAACCCTAACCCTAACCCTAACACTATCCTAGGCCTGATGCTAACCCTAACCCTAACACTAACACTCTCCTAGGGCTGACTCTAACCCTAACCCTAACAGTATCCTAGGGCTGATGCTAACCCTAACCCTAACCCTAACACTATCCTAGGGTTGATGCTAACCCTAACCCTAACACTATCCTAGGGCTGATGCTAACCCTAACCCTAACCCTAACACTATCCTAGGGCTGATGCTAACCCTAACCCTAACACTATCCTAGGGCTGATGCTAACCCTAACCCTAACCCTAACACTATCCTAGGGCTGATGCTAACCCTAACCCTAACACTATCCTAGGGCTGATGCTAACCCTAACCCTACACCTAACACTATCCTAGGGCTGATGCTAACCCTAACCCTAACACTATCCTAGGGCTGATGCTAACCCTAACCCTAACCCTAACACTATCCTAGGGCTGATGCTAACCCTAACCCTAACCCTAACACTATCCTAGAGCTGATGCTAACGCTAACTCTAACCCAAACCCTAACCCTAATACTATCCTAGGGCTGATGCTAACCCTAACCCTAACCCTAACACTATCCTAGGGCTGATGCTAACCCTAACACTAACACTATCCTAGGGTTGATGCTAACTCTAACCCTAACCCTAACACTATCCTAGGGCTGATGCTAACGCTAACCATAACTCTTACACTATCCTAGGGCTGAGGCTAACCCTAACACTAACACTATCCTACGGCTGATGCTAACCCTAACCCTAACCCTAACATTACCCTAAGGCTGATGCTAACCCTAACACTAACACAATCCTAGGCCTGGTTCTAACCCTATCCCTAACCCTAACACTATCCTAGGGCTGATGCTAACCCTAACCCTAATAATATCCTAGGGCTGATGCTAACCCTAACCCTAACCCTAACACTATCCTAGGGCTGATGCTAACCCTAACCCTAACCCTAACACTATCCTAGGGCTGTTGCTAACCCTAACCCTAACTCTAACACTATCATAGGGCTGATGCTAACCCTCACCCTAACAATATCCTAGGCCTGATGATATCCCTAACCCTAAACCTAACACTATCCTAGGGCTGATGCTAACCCTAACCCTAACCCTAACACTATCCTAGGGCTGATTCTAACCGTAACCCTAACACTATCCTAGGCCTGATGCTAACCCTAACCCTAACCCTAACAC
Organism: Lemur catta; assembly: GCF_020740605.2. Taxonomy (NCBI): domain Eukaryota; kingdom Metazoa; phylum Chordata; class Mammalia; order Primates; family Lemuridae; genus Lemur; species Lemur catta. The sequence goes on along the minus strand of NW_025423859.1, from coordinate 822,003 downwards.
TATCCTAGGCCTGATGCTAACCCAATCCCTAACCCTAACACTCTCCTAGGGCTGAGGCTAACCCTAACCCTAACCCAAACACTATCCTAGGGTTGATGCTAACCCTAACCCTTACACTATCCTAGGGCTGATGCTAACCCTAACCCTAACCCTAACACTATCCTAGGGCTGATGCTAACCCTAACCCTAACACTATCCTAGGCCTGATGCTAACCCTAACCCTAACCCTAACACTATCGTAGGGCTGATGCTAACCCTAACCCTAACCCTAACACTATCCTAGAGCTGATGCTAACCCTAACCCTAACCCTAACCCTAACCCTAACCCTAATACTATCCTAGGTCTGATGCTAACCCTAACCCTAACCCTAACACCATCCTAAGTCTGATGCTAACCCTAGCCCTCACACTATCCTAGACCTGATGATAACCCTAACCCTAACCTTAACACTATCCTAGGGCTGATGCTATCCCTAACCCTAACCCTAACACTATCCTAGAGCTGATGCTAACCCTAACCCTAACACTATCCTAGGCCTGATGATAACCCTAACCCTTACCCTAACACTATCCTAGGGCTGATGCTAACCCTAACCCTAACACTATCCTAGGGCTGATGCTAACCCTAACCCTAACCCTAACACTATCCTAGGGCTGATGCTAACCCTAACGCTAACCCTAACACTATCCTTTAACTGATGCTAACCCTAACCCTAACCCTAACACTATCCTAGGCCTGATGATAACCCTAACCCTAACCCTAACACTATCCTAGGGTTTATGTTAACCCTAACCCTAACACTATCCTAGGGCTGATGCTAACCCTAACCCTAACACTATCCTAGGGCTGATGCTAACCCTAACCCTAACCCTAACACTATCCTAAGTCTGATGCTAACCCTAGCCCTCACACTATCCTAGGTCTGATGATAACCCTAACCCTAACCTTAACACTATCCTAGGGCTGATGCTAACCCTAACCCTAACCCTAACACTATCCTAGAGTTGATGCTAACCCTAACCCTAACACTATCCTAGGCCTGATGATAACCCTAACCCTAACCCTAACACTATCCTAGGGCTGATGCTAACCCTAACCTTAACACTATCCTAGGGCTGATGCTAACCCTAACCCTAACCCTAACACTATCCTAGGGCTGATGCTAACCCTAACGCTAACCCTAACACATCCTTGAACTGATGCTAACCCTAACCCTAACCCTAACACTATCCTAGGGTTGATGCTAACCCTAACCCTAACACTATCCTAGGGCTGATGCTAACCCTAACCCTAACCCTAACACTATCCTAGGGCTGATGCTAACCCTAACCCTAACAGTATCCTAGGGCTGATGCTAACCCTAACCCTAACCCTAACACTATCCTAGGGCTGATGCTAACCCTAACCCTAACACTATCCTAGGGCTGATGCTAACCCTAACCCTACACCTAACACTATCCTAGGGCTGATGCTAACCCTAACCCTAACACTATCCTAGGGCTGATGCTAACCCTAACCCTAACCCTAACACTATCCTAGGGCTGATGCTAACCCTAACCCTAACCCTAACACTATCCTAGAGCTGATGCTAACGCTAACGCTAACCCAAACCCTAACCCTAATACTATCCTAGGGCTGATGCTAACCCTAACCCTAACCCTAACACTATCCTAGGGCTGATGCTAACCCTAACACTAACACTATCCTAGGGTTGATGCTAACTCTAACCCTAACCCTAACACTATCCTAGGGCTGATGCTAACCCTAACCATAACTCTTACACTATCCTAGGGCTGAGGCTAACCCTAACACTAACACTATCCTACGGCTGATGCTAACCCTAACCCTAACCCTAACATTATCCTAAGGCTGATGCTAACCCTAACACTAACACAATCCTAGGCCTGGTTCTAACCCTATCCCTAACCCTAACACTATCCTAGGGCTGATGCTAACCCTAACCCTAATAGTATCCTAGGGCTGATGCTAACCCTAACCCTAACCCTAACACTATCCTAGGGCTGATGCTAACCCTAACCCTAACCCTAACACTATCCTAGGGCTGTTGCTAACCCTAACCCTAACTCTAACACTATCATAGGGCTGATGCTAACCCTCACCCTAACAATATCCTAGGCCTGATGATATCCCTAACCCTGAACCTAACACTATCCTAGGGCTGATGCTAACCCTAACCCTAACCCTAACACTATCCTAGGGCTGATTCTAACCGTAACCCTAACACTATCCTAGGCCTGATGCTAACCCTAACCCTAACCCTAACACTATCCTAGGCCTGATGCTAACCCAATCCCTAACCCTAACACTCTCCTAGGGCTGAGGCTAACCCTAACCCTAACCCAAACACTATCCTAGGGTTGATGCTAACCCTAACCCTTACACTATCCTAGGGCTGATGCTAACCCTAACCCTAACCCTAACACTATCCTAGGGCTGATGCTAACCCTAACCCTAACACTATCCTAGGCCTGATGCTAACCCTAACCCTAACCCTAACACTATCGTAGGGCTGATGCTAACCCTAACCCTAACCCTAACACTATCCTTGAGCTGATGCTAACCCTAACCATAACCCTAACCCTAACCCTAACCCTAATACTATCCTAGGTCTGATGCTAACCCTAACCCTAACCCTAACACTATCCTAAGTCTGATGCTAACCCTAGCCCTCACACTATCCTAGACCTGATGATAACCCTAACCCTAACCTTAACACTATCCTAGGGCTGATGCTATCCCTAACCCTAACCCTAACACTATCCTAGAGCTGATGCTAACCCTAACCCTAACACTATCCTAGGCCTGATGATAACCCTAACCCTTACCCTAACACTATCCTAGGGCTGATGCTAACCCTAACCCTAACACTATCCTATGGCTGATGCTAACCCTAATCCTAACCCTAACACTATCCTAGGGGTGATGCTAACCCTAACGCTAACCCTAACACTATCCTTTAACTGATGATAACCCTAACCCTAACCCTAACACTATCCTAGGCCTGATGATAACCCTAACCCTAACCCTAACACTATCCTAGGGCTGATGCTAACTCTAACCCTAACCCTAACACTATCCTAGGGCTGATGGTAACCCTAACCCTAACACTATCCTAGGCCTGATGCTAACCCTAACCCTAACACTTACACTCTCCAAGGGCTGATGCTAACCCTAACCCTAACCCTAACACTATCCTAGGTCTGATGCTAACCCTAAACCTAACACTATCCTGGGGCTGATGTTAACCCTAACCCTAACCCTAACACTATCCTAGGGCTGATGTTAACCCTAAACCTAACAGTATCCTTGGGCTGATGCTAACCCTAACCCTAACCCTAACACTCTCCTAGGGCTGATGCTAACCCTAACCCTAACACTATCCGAGGCCTGATGCTAACCCTAACCCTCACACTATCCTAGGGCTGATGCTAACCCTAACCCTAACCCTAACACTATCCTAGGCCTGATGCTAACCCTAACCCTAACACTAACACTCTCCTAGGGCTGACTCTAACCCTAACCCTAACAGTATCCTAGGGCTGATGCTAACCCTAACCCTAACCCTAACACTATCCTAGGGTTGATGCTAACCCTAACCCTAACACTATCCTAGGGCTGATGCTAACCCTAACCCTAACCCTAACACTATCCTAGGGCTGATGCTAACCCTAACCCTAACACTATCCTAGGGCTGATGCTAACCCTAACCCTCACCCTAACACTATCCTAGGGCTGATGCTAACCCTAACCCTAACACTATCCTAGGGCTGATGCTAACCCTAACCCTACACCTAACACTATCCTAGGGCTGATGCTAACCCTAACCCTAACACTATCCTAGGGCTGATGCTAACCCTAACCCTAACCCTAACACTATCCTAGGGCTGATGCTAACCCTAACCCTAACCCTAACACTATCCTAGAGCTGATGCTAACGCTAACTCTAACCCAAACCCTAACCCTAATACTATCCTAGGGCTGATGCTAACCCTAACCCTAACCCTAACACTATCCTAGGGCTGATGCTAACCCTAACACTAACACTATCCTAGGGTTGATGCTAACTCTAACCCTAACCCTAACACTATCCTAGGGCTGATGCTAACGCTAACCATAACTCTTACACTATCCTAGGGCTGAGGCTAACCCTAACACTAACACTATCCTACGGCTGATGCTAACCCTAACCCTAACCCTAACATTACCCTAAGGCTGATGCTAACCCTAACACTAACACAATCCTAGGCCTGGTTCTAACCCTATCCCTAACCCTAACACTATCCTAGGGCTGATGCTAACCCTAACCCTAATAATATCCTAGGGCTGATGCTAACCCTAACCCTAACCCTAACACTATCCTAGGGCTGATGCTAACCCTAACCCTAACCCTAACACTATCCTAGGGCTGTTGCTAACCCTAACCCTAACTCTAACACTATCATAGGGCTGATGCTAACCCTCACCCTAACAATATCCTAGGCCTGATGATATCCCTAACCCTAAACCTAACACTATCCTAGGGCTGATGCTAACCCTAACCCTAACCCTAACACTATCCTAGGGCTGATTCTAACCGTAACCCTAACACTATCCTAGGGCTGATGCTAACCCTAACCCTAACCCTAACACTATCCTAGGCCTGATGCTAACCCAATCCCTAACCCTAACACTCTCCTAGGGCTGAGGCTAACCCTAACCCTAACCCAAACACTATCCTAGGGTTGATGCTAACCCTAACCCTTACACTATCCTAGGGCTGATGCTAACCCTAACCCTAACCCTAACACTATCCTAGGGCTGATGCTAACCCTAACCCTAACACTATCCTAGGCCTGATGCTAACCCTAACCCTAACCCTAACACTATCGTAGGGCTGATGCTAACCCTAACCCTAACCCTAACACTATCCTAGAGCTGATGCTAACCCTAACCCTAACCCTAACCCTAACCCTAACCCTAATACTATCCTAGGTCTGATGCTAACCCTAACCCTAACCCTAACACTATCCTAAGTCTGATGCTAACCCTAGCCCTCACACTATCCTAGACCTGATGATAACCCTAACCCTAACCTTAACACTATCCTAGGGCTGATGCTATCCCTAACCCTAACCCTAACACTATCCTAGAGCTGATGCTAACCCTAACCCTAACACTATCCTAGGCCTGATGATAACCCTAACCCTTACCCTAACACTATCCTAGGGCTGATGCTAACCCTAACCCTAACACTATCCTAGGGCTGATGCTAACCCTAACCCTAACCCTAACACTATCCTAGGGCTGATGCTAACCCTAACGCTAACCCTAACACTATCCTTTAACTGATGCTAACCCTAACCCTAACCCTAACACTATCCTAGGCCTGATGATAACCCTAACCCTAACCCTAACACTATCCTAGGGTTTATGTTAACCCTAACCCTAACACTATCCTAGGGCTGATGCTAACCCTAACCCTAACACTATCCTAGGGCTGATGCTAACCCTAACCCTAACCCTAACACTATCCTAAGTCTGATGCTAACCCTAGCCCTCACACTATCCTAGGTCTGATGATAACCCTAACCCTAACCTTAACACTATCCTAGGGCTGATGCTAACCCTAACCCTAACCCTAACACTATCCTAGAGTTGATGCTAACCCTAACCCTAACACTATCCTAGGCCTGATGATAACCCTAACCCTAACCCTAACACTATCCTAGGGCTGATGCTAACCCTAACCTTAACACTATCCTAGGGCTGATGCTAACCCTAACCCTAACCCTAACACTATCCTAGGGCTGATGCTAACCCTAACGCTAACCCTAACACATCCTTGAACTGATGCTAACCCTAACCCTAACCCTAACACTATCCTAGGCCTGATGATAACCCTAACCCTAACTCTAACACTATCCTAGGGTTTATGTTAACCCTAAACCTAACACTATCCTAGGGCTGATGCTAACCCTAACCCTAACCCTAACACTGTCCTAGGGCGGATGCTAACCCTAACCCTAACCCTAACACTATCCTAGGGCTCATGCTAACCCTAACACTAACACTATCCTAGGGCTGATGCTAACCCTAACCCTAACCCTAACACTATCCTAGGACTGATGTTAAGGCTAACCCTAACACTATCCTAGGGCTGATGCTAACAGTAACCCTAAACCTAACACTCTCCTAGGGCTGATGCTAACCCTAACCCGAACACTATCCTAGGCCTGATGCTAACCCTAACCCTAACACTATCCTAGGGCTGATGCTAACCCTAACCCTAACCCTAACACTATACTAGGCCTGATGCTAAACCTATCCCTAACCCTAACACTCTCCTAGGGCTGAGGCTAACCCTAACCTAACCCAAACACTATCCTAGGGTTGATGCTAACCCTAACCCTGACACTATCCTAGGGCTGATGCTAACCCTAACCCTAACCCTAACCCTAACCCTAACCCTAACCCTAATACTATCCTAGGTCTAATGCTAACCCTAACCCTAACCCTAACACTATCCTAAGTCTGATGCTAACCCTAGCCCTCACACTATCCTAGACCTGATGATAACCCTAACCCTAACCTTAACACTATCCTAGGGCTGATGCTATCCCTAACCCTAACCCTAACACTATCCTAGAGCTGATGCTAACCCTAACCCTAACACTATCCTAGGCCTGATGATAACCCTAACCCTTACCCTAACACTATCCTAGGGCTGATGCTAACCCTAACCCTAACACTATCCTAGGGCTGATGCTAACCCTACCCCTAACCCTAACACTATCCTAGGGCAGATGCTAACCCTAACGCTAACCCTAACACTATCCTTTAACTGATGCTAACCCTAACCCTTACCCTAACACTATCCTAGGCCTGATGATAACCCTAACCCTAACCCTAACACTATCCTAGGGTTTATGTTAACCCTAACCCTAACACTATCCTAGGGCTGATGCTAACCCTAACCCTAACACTATCCTAGGGCTGATGCTAACCCTAACCCTAACCCTAACACTATCCTAAGTCTGATGCTAACCCTAGCCCTCACACTATCCTAGGCCTGATGATAACCCTAACCCTAACCTTAACACTATCCTAGGGCTAATGCTAACCCTAACCCTAACCCTAACACTATCCTAGAGCTGATGCTAACCCTAACCCTAACACTATCCTAGGCCTGATGATAACCCTAACCCTAACCCTAACACTATCCTAGGGCTGATGCTAACCCTAACCTTAACACTATCCTAGGGCTGATGCTAACCCTAACCCTAACCCTAACACTATCCTAGGGCTGATGCTAACCCTAACGCTAACCCTAACACATCCTTGTACTGATGCTAACCCTAACCCTAACCCTAACAGTATCCTAGGCCTGATGATAACCCTAACCCTAACTCTAACACTATCCTAGGGTTTATGTTAACCCTAACCCTAACACTATCCTAGGGCTGATGCTAACCCTAACCCTAACCCTAACACTGTCCTAGGGCGGATGCTAACCCTAACCCTAACCCTAACACTATCCTAGGGCTCATGCTAACCCTAAAACTAACACTATCCTAGGGCTGATGCTAACACTAACCCTAACCCTAACACTATCCTAGGGCTGATGCTAACCCTAACCCTAACTCTAACACTATCTTAGGGCTGAGGCTAACCCTAACCCAAACACTATCCTACGGCTGATGCTAACCCTAACCCTAACCCTAACACTATCCTAAGGCTGAAGCTAACCCTAACACTAACACTATCCTAGGCCTGGTGCTAACCCTAACCCTAACCCTAACACTATCCTAGAGCTGATGCTAACCATAACCCTAACCCTAACACTATCCTAGGTCTGATGCTAACCCTAAACCTAACACTATCCTAGGGCTGACGCTAACCCTAACCCTAACTCTAACACTATCCTAGGGCTGATGTTAACCCTAGCCCTAACACTATCCTAGGGCTGATGCTAACACTAACCCTAAACCTAACACTCTCCTAGGGCTGATGCTAACCCTAACCCTAACACTATCCTAGGCCTGATGCTAACCCTAACCCTATCACTATCCTAGGGCTGATGCTAACCCTAACCCTAACCCTAACACTATCGTAGGTCTGATGCTAAACCTATCCCTAACCCTAACACTCTCCTAGGGCTGAGGCTAACCCTAACCCTAACACTATCCTAGGGCTGATGCTAACCCTAACCCTAACCCTAACACTATCCTAGGGGTGATGCTAACCCTAACCCTAACACTATCCTAGGGCTGATGCTAACCCTAACCCTAACACTATCCTAGGGCTGATGCTAACCCTAACCCTAACACTATCCTAGGCCTGATGATAACCCTAACCCTTACCCTAACACTATCATAGGGCTGATGCTAACCCTAACCCTAACACTATCCTAGGGCTGATGCTAACCCTAACCCTAACCCTAACACTATTATAGGGCTGATGCTAACCCTAACGCTAAGCCTAACACTATCCTTGAACTGATGCTAACCCTAACCCTGACACTAACACTATCCTAGGCCTGATGATAACCCTAACCCTAACCCTAATACTATCCTAGGGTTTATGTTAACCCTAACCCTAACAATATTCTAGGGCTGATTCTAACCCTAACACTAACGCTATCCTAGGGCTGATGCTAACCCTAACCCTAACCCTAACACTATCCTAGGGATGATGCTAACCATAACCCTACCTCTAACACTATCTTAGGGCTGAGGCTAACCCTAACCCTAACACTATCCTACGGCTGATGCTAACCCTAACCCTAACCCTAACACTATCCTAAGGCTGATGCTAACCCTAACACTAACACTATCCTGAGCCTGGTGCTAACCCTAACCCTAACCCTAACACTATCCTAGGGCTGATGCTAACCCTAACCCTAATACAATCCTAGGGCTGATGCTAACCCTAACCCTAACCCTAACACTATCCTAGGGCTGATGCTAACTCTAACCCTAACCCTAACACTATCCTAGGGCTGATGCTAACCCTAACGCTAACACTATCCTAGGCCTGATACTAACCCTAACCCTAACACTTACACTATCCTAGGGCTGATGCTAACCCTAACCCTAATCCTAACACTATCCTAGGGCTGATGCTAACCCTAAACCTAACACTATCCTAGGGCTGATGCTAACCCTAACCCTAACCCTAACACTATCCTAGGGCTGATGTTAACCCTAACCCTAACACTATCCTAGGGCTGATGCTAACCCTAACCCTAACCCTAACACTCTCCTAGGGCTGATGCTAACCCTAACCCTAACACTATCCTAGGCCTGATGCTAACTCTAACCCTAACACTATCCTAGGGCTGTTGCTAACCCTAACCCTAACCCTAACACTATCCTAGGACTGATGCTAACCCTATCCCTAACCCTAACACTCTCCTAGGGCTGAGGCTAACCCTAACCCTAACACTATCCTAGGGCTGATGCTCACCCTAACCCTAACCCTAACAGTATCCTAGGGTTGATGCTAACCCTAACCCTAACACTATGTAGGGCTGATGCTAACCCTAACCCTAACCCTAACACTATCCTAGGGCTGATGCTAACCCTAACCCTAACACTATCCTAGGGCTGATGCTAACCCTAACCCTAACCATAACACTATCCTAGGGCTGATGCTAACCCTAACCCTAACACTATCCTAGGGCTGATGCTAACCCTAACCCTAACCCTAACACTATCCTAGGGCTGATGCTAACCCTAACCCTAACACTATCCTAGGGCTGATGCTAACCCTAACCCTAACCCTAACACTATCCTAGGGCTTATGCTAACCCTAAACCTAACACTATCCTACGGCTGATGCTAACCCTAACCCTAACCCTAATACTATCCTAGGGCTGATGTTAACCCTAACCCTAACCCTAACACTATCCTAGAGCTGATGCTAACGCTAACCCTAACCCTAACCCTAACCCTAATACTATCCTAGGGCTGATGCTAACCCTAACCCTAACCCTAACACTATCCTAGGGCTGATGCTAACCCTAACACTAACACTATCCTAGGGTTGATGCTAACCCTAACCCTAACCCTAACACTATCCTAGGGCTGATGCTAACCCTAACCCTAACCCTAACACTATCCTAGGGCTGATGCTAACCCTAACCCTAACACTATCCTAGGGCTGATGCTAACCCTAACCCTAACCCTAACACTATCCTAGGGCTGATGCTAACCCTAACCCTAACACTATCCTAGGGCTGATGCTAACCCTAACCCTAACCCTAACACTATCCTAAGGCTGATGCTAACCCTAACACTAACACTATCCTAGGCCTGGTGCTAACCCTAACCCTAACCCTAACACTATCCCAGGGCTGATGCTAACCCTAACCCTAATAATATCCTAGGGCTGATGCTAACCCTAACCCTAACCCTAACACTATCCTAGGGCTGATGCTAACCCTAACCCTAACCCTAACACTATCCTAGGGCTGTTGCTAACCCTAACCCTAACTCTAACACTATCATAGGGCTGATGCCAACCCTAACCCTAACAATATCCTAGGCCTGATGATATCCCTAACCCTAAACCTAACACTATCCTAGGGCTGATGCTAACCCTAACCCTAACCCTAACACTATCCTAGGGCTGATTCTAACCGTAACCCTAACACTATCCTAGGCCTGATGCTAACCCTAACCCTAACCCTAACACTATCCTAGGCCTGATGCTAACCCTAACCCTAACCCTAACACTATCGTAGGGCTGATGCTAACCCTAACCCTAACACTAACAATATACTAGAGCTGATGGTAACCCTAACCCTAACCCTATCCCTAACCCTAATACTATCCTAGGGCTGATGCTAACCCTAACCCTAACCCTAACACTATCCTAAGTCTGATGCTAACCCTAGCCCTCACACTATCCTAGACCTGATGATAACCCTAACTCTAACCTTAACACTATCCTAGGGCTGATGCTATCCCTAACCCTAACCCTAACACTATCCTAGAGCTGAAGCTAACACTAACCCTAACACTATCCTAGGCCTGATGATAACCCTAACCCTTACACTAACAGTATTCTAGGGCTGATGCCAACCCTAACCCTAACACTATCCTAGGGCTGATGCTAACAATAACCCTAACCCAAACACTATCCTAGGGCTGATGCTAACCCTAACGCTAAGCCTAACACTATCCTTGAACTGATGCTAACCCTAACCCTAACCCTAACACTATCCTAGGCCTGATGATAACCCTAACCCTAACTCTAACACTATCCTAGGGTTTATGTTAACCCTAACCCTAACACTATCGTAGGGCTGATTCTAACCCTAACACTAACACTATCCTAGGGCTGATGCTAACCCTAACCCTAACCCTAACACTATCCTAGGGCTGATGCTAATCCTAACCCTAACTCTAACACTATCTTAGGGCTGAGGCTAACCCTAACCCAAACACTATCCTACGGCTGATGCTAACCCTAACCCTAACATTAACACTATCCTAAGGCTGATGCTAACCCTAACACTAACACTATCCTGGGCCTGGTGCTAACCCTAAGCCTAACCCTAACACTATCCTAGGGCTGATGCTAACCCTAAACCTAATACAATCCTAAGGCTGATGCTAACCCTAACCCTAACCCTAGCACTATCCTAGGGCTGATGGTAACTCTAACCCTAACCCTAACACTATCCTAGGGCTGATGCTAACCCTATCCCTAACACTATCCTAGGCTTGATGCTAACCCTAACCCTAACACTTACACTATCCTAGGGCTGATGCTAACCCTAACCCTAACCCTAACACTATCCTAGGTCTGATGCTAACCCTGAACCTAACACTATCCTAGGGCTGATGCTAACCCTAACCCTAACCCTAACACTATCCTAGGGCTGATGTTAACCCTAACCCTAACACTATCCTAGGGCTGTTGCTAACCCTAACCCTAACCCTAACACTCTCCTAGGGCTGATGCTAACCCTAACCCTAACACTATCCTAGGCCTGATGCTAATCCTAACCCTAACACTATCCTAGGGCTAATGCTAACCCTAACCCTAACCCTAACACTATCCTAGGCCTGATGCTAACCCTATCCCTAACCCTAACACTCTCCTAGGGCTGAGGCTAACCCTAACCCTAACACTATCCTAGGGCTGATGCTAACCCTAACCCTAACCCTAACACTATCCTAGGGTTGATGCTAACCCTAACCCTAACACTATCCTAGGGCTGATGCTAACCCTAACCCTAACCCTAACACTATCCTAGGGCTGATGCTAACCCTAACCCTAACACTATCCTAGGGCTGATGCTAACCCTAACCCTAACACTATCCTAGAGCTGATGCTAACCCTAACCCTAACACTATCCTAGGCCTGATGATAACCCTAACCCTTACCCTAACACTATCCTAGGGCTGATGCTAACCCTAACCCTAACACTATCCTAGGGCTGATGCTAACCCTACCCCTAACCCTAACACTATCCTAGGGCAGATGCTAACCCTAACGCTAACCCTAACACTATCCTTTAACTGATGCTAACCCTAACCCTTACCCTAACACTATCCTAGGCCTGATGATAACCCTAACCCTAACCCTAACACTATCCTAGGGTTTATGTTAACCCTAACCCTAACACTATCCTAGGGCTGATGCTAACCCTAACCCTAACACTATCCTAGGGCTGATGCTAACCCTAACCCTAACCCTAACACTATCCTAAGTCTGATGCTAACCCTAGCCCTCACACTATCCTAGGCCTGATGATAACCCTAACCCTAACCTTAACACTATCCTAGGGCTAATGCTAACCCTAACCCTAACCCTAACACTATCCTAGAGCTGATGCTAACCCTAACCCTAACACTATCCTAGGCCTGATGATAACCCTAACCCTAACCCTAACACTATCCTAGGGCTGATGCTAACCCTAACCTTAACACTATCCTAGGGCTGATGCTAACCCTAACCCTAACCCTAACACTATCCTAGGGCTGATGCTAACCCTAACGCTAACCCTAACACATCCTTGTACTGATGCTAACCCTAACCCTAACCCTAACAGTATCCTAGGCCTGATGATAACCCTAACCCTAACTCTAACACTATCCTAGGGTTTATGTTAACCCTAACCCTAACACTATCCTAGGGCTGATGCTAACCCTAACCCTAACCCTAACACTGTCCTAGGGCGGATGCTAACCCTAACCCTAACCCTAACACTATCCTAGGGCTCATGCTAACCCTAAAACTAACACTATCCTAGGGCTGATGCTAACACTAACCCTAACCCTAACACTATCCTAGGGCTGATGCTAACCCTAACCCTAACTCTAACACTATCTTAGGGCTGAGGCTAACCCTAACCCAAACACTATCCTACGGCTGATGCTAACCCTAACCCTAACCCTAACACTATCCTAAGGCTGAAGCTAACCCTAACACTAACACTATCCTAGGCCTGGTGCTAACCCTAACCCTAACCCTAACACTATCCTAGAGCTGATGCTAACCATAACCCTAACCCTAACACTATCCTAGGTCTGATGCTAACCCTAAACCTAACACTATCCTAGGGCTGACGCTAACCCTAACCCTAACTCTAACACTATCCTAGGGCTGATGTTAACCCTAGCCCTAACACTATCCTAGGGCTGATGCTAACACTAACCCTAAACCTAACACTCTCCTAGGGCTGATGCTAACCCTAACCCTAACACTATCCTAGGCCTGATGCTAACCCTAACCCTATCACTATCCTAGGGCTGATGCTAACCCTAACCCTAACCCTAACACTATCGTAGGTCTGATGCTAAACCTATCCCTAACCCTAACACTCTCCTAGGGCTGAGGCTAACCCTAACCCTAACACTATCCTAGGGCTGATGCTAACCCTAACCCTAACCCTAACACTATCCTAGGGGTGATGCTAACCCTAACCCTAACACTATCCTAGGGCTGATGCTAACCCTAACCCTAACACTATCCTAGGGCTGATGCTAACCCTAACCCTAACACTATCCTAGGCCTGATGATAACCCTAACCCTTACCCTAACACTATCATAGGGCTGATGCTAACCCTAACCCTAACACTATCCTAGGGCTGATGCTAACCCTAACCCTAACCCTAACACTATTATAGGGCTGATGCTAACCCTAACGCTAAGCCTAACACTATCCTTGAACTGATGCTAACCCTAACCCTGACACTAACACTATCCTAGGCCTGATGATAACCCTAACCCTAACCCTAATACTATCCTAGGGTTTATGTTAACCCTAACCCTAACAATATTCTAGGGCTGATTCTAACCCTAACACTAACGCTATCCTAGGGCTGATGCTAACCCTAACCCTAACCCTAACACTATCCTAGGGCTGATGCTAACCATAACCCTACCTCTAACACTATCTTAGGGCTGAGGCTAACCCTAACCCTAACACTATCCTACGGCTGATGCTAACCCTAACCCTAACCCTAACACTATCCTAAGGCTGATGCTAACCCTAACACTAACACTATCCTGAGCCTGGTGCTAACCCTAACCCTAACCCTAACACTATCCTAGGGCTGATGCTAACCCTAACCCTAATACAATCCTAGGGCTGATGCTAACCCTAACCCTAACCCTAACACTATCCTAGGGCTGATGCTAACTCTAACCCTAACCCTAACACTATCCTAGGGCTGATGCTAACCCTAACGCTAACACTATCCTAGGCCTGATACTAACCCTAACCCTAACACTTACACTATCCTAGGGCTGATGCTAACCCTAACCCTAATCCTAACACTATCCTAGGGCTGATGCTAACCCTAAACCTAACACTATCCTAGGGCTGATGCTAACCCTAACCCTAACCCTAACACTATCCTAGGGCTGATGTTAACCCTAACCCTAACACTATCCTAGGGCTGATGCTAACCCTAACCCTAACCCTAACACTCTCCTAGGGCTGATGCTAACCCTAACCCTAACACTATCCTAGGCCTGATGCTAACTCTAACCCTAACACTATCCTAGGGCTGTTGCTAACCCTAACCCTAACCCTAACACTATCCTAGGACTGATGCTAACCCTATCCCTAACCCTAACACTCTCCTAGGGCTGAGGCTAACCCTAACCCTAACACTATCCTAGGGCTGATGCTCACCCTAACCCTAACCCTAACAGTATCCTAGGGTTGATGCTAACCCTAACCCTAACACTATGTAGGGCTGATGCTAACCCTAACCCTAACCCTAACACTATCCTAGGGCTGATGCTAACCCTAACCCTAACACTATCCTAGGGCTGATGCTAACCCTAACCCTAACCATAACACTATCCTAGGGCTGATGCTAACCCTAACCCTAACACTATCCTAGGGCTGATGCTAACCCTAACCCTAACCCTAACACTATCCTAGGGCTGATGCTAACCCTAACCCTAACACTATCCTAGGGCTGATGCTAACCCTAACCCTAACCCTAACACTATCCTAGGGCTTATGCTAACCCTAAACCTAACACTATCCTACGGCTGATGCTAACCCTAACCCTAACCCTAATACTATCCTAGGGCTGATGTTAACCCTAACCCTAACCCTAACACTATCCTAGAGCTGATGCTAACGCTAACCCTAACCCTAACCCTAACCCTAATACTATCCTAGGGCTGATGCTAACCCTAACCCTAACCCTAACACTATCCTAGGGCTGATGCTAACCCTAACACTAACACTATCCTAGGGTTGATGCTAACCCTAACCCTAACCCTAACACTATCCTAGGGCTGATGCTAACCCTAACCCTAACCCTAACACTATCCTAGGGCTGATGCTAACCCTAACCCTAACACTATCCTAGGGCTGATGCTAACCCTAACCCTAACCCTAACACTATCCTAGGGCTGATGCTAACCCTAACCCTAACACTATCCTAGGGCTGATGCTAACCCTAACCCTAACCCTAACACTATCCTAAGGCTGATGCTAACCCTAACACTAACACTATCCTAGGCCTGGTGCTAACCCTAACCCTAACCCTAACACTATCCCAGGGCTGATGCTAACCCTAACCCTAATAATATCCTAGGGCTGATGCTAACCCTAACCCTAACCCTAACACTATCCTAGGGCTGATGCTAACCCTAACCCTAACCCTAACACTATCCTAGGGCTGTTGCTAACCCTAACCCTAACTCTAACACTATCATAGGGCTGATGCCAACCCTAACCCTAACAATATCCTAGGCCTGATGATATCCCTAACCCTAAACCTAACACTATCCTATGGCTGATGCTAACCCTAACCCTAACCCTAACACTATCCTAGGGCTGATTCTAACCGTAACCCTAACACTATCCTAGGCCTGATGCTAACCCTAACCCTAACCCTAACACTATCCTAGGCCTGATGCTAACCCTAACCCTAACCCTAACACTATCGTAGGGCTGATGCTAACCCTAACCCTAACACTAACAATATACTAGAGCTGATGGTAACCCTAACCCTAACCCTATCCCTAACCCTAATACTATCCTAGGGCTGATGCTAACCCTAACCCTAACCCTAACACTATCCTAAGTCTGATGCTAACCCTAGCCCTCACACTATCCTAGACCTGATGATAACCCTAACTCTAACCTTAACACTATCCTAGGGCTGATGCTATCCCTAACCCTAACCCTAA
This sequence comes from Lemur catta, assembly GCF_020740605.2. Taxonomy (NCBI): domain Eukaryota; kingdom Metazoa; phylum Chordata; class Mammalia; order Primates; family Lemuridae; genus Lemur; species Lemur catta. Next base: position 805,328 of record NW_025423859.1, on the reverse strand, counting down.
CACTATCCTAGAGCTGAAGCTAACACTAACCCTAACACTATCCTAGGCCTGATGATAACCCTAACCCTTACACTAACAGTATTCTAGGGCTGATGCCAACCCTAACCCTAACACTATCCTAGGGCTGATGCTAACAATAACCCTAACCCAAACACTATCCTAGGGCTGATGCTAACCCTAACGCTAAGCCTAACACTATCCTTGAACTGATGCTAACCCTAACCCTAACCCTAACACTATCCTAGGCCTGATGATAACCCTAACCCTAACTCTAACACTATCCTAGGGTTTATGTTAACCCTAACCCTAACACTATCGTAGGGCTGATTCTAACCCTAACACTAACACTATCCTAGGGCTGATGCTAACCCTAACCCTAACCCTAACACTATCCTAGGGCTGATGCTAATCCTAACCCTAACTCTAACACTATCTTAGGGCTGAGGCTAACCCTAACCCAAACACTATCCTACGGCTGATGCTAACCCTAACCCTAACATTAACACTATCCTAAGGCTGATGCTAACCCTAACACTAACACTATCCTGGGCCTGGTGCTAACCCTAAGCCTAACCCTAACACTATCCTAGGGCTGATGCTAACCCTAAACCTAATACAATCCTAAGGCTGATGCTAACCCTAACCCTAACCCTAGCACTATCCTAGGGCTGATGGTAACTCTAACCCTAACCCTAACACTATCCTAGGGCTGATGCTAACCCTATCCCTAACACTATCCTAGGCTTGATGCTAACCCTAACCCTAACCCTAACACTATCCTAGGCCTGATGCTAACCCTATCCCTAACCCTAACACTCTCCTAGGGCTGAGGCTAACCCTAACCCTAACCCTAACACTATCCTAGGGCTGATGTTAACCCTAACCCTAACACTATCCTAGGGCTGTTGCTAACCCTAACCCTAACCCTAACACTCTCCTAGGGCTGATGCTAACCCTAACCCTAACACTATCCTAGGCCTGATGCTAATCCTAACCCTAACACTATCCTAGGGCTGATGCTAACCCTAACCCTAACCCTAACACTATCCTAGGCCTGATGCTAACCCTATCCCTAACCCTAACACTCTCCTAGGGCTGAGGCTAACCCTAACCCTAACACTATCCTAGGGCTGATGCTAACCCTAACCCTAACCCTAACACTATCCTAGGGTTGATGCTAACCCTAACCCTAACACTATCCTAGGGCTGATGCTAACCCTAACCCTAACCCTAACACTATCCTAGGGCTGATGCTAACCCTAACCCTAACACTATCCTAGGGCTGATGCTAACCCTAACCCTAACACTATCCTAGGGCTGATGCTAACCATAACCCTAACACTATCCTAGGGCTGATGCTAACCCTAACCCTAACCCTAACACTATCCTAGGGCTGATGCTAACCCTAACCCTAACCCTAACACTATCCTAGGGCTGTTGCTAACCCTAACCCTAACTCTAACACTATCATAGGGCTGATGCTAACCCTAACCCTAACAATATCCTAGGACTGATGATATCCCTAACCCTAACCCTAACACTATCCTTGGGCTAATGCTAACCCTAACCCTAACCCTAACACTGTCCTAGGGCTGATTCTAACCGTAACCCTAACACTATCCTAGGCCTGATAATAGCCCTAACCCTAACCCTAACACTATCCTAGGCCTGATGCTAACCCTATCCCTAACCCTAACACTCTCCTAGGGCTGAGGCTAACCCTAACCCTAACACTATCCTAGGGCTGATGCTAACCCTAACCCTAACCCTAACACTATCCTAGGGCTGATGCTAACCCTAACCCTAACACTATCCTAGGCCTGATGCTAACCCTAACCCTAACCCTAACACTATCGTAGGGCTGATGCTAACCCTAACCCTAACCCTAACACTATCCTAGAGCCGATGCTAACCCTAACCCTAACCCTAACCCTAACCCTAACCCTAACCCTAACCCTAATACTATCCTAGGGCTGATGCTAACCCTAAACCTAACGCTATCACTATCCTAGGGCTGATGCTAACCCTAACACTAACACTATCCTAGGGCTGATGCTAACCCAAACCCTAACCCTAACACTATCCTAGGGCTGATGCTAACACTAACCCTAACTCTAACACTATCCTAGGGCTGAGGCTAACCCTAACCCTAACACTATCCTACGGCTGATGCTAACCCTGACCCTAACCCTAACACTATCCTAAGGGTGATGCTAACCCTAACACTAACACTATCCTAGGCCTGGTGCTAACCCTAACCCTAACCTTAACACTATTCTAGGGCTGATGCTAACCCTAACCCTAATAATATCCTAGGGCTGATGCTAACCCTAACCCTAACCCTAACACTATCCTAGGGCTGATGCTAACCCTAAGCCTAACCCTAACACTATCCTAGGGCTGATGCTAACCCTAACCCTAACCCTAACACTATCCTAGGGCTGATGCTAACCCTAACACTAACAATATACTAGGCCTGATGATATCCATAACCCTAAACCTAACACTATCCTAGGGCTCATGCTAACCCTAAACCTAAACCTAACACTATCCTAGGGCTCATTCTAACCGTAACCCTAACAGTATCCTAGGCCTGATGCTAACCCTCACCCTTACCCTAAGACTATCCTAGGGCTGATGCTAAACCTAACCATAACCCTAACACTATCCTAGGGCTGAGGCTAACCCTATCCCTAACCCTAACACTATCCTAGGGCGGATGCTAACCCTAACCCTAACCCTAACACTATCCTAGGGATGATGCTAACCCTAACACTAACACTATCCTAGGGCTGAGGCTAACCCTAACCCTAACACTATCCTAGGGCTGATGCTAACCCTAACCATAACTCTTACGCTATCCTAGGGCTGAAGCTAACCCTAACCTTAACACTATCCTACGGCTGATGCTAACCCTAACCCTAACCCTAACGCTATCCTAGGGCTGAGGCTAACCCTAACCCTAACACTATCCTAAGGCTGATGCTAACCCTAACACTAACACTATCCTAGGCCTGGTGCTAACCCTAACCCTAACCCTAACACTATCCTAGGGCTGATGCTAACCCTAACCCTAACCCTAACACTATCCTAGGGCTGTTGCTAACCCTAACCCTAACTCTAACACTATCATAGGGCTGATGCTAACCCTAACCCTAACAATATCCTAGGCCTGATGATATCCCTAACCCTAAACTTAACACTATCCTAGGGCTGATGCTAACCCTAACCCTAACCCTAACACTATCCTAGGGCTGATTCTAACCGTAACCCTAACACTATCCTAGGCCTGATGCTAACCCTAACCCTAACCCTAACACTATCCTAGGCCTGATGCTAACCCTATCCCTAACCCTAACACTCTCCTAGGGCTGAGGCTAACCCTAACCCTAACACTATCCTAGGGCTGATGCTAACCCTAACCCTAACCCAAACACTATCCTAGGGTTGATGCTAACCCTAACCCTGACACTATCCTAGGGCTTATGCTAACCCTAACCCTAACCCTAACACTATCCTAGGGCTGATGCTAACCCTAACCCTAACACTATCCTAGGCCTGATGCTAACCCTAACCCTAACCCTAACACTATCGTAGAGCTGATGCTAACCCTAACCCTAACCCTAACACTATCCTAGAGCTGATGCTAACCCTAACCCTAACCCTAACCCTAACCCTAACCCTAATACTATCCTAGGGCTGATGCTAACCCAAACCCTAACCCTAACACTATCCTAGGGCTGATGCTAACACTAACCCTAACTCTAACACTATCCTCGGGCTGAGGCTAACCCTAACCCTAACACTATCCTACGGCTGATGCTAACCCTAACCCTAACCCTAACACTATCCTAGGGCTGATGCTAACCCTAACACTAACACTATCCTAGGCCTGATGATAACCCTAACCCTAACCCTAACACTATCCTAGGGCTGATGCTAACCCTAACCCTAACACTATCCTAGGGCTGATGCTAACCGTAACCCTAACTCTAACACTATCCTAGGGCTGATGCTAACCCTAACGCAAACCCTAACACTATCCTTGAACTGATTCTAACCCTAACCCTAACCCTAACACTATCCTAGGCCTGATGATAGCCCTAACCCTAACCCTAACACTATCCTAGGGTTTATGTTAACCCTAACCCTAACACTATCCTAGGGCTGATGCTAACCCTAACCGTAAAACTATCCTAGGGCTGATACTAACCCTAACCCTAACCCTAACACTATCCTAAGTCTGATGCTAACCCTAGCCCTCACACTATCCTAGGCCTGATGATAACCCTAACCCTAACCTTAACACTATCCTAGGGCTGATGCTAACCCTAACCCTAACCCTAACACTATCCTGGAGCTGATGCTAACCCTAACCCTAACACTATCCTAGGCCTGATGATAACCCTAACCCTAACCCTAACACTATCCTAGGGCTGATGCTAACCCTAACCCTAACACTATCCTAGGGCTGATGCTAACCCTAACCCTAAACCTAACACTATCCTAGGGCTAATGCTAACCCTAACGCTAACCCTAACACTATCCTTGAACTGATGCTAACCCTAAGCCTAACCCTAACACTATCCTAGGCCTGATGATAACCCTAACCTTAACCCTAACACTATCCTAGGGTTTATGTTAACCCTAACCATAACACTATCCTAGGGCTGATGCTAACCCTATCCCTAACCCTAACACTATCCTAGGGCGGATGCTAACCCTAACCCTAACCCTAACACTATCCAAGGGCTGATGCTAACCCTAACACTAACACTATCCTAGGGCTGATGCTAACCCTAAACCTAACCCTAACACTATCCTAGGGCTGATGCTAACCCTAACCCTATCTCTAACACTATCTTAGGGCTGAGGCTAACCCTAACCCAAACACTATCCTTCGGCTGATGCTAACCCTAACCCTAACCCTAACACTATCCTAAGGCTGATGCTAACCCTAACACTAACACTATCCTAGGCCTGGTGCTAACCCTAACCCTAACCCTAACACTATCCTAAGGCTGATGCTAACCCTAACACTAACACTATCCTAGGCCTGGTGCTAACCCTAACCCTAACCCTAACACTATCCTACGTCTGATGCTAACCCTAAACCTAACACTATCCTAGGGCTGATGCTAACCCTAACCCTAACACTATCCTAGGGCTGATGCTAACCCTAACCCTAATAATATCCTAGGGCTGATGCTAACCCTAACCCTAACCCTAACACTATCCTAGGGCTGATGCTAACCCTAACCCTAACCCTAACACTATCCTAGGGCTGTTGCTAACCCTAACCCTAACTCTAACACTATCATAGGGCTGATGCTAACCCTAACCCTAACAATATCCTAGGCCTGATGATATCCCTAACCCTAAACCTAACACTATCCTAGGGCTGATGCTAACCCTAACCCTAACCCTAACACTATCCTAGGGCTGATTCTAACCGTAACCCTAACACTATCCTAGGCCTGATGCTAACCCTAAACCTAACCCTAACACTATCCTAGGCCTGATGCTATCCCTATCCCTAACCCTAACACTCTCGTAGGGCTGAGGCTAACCCTAACCCTAACACTATCCTAGGGCTGATGCTAACCCTAACCCTAACCGTAACACTATCCTAGGGCTGATGCTAACCCTAACCCTAACACTATCCTATTCCTGATGCTAACCCTAACCCTAATCCTAACACTATCGTAGGGCTGATGCTAACCCTAACCCTAAACCTAACACTATCCTAGAGCTGATGCTAACCCTAACCCTAACCCTAACCCTAACCCTAACCCTAATACTATCCTAGGGCTGATGCTAACCCTAACCCTAACGCTAACACTATCCTAGGGCTGAAGCTAACCCTAACACTAACACTATCCTAGGGCTGATGCTAACCCAAACCCTAACCCTAACACTATCCTAGGGCTGATGCTAACACTAACCCTAACTCTAACACTATCCTAGGGCTGAGGTTAACCCTAACCCTAACACTATCCTACGGCTGATGCTAACCCTAACCCTAACCCTAACACTATCCTAAGGCTGATGCTAACCCTAACACTAACACTATCCTAGGCCTGGTGCTAACCCTAACCCTAACCTTCACATTATTCTAGGGCTGATGCTAACCCTAACCCTAATAATATCCTAGGGCTGATGCTAACCCTAACCCTAACCCTAACACTATCCTAGGGCTGATGCTAACCCTAAGCCTAACCCTAACACTATCCTAGGGCTGATGCTAACCCTAACCCTAACCCTAACACTATCCTAGGGCTGATGCTAACCCTAACACTAACAATATACTAGGCCTGATGATATCCATAACCCTAAACCTAACACTATCCTAGGGCTCATGCTAACCCTAACCCTAAACCTAACACTATCCTAGGGCTCATTCTAACCGTAACCCTAACAGTATCCTAGGCCTGATGCTAACCCTCACCCTTACCCTAACACTATCCTAGGGCTGATGCTAAACCTAACCATAACCCTAACACTATCCTAGGGCTGATGCTAACCCTATCCCTAACCCTAACACTATCCTAGGGCGGATGCTAACCCTAACACTAACCCTAACACTATCCTAGGGATGATGCTAACCCTAACACTAACACTATCCTAGGGCTGAGGCTAACCCTAACCCTAACACTATCCTAGGGCTGATGCTAACCCTAACCATAACTCTTACGCTATCCTAGGGCTGAAGCTAACCATAACCCTAACACTATCCTACGGCTGATGCTAACCCTAACCCTAACCCTAACGCTATCCTAGGGCTGAGGCTAACCCTAACCCTAACACTATCCTAAGGCTGATGCTAACCCTAACACTAACACTATCCTAGGCCTGGTGCTAACCCTAACCCTAACCCTAACACTATCCTAGGGCTGATGCTAACCCTAACCCTAACCCTAACACTATCCTAGGGCTGTTGCTAACCCTAACCCTAACTCTAACACTATCATAGGGCTGATGCTAACCCTAACCCTAACAATATCCTAGGCCTGATGATATCCCTAACCCTAAACTTAACACTATCCTAGGGCTGATGCTAACCCTAACCCTAACCCTAACACTATCCTAGGGCTGATTCTAACCGTAACCCTAACACTATCCTAGGCCTGATGCTAACCCTAACCCTAACCCTAACACTATCCTAGGCCTGATGCTAACCCTATCCCTAACCATAACACTCTCCTAGGGCTGAGGCTAACCCTAACCCTAACACTATCCTAGGGCTGATGCTAACCCTAACCCTAACCCAAACACTATCCTAGGGTTGATGCTAACCCTAACCCTGACACTATCCTAGGGCTTATGCTAACCCTAACCCTAACCCTAACACTATCCTAGGGCTGATGCTAACCCTAACCCTAACACTATCCTAGGCCTGATGCTAACCCTAACCCTAACCCTAACACTATCGTAGATCTGATGCTAACCCTAACCCTAACCCTAACACTATCCTAGAGCTGATGCTAACCCTAACCCTAACCCTAACCCTAACCCTAACCCTAATACTATCCTAGGGCTGATGCTAACCCAAACCCTAACCCTAACACTATCCTAGGGCTGATGCTAACACTAACCCTAACTCTAACACTATCCTCGGGCTGAGGCTAACCCTAACCCTAACACTATCCTACGGCTGATGCTAACCCTAACCCTAACCCTAACACTATCCTAGGGCTGATGCTAACCCTAACACTAACACTATCCTAGGCCTGATGATAACCCTAACCCTAACCCTAACACTATCCTAGGGCTGATGCTAACCCTAACCCTAACACTATCCTAGGGCTGATGCTAACCGTAACCCTAACTCTAACACTATCCTAGGGCTGATGCTAACCCTAACGCAAACCCTAACACTATCCTTGAACTGATGCTAACCCTAACCCTAACCCTAACACTATCCTAGACCTGATGATAGCCCTAACCCTAACCCTAACACTATCCTAGGGTTTATGTTAACCCTAACCCTAACACTATCCTAGGGCTGATGCTAACCCTAACCGTAAAACTATCCTAGGGCTGATGCTAATCCTAACCCTAACCCTAACACTATCCTAAGTCTGATGCTAACCCTAGCCCTCACACTATCCTAGGCCTGATGATAACCCTAACCCTAACCTTAACACTATCCTAGGGCTGATGCTAACCCTAACCCTAACCCTAACACTATCCTGGAGCTGATGCTAACCCTAACCCTAACACTATCCTAGGCCTGATGATAACCCTAACCCTAACCCTAACACTATCCTAGGGCTGATGCTAACCCTAACCCTAACACTATCCTAGGGCTGATGCTAACCATAACCCTAAATCTAACACTATCCTAGGGTTAATGCTAACCCTAACGCTAACCCTAACACTATCCTTGAACTGATGCTAACCCTAACACTAACCCTAACACTATCCTAGGCCTGATGATAACCCTAACCTTAACCCTAACACTATCCTAGGGTTTATGTTAACCCTAACCATAACACTATCCTAGGGCTGATGCTAACCCTATCCCTAACCCTAACACTACCCTAGGGCGGATGCTAACCCTAACCCTAACCCTAACACTATCCTAGGGCTGATGCTAACCCTAACACTAACACTATCCTAGGGCTGATGCTAACCCTAAACCTAACCCTAACACTATAATAGGGCTGATGCTAACCCTAACCCTAACTCTAACACTATCTTAGGGCTGAGGCTAACCCTAACCCAAACACTATCCTACGGCTGATGCTAACCCTAACCCTAACCCTAACACTATCCTAAGGCTGATGCTAACCCTAACACTAACACTATCCTAGGCCTGGTGCTAACCCTAACCCTAACCCTAACACTATCCTAAGGCTGATGCTAACCCTAACACTAACACTATCCTAGGCCTGGTGCTAACCCTAACCCTAACCCTAAAACTATCCTAGGTCTGATGCTAACCCTAAACCTAACACTATCCTAGGGCTGATGCTAACCCTAACCCTAACCCTAACACTATCCCAGGGCTGATGTAAACCCTAACCCTAACACTATCCTAGGGCTGATGCTAAACCTAACCCTAACCCTAACACTCTCCTAGGGCTGATGCTAACACTAACCCTAACACTATCCTAGGCCTGATGCTAACCCTAACCTTAACACTATCCTAGGCCTGATGCTAACCCTATCCCTAACCCTAACACTCTCCTAGGGCTGAGGCTAACCCTAACCCTAACACTATCCTAGGGCTGATGCTAACCCTAACCATAACTCTTACGCTATCCTAGGGCTGAGGCTAACCCTAACCCTAACACTATCCTACGGCTGATGCTAACCCTAACCCTAACCCTAACGCTATCCTAGGGCTGAGGCTAACCCTAACCCTAACACTATCCTTCGGCTGATGCTAACGCTAACCCTAACCCTAACACTATCCTAAGGCTGATGCTAACCCTAACACTAACACTATCCTAGGCCTGGTGCTAACCCTAACCCTAACCCTAACACTATCCTAGGGCTGATGCTAACCCTAACCCTAATAATATCCTAGGGCTGATGCTAACCCTAACCCTAACCCTAACACTATCCTAGGGCTGATGCTAACCCTAACCCTAACCCTAACACTATCCTAGGGCTGTTGCTAACCCTAACCCTAACTCTAACACTATCATAGGGCTGATGCTAACCCTAACCCTAACAATATCCTAGGCCTGATGATATCCCTAACCCTAAACCTAACACTATCCTAGGGCTGATGCTAACCCTAACCCTAACCCTAACACTATCCTAGGGCTGATTCTAACCGTAACCCTAACACTATCCTAGGCCTGATGCTAACCCTAAACCTAACCCTAACACTATCCTAGGCCTGATGCTAACCCTATCCCTAACCCTAACACTCTCGTAGGGCTGAGGCTAACCCTAACCCTAACACTATCCTAGGGCTGATGCTAACCCTAACCCTAACCCAAACACTATCCTAGGGTTGATGCTAACTCTAACCCTGACACTATCCTAGGGCTGATGCTAACCCTAACCCTAACCCTAACACTATCCTAGGGCTGATGCTAACCCTAACCCTAACACTATCCTAGGCCTGATGTTAACCCTAACCCTAATCCTAACACTATCGTAGGGCTGATGCTAACCCTAACCCTAAACCTAACACTATCCTAGAGCTGATGCTAACCCTAACCCTAACCCTAACCCTAACCCTAACCCTAATACTATCCTAGGGCTGATGCTAACCCTAACCCTAACGCTAACACTATCCTAGGGCTGATGCTAACCCTAACACTAACACTATCCTAGGGCTGATGCTAACCCAAACCCTAACCCTAACACTATCCTAGGGCTGATGCTAACACTAACCCTAACTCTAACACTATCCTAGGGCTGAGGTTAACCCTAACCCTAACACTATCCTACGGCTGATGCTAACCCTAACCCTAACCCTAACACTATCCTAAGGCTGATGCTAACCCTAACACTAACACTATCCTAGGCCTGGTGCTAACCCTAACCCTAACTCTAACACTATTCTAGGGCTGATGCTAACCCTAACCCTAATAATATCCTAGGGCTGATGCTAACCCTAACCCTAACCCTAACACTATCCTAGGGCTGATGCTAACCCTAACCCTAACCCTAACACTATCCTAGGGCTGATGCTAACCCTAACACTAACAATATACTAGGGCTGATGATATCCAAAACCCTAAACCTAACACTATCCTAGGGCTGATGCTAACCCTAACCCTAAACCTAACACTATCCTAGGGCTAATTCTAACCGTAACCCTAACAGTATCCTAGGCCTGATGCTAACTCTAACCCTTACCCTAACACTATCCTAGGGCTGATGCTAAACTTAACCATAACCCTAACACTATCCTAGGGCTGATGCTAACCCTATCCCTAACCCTAACACTATCCTAGGGCGGATGCTATCCCTAACCCTAACCCTAACACTATCCTACGGCTGATGCTAACCCTAACACTAACACTATCCTAGGGCTGATGCTAACCCTAACCCTAACTCTAACACTATCCTAGGGTTGATGCTAACCCTAACCCTAACACTATCCTAGGCCTGATGATAACCCTAACCCTAACCCTAACACTATCCTAGGGGTGATGCTAACCCTAACCCTAACACTATCCTAGGCCTGATGATAACCCTAACCCTAACCCTAACACTATCCTAGGGGTGATGCTAACCCTAACCCTAACACTATCCTAGGGCTGATGCTAACCCTAACCCTATCCCTAACACTATCCTAGGCCTGATGCTAACCCTAACGCTAACCCTAACACTATCCTTGAACTGATGCTAACCCTAACCCTAACCTTAACACTATCCTAGGCCTGATGATAACCCTAACCCTAACCCTAACACTATCCTAGGGTTTATGTTAACCCTAACCCTAACACTATCCTAGGGCTGATGCTAACCCTAACCCTAACACTATCCTAGGGCTGATGCTAACCCTAACCCTAACCCTAACACTATCCTAAGTCTGATGCTAACCCTAGCCCTCACACTATCCTAGGCCTGATGATAACCCTAACCCTAACCTTAACACTATCCTAGGGCTGATGCTAACCCTAACCCTAACACTATCCTAGGGCTGATGCTAACCCTAAGCCTAACCCTAACACTATCCTAGGGCTGATGATAACCCTAACGCTAACCCTAACACTATCTTGAACTGATGCTAACCCTAACCCTAACCCTAACACTATCCTAGGCCTGATGATAACCCTAACCTTAACCCTAACACTATCCTAGGGTTTATGTTAACCCTAACCCTAACACTATCCTAGGGCTGATGCTAACCCTATCCCTAACCCTAACACTATCCTAGGGCGGATGCTAACCCTAACCCTAACCCTAACACTATCCTAGGGCTGATACTAACCCTAACACTAACACTATCCTAGGGCTGATGCTAACGCTAACCCTAACCCTAACACTATCCTAGGGCTGATGCTAACTCTAACCCTAACTCTAACACTATCTTAGGGCTGAGGCTAACCCTAACCCTAACACTATCCTAGGGCTGATGCTAACCCTAACACTAACACTATCCTAGGCCTGGTGCTAACCCTAACCCTAACCCTAACACTATCCTAAGGCTGATGCTAATCCTAACACTAACACTATCCTAGGCCTGGTGCTAACCCTAACCCTAACCCTAACACTATCCTAGGTCTGATGCTAACCCTAAACCTAACACTATCCTAGGGCTGATGCTAACCCTAACCCTAACCCTAACACTATCCTAGGGCTGATGCTAACCCTAACACTAACACTATCCTAGGCCTGATGATAACCCTAACCCTAACCCTAACACAATCCTAGGGCTGATGCTAACCCTAACCCTAACACAATCCTAGGGCTGATGCTAACCGTAACCCTAACTCTAACACTATCCTAGGGCTGATGCTAACCCTAACGCTAACCCTAACACTATCCTTGAACTGATGCTAACCCTAACCCTAACCCTAACACTATCCTAGGCCTGATGATAGCCCTAACCCTAACCCTAACACTATCCTAGGGTTTATCTTAACCCTAACCCTAACACTATCCTAGGGCTGATGCTAACCCTAACCCTGAAACTATCCTAGGGCTGATGCTAACCCTAACCTTAACCCTAACACTATCCTAAGTCTGATGCTAACCCTAGCCCTCACACTATCCTAGGCCTGATGATAACCCTAACCCTAACCTTAACACTATCCTAGGGCTGATGCTAACCCTAACCCTAACCCTAACACTATCCTGGAGCTGATGCTAACCCTAACCCTAACACTATCCTAGGCCTGATGATAACCCTAGCCCTAACCCTAACACTATCCTAGGGCTGATGCTAACCCTAACCCTAACACTATCCTAGGGCTGATGCTAACCCTAACCCTAAACCTAACACTATCCTAGGGCTGATGCTAACCCTAACGCTAACCCTAACACTATCCTTGAACTGATGCTAACCCTAACCCTAACCCTAACACTATCCTAGGCCTGATGATAACCCTAACCTTAACCCTAACACTATCCTAGGGTTTATGTTAACCCTAAACCTAACACTATCCTAGGGCTGATGCTAACCCTATCCCTAACCCTAACACTATCCTAGGGCGGATGCTAACCCTAACCCTAACCCTAACACTATCCTAGGGCTGATGCTAACCCTAACACTAACACTATCCTAGGGCTGATGCTAACCCTAAACCTAACCCTAACACTATCCTAGGGCTGATGCTAACCCTAACCCTAACTCTAACACTATCTTAGGGCTGAGGCTAACCCTAACCCAAACACTATCCTACGGCTGATGCTAACCCTAACCCTAACCCTAACACTATCCTAAGGCTGATGCTAACCCTAACACTAACACTATCCTAGGCCTGGTGCTAACCCTAACCCTAACCCTAACACTATCCTAGGTCTGATGCTAACCCTAAACCTAACACTATCCTAGGGCTGATGCTAACCCTAACCCTAACCGTAACACTATAATAGGGCTGATGTTAACCCTAACCCTAACACTATCCTAGGGCTGATGCTAACCCTAACCCTAACCCTAACACTCTCCTAGGGCTGATGCTAACACTAACCCTAACACTATCCTAGGCCTGATGCTAACCCTAACCTTAACACTATCCTAGGCCTGATGCTAACCCTATCCCTAACCCTAACACTCTCCTAGGGCTGAGGCTAACCCTAACCCTAACACTATCCTAGGGCTGATGCTAACCCTAACCATAACTCTTACGCTATCCTAGGGCTGAGGCTAACCCTAACCCTAACACTATCCTACGGCTGACGCTAACCCTAACCCTAACCCTAACACTATCCTAGGGCTGAGGCTAACCCTAACCCTATCACTATCCTTCGGCTGATGCTAACGCTAACCCTAACCCTAACACTATCCTAAGGCTGATGCTAACCCTAACACTAACACTATCCTAGGCCTGGTGCTAACCCTAACCCTAACCCTAACACTATCCTAGGGCTGATGCTAACCCTAACCATAACAATATCCTAGGCCTGATGATATCCCTAACCCTAAAGCTAACACTATCCTAGGGCTGATGCTAACCCTAACCCTAACCCTAACACTATCCTAGGGCTGATTCTAACCGTAACCCTAACACTATCCTAGGCCTGATGCTAACCCTAACCCTAACCCTAACACTATCCTAGGCCTGATGCTAACCCTATCCCTAACCCTAACACTCTCGTAGGGCTGAGGCTAAGCCTAACCCTAACACTATCCTAGGGCTGATGCTAACCCTAACCCTAACCCAAACACTATCCTAGGGTTGATGCTAACTCTAACCCTGACACTATCCTAGGGCTGATGCTAACCCTAACCCTAACCCTAACACTATCCTAGGGCTGATGCTAACCCTAACCCTAACACTATCCTAGGCCTGATGCTAACCCTAACCCTAACGCTAACACTATCGTAGGGCTGATGCTAACCCTAACCCTAACCCTAACACTATCCTAGAGCTGATGCTAACCCTAACCCTAACCCTAACCCTAACCCTAACCCTAATACTATCCTAGGGCTGATGCTAACCCTAACCCTAACGCTAAAACTATCCTAGGGCTGATGCTAACCCTAACACTAACACTATCCTAGGGCTGATGCTAACCCAAACCCTAACCCTAACACTATCCTAGGGCTGATGCTAACACTAACCCTAACTCTAACACTATCCTAGGGCTGAGGCTAACCCTAACCCTAACACTATCCTACGGCTGATGCTAACCCTAACCCTAACCCTAACACTATCCTAAGGCTGATGCTAACCCTAACACTAACACTATCCTAGGCCTGGTGCTAACCCTAACCCTAACCCTAACACTATTCTAGGGCTGATGCTAACCCTAACCCTAATAATATCCTAGGGCTGATGCTAACCCTAACCCTAACCCTAACACTATCCTAGGGCTGATGCTAACCCTAACCCTAACCCTAACCCTAACACTATCCTAGGGCTGATGCTAACCCTAACCCTAACCCTAACACTATCCTAGGGCTGATGCTAACCCTAACACTAACAATATACTAGGGCTTATGATATCCATAACCCTAAACCTAACACTATCCTAGGGCTGATGCTAACCCTAACCCTAAACCTAACACTATCCTAGGGCTGATTCTAACCGTAACCCTAACAGTATCCTAGGCCTGATGCTAACTCTAACCCTTACCCTAACACTATCCTAGGGCTGATGCTAAACCTAACCATAAACCTAACACTATCCTAGGGCTGATGCTAACCCTATCCCTAACTCTAACACTATCCTAGGGTTGATGCTAACCCTAACGCTAACACTATCCTAGGCCTGATGATAACCCTAACCCTAACCCTAACACTATCCTAGGGGTGATGCTAACCCTAACCCTAACACTATCCTAGGCCTGATGATAACCCTAACCCTAACCCTAACACTATCCTAGGGGTGATGCTAACCCTAACCCTAACACTATCCTAGGTCTGATGCTAACCTTAAACCTAACACTATCCTAGGGCTGATGCTAACCCTAACCCTAACCCTAACACTATCCTAGGGCTGATGCTAACCCTAACACTAACACTATCCTAGGCCTGATGATAACCCTAACCCTAACCCTAACACTATCCTAGGGCTGATGCTAACCCTAACCCTAACACTATCCTAGGGCTGTTGCTAACCGTAACCCTAACTCTAACACTATCCTAGGGCTGATGCTAACCCTATCGCTAACCCTAACACTGTCCTTGAACTGATGCTAACCCTAACCCTAACCCTAACACTATCCTAGGCCTGATGATCGCCCTAACCCTAACCCTAACACTATCCTAGGGTTTATCTTAACCCTAACCCTAACACTATCCTAGGGCTGATGCTAACCCTAACACTGAAACTATCCTAGGGCTGATGCTAACCCTAACCCTAACCCTAACACTATCCTAAGTCTGATGCTAACCCTAGCCCTCACACTATCCTAGGCCTGATGATAACCCTAACCCTAACCTTAACACTATCCTAGGGCTGATGCTAACCCTAACCCTAACCCTAACACTATCCTGG
Source organism: Lemur catta (assembly GCF_020740605.2). Taxonomy (NCBI): domain Eukaryota; kingdom Metazoa; phylum Chordata; class Mammalia; order Primates; family Lemuridae; genus Lemur; species Lemur catta. The sequence goes on along the minus strand of NW_025423859.1, from coordinate 789,248 downwards.
AGCTGATGCTAACCCTAACCCTAACACTATCCTAGGCCTGATGATAACCCTAACCCTAACCCTAACACTATCCTAGGGCTGATGCTAACCCTAACCCTAACACTATCCTAGGGCTGATGCTAACCCTAACCCTAAACCTAACACTATCCTAGGGCTGATGCTAACCCTAACGCTAACCCTAACACTATCCTTGAACTGATGCTAACCCTAACCCTAACCCTAACACTATCCTAGGCCTGATGATAACCCTAACCTTAACCCTAACACTATCCTAGGGTTTATGTTAACCCTAACCCTAACACTATCCTAGGGCTGATGCTAACCCTAGCCCTAACCCTAACACTATCCTAGGGCGGATGCTAACCCTAACCCTAACCCTAACACTATCCTAGGGCTGATGCTAACCCTAACCCTAACACTATCCTAGGGCTGATGCTAACCCTAACCCTAACTCTAACACTATCTTAGGGCTGAGGCTAACCCTAACCCAAACACTATCCTACGGCTGATGCTAACCCTAACCCTAACCCTAACACTATCCTAAGGCTGATGCTAACCCTAACACTAACACTATCCTAGGCCTGGTGCTAACCCTAACCCTAACCCTAACACTATCCTAGGTCTGATGCTAACCCTAAACCTAACACTATCCTAGGGCTGATGCTAACCCTAACCCTAACCGTAACACTATAATAGGGCTGATGTTAACCCTAACCCTAACACTATCCTAGGGCTGATGCTAACCCTAACCCTAACCCTAACACTCTCCTAGGGCTGATGCTAACACTAACCCTAACACTATCCTAGGCCTGATGCTAACCCTAACCTTAACACTATCCTAGGCCTGATGCTAACCCTATCCCTAACCCTAACACTCTCCTAGGGCTGAGGCTAACCCTAACCCTAACACTATCCTAGGGCTGATGCTAACCCTAACCATAACTCTTACGCTATCCTAGGGCTGAGGCTAACCCTAACCCTAACACAATCCTACGGCTGATGCTAACCCTAAGCCTAACCCTAACACTATCCTAGGGCTGAGGCTAACCCTAACCCTAACACTATCCTTCGGCTGATGCTAACGCTAACCCTAACCCTAACACTATCCTAAGGCTGATGCTAACCCTAACACTAACACTATCCTAGGCCTGATGCTAACCCTAACCCTAACCCTAACACTATCCTAGGGCTGATGCTAACCCTAACCCTAACAATATCCTAGGCCTGATGATATCCCTAACCCTAAACCTAACACTATCCTAGGGCTGATGCTAACCCTAACCCTAACCCTAACACTATCCTAGGGCTGATTCTAACCGTAACCCTAACACTATCATAGGCCTGATGCTAACCCTAACCCTAACCCTAACACTATCCTAGGCCTGATGCTAACCCTATCCCTAACCCTAACACTCTCGTAGGGCTGAGGCTAAGCCTAACCCTAACACTATCCTAGGGCTGATGCTAACCCTAACCCTAACCCAAACACTATCCTAGGGTTGATGCTAACTCTAACCCTGACACTATCCTAGGGCTGATGCTAACCCTAACCCTAACCCTAACACTATCCTAGGGCTGATGCTAACCCTAACCCTAACACTATCCTAGGCCTGATGCTAACCCTAACCCTAACGCTAACACTATCGTAGGGCTGATGCTAACCCTAACCCTAACACTATCCTAGGGCTGATGCTAACCCTAACCCTAACACTATCCTAGAGCTGATGCTAACCCTAACCCTAACCCTAACCATAACCCTAACCCTAATACTATCCTAGGGCTGATGCTAACCCTAACCCTAACGCTAACACTATCCTAGGGCTGATGCTAACCCTAACACTAACACTATCCTAGGGCTGATGCTAACCCAGACCCTAACCCTAACACTATCCTAGGGCTGATGCTAACACTAACCCTAACTCTAACACTATCCTAGGGCTGAGGCTAACCCTAACCCTAACACTATCCTACGGCTGATGCTAACCCTAACCCTAACCCTAACACTATCCTAAGGCTGATGCTAACCCTAACACTAACACTATCCTAGGCCTGGTGCTAACCCTAACCCTAACCGTAACACTATTCTAGGGCTGATGCTAACCCTAACCCTAATAATATCCTAGGGCTGATGCTAACCCTAACCCTAACCCTAACACTATCCTAGGGCTGATGCTAACCCTAACCCTAACCCTAACCCTAACACTATCCTAGGGCTGATGCTAACCCTAACCCTAACCCTAACACTATCCTAGGGCTGATGCTAACCCTAACACTAACAATATACTAGGGCTGATGATATCCATAACCCTAAACCTAACACTATCCTAGGGCTGATGCTAACCCTAACCCTAAACCTAACACTATCCTAGGGCTGATTCTAACCGTAACCCTAACAGTATCCTAGGCCTGATGCTAACTCTAACCCTTACCCTAACACTATCCTAGGGCTGATGCTAAACCTAACCATAAACCTAACACTATCCTAGGGCTGATGCTAACCCTATCCCTAACTCTAACACTATCCTAGGGTTGATGCTAACCCTAACCCTAACACTATCCTAGGCCTGATGATAACCCTAACCCTAACCCTAACACTATCCTAGGGGTGATGCTAACCCTAACCCTAACACTATCCTAGGGCTGATGCTAACCCTAACCCTATCCCTAACACTATCCTAGGGCTGATGCTAACCCTAACGCTAACCCTAACACTCTCCTTGAACTGATGCTAACCCTAACCCTAACCCTAACACTATCCTAGGCCTGATGATAACCCTAACCCTAACCCTAACACTATCCTAGGGTTTATGTTAACCCTAACCCTAACAATATCCTAGGGCTGATGCTAACCCTATCCCTAACCCTAACACTATCCTATGGCGGATGTTAACCCTAACCCTAACCCTAACACTATCCTAGGGCTGATTCTAACCGTAACCCTAACTCTAACACTATCTTAGGGCTGAGGCTAACCCTAACCCAAACACTATCCTACGGCTGATGCTAACCATAACCCTAACCCTAACACTATCCTAAGGCTGATGCTAACCCTAACACTAACACTATCCTAGGCCTGGTGCTAACCCTAACCCTAATCCTAACACTATCCTAGGTCTGATGCTAACCCTAAACCTAACACTATCCTAGGGCTGATGCTAACCCTAACCCTAACCCTAACACTATCCTAGGGCTGATGCTAACCCTAACACTAACACTATCCTAGGCCTGATGATAACCCTAACCCTAACCCTAACACTCTCCTAGGGCTGATGCTAACCCTAACCCTAACACTATCCTAGGGCTGATGCTAACCGTAACCCTAACTCTAACACTATCCTAGGGCTGATGCTAACCCTAACGCTAACCCTAACACTATCCTTGAACTGATGCTAACCCTAACCCTAACCCTAACACTATCCTAGGCCTGATGATAGCCCTAACCCTAACCCTAACACTATCCTAGGGTTTATCTTAACCCTAACCCTAACACTATCCTAGGGCTGATGCTAACCCTAACCCTAAAACTATCCTAGGGCTGATGCTAACCCTAACCCTAACCCTAACACTATCCTAAGTCTGATGCTAAGCCTAGCCCTCACACTATCCTAGGCCTGATGATAACCCTAACCCTAACCTTAACACTATCCTAGGGCTGATGCTAACCCTAACCCTAACCCTAACACTATCCTGGAGCTGATGCTAACCCTAACCCTAACACTATCCTAGGCCTGATGATAACCCTAGCCCTAACCCTAACACTATCCTAGGGCTGATGCTAACCCTAACCCTAACACTATCCTAGGGCTGATGCTAACCCTAACCCTAAACCTAACACTATCCTAGGGCTGATGCTAACCCTAACGCTAACCCTAACACTATCCTTGAACTGATGCTAACCCTAACCCTAACCCTAACACTATCCTAGGCCTGATGATAACCCTAACCTTAACCCTAACACTATCCTAGGGTTTATGTTAACCCTAAACCTAACACTATCCTAGGGCTGATGCTAACCCTATCCCTAACCCTAACACTATCCTAGGGCGGATGCTAACCCTAACCCTAACCCTAACACTATCCTAGGGCTGATGCTAACCCTAACACTAACACTATCCTAGGGCTGATGCTAACCCTAAACCTAACCCTAACACTATCCTAGGGCTGATGCTAACCCTAACCCTAACTCTAACACTATCTTAGGGCTGAGGCTAACCCTAACCCAAACACTATCCTACGGCTGATGCTAACCCTAACCCTAACCCTAACACTATCCTAAGGCTGATGCTAACCCTAACACTAACACTATCCTAGGCCTGGTGCTAACAATAACCCTAACCCTAACACTATCCTAGGTCTGATGCTAACCCTAAACCTAACACTATCCTAGGGCTGATGCTAACCCTAACCCTAACCGTAACACTATAATAGGGCTGATGTTAACCCTAACCCTAACACTATCCTAGGGCTGATGCTAACCCTAACCCTAACCCTAACACTCTCCTAGGGCTGATGCTAACACTAACCCTAACACTATCCTAGGCCTGATGCTAACCCTAACCTTAACACTATCCTAGGCCTGATGCTAACCCTATCCCTAACCCTAACACTCTCCTAGGGCTGAGGCTAACCCTAACCCTAACACTATCCTAGGGCTTATGCTAACCCTAACCATAACTCTTACGCTATCCTAGGGCTGAGGCTAACCCTAACCCTAACACTATCCTACGGCTGACGCTAACCCTAACCCTAACCCTAACACTATCCTAGGGCTGAGGCTAACCCTAACTCTATCACTATCCTTCGGCTGATGCTAACGCTAACCCTAACCCTAACACTATCCTAAGGCTGATGCTAACCCTAACACTAACACTATCCTAGGCCTGGTGCTAACCCTAACCCTAACCCTAACACTATCCTAGGGCTGATGCTAACCCTAACCATAACAATATCCTAGGCCTGATGATATCCCTAACCCTAAAGCTAACACTATCCTAGGGCTGATGCTAACCCTAACCCTAACCCTAACACTATCCTAGGGCTGATTCTAACCGTAACCCTAACACTATCCTAGGCCTGATGCTAACCCTAACCCTAACCCTAACACTATCCTAGGCCTGATGCTAACCCTATCCCTAACCCTAACACTCTCGTAGGGCTGAGGCTAAGCCTAACCCTAACACTATCCTAGGGCTGATGCTAACCCTAACCCTAACCCAAACACTATCCTAGGGTTGATGCTAACTCTAACCCTGACACTATCCTAGGGCTGATGCTAACCCTAACCCTAACCCTAACACTATCCTAGGGCTGATGCTAACCCTAACCCTAACACTATCCTAGGCCTGATGCTAACCCTAACCCTAACGCTAACACTATCGTAGGGCTGATGCTAACCCTAACCCTAACCCTAACACTATCCTAGAGCTGATGCTAACCCTAACCCTAACCCTAACCCTAACCCTAACCCTAATACTATCCTAGGGCTGATGCTAACCCTAACCCTAACGCTAAAACTATCCTAGGGCTGATGCTAACCCTAACACTAACACTATCCTAGGGCTGATGCTAACCCAAACCCTAACCCTAACACTATCCTAGGGCTGATGCTAACACTAACCCTAACTCTAACACTATCCTAGGGCTGAGGCTAACCCTAACCCTAACACTATCCTACGGCTGATGCTAACCCTAACCCTAACCCTAACACTATCCTAAGGCTGATGCTAACCCTAACACTAACACTATCCTAGGCCTGGTGCTAACCCTAACCCTAACCCTAACACTATTCTAGGGCTGATGCTAACCCTAACCCTAATAATATCCTAGGGCTGATGCTAACCCTAACCCTAACCCTAACACTATCCTAGGGCTGATGCTAACCCTAACCCTAACCCTAACCCTAACACTATCCTAGGGCTGATGCTAACCCTAACCCTAACCCTAACACTATCCTAGGGCTGATGCTAACCCTAACACTAACAATATACTAGGGCTTATGATATCCATAACCCTAAACCTAACACTATCCTAGGGCTGATGCTAACCCTAACCCTAAACCTAACACTATCCTAGGGCTGATTCTAACCGTAACCCTAACAGTATCCTAGGCCTGATGCTAACTCTAACCCTTACCCTAACACTATCCTAGGGCTGATGCTAAACCTAACCATAAACCTAACACTATCCTAGGGCTGATGCTAACCCTATCCCTAACTCTAACACTATCCTAGGGTTGATGCTAACCCTAACGCTAACACTATCCTAGGCCTGATGATAACCCTAACCCTAACCCTAACACTATCCTAGGGGTGATGCTAACCCTAACCCTAACACTATCCTAGGCCTGATGATAACCCTAACCCTAACCCTAACACTATCCTAGGGGTGATGCTAACCCTAACCCTAACACTATCCTAGGTCTGATGCTAACCTTAAACCTAACACTATCCTAGGGCTGATGCTAACCCTAACCCTAACCCTAACACTATCCTAGGGCTGATGCTAACCCTAACACTAACACTATCCTAGGCCTGATGATAACCCTAACCCTAACCCTAACACTATCCTAGGGCTGATGCTAACCCTAACCCTAACACTATCCTAGGGCTGATGCTAACCGTAACCCTAACTCTAACACTATCCTAGGGCTGATGCTAACCCTAACGCTAACCCTAACACTGTCCTTGAACTGATGCTAACCCTAACCCTAACCCTAACACTATCCTAGGCCTGATGATCGCCCTAACCCTAACCCTAACACTATCCTAGGGTTTATCTTAACCCTAACACTAACACTATCCTAGGGCTGATGCTAACCCTAACACTGAAACTATCCTAGGGCTGATGCTAACCCTAACCCTAACCCTAACACTATCCTAAGTCTGATGCTAACCCTAGCCCTCACACTATCCTAGGCCTGATGATAACCCTAACCCTAACCTTAACACTATCCTAGGGCTGATGCTAACCCTAACCCTAACCCTAACACTATCCTGGAGCTGATGCTAACCCTAACCCTAACACTATCCTAGGCCTGATGATAACCCTAACCCTAACCCTAACACTATCCTAGGGCTGATGCTAACCCTAACCCTAACACTATCCTAGGGCTGATGCTAACCCTAACCCTAAACCTAACACTATCCTAGGGCTGATGCTAACCCTAACGCTAACCCTAACACTATCCTTGAACTGATGCTAACCCTAACCCTAACCCTAACACTATCCTAGGCCTGATGATAACCCTAACCTTAACCCTAACACTATCCTAGGGTTTATGTTAACCCTAACCCTAACACTATCCTAGGGCTGATGCTAACCCTAGCCCTAACCCTAACACTATCCTAGGGCGGATGCTAACCCTAACCCTAACCCTAACACTATCCTAGGGCTGATGCTAACCCTAACCCTAACACTATCCTAGGGCTGATGCTAACCCTAACCCTAACTCTAACACTATCTTAGGGCTGAGGCTAACCCTAACCCAAACACTATCCTACGGCTGATGCTAACCCTAACCCTAACCCTAACACTATCCTAAGGCTGATGCTAACCCTAACACTAACACTATCCTAGGCCTGGTGCTAACCCTAACCCTAACCCTAACACTATCCTAGGTCTGATGCTAACCCTAAACCTAACACTATCCTAGGGCTGATGCTAACCCTAACCCTAACCGTAACACTATAATAGGGCTGATGTTAACCCTAACCCTAACACTATCCTAGGGCTGATGCTAACCCTAACCCTAACCCTAACACTCTCCTAGGGCTGATGCTAACACTAACCCTAACACTATCCTAGGCCTGATGCTAACCCTAACCTTAACACTATCCTAGGCCTGATGCTAACCCTATCCCTAACCCTAACACTCTCCTAGGGCTGAGGCTAACCCTAACCCTAACACTATCCTAGGGCTGATGCTAACCCTAACCATAACTCTTACGCTATCCTAGGGCTGAGGCTAACCCTAACCCTAACACAATCCTACGGCTGATGCTAACCCTAAGCCTAACCCTAACACTATCCTAGGGCTGAGGCTAACCCTAACCCTAACACTATCCTTCGGCTGATGCTAACGCTAACCCTAACCCTAACACTATCCTAAGGCTGATGCTAACCCTAACACTAACACTATCCTAGGCCTGATGCTAACCCTAACCCTAACCCTAACACTATCCTAGGGCTGATGCTAACCCTAACCCTAACAATATCCTAGGCCTGATGATATCCCTAACCCTAAACCTAACACTATCCTAGGGCTGATGCTAACCCTAACCCTAACCCTAACACTATCCTAGGGCTGATTCTAACCGTAACCCTAACACTATCCTAGGCCTGATGCTAACCCTAACCCTAACCCTAACACTATCCTAGGCCTGATGCTAACCCTATCCCTAACCCTAACACTCTCGTAGGGCTGAGGCTAAGCCTAACCCTAACACTATCCTAGGGCTGATGCTAACCCTAACCCTAACCCAAACACTATCCTAGGGTTGATGCTAACTCTAACCCTGACACTATCCTAGGGCTGATGCTAACCCTAACCCTAACCCTAACACTATCCTAGGGCTGATGCTAACCCTAACCCTAACACTATCCTAGGCCTGATGCTAACCCTAACCCTAACGCTAACACTATCGTAGGGCTGATGCTAACCCTAACCCTAACCCTAACACTATCCTAGAGCTGATGCTAACCCTAACCCTAACCCTAACCATAACCCTAACCCTAATACTATCCTAGGGCTGATGCTAACCCTAACCCTAACGCTAACACTATCCTAGGGCTGATGCTAACCCTAACACTAACACTATCCTAGGGCTGATGCTAACCCAGACCCTAACCCTAACACTATCCTAGGGCTGATGCTAACACTAACCCTAACTCTAACACTATCCTAGGGCTGAGGCTAACCCTAACCCTAACACTATCCTACGGCTGATGCTAACCCTAACCCTAACCCTAACACTATCCTAAGGCTGATGCTAACCCTAACACTAACACTATCCTAGGCCTGGTGCTAACCCTAACCCTAACCGTAACACTATTCTAGGGCTGATGCTAACCCTAACCCTAATAATATCCTAGGGCTGATGCTAACCCTAACCCTAACCCTAACACTATCCTAGGGCTGATGCTAACCCTAACCCTAACCCTAACCCTAACACTATCCTAGGGCTGATGCTAACCCTAACCCTAACCCTAACACTATCCTAGGGCTGATGCTAACCCTAACACTAACAATATACTAGGGCTGATGATATCCATAACCCTAAACCTAACACTATCCTAGGGCTGATGCTAACCCTAACCCTAAACCTAACACTATCCTAGGGCTGATTCTAACCGTAACCCTAACAGTATCCTAGGCCTGATGCTAACTCTAACCCTTACCCTAACACTATCCTAGGGCTGATGCTAAACCTAACCATAAACCTAACACTATCCTAGGGCTGATGCTAACCCTATCCCTAACTCTAACACTATCCTAGGGTTGATGCTAACCCTAACCCTAACACTATCCTAGGCCTGATGATAACCCTAACCCTAACCCTAACACTATCCTAGGGGTGATGCTAACCCTAACCCTAACACTATCCTAGGGCTGATGCTAACCCTAACCCTATCCCTAACACTATCCTAGGGCTGATGCTAACCCTAACGCTAACCCTAACACTCTCCTTGAACTGATGCTAACCCTAACCCTAACCCTAACACTATCCTAGGCCTGATGATAACCCTAACCCTAACCCTAACACTATCCTAGGGTTTATGTTAACCCTAACCCTAACAATATCCTAGGGCTGATGCTAACCCTATCCCTAACCCTAACACTATCCTATGGCGGATGTTAACCCTAACCCTAACCCTAACACTATCCTAGGGCTGATTCTAACCGTAACCCTAACTCTAACACTATCTTAGGGCTGAGGCTAACCCTAACCCAAACACTATCCTACGGCTGATGCTAACCATAACCCTAACCCTAACACTATCCTAAGGCTGATGCTAACCCTAACACTAACACTATCCTAGGCCTGGTGCTAACCCTAACCCTAATCCTAACACTATCCTAGGTCTGATGCTAACCCTAAACCTAACACTATCCTAGGGCTGATGCTAACCCTAACCCTAACCCTAACACTATCCTAGGGCTGATGCTAACCCTAACACTAACACTATCCTAGGCCTGATGATAACCCTAACCCTAACCCTAACACTCTCCTAGGGTTGATGCTAACCCTAACCCTAACACTATCCTAGGGCTGATGCTAACCGTAACCCTAACTCTAACACTATCCTAGGGCTGATGCTAACCCTAACGCTAACCCTAACACTATCCTTGAACTGATGCTAACCCTAACCCTAACCCTAACACTATCCTAGGCCTGATGATAGCCCTAACCCTAACCCTAACACTATCCTAGGGTTTATCTTAACCCTAACCCTAACACTATCCTAGGGCTGATGCTAACCCTAACCCTAAAACTATCCTAGGGCTGATGCTAACCCTAACCCTAACCCTAACACTATCCTAAGTCTGATGCTAAGCCTAGCCCTCACACTATCCTAGGCCTGATGATAACCCTAACCCTAACCTTAACACTATCCTAGGGCTGATGCTAACCCTAACCCTAACCCTAACACTATCCTGGAGCTGATGCTAACCCTAACCCTAACACTATCCTAGGCCTGATGATAACCCTAACCCTAACCCTAACACTATCCTAGGGCTGATGCTAACCCTAACCCTAACACTATCCTAGGGCTGATGCTAACCCTAACCCTAAACCTAACACTATCCTAGGGTTGATGCTAACCCTAACGCTAACCCTAACACTATCCTTGAACTGATGCTAACCCTAACCCTAACCCTAACACTATCCTAGGCCTGATGATAACCCTAACCTTAACCCTAACACTATCCTAGGGTTTATGTTAACCCTAACCCTAACACTATCCTAGGGCTGATGCTAACCCTATCCCTAACCTTAACACTATCCTAGGGCGGATACTAACCCTAACCCTAACCCTAACACTATCCTAGGGCTGATGCTAACCCTAACATCAGCACTATCCTAGGGCTGATGCTAACCCTAAACCTAACCCTAACACTATCCTAGGGCTGATGCTAACCCTAACACTAACTCTAACACTATCTTAGGGCTGAGGCTAACCCTTACCCAAACACTATCCTACGGCTGATGCTAACCCTAACCCTAACCCTAACACTATCCTAAGGCTGATGCTAACCCTAACACTAACACTATCCTAGGCCTGGTGCTAACCCTAACCCTAACCCTAACACTATGCTAAGGCTGATGCTAACCCTAACACTAACACTATCCTAGGCCTGGTGCTAACTCTAACAATAACCCTAACACTATCCTAGGTCTGATGCTAACCCTAAACCTAACACTATCCTAGGGCTGATGCTAACCCTAACCCTAACCCTAACACTATCCTAGGGCTGATGTTAACCCTAACCCTAACACTATCCTAGGGCTGATGCTAACCCTAACCCTAACCCTAACACTCTCCTAGGGCTGATCCTAACACTAACCCTAACACTATCCTAGGCCTGATGCTAACCCTAACCTTAACACTAGCCTAGGCCTGATGCTAACCCTATCCCTAACCCTAACACTCTCCTAGGGCTGAGGCTAACCCTAACCCTAACACTATCCTAGGGCTGATGCTAACCCTAACCATAACTCTTACGCTATCCTAGGGCTGAGGCTAACCCTAACCCTAACACTATCCTACGGCTGATGCTAACCCTAACCCTAACCCTAACGCTATCCTAGGGCTGAGGCTAACGCTAACCCTAACACTATCCTTCGGCTGATGCTAACGCTAACCCTAACCCTAACACTATCCTAAGGCTGATGCTAACCCTAACACTAACACTATCCTAGGCCTGGTGCTAACCCTAACCCTAACCCTAACACTATCCTAGGGCTGATGCTAACCCTAACCCTAATAATATCCTAGGGCTGATGCTAACCCTAACCCTAACCCTAACACTATCCTAGGGCTGATGCTAACCCTAACCCTAACCCTAACACTATCCTAGGGCTGTTGCTAACCCTAACCCTAACTCTGACACTATCCTAGGGCTGATGCTAACCCTAACCCTAACAATATCCTAGGCCTGATGATATCCCTAACCTTAAACCTAACACTATCCTAGGGCTGATGCTAACCCTAACCCTAACCCTAACACTATCCTAGGGCTGATTCTAACCGTAACCCTAACACTATCCTAGGCCTGATGCTAACCCTAACCCTAACCCTAACACTATCCTAGGGCTGATGCTAACCCTAACACTAACACTATCCTAGGGCTGATGCTAACCCTAACCCTAACCCTAACACTATCCTAGGGCTGATGCTAACTCTAACCCTAACTCTAACACTATCCTACGGCTGATGCTAACCATAACCCTAACCCTAACACTATCCTAAGGCTGATGCTAACCCTAACACTAACACTATCCTAGGCCTGGTGCTAACCCTAACCCTAACCCTAACACTATCCTAAGGCTGATGCTAACCCTAACACTAACACTATCCTAGGCCTGGTGCTAACCCTAACCCTAATCCTAACACTATCCTAGGTCTGATGCTAACCCTAAACCTAACACTATCCTAGGGCTGATGCTAACCCTAACCCTAACCCTAACACTATCCTAGGGCTGATGCTAACCCTAACACTAACACTATCCTAGGCCTGATGATAACCCTAACCCTAACCCTAACACTCTCCTAGGGCTGATGCTAACCCTAACCCTAACACTATCCTAGGGCTGATGCTAACCGTAACCCTAACTCTAACACTATCCTAGGGCTGATGCTAACCCTAACGCTAACCCTAACACTATCCTTGAACTGATGCTAACCCTAACCCTAACCCTAACACTATCCTTGGCCTGATGATAGCCCTAACCCTAACCCTAACACTATCCTAGGGTTTATCTTAACCCTAACCCTAACACTATCCTAGGGCTGATGCTAATCCTAACCCTAAAACTATCCTAGGGCTGATGCTAACCCTAACCCTAACCCTAACACTATCCTAAGTCTGATGCTAAGCCTAGCCCTCACACTATCCTAGGCCTGATGATAACCCTAACCCTAACCTTAACACTATCCTAGGGCTGATGCTAACCCTAACCCTAACCCTAACACTATCCTGGAGCTGATGCTAACCCTAACCCTAACACTATCCTAGGGCTGATGCTAACCCTAACCCTAACACTATCCTAGGGCTGATGCTAACCCTAACCCTAAACCTAACACTATCCTAGGGCTGATGCTAACCCTAACGCTAACCCTAACACTATCCTTGAACTGATGCTAACCCTAACCCTAACCCTAACACTATCCTAGGCCTGATGATAACCCTAACCTTAACCCTAACACTATCCTAGGGTTTATGTTAACCCTAACCCTAACACTATCCTAGGGCTGATGCTAACCCTATCCCTAACCCTAACACTATCCTAGGGCGGATGCTAACCCTAACCCTAACCCTAACACTATCCTAGGGCTGATGCTAACCCTAACACTAGCACTATCCTAGGGCTGATGCTAACCCTAAACCTAACCCTAACACTATCCTAGGGCTGATGCTAACCCTAACACTAACTCTAACACTATCTTAGGGCTGAGGCTAACCCTAACCCAAACACTATCCTACGGCTGATGCTAACCCTAACCCTAACCCTAACACTATCCTATGGCTGATGCTAACCCTAACACTAACACTATCCTAGGCCTGGTGCTAACCCTAACCCTAACCCTAACACTATGCTAAGGCTGATGCTAACCCTAACACTAACACTATCCTAGGCCTGTTGCTAACTCTAACAATAACCCTAACACTATCCTAGGTCTGATGCTAACCCTAAACCTAACAGTATCCTAGGGCTGATGCTAACCCTAACCATAACCCTAACACTATCCTAGGGCTGATGTTAACCCTAACCCTAACACTATCCTAGGGCTGATGCTAACCCTAACCCTAACCCTAACACTCTCCTAGGGCTGATGCTAACACTAACGCTAACACTATCCTAGGCCTGATGCTAACCCTAAACTTAACACTAGCCTAGGCCTGATGCTAACCCTATCCCTAACCCTAACACTCTCCTAGGGCTGAGGCTAACCCTAACCCTAACACTATCCTAGGGCTGATGCTAACCCTAACCATAACTCTTACGCTATCGTAGGGCTGAGGCTAACCCTAACCCTAACACTATCCTACGGCTGATGCTAACCCTAACCCTAACCCTAACGCTATCCTAGGGCTGAGGCTAACCCTAACCCTAACACTATCCTTCGGCTGATGCTAACGCTAACCCTAACCCTAACACTATCCTAAGGCTGATGCTAACCCTAACACTAACACTATCCTAGGCCTGGTGCTAACCCTAACCCTAACCCTAACACTATCCTAGGGCTGATGCTAACCCTAACCCTAATAATATCCTAGGGCTGATGCTAACCCTAACCCTAACCCTAACACTATCCTAGGGCTGATGCTAACACTAACCCTAACCCTAACACTATCCTAGGGCTGTTGCTAACCCTAACCCTAACTCTGACACTATCCTAGGGCTGATGCTAACCCTAACCCTAACCCTAACACTATCCTAGGGCTGATGCTAACCCTAACCCTAACACTGTCCTAGGCCTGATGCTAACCCTAACCCTAACCCTAACACTATCGTAGGGCTGATGCTAACACTAACCCTAACCCTAACACTATCCTAGAGCTGATGCTAACCCTAACACTAACACTATCCTAGGGCTGATGCTAACCCAAACCCTAACCGTAACACTATCCTAGGGCTGATGCTAACACTAACCCTTACTCTAACACTATCCTAGGGCTGAGGCTAACCCTAACCCTAACACTATCCTACGGCTGATGCTAACCCTAACACTAACACTATCCTAGGCCTGGTGCTAACCCTAACCCTAACCCTAACACTATTCTAGGGCTGATGCTAACCCTAACCCTAATAATATCCTAGGGCTGATGCTAACCCTAACCCTAACCCTAACACTATCCTAGGGCTGATGCTAACCCTAACCCTAACCCTAACTCTATCCTAGGGCTGATGCTAACCCTAACCCTAACCCTAACACTATCCTAGGGCTGATGCTAACCCTAACACTAACAATATACTAGGGCTGATGATATCCATAACCCTAAACCTAACACTATCCTAGGGCTGATGCTAACCCTAACCCTAAACCTAACACTATCCTAGGGCTGATTCTAACCGTAACCCTAACACTATCCTAGGCCTGATGCTAACCCTAACCCTAACCCTAACACTATCCTAGGGCTGATGCTAACCCTAACACTAACACTATCCTAGGGCTGATGCTAACCCTAACCCTAACCCTAACACTATCCTAGGGCTGATGCTAACTCTAACCCTAACTCTAACACTATCCTACGGCTGATGCTAACCCTAACCCTAACCCTAACACTATCCTAAGGCTGATGCTAACCCTAACACTAACACTATCCTAGGCCTGGTGCTAACCCTAACCCTAACCCTAACACTATCCTAAGGCTGATGCTAACCCTAACACTAACACTATCCTAGGCCTGGTGATAACCCTAACCCTAATCCTAACACTATCCTAGGTCTGATGCTAACCCTAAACCTAACACTATCCTAGGGCTGATGCTAACCCTAACCCTAACCCTAACACTATCCTAGGGCTGATGCTAACCCTAACACTAACACTATCCTAGGCCTGATGATAACCCTAACCCTAACCCTAACACTCTCCTAGGGCTGATGCTAACCCTAACCCTAACACTATCCTAGGGCTGATGCTAACCGTAACCCTAACTCTAACACTATCCTAGGGCTGATGCTAACCCTAACGCTAACCCTAACACTATCCTTGAACTGATGCTAACCCTAACCCTAACCCTAACACTATCCTTGGCCTGATGATAGCCCTAACCCTAACCCTAACACTATCCTAGGGTTTATCTTAACCCTAACCCTAACACTATCCTAGGGCTGATGCTAATCCTAACCCTAAAACTATCCTAGGGCTGATGCTAACCCTAACCCTAACCCTAACACTATCCTAAGTCTGATGCTAAGCCTAGCCCTCACACTATCCTAGGCCTGATGATAACCCTAACCCTAACCTTAACACTATCCTAGGGCTGATGCTAACCCTAACCCTAACCCTAACACTATCCTGGAGCTGATGCTAACCCTAACCCTAACACTATCCTAGGCCTGATGATAACCCTAACCCTAACCCTAACACTATCCTAGGGCTGATGCTAACCCTAACCCTAACACTATCCTAGGGCTGATGCTAACCCTAACCCTAAACCTAACACTATCCTAGGGCTGATGCTAACCCTAACGCTAACCCTAACACTATCCTTGAACTGATGCTAACCCTAACCCTAACCCTAACACTATCCTAGGCCTGATGATAACCCTAACCTTAACCCTAACACTATCCTAGGGTTTATGTTAACCCTAACCCTAACACTATCCTAGGGCTGATGCTAACCCTATCCCTAACCCTAACACTATCCTAGGGCGGATGCTAACCCTAACCCTAACCCTAACACTATCCTAGGGCTGATGCTAACCCTAACACTAGCACTATCCTAGGGCTGATGCTAACCCTAAACCTAACCCTAACACTATCCTAGGGCTGATGCTAACCCTAACACTAACTCTAACACTATCTTAGGGCTGAGGCTAACCCTAACCCAAACACTATCCTACGGCTGATGCTAACCCTAACCCTAACCCTAACTCTATCCTATGGCTGATGCTAACCCTAACACTAACACTATCCTAGGCCTGGTGCTAACCCTAACCCTAACCCTAACACTATGCTAAGGCTGATGCTAACCCTAACACTAACACTATCCTAGGCCTGTTGCTAACTCTAACAATAACCCTAACACTATCCTAGGTCTGATGCTAACCCTAAACCTAACAGTATCCTAGGGCTGATGCTAACCCTAACCCTAACCCTAACACTATCCTAGGGCTGATGTTAACCCTAACCCTAACACTATCCTAGGGCTGATGCTAACCCTAACCCTAACCCTAACACTCTCCTAGGGCTGATGCTAACACTAACGCTAACACTATCCTAGGCCTGATGCTAACCCTAACCTTAACACTAGCCTAGGCCTGATGCTAACCCTATCCCTAACCCTAACACTCTCCTAGGGCTGAGGCTAACCCTAACCCTAACACTATCCTAGGGCTGATGCTAACCCTAACCATAACTCTTACGCTATCCTAGGGCTGAGGCTAACCCTAACCCTAACACTATCCTACGGCTGATGCTAACCCTAACCCTAACCCTAACGCTATCCTAGGGCTGAGGCTAACCCTAACCCTAACACTATCCTTCGGCTGATGCTAACGCTAACCCTAACCCTAACACTATCCTAAGGCTGATGCTAACCCTAACACTAACACTATCCTAGGCCTGGTGCTAACCCTAACCCTAATCCTAACACTATCCTAGGGCTGATGCTAACCCTAACCCTAATAATATCCTAGGGCTGATGCTAACCCTAACCCTAACCCTAACACTATCCTAGGGCTGATGCTAACACTAACCCTAACCCTAACACTATCCTAGGGCTGTTGCTAACCCTAACCCTAACTCTGACACTATCCTAGGGCTGATGCTAACCCTAACCCTAACCCTAACACTATCCTAGGGCTGATTCTAACCGTAACCCTAACACTATCCTAGGCCTGATGCTAACCCTAACCCTAACCCTAACACTATCCTAGGCCTGATGCTAACCCTATCCCTAACCCTAACACTCTCGTAGGGCTGAGGCTAAGCCTAACCCTAACACTATCCTAGGGCTGATGATAACCCTAACCCTAACCCAAACACTATCCTAGGGTTGATGCTAACTCTAACCCTGACACTATCCTAGGGCTGATGCTAACCCTAACCCTAACCCTAACACTATCCTAGGGCTGATGCTAACCCTAACCCTAACACTGTCCTAGGCCTGATGCTAACCCTAACCCTAACCCTAACACTATCGTAGGGCTGATGCTAACCCTAACCCTAACCCTAACACTATCCTAGAGCTGATGCTAACCCTAACACTAACACTATCCTAGGGCTGATGCTAACCCAAACCCTAACCGTAACACTATCCTAGGGCTGATGCTAACACTAACCCTTACTCTCACACTATCCTAGGGCTGAGGCTAACCCTAACCCTAACACTATCCTACGGCTGATGCTAACCCTTACCCTAACCCTAACACTATCCTAAGGCTGATGCTAACCCTAACACTAACACTATCCTAGGCCTGGTGCTAACCCTAACCCTAACCCTAACACTATTCTAGGGCTGATGCTAACCCTAACCCTAACCCTAACTCTATCCTAGGGCTGATGCTAACCCTAACCCTAACCCTAACACTATCCTAGGGCTGATGCTAACCCTAACACTAACACTATCCTAGGGCTGATGCTAACCCAAACCCTAACCGTAACACTATCCTAGGGCTGATGCTAACACTAACCCTTACTCTAACACTATCCTAGGGCTGAGGCTAACCCTAACCCTAACACTATCCTACGGCTGATGCTAACCCTAACACTAACACTATCCTAGGCCTGGTGCTAACCCTAACCCTAACCCTAACACTATTCTAGGGCTGATGCTAACCCTAACCCTAATAATATCCTAGGGCTGATGCTAACCCTAACCCTAACCCTAACACTATCCTAGGGCTGATGCTAACCCTAACCCTAACCCTAACTCTATCCTAGGGCTGATGCTAACCCTAACCCTAACCCTAACACTATCCTAGGGCTGATGCTAACCCTAACACTAACAATATACTAGGGCTGATGATATCCATAACCCTAAACCTAACACTATCCTAGGGCTGATGCTAACCCTAACCCTAAACCTAACACTATCCTAGGGCTGATTCTAACCGTAACCCTAACACTATCCTAGGCCTGATGCTAACCCTAACCCTAACCCTAACACTATCCTAGGGCTGATGCTAACCCTAACACTAACACTATCCTAGGGCTGATGCTAACCCTAACCCTAACCCTAACACTATCCTAGGGCTGATGCTAACTCTAACCCTAACTCTAACACTATCCTACGGCTGATGCTAACCCTAACCCTAACCCTAACACTATCCTAAGGCTGATGCTAACCCTAACACTAACACTATCCTAGGCCTGGTGCTAACCCTAACCCTAACCCTAACACTATCCTAAGGCTGATGCTAACCCTAACACTAACACTATCCTAGGCCTGGTGATAACCCTAACCCTAATCCTAACACTATCCTAGGTCTGATGCTAACCCTAAACCTAACACTATCCTAGGGCTGATGCTAACCCTAACCCTAACCCTAACACTATCCTAGGGCTGATGCTAACCCTAACACTAACACTATCCTAGGCCTGATGATAACCCTAACCCTAACCCTAACACTCTCCTAGGGCTGATGCTAACCCTAACCCTAACACTATCCTAGGGCTGACGCTAACCGTAACCCTAACTCTAACACTATCCTAGGGCTGATGCTAACCCTAACGCTAACCCTAACACTATCCTTGAACTGATGCTAACCCTAACCCTAACCCTAACACTATCCTTGGCCTGATGATAGCCCTAACCCTAACCCTAACACTATCCTAGGGTTTATCTTAACCCTAACCCTAACACTATCCTAGGGCTGATGCTAATCCTAACCCTAAAACTATCCTAGGGCTGATGCTAACCCTAACCCTAACCCTAACACTATCCTAAGTCTGATGCTAAGCCTAGCCCTCACACTATCCTAGGGCTGATGCTAACCCTAACCCTAACCCTAACACTATCCTGGAGCTGATGCTAACCCTAACCCTAACACTATCCTAGGCCTGATGATAACCCTAACCCTAACCCTAACACTATCCTAGGGCTGATGCTAACCCTAACCCTAACACTATCCTAGGGCTGATGCTAACCCTAACCCTAAACCTAACACTATCCTAGGGCTGATGCTAACCCTAACGCTAACCCTAACACTATCCTTGAACTGATGCTAACCCTAACCCTAACCCTAACACTATCCTAGGCCTGATGATAACCCTAACCTTAACCCTAACACTATCCTAGGGTTTATGTTAACCCTAACCCTAACACTATCCTAGGGCTGATGCTAACCCTATCCCTAACCCTAACACTATCCTAGGGCGGATGCTAACCCTAACCCTAACCCTAACACTATCCTAGGGCTGATGCTAACCCTAACACTAGCACTATCCTAGGGCTGATGCTAACCCTAAACCTAACCCTAACACTATCCTAGGGCTGATGCTAACCCTAACACTAACTCTAACACTATCTTAGGGCTGAGGCTAACCCTAACCCAAACACTATCCTACGGCTGATGCTAACCCTAACCCTAACCCTAACTCTATCCTATGGCTGATGCTAACCCTAACACTAACACTATCCTAGGCCTGGTGCTAACCCTAACCCTAACCCTAACACTATGCTAAGGCTGATGCTAACCCTAACACTAACACTATCCTAGGCCTGTTGCTAACTCTAACAATAACCCTAACACTATCCTAGGTCTGATGCTAACCCTAAACCTAACAGTATCCTAGGGCTGATGCTAACCCTAACCCTAACCCTAACACTATCCTAGGGCTGATGTTAACCCTAACCCTAACACTATCCTAGGGCTGATGCTAACCCTAACCCTAACCCTAACACTCTCCTAGGGCTGATGCTAACACTAACGCTAACACTATCCTAGGCCTGATGCTAACCCTAACCTTAACACTAGCCTAGGCCTGATGCTAACCCTATCCCTAACCCTAACACTCTCCTAGGGCTGAGGCTAACCCTAACCCTAACACTATCCTAGGGCTGATGCTAACCCTAACCATAACTCTTACGCTATCCTAGGGCTGAGGCTAACCCTAACCCTAACACTATCCTACGGCTGATGCTAACCCTAACCCTAACCCTAACGCTATCCTAGGGCTGAGGCTAACCCTAACCCTAACACTATCCTTCGGCTGATGCTAACGCTAACCCTAACCCTAACACTATCCTAAGGCTGATGCTAACCCTAACACTAACACTATCCTAGGCCTGGTGCTAACCCTAACCCTAATCCTAACACTATCCTAGGGCTGATGCTAACCCTAACCCTAATAATATCCTAGGGCTGATGCTAACCCTAACCCTAACCCTAACACTATCCTAGGGCTGATGCTAACACTAACCCTAACCCTAACACTATCCTAGGGCTGTTGCTAACCCTAACCCTAACTCTGACACTATCCTAGGGCTGATGCTAACCCTAACCCTAACCCTAACACTATCCTAGGGCTGATTCTAACCGTAACCCTAACACTATCCTAGGCCTGATGCTAACCCTAACCCTAACCCTAACACTATCCTAGGCCTGATGCTAACCCTATCCCTAACCCTAACACTCTCGTAGGGCTGAGGCTAAGCCTAACCCTAACACTATCCTAGGGCTGATGATAACCCTAACCCTAACCCAAACACTATCCTAGGGTTGATGCTAACTCTAACCATGACACTATCCTAGGGCTGATGCTAACCCTAACCCTAACCCTAACACTATCCTAGGGCTGATGCTAACCCTAACCCTAACAC
Organism: Lemur catta; assembly: GCF_020740605.2. Taxonomy (NCBI): domain Eukaryota; kingdom Metazoa; phylum Chordata; class Mammalia; order Primates; family Lemuridae; genus Lemur; species Lemur catta. Next base: position 767,533 of record NW_025423859.1, on the reverse strand, counting down.
TGTCCTAGGCCTGATGCTAACCCTAACCCTAACCCTAACACTATCGTAGGGCTGATGCTAACCCTAACCCTAACCCTAACACTATCCTAGAGCTGATGCTAACCCTAACACTAACACTATCCTAGGGCTGATGCTAACCCAAACCCTAACCGTAACACTATCCTAGGGCTGATGCTAACACTAACCCTTACTCTCACACTATCCTAGGGCTGAGGCTAACCCTAACCCTAACACTATCCTACGGCTGATGCTAACCCTTACCCTAACCCTAACACTATCCTAAGGCTGATGCTAACCCTAACACTAACACTATCCTAGGCCTGGTGCTAACCCTAACCCTAACCCTAACACTATTCTAGGGCTGATGCTAACCCTAACCCTAACCCTAACTCTATCCTAGGGCTGATGCTAACCCTAACCCTAACCCTAACACTATCCTAGGGCTGATGCTAACCCTAACACTAACAATATACTAGGGCTGATGATATTCATAACCCTAAACCTAACACTATCCTAGGGCTGATGCTAACCCTAACCCTAAACCTAACACTATCCTAGGGCTGATTCTAACCGTAACCCTAACAGTATCCTAGGCCTGATGCTAACTCTAACCCTTACCCTAACACTATCCTAGGGGTGATGCTAACCCTAACCCTAACACTATCCTAGGCCTGATGATAACCCTAACCCTAACCATAACACTATCCTAGGGGTGATGCTAACCCTAACCCTAACACTATCCTAGGGCTGATGCTAACACTAACCCTATCCCTAACACTATCCTAGGGCTGATGCTAACCCTAACACTAACCCTAACACTATCCTTGAACTGATGCTAACCCTAACCCTAACCCTAACACTATCCTAGGCCTGATGATAACCCTAACCCTAACCCTAACACTATCCTAGGGTTTCTGTTAACCCTAACCCTAACACTATCCTGGGGCTGTTGCTAACCCTAACCCTAACACTATCCTAGGGCTGATGCTAACCCTAACCCTAACCCTAACACTATCCTAAGTCTGATGCTAACCCTAGCCCTCACACTATCCTAGGCCTGATGATAACCCTAACCCTAACCTTAACACTATCCTAGGGCTGATGCTAACCCTAACCCTAACACTATCCTAGGGCTGATGCTAACCCTAACCCTAACCCTAACACTATCCTAGGGCTGATGATAACCCTAACGCTAACCCTAACACTATCTTGAACTGATGCTAACCCTAACCCTAACCCTAACACTATCCTAGGCCTGATGATAACCCTAACCATAACCCTAACACTATCCTAGGGTTTATGTTAACCCTAACCCTAACACTATCGTAGGGCTGATGCTAACCCTATCCCTAACCCTAACACTATCCTAGGGCGGATGCTAACCCTAACCCAACCCTTACACTATCCTAGGGCTGATGCTAACCCTAACACTAACACTATCCTAGGGCTGATGCTAACCCTAACCCTAACCCTAACACTATCCTAGGGCTGATGCTAACTCTAACCCTAACTCTAACACTATCTTAGGGCTGAGGCTAACCCTAACGCAAACACTATCCTACGGCTGATGCTAACCCTAAACCTAACCCTAACACTATCCTAAGGCTGATGCTAACCCTAACACTAACACTATCCTAGGCCTGGTGCTAACCCTAACCCTAACCCTAACACTATCCTAAGGCTGATGCTAACCCTAACACTAACACTATCCTAGGCCTGGTGCTAACACTAACCCTAACCCTAACACTATCCTAGGTCTGATGCTAACCCTAAACCTAACACTATCCTAGGGCTGATGCTAACCCTAACCGTAAACCTAACACTATCCTAGGGCTGATGTTAACCCTAACCCTAACACTATCCTAGGGCTGATGCTAAACCTAACCCTAACCCTAACACTCTCCTAGGGCTGATGCTAACACTAACCCTAACACTATCCTAGGCCTGATGCTAACCCTATCCCTAACCCTAACACTCTCCTAGGGCTGAGGCTAACCCTAACCCTAACACTATCCTAGGGCTGATGCTAACCCTAACCCTAACCCTAACACTATCCTAGCGTTGATGCTAACCCTAACCCTAACACTATCCTAGGGCTAATGCTAACCCTAACCCTAACCCTAACACTATCCTAGGGCTGATGCTAACCCTAACCCTAACACTATCCTAGGGCTGATGCTAACCCTAACCCTAACCATAACACTATCCTAGGGCTGATGCTAACCCTAACCCTAGCCCTAACACTATCCTAGGGCTGATGCTAACCCTAACCCTAACCCTAACACTATCCTAGGGCTGATTCTAACCGTAACCCTAACACTATCCTAGGCCTGATGCTAACCCTAACCCTAACCCTATCACTATCCTAGGCCTGATGCTAACCCTATCCCTAACCCTAACACTCTCCTAGGGCTGAGGCTAACCCTAACCCTAACACTTTCCTAGGGCTGATGCTAACCCTAACCCTAACCCAAACACTATTCTAGGGTTGATGCTAACCCTAACCCTGACACTATCCTAGGGCTGATGCTAACCCTAACCCTAACCCTAACACTATCCTAGGGCTGATGCTAACCCTAACCCTAACACTATCCTAGGCCTGATGCTAACCATAAACCTAACCCTAACACTATCGTAGGGCTGACGCTAACCCTAACCCTAACCCTAACATTATCCTAGAGCTGATGCTAACCCTAACCCTAACCCTAACCCTAACCCTAACCCTAATACTATCCCAGGGCTGATGCTAACCCTAACCCTAACGCTAACACTATCCTAGGGCTGATGCTAACCCTAACACTAACACTATCCTAGGGCTGATGCTAACCCAAACCCTAACCCTAACACTATCCTAGGGCTGATGCTAACACTAACCCTAACTCTAACACTATCCTAGGGCTGAGGATAACCCTAACCCTAACACTATCCTACGGCTGATGCTAACCCTAACCCTAACCCTAACACTATCCTAAGGCTGATGCTAACCCTAACACTAACACTATCCTAGGCCTGGTGCTAACCCTAACCCTAACCCTAACACTATTCTAGGGCTGATGCTAACCCTAACCCTAATAATATCCTAGGGCTGATGCTAACCCTAACCCTAACACTAACACTATCCTAGGGCTGATGCTAACCCTAACCCTAACCCTAACACTATCCTAGGGCTGATGCTAACCCTAACCCTAACCCTAACACTATCCTAGGGCTGATGCTAACCATAACACTAACAATATACTAGGCCTGATGATATCCATAACCCTAAACCTAACACTATCCTAGGGCTGATGCTAACCCTAACCCTAAACCTAACACTATCCTACGGCTGATTCTAACCGTAACCCTAACAGTATCCTAGGCCTGATGCTAACCCTAACCCTTACCCTAACACTATCCTAGGGCTGATGCTAAACCTAACCATAACCCTAACACTATCCTAGGGCTGATGCTAACCCTAACCCTAACTCTAACACTATCCTGGGGTTGATGCTAACCCTAAACCTAACACTATCCTACGGCTGATGCTAACCCTAACCCTAACCCTAACACTATCCTAGGGCTGATGCTAACCCTAACCCTAACACTATCCTAGGCCTGATGATAACCCTAACCCTAACCCTAACACTATCCTAGGGCTGATGCTAACCCTAACCCTAACACTATGCTAGGGCTGATGATAACCCTACCCCTAACCCTAACACTATCCTAGGACTGATGCTTACCCTAACGCTAACCCTAACACTATCCTTGAACTGACGCTAACCCTAACCCTAACCCTAACACTATCCTTGGCCTGATGATAACCCTAACCCTAACCCTAACACTATCCTAGGGTTTATGTTAACCCTAACCCTAACACTATCCTAGGGCTGATGCTAACTCTAACCCTAACACTATCCTAGGGCTGATGCTAACCCTAACCCTAACCCTAACACTATCCTAAGTCTGATGCTAACCCTAGCCCTCACACTATCCTAGGCCTGATGATAACCCTAACCCTAACCTTAACACTATCCTAGGGCTGATGCTAACCCTAACCCTAACCCTAACACTATCCTGGAGCTGATGCTAACCCTAACCCTAACACTATCCTAGGCCTGATGATAACCCTAACCCTAACCCTAACACTATCTTAGGGCTGATGCTAACCCTAACCCTAACCCTAACACTATCCTAGGGTTGATGCTAACCCTAACCCTAACACTATCCTAGGGCTAATGCTAACCCCAACCCTAACCCTAACACTATCCCAGGGCTGATGCTAACCCTAACCCTAACCCTAACACTATCATAGGGCTGATGCTAACCCTAACCCTAACACTATACTAGGGCTGATGCTAACCCTAACACTAACCCTAACACTATCCTAGGGCTGATGCTAACCCTATCCCTAACAATATCCTAGGCCTGATGATATCCCTAACCCTAAACCTAAGACTATCCTAGGGCTGATGCTAACCCTAACCCTAACCCTAACACTATCCTAGGGCTGATTCTAACCGTAACCCTAACACTATCCTAGGCCTGATGCAAACCCTAACACTTACCCTAACACTATCCTAGGGCTGATGCTAAACCTAACCATAACACTAACACTATCCTAGGGCTGATGCTAACCCTAACCCTAACACTAACACTATCCTAGGGCTGATGCTAACCCTAACCCTTACACTATCCTAGGCCTGATGCTAACCCTAACCCTAACACTCTCCTAGGGCTGATGCTAACCCTAACCCTTACCCTAACACTATCCTAGGCCTGATGCTAACCCCATCCCTAACCCTAACACTCTCCTAGCGCTGAGGCTAACCCTAACCCAAACACTATCCTAGGGCTGATGCTAAACCTAACCCTAACCCAAACACTATCCTAGGGTTGATGCTAACCCTAACCCTAACACTATCCTAGGGCTGATGCTTTCCCTAACCCTAACCCTACCACTATCCTAGGGCTGATGCTAACCCTAACCCTAACACTATCCTAGGCCTGATGGTAACCCTAACACTAACCCTAACACTATCCTAGGGCTGATGCTAACCCTAACCCTAACCCTAACACTATCCTAGAGCTGATGCTAACCCTAACCCTAACCCTAACCTTAATACTATCCTAGGGCTGATGCTAACCCTAACCCTAACCCTAACACTATCCTAGGGCTGATGCTAACCCTAACACTAACACTATCCTAGGGCTGATGCTAACCCAAACCCTAACCCTAACACTATCCTAGGGCTGATGCTAACCCTAACCCTAACTCTAACACTATCCTAGGGCTGAGGCTAACCCTAACCCTAACACTATCCTACGGCTGATGCTAACCCTTACCCTAACCCTAACACTATCCTAAGGCTGATGCTAACCCTAACACTAACACTATCCTAGGCCTGGTGCTAACCCTTACCCTCACCCTAACACTATTCTAGGGCTGATGCTAACCCTAACCCTAATAATATCCTAGGGCTGATGCTAACCCTAACCTTAACACTAACACTATCCTAAGGCTGATGCTAACCTTAACCCTAACCCTAACACTATCCTAGGGCTGATGCTAACCCTAACCCTAACAATATGCTAGGTCTGATGATATCCATAACCCTAAACCTAACACTATCCTAGGGCTGATGCTAACCCTAACCCTAAACCTAACACTATCCTAGGGCTGATTCTAACCATAAACCTAACACTATCCTAGGCCTGATGCTAACCCTAACCCTTACCCTAACACTATGCTAGGGCTGATGCTAAACCTAACCATAACCCTAACACTATCCTAGGGCTGATGCTAACCCTAACCCTAACCCTAACACTATCCTAGGGCTGATGCTAACCCTAACCCTAACACTATCCTAGGCCTGATGCTAACCCTAACCCTAACATTATCCTAGGGCTGATGCTAACCCTAACCCTAACCCTAACACTATCCTAGGCCTGATGCTAACCCTATCCCTAACCCTAACACTCTCCTAGGGCTGAGGCTAACCCTAACCCTAACACTATCCTAGGGCTGATGCTAACCCTAACCCTAACCCAAAAACTATCCTAGGGTTGATGCTAACCCTAACCTTAACACTATCCTAGGGCTGATGCTAACCCTAACCCTAATCCTAACACTATCCTAGGGCTGATGCTAACCCTAACCCTAACACTATCCTAGGGCTGATGCTAACCCTAATGCTAACCCTAACACTATCCTTGAACTGATGCTAACCCTAACCCTAACCCTAACACTATCCTAGGGCTGATGCTAACCCTAACCCTAACCCTAACACTATCCTAGGGTTTATGTTAACCCAAACCCTAACACTATCCTAGGGCTGATGCTAACCCTAACCCTAACCCTAACACTATCCTAGGGCGGATGGTAACCCTAACCCTAACCCTAACACTATCCTTGAACTGATGCTAACCCTAACCCTAACCCTAACACTATCCTAGGCCAGATGATAACCCTAACCCTAACCCTAACACTATCCTAGGGTTTATGTTAACCCTAACCCTAACACTATCCTAGGGCTGAGGCTAACCCTAACCCTAACACTATCCTAAGGCTGATGATAACCCTAACCCTAACCCTAACGCTATCCTAAGGCTGATGCTAACCCTAACACTAACACTATCCTAGGCCTGGTGTTAACCCTAACCTTAACCCTAACACTATCCTAGGGCTGATGCTAACCCTAACCCTAATAATATCCTAGGGCTTATGCTAACCCTAACCCTAACCCTAACACTATCCTAGGGCTGATGCTAACCATAACCCTAACTCTAACACTATCCTAGGGCTGATGATAACCCTAACCCTAACAATATCCTAGGCCTGATGATATCCCTAACCCTAAACCTAACACTATCCTGGGCTGATGCTAACCCTAACACTAACCCTAACACTATCCTAGGGCTGATTTAAACCGTAACCCTAACACTATCCTAGGCCTGATGCTAACCCTAACACTTACCCTAACACTATCCTAGGGCTGATGCTAAACCTAACCATAACACTAACACTATCCTGGGGCTGAAGCTAACCCTAACCCTAACCCTAACACTATCCTAGGGATGATGCTAACCCTAACCCTAACACTGTCCTAGGCCTGATGCTAACCCTAACCCTAACACTATCCTAGGCCTGATGCTAACCCTAACCCTAACCCTAACACTATCCTAGGCCTGATGCTAACCCGATCCCTAACCCTAACACTCTCCTAGGGCTGAAGCTAACCCTGACCCTAACACGATCCTAGGGCTAATGCTAACCCTAACCCTAACCCAAACACTATCCTAGGCCTGATGCTAACCCTAACCCTAACACTATCCTAGGGCTGATGCTAACCCTAACCCTAATCCTAACACTATTCTAGGGCTGATGCTAACCCTAACCCTAACACTATCCTAGGGCTTATGCTAACCCTAACGCTAACCGTAACACTATCCTTGAACTGATGCTAACCCTAACCCTAACCCTAACACTATCCTAGGCCTGATGCTAACTCTAACCCTAACCCTAACACTATCCTAGGGTTCATGTTAACCCTAACACTAACACTATCCTAGGGCTGATGCTAACCCTAACCCTAACCCTAACACTATCCTAGGGCGGATGCTAACCCTAACCCTAACCCTAACACTATCCTAGGGCTGATGCTAACCCTAACACTAACACTATCCTAGGGCTGATGCTAACCCTAACCCTAACCCTAACACTATCCTAGTGCTGATGCGAACCCTATCCCTAACTCTAACACTATCTTAGGGCTGAGGCTAACCCTAACCCTAACACTATCCTACGGCTGATGCTAACCCTAACCCTAACCCTAACACTATCCTAAGGCTGATGCTAACCCTAACACTAACACTATCCTAGGCCTGGTGCTAACCCTAACCCTAACCCTAACACTATCCTAGGGCTGATGCTAACCCTAACCCTAATACTATCCTAGGGCTGATGCTAACCCTAACCCTAACCCTAACACTATCCTAGGGCTGATGCTAACCCTAACCCTAACACTATCCTAGGCCTGATGCTAACCCAAACCTAACATTTACACTATCCTAGGGCGGATACTTACCCTAACCCTAACCCTAACACTATCCTAGGTCTGATGCTAACCCTAAACCTAACACTATCCTAGAGCTGATGCTAACCCTAACCCTAACCCTAACACTATCCTAGGGCTGATGTTAACCCTAACCCTAACACTATCCTAGGGCTGATGCTAACCCTAACCCTAACCCTAACACTCTCATAGGGCTGATGCTAACCCTAACCATAACACTATCCTAGGCCTGATGCTAACCCTAACCCTAACACTATCGTAGGCCTGATGATAACCCTAACCCTAACCCTAACACTATCCTAGGCCTGATGCTAACCCTATCCCTAACCCTAACACTCTCCTAGGGCTGAGGCTAACCCTAACCCTAACACTATCCTAGGGCTGATGCTAACCCTAACCCTAACCCTAACACTATCCTAGGGTTGATGCTAACCCTAACCCTAACACTATCCTAGGGCTGATGCTAACCCTAACTCTAACCCTAACACTATCCTAGGGCTGATGCTAACCCTAACCCTAACACTCTCCTAAGGCTGATGCTAACGCTAACCCTAACCCTAACACTATCCTAGGGCTGATGCTAACCCTAACCCTAACCCTAACACTATCCTAGAGCTGATGCTAACGCTAACCCTAATCCTAACCCTAACCCTAATACTATCCTAGGGCTGATGATAACCCTAACCCGAACCCTAACACCATCCTAGGGCTGATGCTAACCCTAACACTAACACTATCCTAGGGCTGATGCTAACCCTAACCCTAACCCTAACACTATCCTAGGGCTGATGCTAACCCTAACCCTAACTCTAACACTATCCTAGGGCTGAGGCTAACCCTAACCCTAACACTATCCTACGGCTGATGCTAATCCTAACCCTAACCCTAACGCTATCCTAAGGCTGATGCTAACCCTAACACTAACACTATCCTAGGCCTGGTGTTAACCCTAACCTTAACCCTAACACTATCCTAGGCCTGGTGCTAACCCTAACCCTAACCCTAACACTATCCTAGGGCTGATGCTAACCCTAACCCTAATACTATCCTAGGGCTGACGCTAACCCTAACCCTAACCCTAACACTATAATAGGGCTGATTCTAACCCTAACCCTAACACTATCCTAGGCCTGATGCTAACCCTAACCCTAACACTTACACTATCCTAGGGCTGATGCTTACCCTAACCCTAACCCTAACACTATCCTAGGTCTGATGCTAACCCTAAACCTAACACTATCCTAGGGCTGATGCTAACCCTAATCCTAACCCTAACACTCTCCTAGGGCTGATGCTAACCCTAACCATAACACTATCCTAGGCCTGATGCTAACCCTAACCCTAACACTATCCTTTGCCTGATGATAATCCTAACCCTAACCCTAACACTATCCTAGGCCTGATGCTAACCCTATCCCTAACCCTAACACTCTCCTAGGGCTGAGGCTAACCCTAACCCGAACACTATCCTAGGGCTGATGTTAACCCTAACCCTAACACTATCCTAGGGCTGATGCTAACCCTAACCCTAACCCTAACACTCTCCTAGGGCTGATGCTAACCCTAACCATAACACTATCCTAGGCCTGATGCTAACCCTAACCCTAACACTATCGTAGGCCTGATGATAACCGTAACCCTAACCCTAACACTATCCTAGGCCTGATGCTAACCCTATCCCTAACCCTAACACTCTCCTAGGGCTGAGGCTAACCCTAACCCTAACACTATCCTAGGGCTGATGCTAACCCTAACCCTAACCCTAACACTATCCTAGGGTTGATGCTAACCCTAACCCTAACCCTAACACTATCGTAGGGCTGATGCTAACCCTAACCCTAACACTATCCTAGGGCTGATGCTAACGCTAACCCTAACCCTAACACTATCCTAGGGTTGATGCTAACCCTAACCCTAACCCTAACACTATCCTAGAGCTGATGCTAACGCTATCCCTAACCCTAACCCTAACCCTAATACTATCCTAGGGCTGATGATAACCCTAACCCTAACCCTAACACTATCCTAGGGCTGATGCTAACCCTAACACTAACACTATCCTAGGGCTGATGCTAACCCTAACCCTAACCCTAACACTATCCTAGGGCTGATGCTAACCCTAACCCTAACTCTAACACTATCCTAGGGCTGAGGCTAACCCTAACCCTAACACTATCCTACGGCTGATGCTAACCCTAACAATAACCCTAACGCTATCCTAAGGCTGATGCTAACCCTAACACTAACACTATCCTAGGCCTGGTGTTAACCCTAACCTTAACCGTAACACTATCCTAGGCCTGGTGCTAACCCTAACCCTAACCCTAACACTATCCTAGGGCTGATGCTAACCCTAACCCTAATACTATCCTAGGGCTGATGCTAACCCTAACCCTAACCCTAACACTATCCTAGGGCTGATTCTAACCCTAACCCTAACACTATCCTAGGCCTGATGCTAACCCTAACCCTAACACTTACACTATCCTAGGGCTGATGCTTACCCTAACCCTAACCCTAACACTATCCTAGGGCTGATGCTAACCCTAACCCTAACACTGTCCTAGGCCTGATGCTAACCCTAACCCTAACACTATCCTAGGCCTGATGCTAACCCTAACCCTAACCCTAACACTATCCTAGGCCTGATGCTAACCCGATCCCTACCTCTAACACTCTCCTAGGGCTGAGGCTAACCCTAACCCTAACACTATCCTAGGGCTAATGCTAACCCTAACCCTAACCCAAACACTATCCTAGGCCTGATGCTAACACTAACCCTAACACTATCCTAGGGCTGATGCTAACCCTAACCCTAATCCTAACACTATCCTAGGGCTGATGCTAACCCTAACCCTAACACTATCCTAGGGCTGATGCTAACCCTAACGCTAACCGTAACACTATCCTTGAACTGATGCTAACCCTAACCCTACCCCAAACACTATCCTAGGCCTGATGCTAACCCTAACCCTAACCCTAACACTATCCTAGGGTTTATGTTAACCCTAACACTAACAGTATCCTAGGGCTGATGCTAACCCTAACGCTAACCCTAACACTATCCTAGGGCGGATGCTAACCCTAACCCTAACCCTAACACTATCCTAGGGCTGATGCTAACTCTAACACTAACACTATCCTAGGGCTGATGCTAACCCTAACCCTAACCCTAACACTATCCTAGTGCTGATGCGAACCCTATCCCTAACTCTAACACTATCTTAGGGCTGAGGCTAACCCTAAACCTAACACTATCCTACGGCTGATGCTAACCCTAACCCTAACTCTAACACTATCCTAAGGCTGATGCTAACCCTAACACTAACACTATCCTAGGCCTGGTGCTAACCCTAACCCTAACCCTAACACTATCCTAGGGCTGATGCTAACCCTAACCCTAATAGTATCCTAGGGCTGATGCTAACCCTAACCCTAACCCTAACACTATCCTAGGGCTGATGCTAACCCTAACCCTAACACTATCCTAGGCCTGATGCTAACCCAAACCTAACATTTACACTATCCTAGGGCCGATACTTACCCTAACCCTAACCCTAACACTATCCTAGGTCTGATGCTAACCCTAAACCTAACACTATCCTAGAGCTGATTCTAACCCTAACCCTAACCCTAACACTATCCTAGGGCTGATGTTAACCCTAACCCTAACACTATCCTAGGGCTGATGCTAACCCTAACCCTAACCCTAACACTCTCCTAGGGCTGATGCTAACCCTAACCATAACACTATCCTAGGCCTGATGCTAACCCTAACCCTAACATTATCGTAGGCCTGATGATAACCCTAACCCTAACCCTAACACTATCCTAGGCCTGATGCTAACCCTATCCCTAACCCTAACACTCTCCTAGGGCTGAGGCTAACCCTAACCCTAACACTATCCTAGGGCTGATGCTAACCCTAACCCTAACCCTAACACTATCCTAGGGTTGATGCTAACCCTAACCCTAACACTATCCTAGGGCTGATGCTAACCCTAACCCTAACCCTAACACTATCCTAGGGCTGATGCTAACCCTAACCCTAACACTATCCTAAGGCTGATGCTAACGCTAACCCTAACCCTAACACTATCCTAGGGTTGATGCTAACCCTAACCCTAACCCTAACACTATCCTAGAGCTGATGCTAACGCTAACCCTAATCCTAACCCTAACCCTAATACTATCCTAGGGCTGATGATAACCCTAACCCGAACCCTAACACCATCCTAGGGCTGATGCTAATCCTAACACTAACACTATCCTAGGGCTGATGCTAACCCTAACCCTAACCCTAACACTATCCTAGGGCTGATGCTAACCCTAACCCTAACTCTAACACTATCCTAGGGCTGAGGCTAACCCTAACCCTAACACTATCCTACGGCTGATGCTAACCCTAACCCTAACCCTAACGCTATCCTAAGGCTGATGCTAACCCTAACACTAACACTATCCTAGGCCTGGTGTTAACCCTAACCTTAACCCTAACACTATCCTAGGCCTGGTGCTAACCCTAACCCTAACCCTAACACTATCCTAGGGCTGATGCTAACCCTAACCCTAATACTATCCTAGGGCTGATGCTAACCCTAACCCTAACCCTAACACTATCCTAGGGCTGATTCTAACCCTAACCCTAACACTATCCTAGGCCTGATGCTAACCCTAACCCTAACACTTACACTATCCTAGGGCTGATGCTTACCCTAACCCTAACCCTAACACTATCCTAGGTCTGATGCTAACCCTAAACCTAACACTATCCTAGGGCTGATGCTAACCCTAACCCTAACCCTAACACTCTCCTAGGGCTGATGCTAACCCTAACCATAACACTATCCTAGGCCTGATGCTAACCCTAACACTAACACTATCCTAGGCCTGATGATAATCCTAACCCTAACCCTAACACTATCCTAGGCCTGATGCTAACCCTATCCCTAACCCTAACACTCTCCTAGGGCTGAGGCTAACCCTAACCCGAACACTATCCTAGGGCTGATGGTAACCCTAAGCCTAACACTATCCTAGGGCTGATGCTAACCCTAACCCTAACCCTAACACTCTCCTAGGGCTGATGCCTACCCTAACCATAACACTATCCTAGGCCTGATGCTAACCCTAACCCTAACACTATCGTAGGCCTGATGATAACCCTAACCCTAACCCTAACACTATCCTAGGCCTGATGCTAACCCTATCCCTAACCCTAACACTATCCTAGGGCTGAGGCTAACCCTAACCCTAACACTATCCTAGGGCTGATGCTAACCCTAACCCTAACCCTAACACTATCCTAGGGTTGATGCTAACCCTAACCCTAACACTATCCTAGGGCTGATGCTAACCCTAACCCTAACCCTAACACTATCCTAGGGCTGATGCTAACCCTAACCCTAACACTGTCCTAGGGCTGATGCTAACGCTAACCCTAACCCTAACACTATCCTAGGGTTGATGCTAACCCTAACCCTAACCCTAACACTATCCTAGAGCTGATGCTAACGCTAACCCTAACCCTAACCCTAACCCTAATACTATCCTAGGGCTGATGATAACCCTAACCCTAACCCTAACACTATCCTAGGGCTGATGCTAACCCTAACACTAACACTATCCTAGGGCTGATGCTAACCCTAACCCTAACCCTAACACTATCCTAGGGCTGATGCTAACCCTAACCCTAACTCTAACACTATCCTAGGGCTGAGGCTAACCCTAACCCTAACACTACCCTACGGCTGATGCTAACCCTAACCCTAACCCTAACGCTATCCTAAGGCTGATGCTAACCCTAACACTAACACTATCCTAGGCCTGGTGTTAACCCTAACCTTAACCCTAACACTATCCTAGGCCTGGTGCTAACCCTAACCCTAACCCTAACACTATCCTAGGGCTGATGCTAACCCTAAACCTAACACTATCCTAGGGCTGATGCTAACCCTAACCCTAACCCTAACACTCTCCTAGGGCTGATGCTAACCCTAACCATAACACTATCCTAGGCCTGATGCTAACCCTAACCCTAACACTATCCTAGGCCTGATGATAATCCTAACCCTAACCCTAACACTATCCTAGGCCTGATGCTAACCCTATCCCTAACCCTAACACTCTCCTAGGGCTGAGGCTAACCCTAACCCGAACACTATCCTAGGGCTGATGTTAACCCTAACCCTAACACTATCCTAGGGCTGATGCTAACCCTAACCCTAACCCTAACACTCTCCTAGGGCTGATGCTAACCCTAACCATAACACTATCCTAGGCCTGATGCTAACCCTAACCCTAACACTATCGTAGGCCTGATGATAACCGTAACCCTAACCCTAACACTATCCTAGGCCTGATGCTAACCCTATCCCTAACCCTAACACTATCCTAGGGCTGAGACTAACCCTAACCCTAACACTATCCTAGGGCTGATGCTAACCCTAACCCTAACCCTAACACTATCCTAGGGTTGATGCTAAACCTAACCCTAACACTATCCTAGGTCTGATGCTAACCCTAACCCTAACCCTAACACTATCGTAGGGCTGATGCTAACCCTAACCCTAACACTATCCTAGGGCTGATGCTAACGCTAACCCTAACCCTAACACTATCCTAGGGTTGATGCTAACCCTAACCCTAACCCTAACACTATCCTAGAGCTGATGCTAACGCTATCCCTAACCCTAACCCTAACCCTAATACTATCCTAGGGCTGATGATAACCCTAACCCTAACCCTAACACTATCCTAGGGCTGATGCTAACCCTAACACTAACACTATCCTAGGGCTGATGCTAACCCTAACCCTAACCCTAACACTATCCTAGGGCTGATGCTAACCCTAACCCTAACTCTAACACTATCCTAGGGCTGAGGCTAACCCTAACCCTAACACTATCCTACGGCTGATGCTAACCCTAACCCTAACCCTAACGCTATCCTAAGGCTGATGCTAACCCTAACACTAACACTATCCTAGGCCTGGTGTTAACCCTAACCTTAACCCTAACACTATCCTAGGCCTGGTGCTAACCCTAACCCTAACCCTAACACTATCCTAGGGCTGATGCTAACCCTAACCCTAATACTATCCTAGGGCTGATGCTAACCCTAACCCTAACCCTAACACTATCCTAGGGCTGATTCTAACCCTAACCCTAACACTATCCTAGGCTTGATGCTAACCCTAACCCTAACACTTACACTATCCTAGGGCTGATGCTTACCCTAACCCTAACCCTAACACTATCCTAGGGCTGATGCTAACCCTAACCCTAACACTGTCCTAGGCCTGATGCTAACCCTAACCCTAACACTATCCTAGGCCTGATGCTAACCCTAACCCTAACCCTAACACTATCCTAGGCCTGATGCTAACCCGATCCCTACCTCTAACACTCTCCTAGGGCTGAGGCTAACCCTAACCCTAACACTATCCTAGGGTTGATGCTAACCCTAACCCTAACCCTAACACTATCCTAGAGCTGATGCTAACGCTAACCCTAATCCTAACCCTAACCCTAATACTATCCTAGGGCTGATGATAACCCTAACCCGAACCCTAACACCATCCTAGGGCTGATGCTAATCCTAACACTAACACTATCCTAGGGCTGATGCTAACCCTAACCCTAACCCTAACACTATCCTAGGGCTGATGCTAACCCTAACCCTAACTCTAACACTATCCTAGGGCTGAGGCTAACCCTAACCCTAACACTATCCTACGGCTGATGCTAACCCTAACCCTAACCCTAACGCTATCCTAAGGCTGATGCTAACCCTAACACTAACACTATCCTAGGCCTGGTGTTAACCCTAACCTTAACCCTAACACTATCCTAGGCCTGGTGCTAACCCTAACCCTAACCCTAACACTATCCTAGGGCTGATGCTAACCCTAACCCTAATACTATCCTAGGGCTGATGCTAACCCTAACCCTAACCCTAACACAATCCTAGGGCTGATTCTAACCCTAACCCTAACACTATCCTAGGCCTGATGCTAACCCTAACCCTAACACTTACACTATCCTAGGGCTGATGCTTACCCTAACCCTAACCCTAACACTATCCTAGGTCTGATGCTAACCCTAAACCTAACATTATCCTAGGGCTGATGCTAACCCTAACCCTAACCCTAACACTCTCCTAGGGCTGATGCTAACCCTAACCATAACACTATCCTAGGCCTGATGCTAACCCTAACACTAACACTATCCTAGGCCTGATGATAATCCTAACCCTAACCCTAACACTATCCTAGGCCTGATGCTAACCCTATCCCTAACCCTAACACTCTCCTAGGTCTGAGGCTAACCCTAACCCGAACACTATCCTAGGGCTGATGGTAACCCTAAGCCTAACACTATCCTAGGGCTGATGCTAACCCTAACCCTAACCCTAACACTCTCCTAGGGCTGATGCCTACCCTAACCATAACACTATCCTAGGCCTGATGCTAACCCTAACCCTAACACTATCGTAGGCCTGATGATAACCCTAACCCTAACCCTAACACTATCCTAGGCCTGATGCTAACCCTATCCCTAACCCTAACACTCTCCTAGGGCTGAGGCTAACCCTAACCCTAACACTATCCTAGGGCTGATGCTAACCCTAACCCTAACCCTAACACTATCCTAGGGTTGATGCTAACCCTAACCCTAACACTATCCTAGGGCTGATGCTAACCCTAACCCTAACCCTAACACTATCCTAGGGCTGATGCTAACCCTAACCCTAACACTGTCCTAGGGCTGATGCTAACGCTAACCCTAACCCTAACACTATCCTAGGGTTGATGCTAACCCTAACCCTAACCCTAACACTATCCTAGAGCTGATGCTAACGCTAACCCTAACCCTAACCCTAACCCTAATACTATCCTAGGGCTGATGATAACCCTAACCCTAACCCTAACACTATCCTAGGGCTGATGCTAACCCTAACACTAACACTATCCTAGGGCTGATGCTAACCCTAACCCTAACCCTAACACTATCCTAGGGCTGATGCTAACCCTAACCCTAACTCTAACACTATCCTAGGGCTGAGGCTAACCCTAACCCTAACACTACCCTACGGCTGATGCTAACCCTAACCCTAACCCTAACGCTATCCTAAGGCTGATGCTAACCCTAACACTAACACTATCCTAGGCCTGGTGTTAACCCTAACCTTAACCCTAACACTATCCTAGGCCTGGTGCTAACCCTAACCCTAACCCAAACACTATCCTAGGGCTGATGCTAACCCTAAACCTAACACTATCCTAGGGCTGATGCTAACCCTAACCCTAACCCTAACACTCTCCTAGGGCTGATGCTAACCCTAACCATAACACTATCCTAGGCCTGATGCTAACCCTAACCCTAACACTATCCTAGGCCTGATGCTAACCCTATCCCTAACCCTAACACTCTCCTAGGGCTGAGGCTAACCCTAACCCGAACACTATCCTAGGGCTGATGTTAACCCTAACCCTAACACTATCCTAGGGCTGATGCTAACCCTAACCCTAACCCTAACACTCTCCTAGGGCTGATGCTAACCCTAACCATAACACTATCCTAGGCCTGATGCTAACCCTAACCCTAACACTATCGTAGGCCTGATGATAACCGTAACCCTAACCCTAACACTATCCTAGGCCTGATGCTAACCCTATCCCTAACCCTAACACTCTCCTAGGGCTGAGACTAACCCTAACCCTAACACTATCCTAGGGCTGATGCTAACCCTAACCCTAACCCTAACACTATCCTAGGGTTGATGCTAAACCTAACCCTAACACTATCCTAGGGCTGATGCTAACCCTAACCCTAACCCTAACACTATCGTAGGGCTGATGCTAACCCTAACCCTAACACTATCCTAGGGCTGATGCTAACGCTAACCCTAACCCTAACACTATCCTAGGGTTGATGCTAACCCTAACCCTAACCCTAACACTATCCTAGAGCTGATGCTAACGCTATCCCTAACCCTAACCCTAACCCTAATACTATCCTAGGGCTGATGATAACCCTAACCCTAACCCTAACACTATCCTAGGGCTGATGCTAACCCTAACACTAACACTATCCTAGGGCTGATGCTAACCCTAACCCTAACCCTAACACTATCCTAGGGCTGATGCTAACCCTAACCCTAACTCTAACACTATCCTAGGGCTGAGGCTAACCCTAACCCTAACACTATCCTACGGCTGATGCTAACCCTAACCCTAACCCTAACGCTATCCTAAGGCTGATGCTAACCCTAACACTAACACTATCCTAGGCCTGGTGTTAACCCTAACCTTAACCCTAACACTATCCTAGGCCTGGTGCTAACCCTAACCCTAACCCTAACACTATCCTAGGGCTGATGCTAACTCTAACCCTAATACTATCCTAGGGCTGATGCTAACCCTAACCCTAACCCTAACACTATCCTAGGGCTGATTCTAACCCTAACCCTAACACTATCCTAGGCCTGATGCTAACCCTAACCCTAACACTTACACTATCCTAGGGCTGATGCTTACCCTAACCCTAACCCTAACACTATCCTAGGGCTGATGCTAACCCTAACCCTAACACTGTCCTAGGCCTGATGCTAACCCTAACCCTAACACTATCCTAGGCCTGATGCTAACCCTAACCCTAACCCTAACACTATCCTAGGCCTGATGCTAACCCGATCCCTACCTCTAACACTCTCCTAGGGCTGAGGCTAACCCTAACCCTAACACTATCCTAGGGTTGATGCTAACCCTAACCCTAACCCTAACACTATCCTAGAGCTGATGCTAACGCTAACCCTAATCCTAACCCTAACCCTAATACTATCCTAGGGCTGATGATAACCCTAACCCGAACCCTAACACCATCCTAGGGCTGATGCTAATCCTAACACTAACACTATCCTAGGGCTGATGCTAACCCTAACCCTAACCCTAACACTATCCTAGGGCTGATGCTAACCCTAACCCTAACTCTAACACTATCCTAGGGCTGAGGCTAACCCTAACCCTAACACTATCCTACGGCTGATGCTAACCCTAACCCTAACCCTAACGCTATCCTAAGGCTGATGCTAACCCTAACACTAACACTATCCTAGGCCTGGTGTTAACCCTAACCTTAACCCTAACACTATCCTAGGCCTGGTGCTAACCCTAACCCTAACCCTAACACTATCCTAGGGCAGATGCTAACCCTAACCCTAATACTATCATAGGGCTGATGCTAACCCTAACCCTAACCCTAACACAATCCTAGGGCTGATTCTAACCCTAACCCTAACACTATCCTAGGCCTGATGCTAACCCTAACCCTAACACTTACACTATCCTAGGGCTGATGCTTACCCTAACCCTAACCCTAACACTATCCTAGGTCTGATGCTAACCCTAAACCTAACACTATCCTAGGGCTGATGCTAACCCTAACCCTAACCCTAACACTCTCCTAGGGCTGATGCTAACCCTAACCATAACACTATCCTAGGCCTGATGCTAACCCTAACACTAACACTATCCTAGGCCTGATGATAATCCTAACCCTAACCCTAACACTATCCTAGGCCTGATGCTAACCCTATCCCTAACCCTAACACTCTCCTAGGGCTGAGGCTAACCCTAACCCGAACACTATCCTAGGGCTGATGGTAACCCTAAGCCTAACACTATCCTAGGGCTGATGCTAACCCTAACCCTAACCCTAACACTCTCCTAGGGCTGATGCCTACCCTAACCATAACACTATCCTAGGCCTGATGCTAACCCTAACCCTAACACTATCGTAGGCCTGATGATAACCCTAACCCTAACCCTAACACTATCCTAGGCCTGATGCTAACCCTATCCCTAACCCTAACACTCTCCTAGGGCTGAGGCTAACCCTAACCCTAACACTATCCTAGGGCTGATGCTAACCCTAACCCTAACCCTAACACTATCCTAGGGTTGATGCTAACCCTAACCCTAACACTATCCTAGGGCTGATGCTAACCCTAACCCTAACCCTAACACTATCCTAGGGCTGATGCTAACCCTAACCCTAACACTGTCCTAGGGCTGATGCTAACGCTAACCCTAACCCTAACACTATCCTAGGGTTGATGCTAACCCTAACCCTAACCCTAACACTATCCTAGAGCTGATGCTAACGCTAACCATAACCCTAACCCTAACCCTAATACTATCCTAGGGCTGATGATAACCCTAACCCTAACCCTAACACTATCCTAGGGCTGATGCTAACCCTAACACTAACACTATCCTAGGGCTGATGCTAACCCTAACCCTAACCCTAACACTATCCTAGGGCTGATGCTAACCCTAACCCTAACTCTAACACTATCCTAGGGCTGAGGCTAACCCTAACCCTAACCCTACCCTACGGCTGATGCTAACCCTAACCCTAACCCTAACGCTATCCTAAGGCTGATGCTAACCCTAACACTAACACTATCCTAGGCCTGGTGTTAACCCTAACCTTAACCCTAACACTATCCTAGGCCTGGTGCTAACCCTAACCCTAACCCTAACACTATCCTAGGGCTGATGCTAACCCTAAACCTAACACTATCCTAGGGCTGATGCTAACCCTAACCCTAACCCTAACACTCTCCTAGGGCTGATGCTAACCCTAACCATAACACTATCCTAGGCCTGATGCTAACCCTAACCCTAACACTATCCTAGGCCTGATGATAATCCTAACCCTAACCCTAACACTATCCTAGGCCTGATGCTAACCCTATCCCTAACCCTAACACTCTCCTAGGGCTGAGGCTAACCCTAACCCGAACACTATCCTAGGGCTGATGTTAACCCTAACCCTAACACTATCCTAGGGCTGATGCTAACCCTAACCCTAACCCTAACACTCTCCTAGGGCTGATGCTAACCCTAACCATAACACTATCCTAGGCCTGATGCTAACCCTAACCCTAACACTATCGTAGGCCTGATGATAACCGTAACCCTAACCCTAACACTATCCTAGGCCTGATGCTAACCCTATCCCTAACCCTAACACTCTCCTAGGGCTGAGACTAACCCTAACCCTAACACTATCCTAGGGCTGATGCTAACCCTAACCCTAACCCTAACACTATCCTAGGGTTGATGCTAAACCTAACCCTAACACTATCCTAGGGCTGATGCTAACCCTAACCCTAACCCTAACACTATCGTAGGGCTGATGCTAACCCTAACCGTAACACTATCCTAGGGCTGATGCTAACGCTAACCCTAACACTAACACTATCCTAGGGTTGATGCTAACCCTAACCCTAACCCTAACACTATCCTAGAGCTGATGCTAACGCTATCCCTAACCCTAACCCTAATACTATCCTAGGGCTGATGATAACCCTAACCCTAACCCTAACACTATCCTAGGGCTGATGCTAACCCTAACACTAACACTATCCTAGGGCTGATGCTAACCCTAACCCTAACCCTAACACTATCCTAGGGCTGATGCTAACCCTAACCCTAACTCTAACACTATCCTAGGGCTGAGGCTAACCCTAACCCTAACACTATCCTACGGCTGATGCTAACCCTAACCCTAACCCTAACGGTATCCTAAGGCTGATGCTAACCCTAACACTAACACTATCCTAGGCCTGGTGTTAACCCTAACCTTAACCCTAACACTATCCTAGGCCTGGTGCTAACCCTAACCCTAACCCTAACACTATCCTAGGGCTGATGCTAACCCTAACCCTAATACTATCCTAGGGCTGATGCTAACCCTAACCCTAACCCTAACACTATCCTAGGGCTGATTCTAACCCTAACCCTAACACTATCCTAGGCCTGATGCTAACCCTAACCCTAACACTTACACTATCCTAGGGCTGATGCTTACCCTAACCCTAACCCTAACACTATCCTAGGGCTGATGCTAACCCTAACCCTAACACTGTCCTAGGCCTGATGCTAACCCTAACCCTAACACTATCCTAGGCCTGATGCTAACCCTAACCCTAACCCTAACACTATCCTAGGCCTGATGCTAACCCGATCCCTACCTCTAACACTCTCCTAGGGCTGAGGCTAACCCTAACCCTAACACTATCCTAGGGCTAATGCTAACCCTAACCCTAACCCAAACACTATCCTAGGCCTGATGCTAACACTAACCCTAACACTATCCTAGGGCTGATGCTAACCCTAACCCTAATCCTAACACTATCCTAGGGCTGATGCTAACCCTAACCCTAACACTATCCTAGGGCTGATGCTAACCCTAACGCTAACCGTAACACTATCCTTGAACTGATGCTAACCCTAACCCTAACCCTAACACTATCCTAGGCCTGATGCTAACCCTAACCCTAACCCTAACACTATCCTAGGGTTTATGTTAACCCTAACACTAACACTATCCTAGGGCTGATGCTAACCCTAACCCTAACCCTAACACTATCCTAGGGCTGATGCTAACCCTAACCCTAACCCTAACACTATCCTAGGGCTGATGCTAACCCTAACACTAACACTATCCTAGGGCTGATGCTAACCCTAACCCTAACCCTAACACTATCCTAGTGCTGATGCGCACCCTATCCCTAACTCTAACACTATCTTAGGGCTGAGGCTAACCCTAAACCTAACACTATCCTACGGCTGATGCTAACCCTAACCCTAACCCTAACACTATCCTAAGGCTGATGCTAACCCTAACACTAACACTATCCTAGGACTGGTGCTAACCCTAACCCTAACCCTAACACTATCCTAGGGCTGATGCTAACCCTAACCCTAATACTATCCTAGGGCTGATGCTAACCCTAACCCTAACCCTAACACTATCCTAGGGCTGATGCTAACCCTAACCCTAACACTATCCTAGGCCTGATGCTAACCCAAACCTAACATTTACACTATCCTAGGGCGGATACTTACCCTAACCGTAACCCTAACACTATCCTAGGTCTGATGCTAACCCTAAACCTAACACTATCCTAGAGCTGATTCTAACCCTAACCCTAACCCTAACACTATCCTAGGGCTGATGTTAACCCTAACCCTAACACTATCCTAGGGCTGATGCTAACCCTAACCCTAACCCTAACACTCTCCTAGGGCTGATGCTAACCCTAACCATAACACTATCCTAGGCCTGATGCTAACCCTAACCCTAACACTATCGTAGGCCTGATGATAACCCTAACCCTAACCCTAACACTATCCTAGGCCTGATGCTAACCCTATCCCTAACCCTAACACTCTCCTAGGGCTGAGGCTAACCCTAACCCTAACACTATCCTAGGGCTGATGCTAACCCTAACCCTAACCCTAACACTATCCTAGGGTTGATGCTAACCCTAACCCTAACACTATCCTAGGGCTGATGCTAACCCTAACCCTAACACTATCCTGAGGCTGATGCTAACGCTAACCCTAACCCTAACACTATCCTAGGGTTTATGCTAACCCTAACCCTAACCCTAACACTATCCTAGAGCTGATGCTAACGCTAACCCTAATCCTAACCCTAACCCTAATACTATCCTAGGGCTGATGATAACCCTAACCCGAACCCTAACACCATCCTAGGGCTGATGCTAACTCTAACACTAACACTATCCTAGGGCTGATGCTAACCCTAACCCTAACCCTAACACTATCCTAGGGCTGATGCTAACCCTAACCCTAACTCTAACACTATCCTAGGGCTGAGGCTAACCCTAACCCTAACACTATCCTACGGCTGATGCTAACCCTAACCCTAACCCTAACGCTATCCTAAGGCTGATGCTAACCCTAACACTAACACTATCCTAGGCCTGGTGTTAACCCTAACCTTAACCCTAACACTATCCTAGGCCTGGTGCTAACCCTAACCCTAATACTATCCTAGGGCTTATGCTAACCCTAACCCTAATCGTAACACTATCCTAGGGCTGATTCTAACCCTAACCCTAACACTATCCTAGGCCTGATGCTAACCCTTAACCCTAACACTTACACTATCCTAGGGCTGATGCTTACCCTAACCCTAACCCTAACACTATCCTAGGTCTGATGCTAACCCTAAACCTAACACTATCCTAGGGCTGATGCTAACCCTAACCCTAACCCTAACACTCTCCTAGGGCTGATGCTAACCCTAACCATAACACTATCCTAGGCCTGATGCTAACCCTAACACTAACACTATCCTAGGCCTGATGATAATCCTAACCCTAACCCTAACACTATCCTAGGCCTGATGCTAACCCTATCCCTAACGCTAACACTCTCCTAGGGCTGAGGCTAACCCTAACCCGAACACTATCCTAGGGCTGATGGTAACCCTAAGCCTAACACTATCCTAGGGCTGATGCTAACCCTAACCCTAACCCTAACACTCTCCTAGGGCTGATGCTAACCCTAACCATAACACTATCCTAGGCCTGATGCTAACCCTAACCCTAACACTATCGTAGGCCTGATGATAACCCTAACCCTAACCCTAACACTCTCCTAGGGCTGAGGCTAACCCTAACCCTAACACTATCCTAGGGCTGATGCTAACCCTAACCCTAACCCTAACACTATCCTAGGGTTGATGCTAACCCTAACCCTAACACTATCCTAGGGCTGATGCTAACCCTAACCCTAACCCTAACACTATCCTAGGGCTGATGCTAACCCTAACCCTAACACTATCCTAGGGCTGATGCTAACGCTAACCCTAACCCTAACACTATCCTAGGGTTGATGCTAACCCTAACCCTAACCCTAACACTATCCTAGAGCTGATGCTAACGCTAACCCTAACCCTAACCCTAACCCTAATACTATCCTAGGGCTGATGATAACCCTAACCCTAACCCTAACACTATCCTAGGGCTGATGCTAACCCTAACACTAACACTATCCTAGGGCTGATGCTAACCCTAACCCTAACCCTAACACTATCCTAGGGCTGATGCTAACCCTAACCCTAACTCTAACACTATCCTAGGGCTGAGGCTAACCCTAACCCTAACACTACCCTACGGCTGATGCTAACCCTAACCCTAACCCTAACGCTATGGTAATGCTGATGCTAACCCTAACACTAACACTATCCTAGGCCTGGTGTTAACCCTAACCTTAACCCTAACACTATCCTAGGCCTGGTGCTAACCCTAACCCTAACCCTAACACTATCCTATGACTGATGCTAACCCTAACCCTAATACTATCCTAGGGCTGATGCTAACCCTAACCCTAACCCTAACACTATCCTAGGGCTGATTCTAACCCTAACCCTAACACTATCCTAGGCCTGGTGCTAACCCTAACCCTAACACTTACACTATCCTAGGGCTGATGCTTACCCTAACCCTATCCCTAACACTATCCTAGGTCTGATGCTAACCCTAAACCTAACACTATCCTAGGGCTGATGCTAACCCTAACCCTAACCCTAACACTCTCCTAGGGCTGATGCTAACCCTAACCATAACACTATCCTAGGCCTGATGCTAACCCTAACCATAACACTATCCTAGGCCTGATGATAATCCTAACCCTAACCCTAACACTATCCTAGGCCTGATGCTAACCCTATCCCTAACGCTAACACTCTCCTAGGGCTGAGGCTAACCCTAACCCGAACACTGTCCTAGGGCTGATGCTAACCCTAACCCTAACCCTAACACTATCCTAGGGTTGATGCTAACCCTAACCCTAACACTATCCTAGGGCTGATGCTAACCCTAACCCTAACCCTAACACTATCCTAGGGCTGATGCTAACCCTAACCCTAACACTATCCTAGGGCTGATGCTAACCCTAACCCTAACCCTAACACTATCCTAGGGTTGATGCTAACCCTAACTCTAACCCTAACACTATCCTAGAGCTGATGCTAACGTTAACCCTAACCCTAACCCTAACCCTAATACTATCCTAGGGCTGATGCTAACCCTAACCCTAATAATATCCTAGGGCTGATGCTAACCCTAACCCTAACCCTAACACTATCCTAGGGCTGATGCTAACCCTAACCCTAACCCTAACACTAACCTAGTGCTGATTCTAACCGTAACACTAACACTATCCTAGGCCTGATGCTAACCCTAACACTTACCCTAACACTATCCTAGGGCTGATGCTAACCCTAACACTAACACTATCCTAGGCCTGATGCTAACCCTAACCCTAACACTTACACTATCCTAGGGCTGATGCTTACCCTAACCCTAACCCTAACACTATCCTAGGTCTGATGCTAACCCTAAACCTAACACTATCCTAGGGCTGATGCTAACCCTAACCCTAACCCTAACACTCTCCTAGGGCTGATGCTAACCCTAACCATAACACTATCCTAGGCCTGATGCTAACCCTAACACTAACACTATCCTAGGCCTGATGATAATCCTAACCCTAACCCTAACACTATCCTAGGCCTGATGCTAACCCTATCCCTAACGCTAACACTCTCCTAGGGCTGAGGCTAACCCTAACCCGAACACTATCCTAGGGCTGATGGTAACCCTAAGCCTAACACTATCCTAGGGCTGATGCTAACCCTAACCCTAACCCTAACACTCTCCTAGGGCTGATGCTAACCCTAACCATAACACTATCCTAGGCCTGATGCTAACCCTAACCCTAACACTATCGTAGGCCTGATGATAACCCTAACCCTAACCCTAACACTATCCTAGGCCTGATGCTAACCCTATCCCTAACCCTAACACTCTCCTAGGGCTGAGGCTAACCCTAACCCTAACACTATCCTAGGGCTGATGCTAACCCTAACCCTAACCCTAACACTATCCTAGGGTTGATGCTAACCCTAACCCTAACACTATCCTAGGGCTGATGCTAACCCTAACCCTAACCCTAACACTATCCTAGGGCTGATGCTAACCCTAACCCTAACACTATCCTAGGGCTGATGCTAACGCTAACCCTAACCCTAACACTATCCTAGGGTTGATGCTAACCCTAACCCTAACTCTAACACTATCCTAGAGCTGATGCTAACGCTAACCCTAACCCTAACCCTAACCCTAATACTATCCTAGGGCTGATGATAACCCTAACCCTAACCCTAACACTATCCTAGGGCTGATGCTAACCCTAACACTAACACTATCCTAGGGCTGATGCTAACCCTAACCCTAACCCTAACACTATCCTAGGGCTGATGCTAACCCTAACCCTAACTCTAACACTATCCTAGGGCTGAGGCTAACCCTAACCCTAACACTACCCTACGGCTGATGCTAACCCTAACCCTAACCCTAACGCTATCCTAATGCTGATGCTAACCCTAACACTAACACTATCCTAGGCCTGGTGTTAACCCTAACCTTAACCCTAACACTATCCTAGGCCTGGTGCTAACCCTAACCCTAACCCTAACACTATCCTATGACTGATGCTAACCCTAACCCTAATACTATCCTAGGGCTGATGCTAACCCTAACCCTAACCCTAACACTATCCTAGGGCTGATTCTAACCCTAACCCTAACACTATCCTAGGCCTGGTGCTAACCCTAACCCTAACACTTACACTATCCTAGGGCTGATGCTTACCCTAACCCTATCCCTAACACTATCCTAGGTCTGATGCTAACCCTAAACCTAACACTATCCTAGGGCTGATGCTAACCCTAACCCTAACCCTAACACTCTCCTAGGGCTGATGCTAACCCTAACCATAACACTATCCTAGGCCTGATGCTAACCCTAACCATAACACTATCCTAGGCCTGATGATAATCCTAACCCTAACCCTAACACTATCCTAGGCCTGATGCTAACCCTATCCCTAACGCTAACACTCTCCTAGGGCTGAGGCTAACCCTAACCCGAACACTGTCCTAGGGCTGATGCTAACCCTAACCCTAACCCTAACACTATCCTAGGGTTGATGCTAACCCTAACCCTAACACTATCCTAGGGCTGATGCTAACCCTAACCCTAACCCTAACACTATCCTAGGGCTGATGCTAACCCTAACCCTAACACTATCCTAGGGCTGATGCTAACCCTAACCCTAACCCTAACACTATCCTAGGGTTGATGCTAACCCTAACTCTAACCCTAACACTATCCTAGAGCTGATGCTAACGTTAACCCTAACCCTAACCCTAACCCTAATACTATCCTAGGGCTGATGCTAACCCTAACCCTAATAATATCCTAGGGCTGATGCTAACCCTAACCCTAACCCTAACACTATCCTAGGGCTGATGCTAACCCTAACCCTAACCCTAACACTAACCTAGTGCTGATTCTAACCGTAACACTAACACTATCCTAGGCCTGATGCTAACCCTAACACTTACCCTAACACTATCCTAGGGCTGATGCTAACCCTAACACTAACACTATCCTAGGGCTGATGCTAACCCTAACGCTAACCCTAATACTATCCTTGAACTGATGCTAACCCTAACCCTAACCCTAACACTATCCTAGGCCTGATGATAACCCTAACCCTAACCCTAACACTATCCTAGGGTTTATGTTAACCCTAACCCTAACACTATCCTAGGGCTGATGTAAACCCTAACCCTAACCATAACACTATCCTAGGGCGGATGCTAACCCTAACCCTAACCCTAACACTATCCTAGGGCTGATGCTAACCCTAACACTAACACTATCCTAGGGCTGATGCTAACCCTAACCCTAACCCTAACACTATCCTAGTGCTGATGCTAACCCTAACCCTAACTCTAACACTATCTTAGGGCTGAGGCTAACCCTAACCCTAACACTATCCTACGGCTGATGCTAACCCTAACCCTAACCCTAACACTATCCTAAGGCTGATGCTAACCCTAACACTAACACTATCCTAGGGCTGATGCTAACCCTAACCCTAACCCTAACACTATCCTAGTGCTGATGCTAACCCTAACCCTAACTCTAACACTATCTTAGGGCTGAGGCTAACCCTAACCCTAACACTATCCTACGGCTGATGCTAACCCTAACCCTAACCCTAACACTATCCTAAGGCTGATGCTAACCCTAACACTAACACTATCCTAGGCCTTTTGCTAACCCTACCCTAACCCTAACACTATCCTAGGGCTGATGCTAACCCTAACCCTAATACTATCCTAGGGCTGATGCTAACCCTAACCCGAACCCTAACACTATCCTAGGGCTGATGCTAACCCTAACCCTAACACTATCCTAGGCCTCATGCTAACCCTAAGCCTAACATTTACACTATCCTAGGGCTGATGCTTACCCTAACCCTAACCCTAACACTATCCTAGGTCTGATGCTAACCCTAAACCGAACACTATCCTAGAGCTGAAGCTAACCCTAACCCTAACCCTAACACTATCCTAGGCCTGATGCTAACCCTATCCCTAACCCTAACACTCTCCTAGGGCTGAGGCTAACCCTAACCCGAACACTGTCCTAGGGCTGATGCTAACCCTAACCCTAACCCTAACACTATCCTAGGGTTGATGCTAACCCTAAACCTAACACTATCCTAGGGCTGATGCTAACCCTAACCCTAACACTAACACTATCCTAGGGCTGATGCTAACCCTAACCCTAACACTATCCTAGGGCTGATGCTAACCCTAACCCTAACCCTAACACTATCCTAGGGTTGATGCTAACCCTAACTCTAACCCTAACACTATCCTAGAGCTAATGCTAACGGTAACCCTAACCCTAACCCTAACCCTAATACTATCCTAGGGCTGATGCTAACCCTAACCCTAATAATATCCTAGGGCTGATGCTAACCCTAACCCTAACCCTAACACTATCCTAGGGCTGATGCTAACCCTAACCCTAACACTATCCTAGGCCTGATGCTAACCCTAAGCCTAACCCTAACACTATCCTAGGGCTGATGCTAACCCTAACCCTAACACTATCCTAGGGCTGATGCTAACCCTAACCCTAACCCTAACACTCTCCTAGGGCTGATGCTAACCCTAACCATAACACTATCCTAGGCCTGATGCTAACCCTAACCATAACACTATCCTAGGCCTGATGATAATCCTAACCCTAACCCTAACACTATCCTAGGCCTGATGCTAACCCTATCCCTAACGCTAACACTCTCCTAGGGCTGAGGCTAACCCTAACCCGAACACTGTCCTAGGGCTGATGCTAACCCTAACCCTAACCCTAACACTATCCTAGGGTTGATGCTAACCCTAACCCTAACACTATCCTAGGGCTGATGCTAACCCTAACCCTAACCCTAACACTATCCTAGGGCTGATGCTAACCCTAACCCTAACACTATCCTAGGGCTGATGCTAACCCTAACCCTAACCCTAACACTATCCTAGGGTTGATGCTAACCCTAACTCTAACCCTAACACTATCCTAGAGCTGATGCTAACGTTAACCCTAACCCTAACCCTAACCCTAATACTATCCTAGGGCTGATGCTAACCCTAACCCTAATAATATCCTAGGGCTGATGCTAACCCTAACCCTAACCCTAACACTATCCTAGGGCTGATGCTAACCCTAACCCTAACCCTAACACTAACCTAGTGCTGATTCTAACCGTAACACTAACACTATCCTAGGCCTGATGCTAACCCTAACACTTACCCTAACACTATCCTAGGGCTGATGCTAACCCTAACACTAACACTATCCTAGGCCTGATGCTAACCCTAACCCTAACACTTACACTATCCTAGGGCTGATGCTTACCCTAACCCTAACCCTAACACTATCCTAGGTCTGATGCTAACCCTAAACCTAACACTATCCTAGGGCTGATGCTAACCCTAACCCTAACCCTAACACTCTCCTAGGGCTGATGCTAACCCTAACCATAACACTATCCTAGGCCTGATGCTAACCCTAACACTAACACTATCCTAGGCCTGATGATAATCCTAACCCTAACCCTAACACTATCCTAGGCCTGATGCTAACCCTATCCCTAACGCTAACACTCTCCTAGGGCTGAGGCTAACCCTAACCCGAACACTATCCTAGGGCTGATGGTAACCCTAAGCCTAACACTATCCTAGGGCTGATGCTAACCCTAACCCTAACCCTAACACTCTCCTAGGGCTGATGCTAACCCTAACCATAACACTATCCTAGGCCTGATGCTAACCCTAACCCTAACACTATCGTAGGCCTGATGATAACCCTAACCCTAACCCTAACACTATCCTAGGCCTGATGCTAACCCTATCCCTAACCCTAACACTCTCCTAGGGCTGAGGCTAACCCTAACCCTAACACTATCCTAGGGCTGATGCTAACCCTAACCCTAACCCTAACACTATCCTAGGGTTGATGCTAACCCTAACCCTAACACTATCCTAGGGCTGATGCTAACCCTAACCCTAACCCTAACACTATCCTAGGGCTGATGCTAACCCTAACCCTAACACTATCCTAGGGCTGATGCTAACGCTAACCCTAACCCTAACACTATCCTAGGGTTGATGCTAACCCTAACCCTAACCCTAACACTATCCTAGAGCTGATGCTAACGCTAACCCTAACCCTAACCCTAACCCTAATACTATCCTAGGGCTGATGATAACCCTAACCCTAACCCTAACACTATCCTAGGGCTGATGCTAACCCTAACACTAACACTATCCTAGGGCTGATGCTAACCCTAACCCTAACCCTAACACTATCCTAGGGCTGATGCTAACCCTAACCCTAACTCTAACACTATCCTAGGGCTGAGGCTAACCCTAACCCTAACACTACCCTACGGCTGATGCTAACCCTAACCCTAACCCTAACGCTATCCTAATGCTGATGCTAACCCTAACACTAACACTATCCTAGGCCTGGTGTTAACCCTAACCTTAACCCTAACACTATCCTAGGCCTGGTGCTAACCCTAACCCTAACCCTAACACTATCCTATGACTGATGCTAACCCTAACCCTAATACTATCCTAGGGCTGATGCTAACCCTAACCCTAACCCTAACACTATCCTAGGGCTGATTCTAACCCTAACCCTAACACTATCCTAGGCCTGGTGCTAACCCTAACCCTAACACTTACACTATCCTAGGGCTGATGCTTACCCTAACCCTATCCCTAACACTATCCTAGGTCTGATGCTAACCCTAAACCTAACACTATCCTAGGGCTGATGCTAACCCTAACCCTAACCCTAACACTCTCCTAGGGCTGATGCTAACCCTAACCATAACACTATCCTAGGCCTGATGCTAACCCTAACCATAACACTATCCTAGGCCTGATGATAATCCTAACCCTAACCCTAACACTATCCTAGGCCTGATGCTAACCCTATCCCTAACGCTAACACTCTCCTAGGGCTGAGGCTAACCCTAACCCGAACACTGTCCTAGGGCTGATGCTAACCCTAACCCTAACCCTAACACTATCCTAGGGTTGATGCTAACCCTAACCCTAACACTATCCTAGGGCTGATGCTAACCCTAACCCTAACCCTAACACTATCCTAGGGCTGATGCTAACCCTAACCCTAACACTATCCTAGGGCTGATGCTAACCCTAACCCTAACCCTAACACTATCCTAGGGTTGATGCTAACCCTAACTCTAACCCTAACACTATCCTAGAGCTGATGCTAACGTTAACCCTAACCCTAACCCTAACCCTAATACTATCCTAGGGCTGATGCTAACCCTAACCCTAATAATATCCTAGGGCTGATGCTAACCCTAACCCTAACCCTAACACTATCCTAGGGCTGATGCTAACCCTAACCCTAACCCTAACACTAACCTAGTGCTGATTCTAACCGTAACACTAACACTATCCTAGGCCTGATGCTAACCCTAACACTTACCCTAACACTATCCTAGGGCTGATGCTAACCCTAACACTAACACTATCCTAGGGCTGATGCTAACCCTAACGCTAACCCTAATACTATCCTTGAACTGATGCTAACCCTAACCCTAACCCTAACACTATCCTAGGCCTGATGATAACCCTAACCCTAACCCTAACACTATCCTAGGGTTTATGTTAACCCTAACCCTAACACTATCCTAGGGCTGATGTAAACCCTAACCCTAACCATAACACTATCCTAGGGCGGATGCTAACCTTAACCCTAACCCTAACACTATCCTAGGGCTGATGCTAACCCTAACACTAACACTATCCTAGGGCTGATGCTAACCCTAACCCTAACCCTAACACTATCCTAGTGCTGATGCTAACCCTAACCCTAACTCTAACACTATCTTAGGGCTGAGGCTAACCCTAACCCTAACACTATCCTACGGCTGATGCTAACCCTAACCCTAACCCTAACACTATCCTAAGGCTGATGCTAACCCTAACACTAACACTATCCTAGGGCTGATGCTAACCCTAACCCTAACCCTAACACTATCCTAGTGCTGATGCTAACCCTAACCCTAACTCTAACACTATCTTAGGGCTGAGGCTAACCCTAACCCTAACACTATCCTACGGCTGATGCTAACCCTAACCCTAACCCTAACACTATCCTAAGGCTGATGCTAACCCTAACACTAACACTATCCTAGGCCTGGTGCTAACCCTACCCTAACCCTAACACTATCCTAGGGCTGATGCTAACCCTAACCCTAATACTATCCTAGGGCTGATGCTAACCCTAACCCGAACCCTAACACTATCCTAGGGCTGATGCTAACCCTAACCCTAACACTATCCTAGGCCTCATGCTAACCCTAAGCCTAACATTTACACTATCCTAGGGCTGATGCTTACCCTAACCCTAACCCTAACACTATCCTAGGTCTGATGCTAACCCTAAACCGAACACTATCCTAGAGCTGAAGCTAACCCTAACCCTAACCCTAACACTATCCTAGGCCTGATGCTAACCCTATCCCTAACCCTAACACTCTCCTAGGGCTGAGGCTAACCCTAACCCGAACACTGTCCTAGGGCTGATGCTAACCCTAACCCTAACCCTAACACTATCCTAGGGTTGATGCTAACCCTAACCCTAACACTATCCTAGGGCTGATGCTAACCCTAACCCTAACACTAACACTATCCTAGGGCTGATGCTAACCCTAACCCTAACACTATCCTAGGGCTGATGCTAACCCTAACCCTAACCCTAACACTATCCTAGGGTTGATGCTAACCCTAACTCTAACCCTAACACTATCCTAGAGCTAATGCTAACGGTAACCCTAACCCTAACCCTAACCCTAATACTATCCTAGGGCTGATGCTAACCCTAACCCTAATAATATCCTAGGGCTGATGCTAACCCTAACCCTAACCCTAACACTATCCTAGGGCTGATGCTAACCCTAACCCTAACCCTAACACTATCCTAGGGCTGATGCTAACCCTTACCCTAACCCTAACACTATCCTAGGGCTGATGCTAACCCTAACCCTAAACCTAACACTATCCTAGGGCTGATGCTAACCCTAACCCTAACCCTAACACTAACCTAGGGCTGATTCTAACCGTAACCCTAACACTATCCTAGGCCTGATGCTAACCCTAACACTTACCCTAACACTATCCTAGGGCTGATGCTAACCCTAACACTAACACTATCCTAGGGCTGATGCTAAACCTAACGCTAACCCTAACACTATCCTTGAACTGATGCTAACCCTAACCCTAACCCTAACACTATCCTAGGCCTGATGATAACCCTAACCCTAACCCTAACACTATCCTAGGGTTTATGTTAACCCTAACCCTAACACTATCCTAGGGCTGATGCAAACCCTAACCCTAACCATAACACTATCCTAGGGCGGATGCTAACCCTAACCCTAACCCTAACACTATCCTAGGGCTGATGCTAACCCTAACACTAACACTATCCTAGGGCTGATGCTAACCCTAACCCTAACCCTAACACTATCCTAGTGCTAATGTTAACCCTAACCCTAACTCTAACACTATCTTAGGGCTGAGGCTAACCCTAACCCTAACACTATCCTACGGCTGATGCTAACCCTAACCCTAACCCTAACACTATCCTAAGGCTGATGCTAACCCTAACACTAAAACTATCCTAGGGCTGATGCTAACCCTAACCCTAACCCTAACACTATCCTAGTGCTGATGCTAACCCTAACCCTATCTCTAACACTATCTTAGGGCTGAGGCTAACCCTAACCCTAACACTATCCTACGGCTGATGCTAACCCTAACCCTAACCCTAACACTATCCTAAGGCTAATGTTAACCCTAACACTAACAGTATCCTAGGCCTGGTGCTAACCCTAACCCTAACCCTAACACTATCCTAGGGCTGATGCTAACCCTAACCCTAATACTATCCTAGGGCTGATGCTAACCCTAACCCGAACCCTAACACTATCCTAGGGCTGATGCTAACCCTAACCCCAACACTATCCTAGGCCTCATGCTAACCCTAACCCTAACATTTACACTATCCTAGGGCTGATGCTTACCCTAACCCTAACCCTAACACTATCCTAGGTCTGATGCTAACCCTAACCCTAACACTAACCTAGGCCTGATGATAACCCTAACCCTAACCCTAACACTATCCTAGGCCTGATGCTAACCATATCCCTAACCCTAACACTCTCCTAGGGCTGAGGCTAACCCTAACCCTAACACTATCCTAGGGCTGATGCTAACCCTAACCCTAACCCTAACACTATCCTAGGGTTGATGCTAACCCTAACCCTAACACTATCCTAGGGCTGATGCTAACCATAACCCTAACACTATCCTAGGGCTGATGCTAACCCTAACCCTAACCCTAACACTATCCTATGGCTGATGCTAACCCTAAGCCTAACACTATCCTAGGGCTGATGCTAACCCTAACCCTAACCCTAACACTATCCTAGGGCTGATGCTAACCCTAACCCTAACACTATCCTAGGGATGATGCTAACCCTAACCCTAACCCTAACACTATCCTAGGGCTGATGCTAACCCTAACCCTAACACTATCCTAGGGCTGATGCTAACCCTAACCCTAACCCTAACACTATCCTAGGGTTGATGCTAACCCTAGCCCTGACCCTAACACTATCCTAGAGCTGATGCTAACGCTAACGCTAACCCTAACCCTAACCCTAATACTATCCTAGGGCTGATGCTAACCCTAACGCTAACCCTAACACTATCCTAGGGCTGATGCTAACCCTAACCCTAACCCTAACACTATCCTAGGGCTGATGCTAACCCTAACCCTAACCCTAACACTATCCTAGGGCTGATGCTAACCCTAACCCTAAACCTAACACTATCCTAGGGCTGATGCTAACCCTAACCCTAACCCTAACACTAACCTAGGGCTGATTCTAACCGTAACCCTAACACTATCCTAGGCCTGATGCTAACCCTAACACTTACCCTAACACTATCCTAGGGCTGATGCTAACCCTAACACTAACACTATCCTAGGGCTGATGCTAACCCTAACGCTAACCCTAACACTATCCTAGGCCTCATGATAACCCTAACCCTAACCCTAACACTATCCTAGGGTTTATGTTAACCCTAACCCTAACACTATCCTAGGGCTGATGCAAACCCTAACCCTAACCATAACACTATCCTAGGGCGGATGCTAACCCTAACCCTAACCCTAACACTATCCTAGGGCTGATGCTAACCCTAACCCTAACACTATCCTAGGGCTGATGCTAACCCTAACCCTAACCCTAACACTATCCTAGGGTTGATGCTAACCCTAGCCCTGACCCTAACACTATCCTAGAGCTGATGCTAACGCTAACGCTAACCCTAACCCTAACCCTAATACTATCCTAGGGCTGATGCTAACCCTAACGCTAACCCTAACACTATCCTAGGGCTGAGGCTAACCCTAACCCTAACACTATCCTACGGCTGATGCTAACCCTAACCCTAACCCTAACGCTATCCTAAGGCTGATGCTAACCCTAACACTAACACTATCCTAGGCCTGGTGTTAACCCTAACCTTAACCCTAACACTATCCTAGGGCTGATGCTAACCCTAACCCTAATACTATCCTAGGGCTGATGCTAACCCTAACCCTAACCCTAACACTATCCTAGGTTTGATGCTAACCCTAAACCTAACACTATCCTAGGGCTGATGCTAACCCTAACCCTAACCCTAACACTCTCCTAGGGCTGATGCTAACCCTAACCAAAACACTATCCTAGGCCTGATGCTAACCCTAACCATAACACTATCCTAGGCCTGATGATAATCCTAACCCTAACCCTAACACTATCCTAGGCCTGATGCTAACCCTATCCCTAACCCTAACACTCTCCTAGGGCTAAGGCTAACCCTAACCCCAACACTGTCCTAGGGCTGATGCTAACCCTAACCCTAACCCTAACACTATCCTAGGGTTGATGCTAACCCTAACCCTATCACTATCCTAGGGCTGATGCTAACCCTAACCCTAACCCTAACACTATCCTAGGGCTGATGCTAACCCTAACCCTAACACTATCCTAGGGCTGATGCTAACCCTAACCCTAACCCTAACACTATCCAAGGGTTGATGCTAACCCTAACTCTAACCCTAACACTATCCTAGAGCTGATGCTAACGGTAACCCTAACCCTAACCCTAACCCTAATACTATCCTAGGGCTGATGCTAACCCTAACCCTAATAATATCCTAGGGCTGATGCTAACCCTAACCCTAACCCTAACACTATCCTAGGGCTGATGCTAACCCTAACCCTAACCCTAACACTATCCTAGGGCTGATGCTAACCCTAACCCTAACCCTAACACTATCCTAGGGCTGATGCTAACCCTAACCCTAAACCTAACACTATCCTAGGGCTGATGCTAACCCTAACCCTAACCCTAACACTAACCTAGGGCTGATTCTAACCGTAACCCTAACACTATCCTAGGCCTGATGCTAACCCTAACACTTACCCTAACACTATCCTAGGGCTGATGCTAACCCTAACACTAACACTATCCTAGGGCTGATGCTAACCCTAACGCTAACCCTAACACTATCCTAGGCCTCATGATAACCCTAACCCTAACCCTAACACTATCCTAGGGTTTATGTTAACCCTAACCCTAACACTATCCTAGGGCTGATGCAAACCCTAACCCTAACCATAACACTATCCTAGGGCGGATGCTAACCCTAACCCTAACCCTAACACTATCCTAGGGCTGATGCTAACCCTAACCCTAACACTATCCTAGGGCTGATGCTAACCCTAACCCTAACCCTAACACTATCCTAGGGTTGATGCTAACCCTAGCCCTGACCCTAACACTATCCTAGAGCTGATGCTAACGCTAACGCTAACCCTAACCCTAACCCTAATACTATCCTAGGGCTGATGCTAACCCTAACGCTAACCCTAACACTATCCTAGGGCTGAGGCTAACCCTAACCCTAACACTATCCTACGGCTGATGCTAACCCTAACCCTAACCCTAACGCTATCCTAAGGCTGATGCTAACCCTAACACTAACACTATCCTAGGCCTGGTGTTAACCCTAACCTTAACCCTAACACTATCCTAGGGCTGATGCTAACCCTAACCCTAATACTATCCTAGGGCTGATGCTAACCCTAACCCTAACCCTAACACTATCCTAGGTTTGATGCTAACCCTAAACCTAACACTATCCTAGGGCTGATGCTAACCCTAACCCTAACCCTAACACTCTCCTAGGGCTGATGCTAACCCTAACCAAAACACTATCCTAGGCCTGATGCTAACCCTAACCATAACACTATCCTAGGCCTGATGATAATCCTAACCCTAACCCTAACACTATCCTAGGCCTGATGCTAACCCTATCCCTAACCCTAACACTCTCCTAGGGCTAAGGCTAACCCTAACCCCAACACTGTCCTAGGGCTGATGCTAACCCTAACCCTAACCCTAACACTATCCTAGGGTTGATGCTAACCCTAACCCTAACACTATCCTAGGGCTGATGCTAACCCTAACCCTAACCCTAACACTATCCTAGGGCTGATGCTAACCCTAACCCTAACACTATCCTAGGGCTGATGCTAACCCTAACCCTAACCCAAACACTATCCAAGGGTTGATGCTAACCCTAACTCTAACCCTAACACTATCCTAGAGCTGATGCTAACGGTAACCCTAACCCTAACCCTAACCCTAATACTATCCTAGGGCTGATGCTAACCCTAACCCTAATAATATCCTAGGGCTGATGCTAACCCTAACCCTAACCCTAACACTATCCTAGGGCTGATGCTAACCCTAACCCTAACCCTAACACTATCCTAGGGCTGATGCTAACCCTAACCCTAACCCTAACACTATCCTAGGGCTGATGCTAACCCTAACCCTAAACCTAACACTATCCTAGGGCTGATGCTAACCCTAACCCTAACCCTAACTCTAACCTAGGGCTGATTCTAACCGTAACCCTAACACTATCCTAGGCCTGATGCTAACCCTAACACTTACCCTAACACTATCCTAGGGCTGATGCTAACCCTAACACTAACACTATCCTAGGGCTGATGCTAACCCTAACGCTAACCCTAACTCTATCCTTGAACTGATGCTAACCCTAACCCTAACCCTAACACTATCCTAGGCCTCAGGATAACCCTAACCCTAACCCTAACACTATCCTAGGGTTTATGTTAACCCTAACCCTAACACTATCCTAGGGCTGATGCAAACCCTAACCCTAACCATAACACTATCCTAGGGCGGATGCTAACCCTAACCCTAACCCTAACACTATCCTAGGGCTGATGCTAACCCTAACCCTAACACTATCCTAGGGCTGATGCTAACCCTAACCCTAACCCTAACACTATCCTAGGGTTGATGCTAACCCTAGCCCTGACACTAACACTATCCTAGAGCTGATGCTAACGCTAACGCTAACCCTAACCCTAACCCTAATACTATCCTAGGGCTGATGCTAACCCTAACGCTAACCCTAACACTATCCTAGGGCTGAGGCTAACCCTAACCCTAACACTATCCTACGGCTGATGCTAACCCTAACCCTAACCCTAACGCTATCCTAAGGCTGATGCTAACCCTAACACTAACACTATCCTAGGCCTGGTGTTAACCCTAACCTTAACCCTAACACTATCCTAGGGCTGATGCTAACCCTAACCCTAATACTATCCTAGGGCTGATGCTAACCCTAACCCTAACCCTAACA
Source organism: Lemur catta (assembly GCF_020740605.2). Lineage (NCBI taxonomy): Eukaryota > Metazoa > Chordata > Mammalia > Primates > Lemuridae > Lemur > Lemur catta. The sequence continues at coordinate 727,382 of NW_025423859.1, read as the reverse complement.
CTATCCTAGGGCTGATTGTAACCCTAACCCTAACACTATCCTAGGCCTGATGCTAACCCTAACCCTAACACTTACACTATCCTAGGGCTGATGCTTACCCTAACCCTAACCCTAACACTATCCTAGGTTTGATGTTAACCCTAAACCTAACACTATCCTAGGGCTGATGCTAACCCTAACCCTAACCCTAAAACTCTCCTAGGGCTGATGCTAACCCTAACCATAACACTATCCTAGGCCTGATGCTGACCCTAACCATAACACTATCCTAGGCCTGATGATAATCCTAACCCTAACCCTAACACTATCCTAGGCCTGATGCTAACCCTATCCCTAACCCTAACACTCTCCTAGGGCTAAGGCTAACCCTAACCCCAACACTGTCCTAGGGCTGATGCTAACCCTAACCCTAACCCTAACACTATCCTAGGGTTGATGCTAACCCTAACCCTAACACTATCCTAGGGCTGATGCTAACCCTAACCCTAACCCTAACACTATCCTAGGGCTGATGCTAACCCTAACCCTAACACTATCCTAGGGCTGATGCTAACCCTAACCCTAACCCTAACACTATCCAAGGGTTGATGCTAACCCTAACTCTAACCCTAACACTATCCTAGAGCTGATGCTAACGGTAACCCTAACCCTAACCCTAACCCTAATACTATCCTAGGGCTGATGCTAACCCTAACCCTAATAATATCCTAGGGCTGATGCTAACCCTAACCCTAACCCTAACACTATCCTAGGGCTGATGCTAACCCTAACCCTAACCCTAACACTATCCTAGGGCTGATGCTAACCCTAACCCTAACCCTAACACTATCCTAGGGCTGATGCTAACCCTAACCCTAAACCTAACACTATCCTAGGGCTGATGCTAACCCTAACCCTAACCCTAACACTAACCTAGGGCTGATTCTAACCGTAACCCTAACACTATCCTAGGCCTGATGCTAACCCTAACACTTACCCTAACACTATCCTAGGGCTGATGCTAACCCTAACACTAACACTATCCTAGGGCTGATGCTAACCCTAACGCTAACCCTAACACTATCCTTGAACTGATGCTAACCCTAACCCTAACCCTAACACTATCCTAGGCCTCATGATAACCCTAACCCTAACCCTAACACTATCCTAGGGTTTATGTTAACCCTAACCCTAACACTATCCTAGGGCTGATGCAAACCCTAACCCTAACCATAACACTATCCTAGGGCGGATGCTAACCCTAACCCTAACCCTAACACTATCCTAGGGCTGATGCTAACCCTAACACTAACACTATCCTAGGGCTGATGCTAACCCTAACCCTAACCCTAACACTATCCTAGTGCTGATGCTAACCCTAACCCTAACTCTAACACTATCTTAGGGCTGAGGCTAACCCTAACCCTAACACTATCCTACGGCTGATGCTAACCCTAACCCTAACCCTAACACTATCCTAAGGCTGATGCTAACCCTAACACTAACACTATCCTAGGCCTGGTGCTAACCCTAACCCTAACCCTAACACTATCCTAGGGCTGATGCTAACCCTAACCCTAATACTATCCTAGGGCTGATGCTAACCCTAACCCGAACCCTAACACTATCCTAGGGCTGATGCTAACCCTAACCCTAACACTATCCTAGGCCTCATGCTAACCCTAACCCTAACATTTACACTATCCTAGGGCTGATGCTTACCCTAACCCTAACCCTAACACTATCCTAGGTCTGATGCTAACCCTAAACCGAACACTATCCTAGAGCTGATGCTAACCCTAACCCTAACCCTAACACTATCCTAGGGCTGATGTTAACCCTAACCCTAACACTATCCTAGGCCTGATGCTAACCCTAACCCTAACACTAACCTAGGCCTGATGATAACCCTAACCCTAACCCTAACACTATCCTAGGCCTGATGCTAACCATATCCCTAACCCTAACACTCTCCTAGGGCTGAGGCTAACCCTAACCCTAACACTATCCTAGGGCTGATGCTAACCCTAACCCTAACACTAACACTATCCTAGGGCTGATGCTAACCCTAACCCTAACACTATCCTAGGGCTGATGCTAACCCTAACCCTAACCCTAACACTATCCTAGGGCTGATGCTAACCCTAACCCTAACACTATCCTAGGGCTGATGCTAACCCTAACCCTAACCCTAACACTATCCTAGGGTTGATGCTAACCCTAGCCCTGACCCTAACACTATCCTAGAGCTGATGCTAACGCTAACCCTAACCCTAACCCTAACCCTAATACTATCCTAGGGCTGATGCTAACCCTAACGCTAACCCTAACACTATCCTAGGGCTGATGCTAACCATAACACTAACACTATCCTAGGGCTGATGCTAACCCTAACCCTAACCCTAACACTATCCTAGGGCTGATGCTAACCCTAACCCTAACTCTAACACTATCCTAGGGCGGAGGCTAACCCTAACCCTAACACTATACTACGGCTGATGCTAACCCTTACCCTAACCCTAACGCTATCCTAAGGCTGATGCTAACCCTAACACTAACACTATCCTATGCCTGGTGTTAACCCTAACCTTAACCCTAACACTATCCTAGGGCTGATGCTAACCCTAACCCTAATAATATCCTAGGGCTGATGCTAACCCTAACCCTAACCCTAACACTATCCTAGGGCTGATGCTAACCCTAATCCTAACCCTAACACTATCCTAGGGCTGATGCTAACCCTAACCCTAACTCTAACACTATCCTAGGGCTGATGATAACCCTAACCCTAACAATATCCTAGGCCTGATGATATCCCTAACCCTAATCGTAACACTATCCTAGGGCTGATGCTAACCCTAACCCTAACCCTAACACTATCCTAGGCATGATCCTAACCCTAACACTTACCCTAACACTATCCTAGGGCTGATGCTAAACCTAACCATAACCCTAACACTATCCTAGGGCTGAGACTAACCCTAACCCTAACACTATCCTAGGGCTGATGCTACCCCTAACGGTAACCCAAACACTATCCTAGGGTTGATGCTAACCCTAACACTAACACTATCCTAGGGCTGATGCTAACCCTAACCCTAACCCTAACACTATCCTAGGGCTGATGCTAACCCTGACCCTAACACTGTCCTAGGCCTGATGCTAACCCTAACCCTAACCCTAACACTATCCTAGGGCTGATGCTAACCCTAACCCTAACCCTGACACTATCCTAGAGCTGATGCTAAAACTAACCCTAACCCTAACACTATCCTAGGCCTGATTCTAACCCTAACACTAACACTATCCTAGGGCTGATGCTAAACCTAACCATAACCCTAACACTATCCTAGGAGTGATGCTAACCCTAACCCTAACCCTAACACTATCCTAGGGCTGATCCTAACCCTAACCCTAACCCTAACACTATCCTAGGGCGGATGCTAACCCTCAACCTAACCCTAACACTATCCTAGGGCTGATGCTAACCCTAACACTAACACTATCCTTGGGCTGATGCTAACCCTAACCCTAACCCTAACGCTATACTAGGGCTGATGGTAACCCTAACCCTAACTCTAACACTATCTTAGGGCTGAGGCTAACCCTAAACCTAACACTATCCTACGGCTGATGCTAACCCTAACCCTAACCCTAAGACTATCCTAGGGCTGATGCTAACCCTAACCCTAACACTATCCTAGGCCTGATGCTAACCCTAAGCCTAACCCTAACACTATCCTAGGGCTGATGCTAACCCTAACCCTAACACTATCCTAGGGCTGATGCTAACCCTAACCCTAACCCTAACACTATCCTAGGGCTGATGCTAACCCTAACCCTAACCCTAACACCATCCTAGGGCTGAAGCTAACCCTAACCCTAACACTATCCTAGGGCTGATGCTAACCCTAACCCTAACACTATCCTAGGGCTGATGCTAACCCTAACGCTAACCCTAACACTATCCTTGAACTGATGCTAACCCTAACCCTAACCCTAACACTATCCTAGGCCTGATGATAACCCTAACCCTAACCCTAACACTATCCTAGGGTTTATGTTAACCCTAACACGAACACTATCCTAGGGCTGATGCTAACCCTAACCCTAACCCTAACACTATCCTAGACTGATGCTTACCCTAACCCTAACACTATCCTAGGCCTGATGATAACCCTAACCCTAACCCTAACACTATCCTAGGGCTGATGCTAACCCTAACCCTAACACTATCCTAGGGCTGATGCTAACCCTAACCCTAACCCTAACACTATCCTAGGGCTGATGCTAACCCTAACGCTAACCCTAACAATATCCTTGAACTGATGCTAACCCTAACCCTAACCCTAACACTATCCTAGGCCTGATGATAACCCTAACCCTAACCCTAACACTATCCTGGGGTTTATGTTAACCCTAACGCTAACACTATCCTAGGGCTGATGCTAACCCTAACCCTAACCCTAACACTATCCTAGGGCGGATGCTAACCCTATCCCTAACCCTAACACTATCCTAGGGCTGATGCTAACCCTAACACTAACACTATCCTAGGGCTGATGCTAACCCTAACCCTAAACCTAACACTATCCTAGGGCTGATGCTAACCCTAACCCTAATACTATCCTAGGGCTGATGCTAACCCTAACCCTAACCCTAACACTATCCTAGGGATGACGCTAACCCTAACCCTAACCCTAACACTATCCTAGGGCTGATGCTAACCCTAACACTAACACTATCCTAGGCCTTATGCTAACCCTAACCCTAACACTTACACTATCCTAGGGCTGATGCTAACCCTAACCCTAACCCTAACACTATCCTAGGGCTGACGCTAACCCTAACCCTAACCCTAACACTATCCTAGGGCTGATGCTAACCCTAACACTAACACTATCCTAGGCCTTATGCTAACCCTAACCCTAACACTTACACTATCCTAGGGCTGATGCTAACCCTAACCCTAACCCTAACACTATCCTAGGGCTGATGTTAACCCTAACCCTAACACTATCCTAGGGCTGATGCTAACCCTAACCCTAACCCTAACACTCTCCTAGGGCTGATGCTAACCCTAACCCTAACACTATTCTAGGCCTGATGCTAACACTAACCCTAACACTATCCTAGGGCTGATGCTAACCCTAACCCTAACACTAACACTATCCTAGGCCTGATGCTAACCCTATCCCTAACCCTAACACTCTCCTAGGACTGAGGCTAACCCTAACCCTAACACTATCCTAGGGCTGATGCTAACCCTAACCCTAACCCTAACACTATCCTAGGGTTGATGCTAACCCTAACCCTAACACTATCCTAGGGCTGATGCTAACCCTAACCCTAACACTATCCTAGGGCTGATCTAACCCTAACCCTAACCCTAACACTATCCTAGGGCTGATGCTAACCCTAACACTAACACTATCCTAGGGCTGATGCTAACCCTAACCCTAACCCTAACACTATCCTAGGGCTGATGCTAACCCTAACCCTAACCCTAACACTATCCTAGAGCTGATGCTAACGCTAACCCTAACCCTAACCCTAACCCTAATACTATCCTAGGGCTGATGCTAACCCTAACCCTAACCCTAACACTATCCTAGGGCTGATACTAACCCTAACCCTAACTATAACACTATCCTAGGGCTGAGGCTAACCCTAACCCTAACACTATCCTAAGGCTGAAGCTAACCCTAACACAAACACTATCCTTGGCCTGGTGCTAACCCTAACCCTAACAATAACACTATCCTAGGGCTGATGCTAACCCTAACCATAATAATATCCGAGGGCTGATGCTAACCCTAACCCTAACCCTAACACTATCCTAGGGCTGATGCTAACCCTAACCCTAACCCTAACACTATCCTAGGGCTGATGCTAACCCTAACCCTAACTCTAACACTATCCTAGGGCTGATGCTAACCCTAACCCTAACAATATCCTAGGCCTGATGATATCCATAACCCTAAACCTAACACTATCCTAGGGCTGATGCTAACCCTAACCCTAACCCTAACACTATCCTAGGGCTGATTCTAACCGTAACCCTAACACTATCCTAGGCCTGATGCTAACCCTAACCCTTACCCTAACACTATCCTAGTGCTGATGCTAAACCTAACACTAACCCTAACACTATCTTAGGGCTGATGCTAACACTAACACTAACCCTAACACTATCCTAGGGCTGATGCTAACCCTAACCCTAACACTCTCTTAGGGCTGATGCTAACCATAACCCTAACACTATCCTAGGGCTGATGCTAACCCTACCCCTAACCCTAACACTATCCTATGGCTGATGCTAACCCTAAGCCTAACACTATCCTAGGGCTGATGCTAACCCTAACCCTAACCCTAACACTATCCTAGGGCTGATGCTAACCCTAACCCTAACACTATCCTAGGGCTGATGCTAACCCTAACCCTAACCCTAACACTATCCTAGGGCTGATGCTAACCCTAACCCTAACACTATCCTAGGGCTGATGCTAACCCTAACCCTAACCCTAACACTATCCTAGGGCTGATGCTAACCCTAACGCTAACCCTAACACTATCCTTGAACTGATGCTAACCCTAACCCTAACCCTAACACTATCCTAGGCCTGATGATAACCCTAACCCTAACCCTAACACTATCCTAGGGTTTATGTTAACCCTAACACGAACACTATCCTAGGGCTGATGCTAACCCTAACCCTAACCCTAACACTATCCTAGGGCTGATGCTAACCCTAACACTAACACTATCCTAGGGCTGATGCTAACCCTAACCCTAAACCTAACACTATCCTAGGGCTGATGCTAACCCTAAACCTAATACTATCCTAGGGCTGATGCTAACCCTAACCCTAACCCTAACACTATCCTAGGGATGACGCTAACCCTAACCCTAACCCTAACACTATCCTAGGGCTGATGCAAACCCTAACACTAACACTATCCTAGGCCTTATGCTAACCCTAACCCTAACACTTACACTATCCTAGGGCTGATGCTAACCCTAACCCTAACCCTAACACTATCCTAGGGCTGATGTTAACCCTAACCCTAACACTATCCTAGGGCTGATGCTAACCCTAACCCTAACCCTAACACTCTCCTAGGGCTGATGCTAACCCTAACCCTAACACTATTCTAGGCCTGATGCTAACCCTAACCCTAACACTATCCTAGGGCTGATGCTAACGCTAACCCTAACACTAACACTATCCTAGGCCTGATGCTAACCCTATCCCTAACCCTAACACTCTCCTAGGACTGAGGCTAACCCTAACCCTAACACTATCCTAGGGCTGATGCTAACCCTAACCCTAACCCTAACACTATCCTAGGGTTGATGCTAACCCTAACCCTAACACTATCCTAGGGCTGATGCTAACCCTAACCCTAACCCTAACACTATCCTAGGGCTGATGCTAACCCTAACCCTAACACTATCCTAGGGCTGATCTAACCCTAACCCTAACCCTAACACTATCCTAGGGCTGATGCTAACCCTAACACTAACACTATCCTAGGGCTGATGCTAACCCTAACCCTAACCCTAACACTATCCTAGGGCTGATGCTAACCCTAACCCTAACCCTAACACTATCCTAGAGCTGATGCTAACGCTAACCCTAACCCTAACCCTAACCCTAATACTATCCTAGGGCTGATGCTAACCCTAACCCTAACCCTAACACTATCCTAGGGCTGATACTAACCCTAACCCTAACTCTAACACTATCCTAGGGCTGAGGCTAACCCTAACCCTAACACTATCCTAAGGCTGAAGGTAACCCTAACACAAACACTATCCTTGGCCTGGTGCTGACCCTAACCCTAACAATAACACTATCCTAGGGCTGATGCTAACCCTAACCATAATAATATCCGAGGGCTGATGCTAACCCTAACCCTAACTCTAACACTATCCTTGGGCTGATGCTAACCCTAACCCTAACCCTAACACTATCCTAGGGCTGATGCTAACCCTAACCCTAACTCTAACACTATCCTAGGGCTGATGCTAACCCTAACCCTAACAATATCCTAGGCCTGATGATATCCATAACCCTAAACCTAACACTATCCTAGGGCTGATGCTAACCCTAACCCTAACCCTAACACTATCCTAGGGATGATTCTAACCGTAACCCTAACACTATCCTAGGCCTGATGCTAACCCTAACCCTTACCCTAACACTATCCTCGTGCTGATGCTAAACCTAACACTAACCCTAACACTATCTTAGGGCTGATGCTAACCCTAACACTAACCCTAACACTATCCTAGGGCTGATGCTAACCCTAACCCTAACACTCTCCTAGGGCTGATGCTAACCATAACCCTAACACTATCCTAGGGCTGATGCTAACCCTACCCCTAACCCTAACACTATCCTATGGCTGATGCTAACCCTAAGCCTAACACTATCCTAGGGCTGATGCTAACCCTAACCCTAACCCTAACACTATCCTAGGGCTGATGCTAACCCTAACCCTAACACTATCCTAGGGCTGATGATAACCCTAACCCTAACCCTAACACTATCCTAGGGCTGATGCTAACCCTAACCCTAACACTATCCTAGGGCTGATGCTAACCATAACCCTAACCCTAACATTATCCTAGGGTTGATGCTAACCCTAGCCCTGACCCTAACACTATCCTAGAGCTGATGCTAACGCTAACCCTAACCCTAACCCTAACCCTAATACTATCCTAGGGCTGATGCTAACCCTAACGCTAACCGTAACACTATCCTAGGGCTGATGCTAACCATAACACTAACACTATCCTGGGCTGATGCTAACCCTAACCCTAACCCTAACACTATCCTAGGGCTGATGCTCACCCTAACCCTAACTCTAACACTATCCTAGGGGGGAGGCTAACCCTAACCCTAACACTATACTACGGCTGATGCTAACCCTAACCCTAACACTAACGCTATCCTAAGGCTGATGCTAACCCTAACACTAACACTATCCTATGCCTGGTGTTAACCCTAACCTTAACCCTAACACTACCCTAGGGCTGATGCTAACCCTAACCCTAATAATATCCTAGGGCTGATGCTAACCCTAACCCTAACCCTAACACTATCCTAGGGCTGATGCTAACCCTAACCCTAACCCTAACACTATCCTAGGGCTGATGTTAACCCTAACCCTAACTCTAACACTATCCTAGGGCTGATGATAACCCTAACCCTAACAGTATCCTAGGCCTGATGATATCGCTAACCCTAAACCTAACACTATCCTAGGGCTAATGCTAACCCTAACCCTAACCCTAACACTATCCTAGGCCTAATCCTAACCCTAACACTTACCCTAACACTATCCTAGGGCTGATGCTAAACCTAACCATAACCCTAACACTATCCTAGGGCTGAGGCTAACCCTAACCCTAACACTATCCTAGGGCTGATGCTACCCCTAACCGTAACCCAAACACTATCCTAGGGTTGATGCTAACCCTAACCCTAACACTATCCTAGGGCTGATGCTAACCCTAACCCTAACCCTAACACTATCCTAGGGCGGATGGTAACCCTAACCCTAACCCTAACACTATCCTAGGGCTGATTCTAACCGTAACCCTAACACTATCCTAGGCCTGATGCTAACGCTAACCCTTACCCTAACACTATCCTAGTGCTGATGCTAAACATAACACTAACCCTAACACTATCCTAGGGCTGATGCTAACCCTAACACTAACCCTAACACTATCCTAGGGCTGATGCTAACCCTAACCCTAACACTCTCCTAGGCCTGATGCTAACCCTAACCCTAACACTATCCTAGGGCTGATGCTAACCCTAACCCTCACCCTAACACTATCCTAGGCCTGATGCTAACCCTATCCCTAACCCTAACACTCTCCTAGGGCTGAGGCTAACCCTAACCCTAACACTATCCTAGGGCTGATGCTAACCCTAACCCTAACCCAAACACTATCCTAGGGTTGATGCTAACCCTGACCCTAACATTCTCCTAGGGCTGATGCTAACCCTAAGCCTAACCCTAACACTATCCTAGGGCTGATGCTAACCCTAACCCTAACACTATCCTAGGCCTAATGCTAACCCTTTTCCTAACACTTACACTATCCTAGGGCTAATGCTAACCCTAACCCTAACCTTAACACTATCCTAGGTCTGATGCTAACCCTAAACCCAGCACTATCCTAGGGCTGATGCTAACCCTAACCCTAACCCTAACACTATCCTTGGGCTGATGTTAACCCTAACCCTAACACTCTCCTAGGGCTGATGCTAACCGTAACCCTAAGCCTAACACTCTCCTAGGGCTGATGCTAACCCTAACCCTAACACTATCCTAGGCCTAATGCTAACCCTTACCCTAACACTATCCTAGGGCTAATGCTAACCCTAACCCTAACCCAAACACTATCCTAGGGTTGATGCTAACCCTAACCCTAACACTAACCTAGGGCTGATGCTAACCCTAACCCTAATCCTAACACTATCCTAGGGCTGATGCTAACCCTAACCCTAACACTATCCTAGGGCTGATGCTAACCCTAACGCTAACCCTAACAATATCCTTGAACTGATGCTAACCCTAACCCTAACCCTAACACTATCCTAGGCCTGATGATTACCCTAATCCTAACCCTAACACTATCCTAGGGTTTATGTTAACCCTAACCCTAACACTATCCTAGGGCTGATGCTAACCCTAACCCTAAGTCTAACAATATCCTAGGGCGGATGCTAACCCTAACCCTAAGCCTAACACTATCCTAGGGCTGATGCTAACCCTAACACTAACACTATCCTAGGGCTGATGCTAAACCTAACCATAACCCTTACACTATCCTAGGGCTGATGCTAACCCTAAACCTAACCCTAAAACTATCCTAAGGCTGATGCTAACCCTAACACTAACACTATCCTAGGCCTGGTGCTAACCCTAATAATAACCCTAACACTATTCTAGGGCTGATGCTAACCCTAACCCTAACACTATCCTAGGCCTGATGCTAACCCTAAGCCTAACCCTAACACTAACCTAGGGCTGATGCTAACCCTAACCCTAACACTATCCTAGGGCTGATGCTAACCCTAACCCAAACCCTAACACTATCCTAGGGCTGATGCTAACCCTAACCCTAACCCTAACACCATCCTAGGGCTGAAGCTAACCCTAACCCTAACACTATCCTAGGGCTGATGCTAACCCTAACCCTAACCCTAACACTATCCTAGGGCTGATGCTAACCCTAACGCTAACCCTAACACTATCCTTGAACTGATGCTAACCCTAACCCTAACCCTAACACTATCCTAGGCCTGATGATAACCCTAACCCTAACCCTAACACTATCCTAGGGTTTATGTTAACCCTAACCCGAACACTATCCTAGGGCTGATGCTAACCCTAACCCTAACCCTAACACTATCCTAGACTGATGCTAACCCTAACCCTGACACTATCCTAGGCCTGATGATAACCCTAACCCTAACCCTAACACTATCCTAGGGCTGATGCTAACCCTAACCCTAACACTATCCTAGGGCTGATGCTAACCCTAACCCTAACCCTAACACTATCCTAGGGCTGATGCTAACCCTAACGCTAACCCTAACAATATCCTTGAACTGATGCTAACCCTAACCCTAACCCTAACACTATCCTAGGCCTGATGATAACCCTAACCCTAACCCTAACACTATCCTAGGGTTTATGTTAACCCTAACGCTAACACTATCCTAGGGCTGATGCTAACCCTAACCCTAACCCTAACACTATCCTAGGGCGGATGCTAACCCTAACCCTAACCCTAACACTATCCTAGGGCTGATGCTAACCCTAACACTAACACTATCCTAGGGCTGATGCTAACCCTAACCCTAACCCTAACACTATCCTAGGGCTGATGCTAACCCTAACCCTAATACTATCCTAGGGCTGATGCTAACCCTAACCCTAACCCTAACACTATCCTAGGGCTGACGCTAACCCTAACCCTAACCCTAACACTATCCTAGGGCTGATGCTAACCCTAACACTAACACTATCCTAGGCCTTATGCTAACCCTAACCGTAGCACTTACACTATCCTAGGGCTGATGCTAACCCTAACAAAACCCTAACACTATCATAGGGCTGATGTTAACCCTAACCCTAACACTCTCCTAGGGCTGATGCTAACCCTAACCCTAACACTATTCTAGGCCTGATGCTAACCCTAACCCTAACACTATCCTAGGGCTGATGCTAACCCTAACCCTAACCCTAACACTATCCTAGGCCTGATGCTAACCCTATCCCTAACCCTAACACTCTAATAGGACTGAGGCTAACCCTAACACTAACACTATCCTAGGGCTGATGCTAACCCTAACCCTAACCCTAACACTATCCTAGGGTTGATGCTAACCCTAACCCTAACACTATCCTAGGGCTGATGCTAACCCTAACACTAACCCTAACACTATCCTAGGGCTGATGCTAACCCTAACACTAACAGTATCCTAGGGCTGATGCTCACCGTAACCCTAACCCTAACACTATCCTAGAGCTGATGCTAACCCTAACACTAACACTATCCTAGCGCTGATGCTAACCCTAACCCTAACCCTAACACTATCCTAGGGCTGATGCTAACCCTAACCCTAACCCTAACACTATCCTAGAGCTGATGCTAACGCTAACCCTAACCCTAACCCTAACCCTAATACTATCCTAGGGCTGATGCTAACCCTAACCCTAACCCTAACACTATCCTAAGGCTGAAGCTGACCCTAACACTAACTCTATCCTTGGCCTGGTGCTAACCCTAACCCTAACCCTAACACTATCCTAGGGCTGATGCTAACCCTAACCATAATAATATCCGAGGGCTGATGCTAACCCTAACCCTAACCCTAACACTATCCTAGGGCTGATGCTAACCCTAACCCTAACCCTAACACTATCCTAGGGCTGATGCTAACCCTAACCCTATCTCTAACACTATCCTAGGGCTGATGCTAACCCTAACCCTAACAATATCCTAGGCCTGATGATATCCATAACCCTAAACCTAACACTATCCTAGGGCTGATGCTAACCCTAACCCTAACCCTAACACTATCCTAGGGCTGATTCTAACCATATCCCTAACACTATCCTAGGCCTGATGCTAACCCTAACCCTTACCCTAACACTATCCTAGTGCTGATGTTAAACCTAACCATAACCCTAACACTATCCTAGGGCTGATGCTAACCCTAACCCTAACCCTAACACTATCATAAGGCTGATGCTAACCCTAACACTAACACTATCCTAGGCCTGGTGCTAATCCTAATCCTAACCCTAACACTATTCTAGGGCTGATGCTAACCCTAACCCTAATAATATCCTAGGGCTGATGCTAACCCTAACCCTAACCCTAACACTATCCTAGGGCTGATGCTAACCCTAACCCTAACCCTAACACTATCCTAGGGCTGATGCTAACCCTAACACTAACACTATCCTTGGGCTGATGCTAACCCTAACCCTAACCCTAACACTATCCTAGGGCTGATGGTAACCCTAACCCTAACTCTAACACTATCTTAGGGCTGAGGCTAACCCTAACCCTAACACTATCCTACGGCTGATGCTAACCCTAACCCTAACCCTAAGACTATCCTAGGGCTGATGCTAACCCTAACCCTAACACTATCCTCGGCCTGATGCTAACGCTAAGCCTAACTCTAACACTATCCTAGGGCTGATGGTAACCCTAACCCTAACACTATCCTAGGGCTGATGCTAACCCTAACCCTAACCCTAACACTATCCTAGGGCTGATGCTAACCCTAACCCTAACCCTAACACCATCCTAGGGCTGAAGCTAACCCTAACCCTAACACTATCCTAGGGCTGATGCTAACCCTAACCCTAACCCTAACACTATCCTAGGGCTGATGCTAACCCTAACGCTAACCCTAACACTATCCATGAACTGATGCTAACCCTAACCCTAACCCTAACACTATCCTAGGCCTGATGATAACCCTAACCCTAACCCTAACACTATCCTAGGGTTTATGTTAACCCTAACACGAACACTATCCTAGGGCTGATGCTAACCCTAAACCTAACCCTAACACTATCCTAGACTGATGCTAACCCTAACCCTAACACTATCCTAGGGCTGATGATAACCCTAACCCTAACCCTAACACTATCCTAGGCCTGATGCTAACCCTAACCCTAACACTATCCTAGGGCTGATGCTAACCCTAACGCTAACCCTAACAATATCCTTGAACTGATGCTAACCCTAACCATAACCCTAACACTATCCTAGGCCTGATGATAACCCTAACCCTAACCCTAACACTATCCTAGGGTTTATGTTAACCCTAACGCTAACACTATCCTAGGACTGATGCTAACCCTAACCCTAACCCTAACAATATCCTAGGGCGGATGCTAACCCTAACCCTAACCCTAACACTATCCTAGGGCTGATGCTAACCCTAACACTAACACTATCCTAGGGATGATGCTAACCCTAACCCTAAACCTAACACTATCCTAGGGCTGATGCTAACCCTAACCCTAATACTATCCTAGGGCTGATGCTAACCCTAACCCTAACCCTAACACTATCCTAGGGCTGATGCTAACCCTAACACTAACACTATCCTAGGCCTTATGCTAACCCTAACCCTAACACTTACACTATCCTAGGGCTGATGCTAACCCTAACCCTAACCCTAACACTATCCTAGGGCTGATGTTAACCCTAACCCTAACACTATCCTAGGGCTGATGCTAACCCTAACCCTAACCCTAACACTCTCCTAGGGCTGATGCTAACCCTAACCCTAACACTATTCTAGGCCTGATGCTAACCCTAACCCTAACACTATCCTAGGGCTGATGCTAACCCTAACCCTAACCCTAACACTATCCTAGGCCTGATGCTAACCCTATCCCTAACCCTAACACTCTCCTAGGACTGAGGCTAACCCTAACCCTAACACTATCCTAGGGCTGATGCTAACCCTAAACCTAAGCCTAACACTATCCTAGGGTTGATGCTAACCCTAACCCTAACACTATCCTAGGACTGATGCTAACCCTAACCCTAACCCTAACACTATCCTAGGGCTGATGCTAACCCTAACCCTAACACTATCCTAGGGCTGATGCTAAGCCTAACCCTAACCCTAACACTATCCTAGGGATGATGCTAACCCTAACCCTAACACTATCCTAGGGCTGATGCTAACCCTAACCCTAACCCTAACACTATCCTAGGGCTGATGCTAACCCTAACCCTAACTCTAACACTATCCTAGGGCTGATGCTAACCCTAACCCTAACAATATCCTAGGCCTGATGATATCCATAACCCTAAACCTAACACTATCCTAGGGCTGATGCTAACCCTAACCCTAACCCTAACACTATCCTAGGGCTGATTATAACCGTAACCCTAACACTATCCTAGGCCTGATGCTAACCCTAACCCTTACTCTAACACTATCCTAGTGCTGATGCTAAACCTAACACTAAACCTAACACTATCCTAGGGCTGATGCTAACCCTAACACTAACCCTAACACTATCCTAGGGCTGATGCTAACCCTAACCCTAACACTCTCCTAGGCCTGATGCTAACCCTAACCCTAACACTATCCTAGGGCTGATGCTAACCCTAACCCTCACCCTAACACTATCCTAGGCCTGATGCTAACCCTATCCCTAACCCTAACACTCTCCTAGGGCTGAGGCTAACCCTAACCCTAACACTATCCTAGGGCTGATGCTAACCCTAACCCTAACCCAAACACTATCCTAGGGTTGATGCTAACCCTGACCCTAACATTCTCCTAGGGCTGATGCTAACCCTAAGCCTAACCCTAACACTATCCTAGGGCTGATGCTAACCCTAACCCTAACACTATCCTAGGGCTGATGCTAACCCTAACGCTAACCCTAACACTATCCTTGAACTGATGCTAACCCTAACCCTAACCCTAACACTATCCTAGGCCTGATGATAACCCTAACCCTAACCCTAACAATATCCTAGGGTTTATGTTAACCCTAACCCTAACACTATCCTAGGGCTGATGCTAACCCTAACCCTAACCCTAACACTATCCTAGGGCGGATGGTAACCCTAACCCTAACCCTAACACTATCCTAGGGCGGATGCTAACCCTAACCCTAACACTAACACTATCCTAGGGCTGATGCTAACCCTAACACTAACACTATCCTAGGGCTGATGCTATCCCTAACCCTAACCCTAACACTATCCTAGGGCTGATGCTAACCCTAACCCTAACCCTAACACTATCATAAGGCTGATGCTAACCCTAACACTAACACTATCCTAGGCCTGGTGCTAATCCTAATCCTAACCCTAACACTATTCTAGGGCTGATGCTAACCCTAACCCTAATAATATCCTAGGGCTGATGCTAACCCTAACCCTAACCCTAACACTATCCTAGGGCTGATGCTAACCCTAACCCTAACCCTAACACTATCCTAGGGCTGATGCTAACCCTAACACTAACACTATCCTTGGGCTGATGCTAACCCTAACCCTAACCCTAACACTATCCTAGGGCTGATGGTAACCCTAACCCTAACTCTAACACTATCTTAGGGCTGAGGCTAACCCTAACCCTAACACTATCCTACGGCTGATGCTAACCCTAACCCTAACCCTAAGACTATCCTAGGGCTGATGCTAACCCTAACCCTAACACTATCCTCGGCCTGATGCTAACGCTAAGCCTAACTCTAACACTATCCTAGGGCTGATGGTAACCCTAACCCTAACACTATCCTAGGGCTGATGCTAACCCTAACCCTAACCCTAACACTATCCTAGGGCTGATGCTAACCCTAACCCTAACCCTAACACCATCCTAGGGCTGAAGCTAACCCTAACCCTAACACTATCCTAGGGCTGATGCTAACCCTAACCCTAACCCTAACACTATCCTAGGGCTGATGCTAACCCTAACGCTAACCCTAACACTATCCATGAACTGATGCTAACCCTAACCCTAACCCTAACACTATCCTAGGCCTGATGATAACCCTAACCCTAACCCTAACACTATCCTAGGGTTTATGTTAACCCTAACACGAACACTATCCTAGGGCTGATGCTAACCCTAAACCTAACCCTAACACTATCCTAGACTGATGCTAACCCTAACCCTAACACTATCCTAGGGCTGATGATAACCCTAACCCTAACCCTAACACTATCCTAGGCCTGATGCTAACCCTAACCCTAACACTATCCTAGGGCTGATGCTAACCCTAACGCTAACCCTAACAATATCCTTGAACTGATGCTAACCCTAACCATAACCCTAACACTATCCTAGGCCTGATGATAACCCTAACCCTAACCCTAACACTATCCTAGGGTTTATGTTAACCCTAACGCTAACACTATCCTAGGACTGATGCTAACCCTAACCCTAACCCTAACAATATCCTAGGGCGGATGCTAACCCTAACCCTAACCCTAACACTATCCTAGGGCTGATGCTAACCCTAACACTAACACTATCCTAGGGATGATGCTAACCCTAACCCTAAACCTAACACTATCCTAGGGCTGATGCTAACCCTAACCCTAATACTATCCTAGGGCTGATGCTAACCCTAACCCTAACCCTAACACTATCCTAGGGCTGATGCTAACCCTAACACTAACACTATCCTAGGCCTTATGCTAACCCTAACCCTAACACTTACACTATCCTAGGGCTGATGCTAACCCTAACCCTAACCCTAACACTATCCTAGGGCTGATGTTAACCCTAACCCTAACACTATCCTAGGGCTGATGCTAACCCTAACCCTAACCCTAACACTCTCCTAGGGCTGATGCTAACCCTAACCCTAACACTATTCTAGGCCTGATGCTAACCCTAACCCTAACACTATCCTAGGGCTGATGCTAACCCTAACCCTAACCCTAACACTATCCTAGGCCTGATGCTAACCCTATCCCTAACCCTAACACTCTCCTAGGACTGAGGCTAACCCTAACCCTAACACTATCCTAGGGCTGATGCTAACCCTAAACCTAAGCCTAACACTATCCTAGGGTTGATGCTAACCCTAACCCTAACACTATCCTAGGACTGATGCTAACCCTAACCCTAACCCTAACACTATCCTAGGGCTGATGCTAACCCTAACCCTAACACTATCCTAGGGCTGATGCTAAGCCTAACCCTAACCCTAACACTATCCTAGGGATGATGCTAACCCTAACCCTAACACTATCCTAGGGCTGATGCTAACCCTAACCCTAACCCTAACACTATCCTAGGGCTGATGCTAACCCTAACCCTAACTCTAACACTATCCTAGGGCTGATGCTAACCCTAACCCTAACAATATCCTAGGCCTGATGATATCCATAACCCTAAACCTAACACTATCCTAGGGCTGATGCTAACCCTAACCCTAACCCTAACACTATCCTAGGGCTGATTATAACCGTAACCCTAACACTATCCTAGGCCTGATGCTAACCCTAACCCTTACTCTAACACTATCCTAGTGCTGATGCTAAACCTAACACTAACCCTAACACTATCCTAGGGCTGATGCTAACCCTAACCCTCACCCTAACACTATCCTAGGCCTGATGCTAACCCTATCCCTAACCCTAACACTCTCCTAGGGCTGAGGCTAACCCTAACCCTAACACTATCCTAGGGCTGATGCTAACCCTAACCCTAACCCAAACACTATCCTAGGGTTGATGCTAACCCTGACCCTAACATTCTCCTAGGGCTGATGCTAACCCTAAGCCTAACCCTAACACTATCCTAGGGCTGATGCTAACCCTAACCCTAACACTATCCTAGGGCTGATGCTAACCCTAACGCTAACCCTAACACTATCCTTGAACTGATGCTAACCCTAACCCTAACCCTAACACTATCCTAGGCCTGATGATAACCCTAACCCTAACCCTAACAATATCCTAGGGTTTATGTTAACCCTAACCCTAACACTATCCTAGGGCTGATGCTAACCCTAACCCTAACCCTAACACTATCCTAGGGCGGATGGTAACCCTAACCCTAACCCTAACACTATCCTAGGGCGGATGCTAACCCTAACCCTAACACTAACACTATCCTAGGGCTGATGCTAACCCTAACACTAACACTATCCTAGGGCTGATGGTAGCCCTAACCCTAACCCTAACACTATCCTAGGGCTGATGCTATCCCTAACCCTAACCCTAACACTATCCTAGGGCTGATGCTAACCCTAACCCTAACACTATCCTAGGCCTAATGCTAACCCTTTTCCTAACACTTACACTATCCTAGGGCGGATGCTAACCCTAACCCTAACCCTAACACTATCCTAGGGCTGATGCTAACCCTAACACTAACACTATCCTAGGGCTGATGCTAACCCTAACCCTAACACTAACACTATCCTAGGGCTGACGCTAACCCTAACCCTAACCCTAACACTATCCTAGGGCTGATGCTAACCCTAACACTAACACTATCCTAGGCCTTATGCTAACCCTAACCGTAGCACTTACACTATCCTAGGGCTGATGCTAACCCTAACAAAACCCTAACACTATCATAGGGCTGATGTTAACCCTAACCCTAACACTCTCCTAGGGCTGATGCTAACCCTAACCCTAACACTATTCTAGGCCTGATGCTAACCCTAACCCTAACACTATCCTAGGGCTGATGCTAACCCTAACCCTAACCCTAACACTATCCTAGGCCTGATGCTAACCCTATCCCTAACCCTAACACTCTAATAGGACTGAGGCTAACCCTAACACTAACACTATCCTAGGGATGATGCTAACCCTAACCCTAACCCTAACACTATCCTAGGGTTGATGCTAACCCTAACCCTAACACTATCCTAGGGCTGATGCTAACCCTAACACTAACCCTAACACTATCCTAGGGCTGATGCTAACCCTAACACTAACAGTATCCTAGGGCTGATGCTCACCGTAACCCTAACCCTAACACTATCCTAGAGCTGATGCTAACCCTAACACTAACACTATCCTAGGGCTGATGCTAACCCTAACCCTAACCCTAACACTATCCTAGGGCTGATGCTAACCCTAACCCTAACCCTAACACTATCCTAGAGCTGATGCTAACGCTAACCCTAACCCTAACCCTAACCCTAATACTATCCTAGGGCTGATGCTAACCCTAACCCTAACCCTAACACTATCCTAAGGCTGAAGCTGACCCTAACACTAACTCTATCCTTGGCCTGGTGCTAACCCTAACCCTAACCCTAACACTATCCTAGGGCTGATGCTAACCCTAACCATAATAATATCCGAGGGCTGATGCTAACCCTACCCCTAACCCTAACACTATCCTAGGGCTGATGCTAACCCTAACCCTAACCCTAACACTATCCTAGGGCTGATGCTAACCCTAACCCTATCTCTAACACTATCCTAGGGCTGATGCTAACCCTAACCCTAACAATATCCTAGGCCTGATGATATCCATAACCCTAAACCTAACACTATCCTAGGGCTGATGCTAACCCTAACCCTAACCCTAACACTATCCTAGCGCTGATTCTAACCATATCCCTAACACTATCCTAGGCCTGATGCTAACCCTAACCCTTACCCTAACACTATCCTAGTGCTGATGCTAAACCTAACCATAACCCTAACACTATCCTAGGGCTGATGCTAACCCTAACCCTAACCCTAACACTATCCTAAGGCTGATGCTAACCCTAACACTAACACTATCCTAGGCCTGGTGCTAATCCTAATCCTAACCCTAACACTATTCTAGGGCTGATGCTAACCCTAACCCTAATAATATCCTAGGGCTGATGCTAACCCTAACCCTAACCCTAACACTATCCTAGGGCTGATGCTAACCCTAACCCTAACCCTAACACTATCCTAGGGCGGATGCTAACCCTAAACCTAACCCTAACACTATCCTAGGGCTGATGCTAACCCTAACACTAACACTATCCTTGGGCTGATGCTAACCCTAACCCTAACCCTAACACTATCCTAGGGCTGATGGTAACCCTAACCCTAACTCTAACACTATCTTAGGGCTGAGGCTAACCCTAACCCTAACACTATCCTACGGCTGATGCTAACCCTAACCCTAACCCTAAGACTATCCTAGGGCTGATGCTAACCCTAACCCTAACACTATCCTCGGCCTGATGCTAACGCTAAGCATAACTCTAACACTATCCTAGGGCTGATGGTAACCCTAACCCTAACACTATCCTAGGGCTGATGCTAACCCTAACCCTAACCCTAACACTATCCTAGGGCTGATGCTAACCCTAACCCTAACCCTAACACCATCCTAGGGCTGAAGCTAACCCTAACCCTAACACTATCCTAGGGCTGATGCTAACCCTAACCCTAACCCTAACACTATCCTAGGGCTGATGCTAACCCTAACGCTAACCCTAACACTATCCATGAACTGATGCTAACCCTAACCCTAACCCTAACACTATCCTAGGCCTGATGATAACCCTAACCCTAACCCTAACACTATCCTAGGGTTTATGTTAACCCTAACACGAACACTATCCTAGGGCTGATGCTAACCCTAACCCTAACCCTAACACTATCCTAGACTGATGCTAACCCTAACCCTAACACTATCCTAGGGCTGATGATAACCCTAACCCTAACCCTAACACTATCCTAGGCCTGATGCTAACCCTAACCCTAACACTATCCTAGGGCTGATGCTAACCCTAACGCTAACCCTAACAATATCCTTGAACTGATGCTAACCCTAACCATAACCCTAACACTATCCTAGGCCTGATGATAACCCTAACCCTAACCCTAACACTATCCTAGGGTTTATGTTAACCCTAA
Source organism: Lemur catta (assembly GCF_020740605.2). Classification (NCBI taxonomy): domain Eukaryota; kingdom Metazoa; phylum Chordata; class Mammalia; order Primates; family Lemuridae; genus Lemur; species Lemur catta. Next base: position 705,487 of record NW_025423859.1, on the reverse strand, counting down.
CGCTAACACTATCCTAGGACTGATGCTAACCCTAACCCTAACCCTAACAATATCCTAGGGCGGATGCTAACCCTAACCCTAACCCTAACACTATCCTAGGGCTGATGCTAACCCTAACACTAACACTATCCTAGGGCTGATGCTAACCCTAACCCTAAACCTAACACTATCCTAGGGCTGATGCTAACCCTAACCCTAATACTATCCTAGGGCTGATGCTAATCCTAACCCTAACCCTAACACTATCCTAGGGCTGACGCTAACCCTAACCCTAACCCTAACACTATCCTAGGGCTGATGCTAACCCTAACACTAACACTATCCTAGGCCTTATGCTAACCCTAACCCTAACACTTACACTATCCTAGGGCTGATGCTAACCCTAACCCTAACCCTAACACTATCCTAGGGCTGATGTTAACCCTAACCCTAACACTATCCTAGGGCTGATGCTAACCCTAACCCTAACCCTAACACTCTCCTAGGGCTGATGCTAACCCTAACCCTAACACTATTCTAGGCCTGATGCTAACCCTAACCCTAACACTATCCTAGGGCTGATGCTAACCCTAACCCTAACCCTAACACTATCCTAGGCCTGATGCTAACCCTATCCCTAACCCTAACACTCTCCTAGGACTGAGGCTAACCCTAACCCTAACACTATCCTAGGGCTGATGCTAACCCTAACCCTAAGCCTATCACTATCCTAGGGTTGATGCTAACCCTAACCCTAACACTATCCTAGGACTGATGCTAACCCTAACCCTAACCCTAACACTATCCTAGGGCTGATGCTAACCCTAACCCTAACACTATCCTAGGGCTGATGCTAAGCCTAACCCTAACCCTAACACTATCCTAGGGATGATGCTAACCCTAACACTAACACTATCCTAGGGCTGATGCTAACCCTAACCCTAACCCTAACACTATCCTAGGGCTGATGCTAACCCTAACCCTAACCCTAACCCTATCCTAGAGCTTATGCTAACGCTAACCCTAACCCTAACCCTAACCCTAATACTATCCTAGGGCTGATGCTAACCCTAACCCTAACCCTAACACTATCCTAGGGCTGATACTAACCCTAACCCTAACTCTAACACTATCCTAGGGCTGAGGCTAACCCTAACCCTAACACTATCCTAAGGCTGAAGCTAACCCTAACACTAACACTATCCTTGGCCTGGTGCTAACCCTAACCCTAACCCTAACACTATCCTAGGGCTGATGCTAACCCTAACCATAATAATATCCGAGGGCTGTTGCTAACCCTAACCCTAACCCTAACACTATCCTAGGGCTGATGCTAACCCTAACCCTAACCCTAACACTATCCTAGGGCTGATGCTAACCCTAACCCTAACTCTAACACTATCCTAGGGCTGATGCTAACCCTAACCCTAACAATATCCTAGGCCTGATGATATCCATAACCCTAAACCTAACACTATCCTAGGGCTGATGCTAACCCTAACCCTAACCCTAACACTATCCTAGGGCTGATTCTAACCGTAACCCTAACACTATCCTAGGCCTGATGCTAACCCTAACCCTTACTCTAACACTATCCTAGTGCTGATGCTAAACCTAACACTAAACCTAACACTATCCTAGGGCTGATGCTAACCCTAACACTAACCCTAACACTATCCTAGGGCTGATGCTAACCCTAACCTTAACGCTCTCCTAGGCCTGATGCTAACCCTAACCCTAACACTATCCTAGGGCTGATGCTAACCCTAACCCTCACCCTAACACTATCCTAGGCCTGATGCTAACCCTATCCCTAACCCTAACACTCTCCTAGGGCTGAGGCTAACCCTAACCCTAACACTATCCTAGGGCTGATGCTAACCCTAACCCTAACCCAAACACTATCCTAGGGTTGATGCTAACCCTGACCCTAACATTCTCCTAGGGCTGATGCTAACCCTAAGCCTAACCCTAACACTATCCTAGGGCTGATGCTAACCCTAACCCTAACACTATCCTAGGGCTGATGCTAACCCTAACGCTAACCCTAACACTATCCTTGAACTGATGCTAACCCTAACCCTAACCCTAACACTATCCTAGGCCTGATGATAACCCTAACCCTAACCCTAACAATATCCTAGGGTTTATGTTAACCCTAACCCTAACACTATCCTAGGGCTGATGCTAACCCTAACCCTAACCCTAACACTATCCTATGGCGGATGGTAACCCTAACCCTAACCCTAACACTATCCTAGGGCGGATGCTAACCCTAACCCTAACCCTAACACTATCCTAGGGCTGATGCTAACCCTAACACTAACACTATCCTAGGGCTGATGGTAACCCTAACCCTAACCCTAACACTATCCTAGGGCTGATGCTATCCCTAACCCTAACCCTAACACTATCCTAGGGCTGATGCTAACCCTAACCCTAACACTATCCTAGGCCTAATGCTAACCCTTTTCCTAACACTTACACTATCCTAGGGCTAATGCTAACCCTAACCCTAACCTTAACACTATCCTAGGTCTGATGCTAACCCTAAACCCAGCACTATCCTAGGGCTGATGCTAACCCTAACCCTAACCCTAACACTATCCTTGGGCTGATGTTAACCCTAACCCTAACACTCTCCTAGGGCTGATGCTAACCCTAACCCTAAGCCTAACACTCTCCTAGGGCTGATGCTAACCCTAACCCTAACACTATCCTAGGCCTAATGCTAACCCTTACCCTAACACTATCCTAGGGCTAATGCTAACCCTAACCCTAACCCAAACACTATCCTAGGGTTGATGCTAACCCTAACCCTAACACTATCCTAGGGCTGATGCTAACCCTAACCCTAATCCTAACACTATCCTAGGGCTGATGCTAACCCTAACCCTAACACTATCCTACGGCTGATGCTAACCCTAACGCTAACCCTAACAATATCCTTGAACTGATGCTAACCCTAACCCTAACCCTAACACTATCCTAGGCCTGATGATAACCCTAATCCTAACCCTAACACTATCCTAGGGTTTATGTTAACCCTAACCCTAACACTATCCTACGGCTGATGCTAACCCTAACCCTAACTCTAACACTATCCTAGGGCGGATGCTATCCCTAACCCTAAGCCTAACACTATCCTAGGGCTGATGCTAACCCTAACACTAACACTATCCTAGGGCTGATGCTAAACCTAACCATAACCCTAACACTATCCTAGGGCTGATGCTAACCCTAACCCTAACCCTAAAACTATCCTAAGGCTGATGCTAACCCTAACACTAACACTATCCTACCCCTGGTGCTAACCCTAATCCTAACCCTAACACTATTCTAGGGCTGATGCTAACCCTAACCCTAACACTATCCTAGGCCTGATGCTAACCCTAAGCCTAACCCTAACACTATCCTAGGGCTGATGCTAACCCTAACCCTAACACTATCCTAGGGCTGATGCTAACCCTAACCCTAACCCTAACACTATCCTAGGGCTGATGCTAACCCTAACCCTAACCCTAACACCATCCTAGGGCTGAAGCTAACCCTAACCCTAACACTATCCTAGGGCTGATGCTAACCCTAACCCTAACCCTAACACTATCCTAGGGCTGATGCTAACCCTAACGCTAACCCTAACACTATCCTTGAACTGATGCTAACATTAACCCTAACCCTAACACTATCCTAGGCCTGATGATAACCCTAACCCTAACCCTATCACTATCCTAGGGTTTATGTTAACCCTAACCCGAACACTATCCTAGGGCTGATGCTAACCCTAACCCTAACCCTAACACTATCCTAGACTGATGCTAACCCTAACAAAGACACTATCCTAGGCCTGATGATAACCCTAACCCTAACCCTAACACTATCCTAGGGCTGATGCTAACCCTAACCCTAACACTATCCTAGGGCTGATGCTAACCGTAACCCTAACCCTAACACTATCCTAGGGCTGATGCTAACCCTAACGCTAACCCTAACAATATCCTTGAACTGATGCTAACCCTAACCCTAACCCTAACACTATCCTAGGCCTGATGATAACCCTAACCCTAACCCTAACACTATCCTAGGGTTTATGTTAACCCTAACGCTAACACTATCCTAGGGCTGATGCTAACCCTAACCCTAACCCTAACACTATCCTAGGGCGGATGCTAACCCTAACCCTAACCCTAACACTATCCTAGGGCTGATGCTAACCCTAACACTAACACTATCCTAGGGCTCATGCTAACCCTAACCCTAAACCTAACACTATCCTAGGGCTGATGCTAACCCTAACCCTAATACTATCCTAGGGCTGATGCTAACCCTAACCCTAACCCTAACACTATCCTAGGGCTGACGCTAACCCTAACCCTAACCCTAACACTATCTTAGGGCTGATGCTAACCCTAACACTAACACTATCCTAGGCCTTATGCTAACCCTAACCCTAACACTTACACTATCCTAGGGCTGATGCTAACCCTAACCCTAACCCTAACCCTATCCTAGGGCTGATGTTAACCCTAACCCTAACACTCTCCTAGGGCTGATGCTAACCCTAACCCTAACACTATTCTAGGCCTGATGCTAACCCTAACCCTAACACTATCCTAGGGCTGATGCTAACCCTAACCCTAACCCTAACACTATCCTAGGGCTGATGCTAACCCTAACCCTAACACTAACACTATCCTAGGGCTGAGGCTAACCCTAACCCTAACACTATCCCAAGGCTGAAGCTAACCCTAACACTAACACTATCCTTGGCCTGGTGCTAACCCTAACCCTAACCCTAACACTATCCTAGGGCTGATGCTAACCCTAACCATAATAATATCCGAGGGCTGATGCTAACCCTAACCCTAACCCTAACACTATCCTAGGGCTGATGCTAACCCTAACCCTAACCCTAACACTATCCTAGGGCTGATGCTAACCCTAACCCTAACTCTAACACTATCCTAGGGCTGATGCTAACCCTAACCCTAACAATATCCTAGGCCTGATGATATCCATAACCCTAAACATAACACTATCCTAGGGCTGATGCTAACCCTAACCCTAACCCTAACACTATCCTAGGGCTGATTCTAACCCTAACCCTAACACTATCCTAGGACTGATGCTAACCCTAACCCTTACCCTAACACTATCGTAGTGCTGATGCTAAACCTAACCATAACCCTAAGACTATCCTAGGGCTGATGGTAACCCTAACACTAACCCTAACACTATCCTAGGGCTGATGCTAACCCTTACCCTAACACTATCCTAGGGCTGATGCTAACCCTAACCCTCACCCTAACACTATCCTAGGCCTGATGCTAACCCTATCCCTAACCCTAACACTCTCCCAGGGCTGAGGCTAACCCTAACCCTAACACTATCCTAGGGCTGATGCTAACCCTAACCCTAACCCAAACACTATCCTAGGGTTGATGCTAACCCTAACCCTAACACTCTCCTAGGGCTGATGCTAACCCTAAGCCTAACCCTAACACTATCCTAGGGCTGATGCTAACCCTACCCCAAACACTATCCTAGGGCTGATGCTAACCCTAACGCTAACGCTAACACTATCCTTGAACTGATGCTAACCCTAACACTAACCCTAACAGTATCCTAGGCCTGATGATAACCCTAACCCTAACCCTAACAATATCCTAGGGTTTATGTTAACCCTAACCCTAACACTATCCTAGGGCTGATGCTAACCGTAACCCTAACCCTAACAATATCCTAGGGCGGATGGTAACCCTAACCCTAACCCTAACACTATCCTAGGGCGGATGATAACCCTAACCCTAACCCTAACACTATCCTAGGGCTGATGCTAACCCTAACAATAACACTATCCTACGGCTGATGGTAACCCTAACCCTAACCCTAACACTATCCTAGGGCTGATGCTAACCCTAACCCTAACCCTAACACTATCCTTGGGCTGATGCTAACCCTAACCCTAACACTATCCTAGGCCTAATGCTAACCCTAACCCTAACACTTACACTATCCTAGGGCTAATGCTAACCCTAACCAAAACCCTAACACTATCCTAGGTCTGATGCTAACCCTAAACCCAGCACTATCCTAGGGCTGATGCTAACCCTAACCCTAACCCTAACACTATCCTTGGGCTGATGTTAACCCTAAACCTAACACTCTCATAGGGCTGATGCTAACCCTAACCCTAAGCCTAACACTCTCCTAGGGCTGATGCTAACCCTAACCCTAACCCTAACACCATCCTAGGGCTGAAGCTAACCCTAACCCTAACACTATCCTAGGGCTGATGCTAACCCTAACCCTAACCCTAACACTATCCTAGGGCTGATGCTAACCCTAACGCTAACCCTAACACTATCCTTGAACTGATGCTAACATTAACCCTAACCCTAACACTATCCTAGGCCTGATGATAACCCTAACCCTAACCCTATCACTATCCTAGGGTTTATGTTAACCCTAACCCGAACACTATCCTAGGGCTGATGCTAACCCTAACCCTAACCCTAACACTATCCTAGACTGATGCTAACCCTAACAAAGACACTATCCTAGGCCTGATGATAACCCTAACCCTAACCCTAACACTATCCTAGGGCTGATGCTAACCCTAACCCTAACACTATCCTAGGGCTGATGCTAACCGTAACCCTAACCCTAACACTATCCTAGGGCTGATGCTAACCCTAACGCTAACCCTAACAATATCCTTGAACTGATGCTAACCCTAACCCTAACCCTAACACTATCCTAGGCCTGATGATAACCCTAACCCTAACCCTAACACTATCCTAGGGTTTATGTTAACCCTAACGCTAACACTATCCTAGGGCTGATGCTAACCCTAACCCTAACCCTAACACTATCCTAGGGCGGATGCTAACCCTAACCCTAACCCTAACACTATCCTAGGGCTGATGCTAACCCTAACACTAACACTATCCTAGGGCTCATGCTAACCCTAACCCTAAACCTAACACTATCCTAGGGCTGATGCTAACCCTAACCCTAATACTATCCTAGGGCTGATGCTAACCCTAACCCTAACCCTAACACTATCCTAGGGCTGACGCTAACCCTAACCCTAACCCTAACACTATCTTAGGGCTGATGCTAACCCTAACACTAACACTATCCTAGGCCTTATGCTAACCCTAACCCTAACACTTACACTATCCTAGGGCTGATGCTAACCCTAACCCTAACCCTAACACTATCCTAGGGCTGATGTTAACCCTAACCCTAACACTCTCCTAGGGCTGATGCTAACCCTAACCCTAACACTATTCTAGGCCTGATGCTAACCCTAACCCTAACACTATCCTAGGGCTGATGCTAACCCTAACCCTAACCCTAACACTATCCTAGGTCTGATGCTAACCCTAACCCTAACCCTAACACTATCCTAGGGCTGAGGCTAACCCTAACCCTAACACTATCCCAAGCCTGAAGCTAACCCTAACACTAACACTATCCTTGGCCTGGTGCTAACCCTAACCCTAACCCTAACACTATCCTAGGGCTGATGCTAACCCTAACCATAATAATATCCGAGGGCTGATGCTAACCCTAACCCTAACCCTAACACTATCCTAGGGCTGATGCTAACCCTAACCCTAACCCTAACACTATCCTAGGGCTGATGCTAACCCTAACCCTAACTCTAACACTATCCTAGGGCTGATGCTAACCCTAACCCTAACAATATCCTAGGCCTGATGATATCCATAACCCTAAACATAACACTATCCTAGGGCTGATGCTAACCCTAACCCTAACCCTAACACTATCCTAGGGCTGATTCTAACCGTAACCCTAACACTATCCTAGGCCTGATGCTAACCCTAACCCTTACCCTAACACTATCCTAGTGCTGATGCTAAACCTAACCATAACCCTAAGACTATCCTAGGGCTGATGGTAACCCTAACACTAACCCTAACACTATCCTAGGGCTGATGCTAACCCTTACCCTAACACTATCCTAGGGCTGATGCTAACCCTAACCCTCACCCTAACACTATCCTAGGCCTGATGCTAACCCTATCCCTAACCCTAACACTCTCCCAGGGCTGAGGCTAACCCTAACCCTAACACTATCCTAGGGCTGATGCTAACCCTAACCCTAACCCAAACACTATCCTAGGGTTGATGCTAACCCTAACCCTAACACTCTCCTAGGGCTGATGCTAACCCTAAGCCTAACCCTAACACTATCCTAGGGCTGATGCTAACCCTACCCCAAACACTATCCTAGGGCTGATGCTAACCCTAACGCTAACGCTAACACTATCCTTGAACTGATGCTAACCCTAACACTAACCCTAACAGTATCCTAGGCCTGATGATAACCCTAACCCTAACCCTAACAATATCCTAGGGTTTATGTTAACCCTAACCCTAACACTATCCTAGGGCTGATGCTAACCGTAACCCTAACCCTAACAATATCCTAGGGCGGATGGTAACCCTAACCCTAACCCTAACACTATCCTAGGGCGGATGATAACCCTAACCCTAACCCTAACACTATCCTAGGGCTGATGCTAACCCTAACAATAACACTATCCTACGGCTGATGGTAACCCTAACCCTAACCCTAACACTATCCTAGGGCTGATGCTAACCCTAACCCTAACCCTAACACTATCCTAGGGCTGATGCTAACCCTAACCCTAACACTATCCTAGGCCTAATGCTAACCCTAACCCTAACACTTACACTATCCTAGGGCTAATGCTAACCCTAACCCTAACCCTAACACTATCCTAGGTCTGATGCTAACCCTAAACCCAGCACTATCCTAGGGCTGATGCTAACCCTAACCCTAACCCTAACACTATCCTTGGGCTGATGTTAACCCTAAACCTAACACTCTCATAGGGCTGATGCTAACCCTAACCCTAAGCCTAACACTCTCCTAGGGCTGATGCTAACCCTAACCCTAACACTATCCTAGGCCTAATGCTAACCCTTACCCTAACACTATCCTAGGGCTAATGCTAACCCTAACCCTAACCCAAAAACTATCCTAGGGTTGATGCTAACCCTAACCCTAACACTATCCTAGGGCTGATGCTAACCCTAACCCTAATCCTAACACTATCCTAGGGCTGATGCTAACCCTAACCCTAACACTATCCTAGGGCTGATGCTAACCCTAACGCTAACCCTAACAATATCCTTGAACTGATGCTAACCCTAACCCTAACCCTAACACTATCCTAGGCCTGATGATAACCCTAATCCTACCCCTAACACTATCCTAGGGTTTATGTTAACCCTAACCCTAACACTATCCTAGGGCTGATGCTAACCCTAACCCTAACCCTAACACTATCCTAGGGCGGATGCTAACCCTAACCCTAAGCCTAACACTATCCTAGGGCTGATGCTAACCCTAACACTAACACTATCCTAGGGCTGATGCTAAACCTAACCATAACCCTAACACTATCCTAGGGCTGATGCTAACCCTAACCCTAACCCTAAACTATCCTAAGGCTGATGCTAACCCTAACACTAACACTATCCTAGGCCTGGTGCTAACCCTAATCCTAACCCTAACACTATTCTAGGGATGATGCTAACCCTAACCCTAATAATATCCTAGGGCTGATGCTAACCCTAACCCTAACCCTAACACTATCCTAGGGCTGATGCTAACCCTAACCCTAACCCTAACACTATCCTAGGGCGGATGCTAACCCTAACCATAACCCTAACACTATCCTAGGGCTGATGCTAACCCTAACACTAACACTATCCTTGGGCTGATGCTAACCCTAACCCTAACCCTAAAACTATCCTAGGGCTGATGGTAACCCTAACCCTAACTCTAACACTATCTTAGGGCTGAGGCTAACCCTAACCCTAACACTATCCTACGGCTGATGCTAACCCTAACACTAACCCTAAGACTATCCTAGGGCTGATGCTAACCCTAACCCTAACACTATCCTAGGCCTGATGCTAACCCTAAACCTAACGCTAACACTATCCTAGGGCTGATGCTAACCCTAACCCTAACACTATCCTAGGGCTGATGCTAACCCTAACCCTAACCCTAACACTATCCTAGGGCTGATGCTAACCCTAACCCCAACCCTAACACCATCCTAGGGCTGAAGCTAACCCTAACCCTAACACTATCCTAGGGCTGATGCTAACCCTAACCCTAACCCTAACAGTATCTTAGGGCTGATGCTAACCCTAACGCTAGCCCTAACACTATCCTTGAACTGATGCTAACCCTAACCCTAACCCTAACACTATCCTAGGCCTGATGATAACCCTAACCCTAACCCTAACACTATCCTAGGGTTTATGTTAACCCTAACCCTAACACTATCCTAGGGCTGATGCTAACCCTAACCCTAAACCTAACACTATCCTAGGGTTTATGTTAACCCTAACCCGAACACTATCCTAGGGCTGATGCTAACCCTAACCCTAACCCTAACACTATCCTAGACTGATGCTAACCCTAACCCTGACACTATCCTAGGCCTGATGATAACCCTAACCCTAACCCTAACACTATCCTAGGGCTGTTGCTAACCCTAACCCTAACACTATCCTAGGGCTGATGCTAACCCTAACCCCAACCCTAACACCATGCTAGGGCTGAAGCTAACCCTAACCCTAACACTATCCTAGGGCTGATGCTAACCCTAACCCTAACCCTAACACTATCTTAGGGCTGATGCTAACCCTAACGCTAACCCTAACAATATCCTTGAACTGATGCTAACCCTAACCCTAACCCTAACACTATCCTAGGCCTGATGATAACCCTAACCCTAACCCTAACATTATCCTAGGGTTTATGTTAACCCTAACGCTAACACTATCCTAGGGCTGATGCTAACCCTAACCCTAACCCTAACACTATCCTAGGGCGGATGCTAACCCTAACCCTAACCCTAACATTATCCTAGGGCTGATGCTAACCCTAACACTAACACTATCCTAGGGCTGATGCTAACCCTAACACTAAACCTAACACTATCCTAGGGCTGATGCTAACCCTAACCCTAATACTATCCTAGGGCTGATGCTAACCCTAACCCTAACCCTAACACTATCCTAGGGCTGACGCTAACCCTAACACTAACCCTAACACTATCCTAGGGCTGAAGCTAACCCTAACACTAACACTATCCTAGGCCTTATGCTAACCATAACCCTAACACTTACACTATGCTAGGGCTGATGCTAACCCTAACCCTAACCCTAACACTATCCTAGGGCTGATGTTAACCCTAACCCTAACACTATCCTAGGGCTGATGCTAACCCTAACCCTAATCCTAACACTATCCTAGGGCTGATGCTAACCCTAACCCTAACACTATCCTAGGCCTAATGCTAACCCTTACCCTAACACTATCCTAGGGCTAATGCTAACCCTAACCCTAACACAAACACTATCCTAGGGTTGATGCTAACCCTAACCCTAACACTATCCTAGGGCTGATGCTAACCCTAACCCTAATCCTAACACTATCCTAGGGCTGATGCTAACCCTAACCCTAACACTATCCTAGGGCTGATGCTAACCCTAACGCTAACCCTAACAATATCCTTGAACTGATGCTAACCCTAACCCTAACCCTAACACTATCCTAGGCCTGATGATAACCCTAATCCTAACCCTAACACTATCCTAGGGTTTATGTTAACCCTAACCCTAACACTATCCTAGGGCTGATGCTAACCCTAACCCTAACTCTAACACTATCCTAGGGCGGATGCTAACCCTAACCCTAAGCCTAACACTATCCTAGGGCTGATGCTAACCCTAACACTAACACTATCCTAGGGCTGATGCTAAACCTAACCATAACCCTAACACTATCCTAGGGCTGATGCTAACCCTAACCCTAACCCTAAAACTATCCTAAGGCTGATGCTAACCATAACACTAACACTATCCTAGGCCTGGTGCTAACCCTAATCCTAACCCTAACACTATTCTAGGGCTGATGCTAACCCTAACCCTAATAATATCCTAGGGCTGATGCTAACCCTAACCCTAACCCTAACACTATCCTAGGGCTGATGCTAACCCTAACCCTAACCCTAACACTATCCTAGGGCGGATGCTAACCCTAACCATAACCCTAACACTATCCTAGGGCTGATGCTAACCCTAACACTAACACTATCCTTGGGCTGATGCTAACCCTAACCCTAACCCTAACACTATCCTAGGGCTGATGGTAACCCTAACCCTAACTCTAACACTATCTTAGGGCTGAGGCTAACCCTAACCCTAACACTATCCTACGGCTGATGCTAACCCTAACACTAACCCTAAGACTATCCTAGGGCTGATGCTAACCCTAACCCTAACACTATCCTAGGCCTGATGCTAACCCTAAACCTAACGCTAACACTATCCTAGGGCTGATGCTAACCCTAACCCTAACACTATCCTAGGGCTGATGCTAACCCTAACCCTAACCCTAACACTATCCTAGGGCTGATGCTAACCCTAACCCCAACCCTAACACCATCCTAGGGCTGAAGCTAACCCTAACCCTAACACTATCCTAGGGCTGATGCTAACCCTAACCCTAACCCTAACACTATCTTAGGGCTGATGCTAACCCTAACGCTAGCCCTAACACTATCCTTGAACTGATGCTAACCCTAACCCTAACCCTAACACTATCCTAGGCCTGATGATAACCCTAACCCTAACCCTAACACTATCCTAGGGTTTATGTTAACCCTAACCCTAACACTATCCTAGGGCTGATGCTAACCCTAACCCTAAACCTAACACTATCCTAGGGTTTATGTTAACCCTAACCCGAACACTATCCTAGGGCTGATGCTAACCCTAACCCTAACCCTGACACTATCCTAGGCCTGATGATAACCCTAACCCTAACCCTAACACTATCCTAGGGCTGTTGCTAACCCTAACCCTAACACTATCCTAGGGCTGATGCTAACCCTAACCCCAACCCTAACACCATGCTAGGGCTGAAGCTAACCCTAACCCTAACACTATCCTAGGGCTGATGCTAACCCTAACCCTAACCCTAACACTATCTTAGGGCTGATGCTAACCCTAACGCTAACCCTAACAATATCCTTGAACTGATGCTAACCCTAACCCTAACCCTAACACTATCCTAGGCCTGATGATAACCCTAACCCTAACCCTAACATTATCCTAGGGTTTATGTTAACCCTAACGCTAACACTATCCTAGGGCTGATGCTAACCCTAACCCTAACCCTAACACTATCCTAGGGCGGATGCTAACCCTAACCCTAACCCTAACATTATCCTAGGGCTGATGCTAACCCTAACACTAACACTATCCTAGGGCTGATGCTAACCCTAACACTAAACCTAACACTATCCTAGGGCTGATGCTAACCCTAACCCTAATACTATCCTAGGGCTGATGCTAACCCTAACCCTAACCCTAACACTATCCTAGGGCTGACGCTAACCCTAACCCTAACCCTAACACTATCCTAGGGCTGAAGCTAACCCTAACACTAACACTATCCTAGGCCTTATGCTAACCATAACCCTAACACTTACACTATGCTAGGGCTGATGCTAACCCTAACCCTAACCCTAACACTATCCTAGGGCTGATGTTAACCCTAACCCTAACACTATCCTAGGGCTGATGCTAACCCTTACCCTAACACTAACACTCTCCTAGGGCTGATGCTAACCCTAACCCTAACACTATTCTAGGCCTGATGCTAACCCTAACCCTAACACTATCCTAGGGCTGATGCTAACCCTAACCCTAACCCTAACACTATCCTAGGCCTGATGCTAACCCTATCCCTAACCCTAACACTCTCCTAGGACTGAGGCTAACCCTAACCCTAACACTATCCTAGGGCTGATGCTAACCCTAACCCTAACCCTAAAACTATCCTAGGGCTGATGCTAACCCTAACCCTAACAGTATCCTAGGGCTGATGCTAACCGTAACCCTAACCCTAACACTATCCTAGGGCTGATGCTAACCCTAACACTAACACTATCCTAGGGCTGATGCTAACCCTAACCCTAACCCTAAAACTATCCTAGGGCTGATGCTAACCCTAACCTTAACCCTAACACTATCCTAGAGCTGATGCTAACGCTAAAACTAACCCTAACCCTAACCCTAATACTATCCTAGGGCTGATGCTAACCCTAACCCTAACCTTAACACTATCCTAGGGCTGATACTAACCCAAACCCTAACTCTAACACTATCCTAGGGCTGAGGCTAACCCTAACCCTAACACTATCCTAAGGCTGAAGCTAACCCTAACACTAACACTATCCTTGGCCTGGTGCTAACCCTAACCCTAACCCTAACACTATCCTAGGGCTGATGCTAACCCTAACCCTAACCCTAACACTATCCTAGGGCTGATGCTAACCCTAACCCTAACTCTAACACTATCCTAGGGCTGTTGCTAACCCTAGCCCTAACAATATCCTAGGCCTGATGATATCCATAACCCTAAACCTAACACTATCCTAGGGCTGATGCTAACCATAACCCTAACCCTAACACTATCCTAGGGCTGATTCTAACCGTAACCCTAACACTATCCTAGGCCTGATGCTAACCATAACCCTTACCCTAGCACTATCCTAGTGCTGATGCTAAACCTAACACTAACGCTAACACTATCCTAGGGCTGATGCTAACCCTAACACTAACCCTAACACTATCCTAGGGCTGATGCTAACCCTAACCCTAACACTCTCCTAGGCCTGATGCTAACCCTAACCCTAACACTATCCTAGGGCTGATGCTAACCCTATCCCTCACCCTAACACTATCCTAGGCCTGATGCTAACCCTATCCCTAACCCTAACACTCTCCTAGGGCTTAGGCTAACCCTAACCCTAACACTATCCTAGGGCTGATGCTAACCCTAACCCTAACCCAAACTCTATCCTAGGGTTGATGCTAACCATAACCCTAACACTCTCCTAGGGCTGATGCTAACCCTAACCCTAACACTATCCTAGGGCTGATGCTAACCGTAACGCTAACGCTAACACTATCCTTGAACTGATGCTAACCCTAACCCTAACCCTAACAGTATCCTAGGCCTGATGATAACCCTAACCCTAACCCTAACAATATCCTAGGGTTTATGTTAACCCTAACCCTAACACTATCCTAGGGCTGATGCTAACCCTAACCCTAACCCTAACACTATCCTAGGGCGGATGGTAACCCTAACCCTAACCCTAACACTATCCTAGGGCGGATGCTAACCCTAACGCTAACCCTAACACTATCCTAGGGCTGATGCTAACCCTAACACTAACACTATCCTAGGGCTGATGGTAACCCTAACCCTAACCCTAACACTATCCTAGGGCTGATGCTAACCCTAACCCTAACCCTAACACTCTCCTAGGGCTGATGCTACTCGTAGCCCTAAGCCTAACACTCTCCTAGGGCTGATGCTAACCCTAACCCTAACACTATCCTAGGCCTAATGCTAACCCTTACCCTAACACTATCCTAGGGCTAATGCTAACCCTAACCCTAACCCAAACACTATCCTAGGGTTGATGCTAACCCTAACCCTAACACTATCCTAGGGCTGATGCTAACCCTAACCCTAATCCTAACACTATCCTAGGGCTGATGCTAACCCTAACCCTAACACTATCCTAGGGCTGATGCTAACCCTAACGCTAACCCTAACAATATCCTTTAACTGATGCTAACCCTAACCCTAACCCTAACACTATCCTAGGCCTGATGATAACCCTAATCCTAACCCTAACACTATCCTAGGGTTTATGTTAACCCTAACCCTAACACTATCCTAGGGCTGATGCTAACCCTAACCCTAACCCTAACACTATCCTAGGGCGGATGCTAACCCTAACCCTAAGCCTAACACTGTCCTAAGACTGATGCTAACCCTAACACTAACACTATACTAGGGCTGATGCTAACCCTAACCCTAACCCTAACACTATCCTAGTGCTGAATGCTAACCCTAACCCTAACTCTAACACTATCTTAGGCCTGAGGCTAACCCTAACCCTAACACTATCCTAAGGCTGATGCTAACCCTAACACTAACACTATCCTAGGCCTGGTGCTAACCCTAACCCTACCCCTAACACTATCCTAGGGCTGATGCTAACCCTAACCCTAATACTATCCTAGGGCTGATGCTAACCCTAACCCGAACCCTAACACTATCCTAGGGCTGATGCTAGCCCTAACCCTAACACTATCCTAGGCCTGATGCTAACCCTATCCCTAACACTTACACTATCCTAGGGCTGATGCTTACCCTAACCCTAACCCTAACACTATCCTAGGGCTGATGTTTACCCTAACCCTAACACTTTCCTAGGGCTGATGCTAACCCTAACCCTAACCCTAACACTATCCTAGGGCTGATGCTAACCCTAAACCTAACAGTATCCTAGGGCTGATGCTAACCCTAACCCTAACCCTAAAACTATCCTAGGGCTGATGCTAACCCTAACCCTAACACTATCCTAGGGCTGATGCTAACCCTAACCCTAACCCTAACACTATCCTAGGGCTGATGCTAACCCTAACCCTAACCCTAACACTCTCCTAGGGCTGATGCTAACCCTAACCGTAACACTATCCTAGGCCTGATGCTAACCCTAACCCTACCACTATCCTAGGGCTGATGCTAACCCTAACCGTAACACTATCCTAGGCCTGATGCTAACAATATCCCTAACACTAACACTCTCCTAGGGCTCAGGCTAACCCTAACCCTAACACTATCCTAGGGCTGATGCTAACCCTAACCCTAAGCCTAACACTATCCTAGGGTTGATGCTAACCCTAACCCTAACACTATCCTAGGGCTGATGCTAACCCTAACCCAAACCCTAACACTATCCTAGGGCTGATGCTAACCCTAACCCTAACACTATCCTAGGGCTGATGCTAACCCTAACCCTAACCCTAACACTATCCTAGGGCTGATGCTAACCCTAACCCTAACCCTAACACTATCCTAGAGCTGATGCTAACGCTAACCCTAACCCTAACCGTAACCCTAACACTATCCTAGGCCTGATGCTAACCCTATCCCTAACCCTAACACTCTCCTAGGGCTGAGGCTAACCCTAACCCTAACACTATCCTAGGGCTGATGCTATCCCTAACCCTAACCCAAACACTATCCTAGGGTTGATGCTAACCCTAACCCTAACACTCTCCTAGGGCTGATGCTAACCCTAAGCCTAACCCTAACACTATCCTAGGGCTGATGCTAACCCTAAACCTAACACTATCCTAGGGCTGATGCTAACCCTACCACTAACCCTAACACTATCCTAGGCCTGATGATAACCCTAACCCTAACCCTAACAATATCCTAGGGTTTATGTTAACCCTAACCCTAACACTATCCTAGGGCTGATGCTAACCCTAATCCTAACCCTAACACTATCCTAGGGCGGATGCTAACCCTAACCCTAACCCTAACACTATCCTAGGGCGGATGCTAACCCTAACAATAACCCTAACACTATCGTAGGGCTGATGCTAACCCTAACACTAACACTATCCTAGGGCTGATGCTAACCCTAACCCTAACCCTAACACTATCCTAGGGCTGATGCTAACCCTAACCCTAACTCTAACACTATCCTAGGGCTGACGCTAACCCTAAACCTAACACTATCCTATGGCTGATGCTAACCCTAACCCTAACCCTAACACTATCCTAAGGCTGATGCTAACCCAAACACTAACACTATGCTAGGCCTGGTGCTAAACCTAACCCTAACCCTAACACTATCCTAGGGCTGATGCTAGCCCTAACCCTAACACTATCCTAGGGCTGATGCTAACCCTAACACTAACACTATCCTAGGGCTGATGCTAACCCTAACCCTAACCCTAACACTATCCTAGGGCTGATGCTAACCCTAACCCTAACACTATCCTAGGGCTGATGCTAACCCTAACCCTAACCCTAACACTATCCTAGGGCTGATGCTAACCCTAACACTAACACTATCCTAGGGCTGATGCTAACCCTAACGCTAACCCTAACAATATCCTTGAACTGATGCTAACCCTAACTCTAACCCTAACACTATCCTAGGCCTGATGATAACCCTAACCCTAACCCTAAGACTATCCTAGGGTTTATGTTAACCCTAACGCTAACACTATCCTAGGGCTGATGCTAACCCTAACCCTAACCCTAACACTATCCTAGGGCGGATGCTAACCCTAATCCTAACCCTAACACTATCCTAGGGCTGATGCTAACCCTAACACTAACACTATCCTAGGGCTGATGGTAACCCTAACCCTAAACCTAACACTATCCTAGTGCTGATGCTAACCCTAAACCTAATACTATCCTAGGGCTCATGCTAACCCTAACCCTAACCCTAACACTATCCTAGGGCTGACGCTAACCCTAACCCTAACCCTAACACTATCCTAGGGCTGATGCTAACCCTAACACTAACACTATCCTAGGCCTTATGCTAACCCTAACCCTAACACTTACACTATCCTAGGGCTGATGTTAACCCTCACCCTAACCCTAACACTATCCTAGGGCTGATGTTAACCCTAACCCTAACACTATCCTAGGGCTGATGCTAACCCTAACCCTAACCCTAACACTCTCCTAGGGCTGATGCTAACCCTAACCCTAACACTATTCTAGGCCTGATGCTAACCCTAACCCTAACACTATCCTAGGGCTGATGCTAACCCTAACCCTAACCCTAACACTATCCTAGGCCTGATGCTAACCCTATCCCTAACCCTAACACTCTCCTAGGACTGAGGCTACCCCTAACCCTAACCCTAACACTATCCTAGGGCTGATGCTAACCCTAACCCTAACACTATCCTAGGGCTGATGCTAACCCTAACCCTAACCCTAACACTATCCTAGGGCTGATGCTAACCCTAACACTAACACTATCCTAGGGCTGATGCTAACCCTAACCCTAACCCTAACACTATCCTAGGGCTGATGCTAACCCTAACCCTAACCCTAACACGATCCTAGAGCTGATGCTAACGCTAACCCTAACCCTAACCCTAACCCTAATACTATCCTAGTGCTGATGCTAACCCTAACCCTAACCCTAACACTATCCTAGGGCTGATACTAACCCTAACCCTAACTCTAACACTATCCTAGGGCTGAGGCTAACCCTAACCCTAACACTATCCTAAGGCTGAAGCTAACCCTAACACTAACACTATCCTTGGCCTGGTGCTAAGCCTAACGCTAACCCTAACACTATCCTAGGGCTGATGCTAACCCTAACCATAATAATATCCGAGGGCTGATGCTAACCCTAACCCTAACCCTAACACTATCCTAGGGCTGATGCTAACCCTAACCCTAACCCTAACACTATCCTAGGGCTGATGCTAACCCTAACCCTAACTCTAACACTATCCTAGGGCTGATGCTAACCCTAACCCTAACAATATCCTAGGCCTGATGATATCCATAACCCTAAACCTAACACTATCCTAGGGCTGATGCTAACCCTAACCCTAACCCTAACACTATCCTAGGGCTGATTCTAACCGTAACCCTAACACTATCCTAGGCCTGATGCTAACCCTAACCCTTACCCTAACACTATCCTAGTGCTGATGCTAAACCTAACCATAACCCTAAGACTATCCTAGGGCTGATGGTAACCCTAACACTAACCCTAACACTATCCTAGGGCTGATGCTAACCCTAAGCCTAACACTCTCCTAGGCCTGATGCTAACCCTAACCCTAACACTATCCTAGGGCTGATGCTATCCCTAACCCTCACCCTAACACTATCCTAGGCCTGATGCTAACCCTATCCCTAACCATAACACTCTCCTAGGGCTGAGGCTAACCCTAACCCTAACACTATCCTAGGGCTGATGCTAACCCTAACCCTAACCCAAACACTATCCTAGGGTTGATGCTAACCCTAACTCTAACACTCTCCTAGGGCTGATGCTAACCCTAACCCTAACACTATCCTAGGTCTGATGATAACCCTAACCCTAACCCTAACAATATCCTAGGGTTTATGTTAACCCTAACCCTAACACTATCCTAGGGCTGATGCTAACCCTAACCCTAACCCTAACACTATCCTAGGGCGGATGGTAACCCTAACCCTAACCCTAACACTATCCTAGGGCTGATGCTAACCCTAACCCAAACCCTAACACTATCCTAGGGCTGATGCTAACCCTAACACTAACACTATCCTAGGGCTGATGCTAACCCTAACGCTAACCCTAACAATATCCTTGAACTGATGCTAACCCTAAGTCTAACCCTAACACTATCCTAGGCCTGATGATAACCCTAACCCTAACCCTAAGACTATCCTAGGGTTTATGTTAACCCTAACGCTAACACTATCCTAGGGCTGATGCTAACCCTAACCCTAACCCTAACACTATCCTAGGGCGGATGCTAACCCTAATCCTAACCCTAACACTATCCTAAAGCTGATGCTAACCCTAACCCTAACCCTAACACTATCCTAGGGCTGATGCTAACCCTAACACTAACACTATCCTAGGGCTGATGCTAACCCTTACGCTAACCCTAACAATATCCTTGAACTGATGCTAACCCTAACTCTAACCCTAACACTATCCTAGGCCTGATGATAACCCTAACCCTAACCCTAAGACTATCCTAGGGTTTATGTTAACCCTAACGCTAACACTATCCTAGGGCTGATGCTAACCCTAACCCTAACCCTAACACTATCCTAGGGCGGATGCTAACCCTAATCCTAACCCTAACACTATCCTAGGGCTGATGCTAACCCTAACACTAACACTATCCTAGGGCTGATGCTAACCCTAACCCTAAACCTAACACTATCCTAGTGCTGATGCTAACCCTAACCCTAATACTATCCTAGGGCTCATGCTAACCCTAACCCTAACCCTAACACTATCCTAGGGCTGACGCTAACCCTAACCCTAACCCTAACACTATCCTAGGGCTGATGCTAACCCTAACACTAACACTATCCTAGGCCTTATGCTAACCCTAACCCTAACACTTACACTATCCTAGGGCTGATGCTAACCCTCACCCTAACCCTAACACTATCCTAGGGCTGATGTTAACCCTAACCCTAACACTATCCTAGGGCTGATGCTAACCCTAACCCTAACCCTAACACTCTCCTAGGGCTGATGCTAACCCTAACCCTAACACTATTCTAGGCCTGATGCTAACCCTAACCCTAACACTATCCTAGGGCTGATGCTAACCCTAACCCTAACCCTAACACTATCCTAGGCTGATGCTAACACTATCCCTAACCCTAACACTCTCCTAGGACTGAGGCTAACCCTAACCCTAACACCATCCTAGGGCTGATGCTAACCCTAACCCTAACACTATCCTAGGGCTGATGCTAACCCTAACCATAACCCTAACACTATCCTAGGGCTGATGCTAACCCTAACACTAACACTATCCTAGGGCTGATGCTAACCCTAACCCTAACCCTAACACTATCCTAGGGCTGATGCTAACCCTAACCCTAACCCTAACACGATCCTAGAGCTGATGCTAACGCTAACCCTAACCCTAACCCTAACCCTAATACTATCCTAGGGCTGATGCTAACCCTAACCCTAACCCTAACACTATCCTAGGGCTGATACTAACCCTAACCCTAACTCTAACACTATCCTAGGGCTGAGGCTAACCCTAACCCTAACACTATCCTAAGCTGAAGCTAACCCTAACACTAACACTATCCTTGGCCTGGTGCTAAGCCTAACGCTAACCCTAACACTATCCTAGGGCTGATGCTAACCCTAACCATAATAATATCCGAGGGCTGATGCTAACCCTAACCCTAACCCTAACACTATCCTAGGGCTGATGCTAACCCTAACCCTAACCCTAACACTATCCTAGGGCTGATGCTAACCCTAACCCTAACTCTAACACTATCCTAGGGCTGATGCTAACCCTAACCCTAACAATATCCTAGGCCTGATGATATCCATAACCCTAAACCTAACACTATCCTAGGGCTGATGCTAACCCTAACCCTAACCCTAAAACTATCCTAGGGCTGATTCTAACCGTAACCTTAACACTGTCCTAGGCCTGATGCTAACCCTAACCCTTACCCTAACACTATCCTAGTGCTGATGCTAAACCTAACCATAACCCTAAGACTATCCTAGGGCTGATGCTAACCCTAACACTAACCCTAACACTATCCTAGGGCTGATGCTAACCCTAAGCCTAACACTCTCCTAGGCCTGATGCTATCCCTAACCCTAACACTATCCTAGGGCTGATGCTATCCCTAACCCTCACCCTAACACTATCCTAGGTCTGATGCTAACCCTATCCCTAACCCTAACACTCTCCTAGGGCTGAGGCTAACCCTAACCCTAACACTATCCTAGGGCTGATGCTAACCCTAACCCTAACCCAAACACTATCCTAGGGTTGATGCTAACCCTAACTCTAACACTCTCCTAGGGCTGATGCTAACCCTAACCCTAACCCTAACACTATCCTAGGTCTGATGATAACCCTAACCCTAACCCTAACAATATCCTAGGGTTTATATTAACCCTAACCCTAACACTATCCTAGGGCTGATGCTAACCCTAACCCTAACCCTAACACTATCCTAGGGCGGATGGTAACCCTAACCCTAACCCTAACAATATCCTAGGGCGGATGCTAACCCTAACCCTAACCCTAACACTATCCTAGGGCTGATGCTATCCCTAACACTAACACTATCCTAGGGCTGATGGTAACCCTAACCCTAACCCTAACACTATCCTAGGGCTGATGCTAACCCTAACCCTAACCCTAACACTATCCTAGGGCTGATGCTAACCCTAACCCTAACACTATCCTAGGCCTAATGCTAACCCTAACCCTAACACTTACACTATCCTAGGGCTAATGCTAACCCTAACCCTAACCCTAACACTATCCTAGGTCTGATGCTAACCCTAAACCCAGCACTATCCTAGGGCTGATTCTAACCCTAACCCAAACCCTAACACTATCCTTGGGCTGATGTTAACCCTAACCCTAGCACTCTCCTAGGGCTGATGCTAACCCTAACCCTAAGCCTAACACTCTCCTAGGGCTGATGCTAACCCTAACCCTAACACTATCCTAGGCCTAATGCTAACCCTTACCCTAACACTATCCTAGGGCTAATGCTAACCCTAACCCTAACCCAAACACTATCCTAGGGTTGATGCTAACCCTAA
The DNA here is from genome assembly GCF_020740605.2 of Lemur catta. NCBI lineage: Eukaryota > Metazoa > Chordata > Mammalia > Primates > Lemuridae > Lemur > Lemur catta. Next base: position 682,223 of record NW_025423859.1, on the reverse strand, counting down.
CCCTAACACTATCCTAGGGCTGATGCTAACCCTAACCCTAATCCTAACACTATTCTAGGGCTGATGCTAACCCTAACCGTAACACTATCCTAGGGCTGATGCTAACCCTAACACTAACCCTAACAATACCCTTGAACTGATGCTAACCCTAACCCTAACCCTAACACTATCCTAGGCCTGATGATAACCCTAATCCTAACCCTAACACTATCCTAGGGTTTATGTTAATCCTAACCCTAACACTATCCTAGGGCTGATGCTAACCCTAACCCTAACCCTAACACTATCCTAGGGCGGATGCTAACCCTAACCCTAAGCCTAACACTATCCTAGGGCTGATGCTAACCCTAACACTAACACTATCCTAGGGCTGATGCTAACCCTAACCCTAACCCTAACACTATCCTAGTGCTGAATGCTAACCCTAACCCTAACTCTAACACTATCTTAGGGCTGAGGCTAACCCTAACCTTAAAACTATCCTAAGGCTGATGCTAACCCTAACACTAACACTATCCTAGGCCTGGTGCTAACCCTAACCCTACCCCTAACACTATCCTAGGGCTGATGCTACCCCTAACCCTAATACTATCCTAGGGCTGATGCTAACCCTAAACCGAACCCTAACACTATCCTAGGGCTGATGCTAACCTTAACCCTAACACTATCCTAGGCCTGATGCTAACCCTAACCCTAACACTTACACTATCCTAGGGCTGATGCTTACCCTAACCCTAACCCTAACACTTTCCTAGGGCTGATGCTAACCCTAACCCTAACCCTAACACTCTCCTAGGGCTGATGCTAACCCTAACCCTAACACTATCCTAGGCCTGATGATAACCCTAACCCTAACCCTAACACTATCTTAGGCCTGATGCTAACCCTAACACTAACACTATCCTAGGGCTGATGTTAACCCTAACCCTAACACTTTCCTAGGGCTGATGCTAACCCTAACCCTAACCCTAACACTCTCCTAGGGCTGATGCTAACCCTAAACCTAACACTATCCTAGGGCTGATGCTAACCCTAACCCTAACCCTAAAACTATCCTAGGGCTGATGCTAACCCTAACCCTAACACTATCCTAGGGCTGATGCTAACCCTAACCCTAACCCTAACACTATCCTAGGGCTGATGCTAACCCTAACCCTAACTCTAACACTATCCTAGGGCTGATGCTAACCCTAACGCTAACAATATCCTAGGCCTGATGATATCCATAACCCTAAACCTAACACTATCCTAGGGCTGATGCTAACCCTAACCCTAACCCTAACACTATCCTAGGGCTGATTCTAACCGTAACCCTAACACTATCCTAGGCCTGATGCTAACCCTAACCCTTACCCTAACACTATCCTAGTGCTGATGCTAAACCTAACCATAACCCTAAGACTATCCTAGGGCTGATGCTAACCCTAACACTAACCCTAACACTATCCTAGGGCTGATGCTAACCCTAAGCCTAACACTCTCCTAGGCCTGATGCTAACCCTAACCCTAACACTATCCTAGGGCTGATGCTATCCCTAACCCTCACCCTAACACTATCCTAGGCCTGATGCTAACCCTATCCCTAACCCTAACACTCTCCTAGGGCTGAGGCTAACCCTAACCCTAACACTATCCTAGGGCTGATGCTAACCCTAACCCTAACCCAAACACTATCCTAGGGTTGATGCTAACCCTAACTCTAACACTCTCCTAGGGCTGATGCTAACCCTAACCCTAACCCTAACACTATCCTAGGTCTGATGATAACCCTAACCCTAACCCTAACAATATCCTAGGGTTTATATTAACCCTAACCCTAACACTATCCTAGGGCTGATGCTAAACCTAACCCTAACCCTAACACTATCCTAGGGCGGATGGTAACCCTAACCCTAACCCTAACAATATCCTAGGGCGGATGCTAACCCTAACCCTAACCCTAACACTATCCTAGGGCTGATGCTATCCCTAACACTAACACTATCCTAGGGCTGATGGTAACCCTAACCCTAACCCTAACACTATCCTAGGGCTGATGCTAACCCTAACCCTAACCCTAACACTATCCTAGGGCTGATGCTAACCCTAACCCTAACACTATCCTAGGCCTAATGCTAACCCTAACCCTAACACTTACACTATCCTAGGGCTAATGCTAACCCTAACCCTAACCCTAACACTATCCTAGGTCTGATGCTAACCCTAAACCCAGCACTATCCTAGGGCTGATTCTAACCCTAACCCAAACCCTAACACTATCCTTGGGCTGATGTTAACCCTAACCCTAGCACTCTCCTAGGGCTGATGCTAACCCTAACCCTAAGCCTAACACTCTCCTAGGGCTGATGCTAACCCTAACCCTAACACTATCCTAGGCCTAATGCTAACCCTTACCCTAACACTATCCTAGGGCTAATGCTAACCCTAACCCTAACCCAAACACTATCCTAGGGTTGATGCTAACCCTAACCCTAACACTATCCTAGGGCTGATGCTAACCCTAACCCTAATCCTAACACTATTCTAGGGCTGATGCTAACCCTAACCGTAACACTATCCTAGGGCTGATGCTAACCCTAACACTAACCCTAACAATACCCTTGAACTGATGCTAACCCTAACCCTAACCCTAACACTATCCTAGGCCTGATGATAACCCTAATCCTAACCCTAACACTATCCTAGGGTTTATGTTAATCCTAACCCTAACACTATCCTAGGGCTGATGCTAACCCTAACCCTAACCCTAACACTATCCTAGGGCGGATGCTAACCCTAACCCTAAGCCTAACACTATCCTAGGGCTGATGCTAACCCTAACACTAACACTATCCTAGGGCTGATGCTAACCCTAACCCTAACCCTAACACTATCCTAGTGCTGAATGCTAACCCTAACCCTAACTCTAACACTATCTTAGGGCTGAGGCTAACCCTAACCTTAAAACTATCCTAAGGCTGATGCTAACCCTAACACTAACACTATCCTAGGCCTGGTGCTAACCCTAACCCTACCCCTAACACTATCCTAGGGCTGATGCTACCCCTAACCCTAATACTATCCTAGGGCTGATGCTAACCCTAACCCGAACCCTAACACTATCCTAGGGCTGATGCTAACCCTAACCCTAACACTATCCTAGGCCTGATGCTAACCCTTACCCTAACACTTACACTATCCTAGGGCTGATGCTTACCCTAACCCTAACCCTAACACTTTCCTAGGACTGATGCTAACCCTAACCCTAACCCTAACACTCTCCTAGGGCTGATGCTAACCCTAACCCTAACACTATCCTAGGCCTGATGATAACCCTAACCCTAACCCTAACACTATCTTAGGCCTGATGCTAACCCTAACCCTAACACTATCCTAGGGCTGATGTTAACCCTAACCCTAACACTTTCCTAGGGCTGATGCTAACCCTAACCCTAACCCTAACACTCTCCTAGGGCTGATGCTAACCCTAAACCTAACACTATCCTAGGGCTGATGCTAACCCTAACCCTAACCCTAAAACTATCCTAGGGCTGATGCTAACCCTAACCCTAACACTATCCTAGGGCTGATGCTAACCCTAACCCTAACCCTAACACTATCCTAGGGCTGATGCTAACCCTAACCCTAACCCTAACACTCTCCTAGGGCTGATGCTAACCCTAACCCTAACACTATCCTAGGCCTGATGCTAACCCTAACCCTAACACTAACCTAGGGCTGATGCTAACCCTAACCCTAAGCCTAACAATATCCTAGGCCTGATGCTAACCCTATCCCTAACCCTAACACTCTCCTAGGGCTCAGGCTAACCCTAACCCTAACACTATCCTAGGGCTGATGCTAACCCTAACCCTAACCCTAACACTATCCTAGGGTTGATGCTAACCCTATCCCTAACACTATCCTAGGGCTGATGCTAACCCTAACCCTAACCTTAACACTATCCTAGGGCTGATGCTAACCCTAACCCTAACACTATCCTAGGGCTGATGCTAACCCTAACCCTAACCCTAACACTATCCTAGGGCTGATGCTAACCCTAACACTAACACTATCCTAGGGCGGATGCTAACCCTAACCCTAACCCTAACACTATCCTAGGGCGGATGCTAACCCTAACCCTAACCCTAACACTATCCTAGGGCTGATGCTAGCCCTAACATTAACACTATCCTAGGGCTGATGCTAACCCTAACCCTAACCCTAACACTATCCTAGGGCTGATGCTAACCCTAACCCTAACCCTAACACTATCCTAGGGCTGATGTTAACCCTAACCCTAACACTATCCTAGGGCTGATGCTAACCCTAACCCTAACCCTAACACTCTCCTAGGGCTGATGCTAACCCTAACCCTAACACTATTCTAGGCCTGATGCTAACCCTAACCCTAACACTATCCTAGGGCTGATGTTAACCCTAACCCTAACCCTAACACTATCCTAGGGCTGATGCTAACCCTAACCCTAACTCTAACACTATCTTAGGGCTGAGGCTAACCCTAACCCTAACACTATCCTAGGGCTGATGCTAACCCTAACCCTAACCCAAACACTATCCTAGGGTTGATGCTAACCCTAACCCTAACACTCTCCTAGGGCTGATGCTAACCCTAAGCCTAACCCTAACACTATCCTAGGGCTGATGCTAACCCTAAACCTAACACTATCCTAGGGCTGATGCTAACCCTAACGCTAACCCTAACACTATCCTAGGCCTGATGATAACCCTAACCCTAAACCTAACAATATCCATGGGTTTATGTTAACCCTAACCCTAACACTATCCTAGGGCTGATGCTAACCCTAACCCTAACCCTAACACTATCCTAGGGCGGATGCTAACCCTAACCCTAACACTAACACTATCCTAGGGCTGATGCTAACCCTAACACTAACACTATCCTAGGGCTGATGCTAACCCTAACCCTAACCCTAACACTATCCTAGGGCTGATGCTAACCCTAACCCTAACCCTAACACTATCCTAGGGCTGATGTTAACCCTAACCCTAACACTATCCTAGGGCTGATGCTAACCCTAACCCTAACCCTAACACTCTCCTAGGGCTGATGCTAACCCTAACCCTAACACTATTCTAGGCCTGATGCTAACCCTAACCCTAACACTATCCTAGGGCTGATGCTAACCCTAACCCTAACCCTAACACTATCCTAGGCCTGATGCTAACCCTATCCCTAACCCTAACACTCTCCTAGGACTGAGGCTAACCCTAACACTAACACCATCCTAGGGCTGATGCTAACCCTAACCCTAACCCTAACACTATCCTAGGGTTGATGCAAACCCTAACCCTAACACTATCCTAGGGCTGATGCTAACCCTAACCCTAACCCTAACACTATCCTAGGGCTGATGCTAACCCTAACCCTAACACTATCCTAGGGCTGATGCTAACCCTAACCCTAACCCTAACACTATCCTAGGGCTGATGCTAACCCTAACACTAACACTATCCTAGGGCTGATGCTAACCCTAACCCTAACCCTAACACTATCCTAGGGCTGATGCTAACGCTAACCCTAACCCTAACACAATCCTAGAGCTGATGCTAACGCTAACCCTAACATTAACCCTAACCCTAATACTATCCTAGGGCTGATGCTAACCCTAACCCTAACCCTAACACTATCCTAGGGCTGATACTAACCCTAACCCTAACTCTAACACTATCCTAGGGCTGAGGCTAGCCCTAACCCTAACACTATCCTAAGGCTGAAGCTAACCCTAACACTAACACTATCCTTGGCCTGGTGCTAAGCCTAACCCTAACCCTAACACTATCCTAGGGCTGATGTTAACCCTAACCATAATAATATCCGAGGGCTGATGCTAACCCTAACCCTAACCCTAACACTATCCTAGGGCTGATGCTAACCCTAACCCTAACCCTAACACTATCCTAGGGCTGATGCTAACCCTAACCCTAACTCTAACACTATCCTAGGGCTGATGCTAACCCTAACCCTAACAATATCCTAGGCCTGATGATATCCATAACCCTAAACCTAACACTATCCTAGGGCTGATGCTAACCCTAACCCTAACCCTAACACTATCCTAGGGCTGATTCTAACCGTAACCCTAACACTATCCTAGGCCTGATGCTAACCCTAACCCTTACCCTAACACTATCCTAGTGCTGATGCTAAACCTAACCATAACCCTAAGACTATCCTAGGGCTGATGCTAACCCTAACACTAACCCTAACACTATCCTAGGGCTGATGCTAACCCTAACCCTAACACTCTCCTAGGCCTGATGCTAACCCTAACCCTAACACTATCCTAGGGCTGATGCTATCCCTAACCCTCACCCTAACACTATCCTAGGCCTGATGCTAACCCTATCCCTAACCCTAACACTCTCCTAGGGCTGAGGCTAACCCTAACCCTAACACTATCCTAGGGCTGATGCTAACCCTAACCCTAACCCAAACACTATCCTAGGGTTGATGCTAACCCTAACTCTAACACTCTCCTAGGGCTGATGCTAACCCTAACCCTAACCCTAACACTATCCTAGGTCTGATGATAACCCTAACCCTAACCCTAACAATATCCTAGGGTTTATGTTAACCCTAACCCTAACACTATCCTAGGGCTGATGCTAACCCTAACCCTAACCCTAACACTACCCTAGGGCGGATGGTAACCCTAACCCTAACCCTAACAATATCCTAGGGCGGATGCTAACCCTAACCCTAACCCTAACACTATCCTAGGGCGGATGCTAACCCTAACCCTAACAAAAACACTATCCTAGGGTTGATGCTAACCCTAACTCTAACACTCTCCTAGGGCTGATGCTAACCCTAACCCTAACCCTAACACTATCCTAGGTCTGATGATAACCCTAACCCTAACCCTAACAATATCCTAGGGTTTATGTTAACCCTAACCCTAACACTATCCTAGGGCTGATGCTAACCCTAACCCTAACCCTAACACTACCGTAGGGCGGATGGTAACCCTAACCCTAACCCTAACAATATCCTAGGGCGGATGCTAACCCTAACCCTAACCCTAACACTATCCTAGGGCTGATGCTAACCCTAACACTAACACTATCCTAGGGCTGAAGGTAACCCTAACCCTAACCCTAACACTATCCTAGGGCTGATGCTAACCCTAACCCTAACCCTAACACTATCCTAGGGCTGATGCTAACCCTAACCCTAACACTATCCTAGGCCTAATGCTAACCCTAACCCTAACACTTACACTATCCTAGGGCTAATGCTAACCCTAACCCTAACCCTAACACTATCCTAGGTCTGATGCTAACCCTAAACCCAGCACTATCCTAGGGCTGATGCTAACCCTAACCCAAACCCTAACACTATCCTTGGGCTGATGTTAACCCTAACCCTAGCACTCTCCTAGGGCTGATGCTAACCCTAACCCTAACCCTAACACTCTCCTAGGGCTGATGCTAACCCTAACCGTAACACTATCCTAGGCCTGATGCTAACCCTAACCCTAACACTATCCTAGGGCTGATGCTAACCCTAACCCTAACCCTAACAATATCCTAGGCCTGATGCTAACCCTATCCCTAACCCTAACACTCTCCTAGGGCTCAGGCTAACCCTAACCCTAACACTATCCTAGGGCTGATGCTAACCCTAACCCTAACCCTAACACTATCCTAGGGTTGATGCTAACCCTAACCCTAACACTATCCTAGGGCTGATGCTAACCCTAACCCTAACCCTAACACTATCCTAGGGCTGATGCTAACCCTAACCCTAACACTATCCTAGGGCTGATGCTAACCCTAACCCTAACCCTAACACTATCCTAGGGCTGATGCTAACCCTAACACTAACACTATCCTAGGGCTGATGCTAACCCTAACCCTAACCCTAACACTATCCTAGGGCTGATTTTAACCCTAACCCTAACCCTAACACTATCCTTGGGCTGATGCTAACCCTAACCCTAACACTATCCTGGGCCTGATGCTAACCCTAACCCTAACCCTAACACTATCCTAGGGCTGATGCTAATCCTAACCCTAACACTATCCTTGGGCTGATGCTAACCCTAACCCTAACCGTAACAATATCCTAGGGCAGATGCTAACCATAACCCTAACCCTAACACTATCCTTGGGCTGATGCTAACCCTAACCCTAACACTATCCTGGGCCTGATGCTAACCCTAACCCTAACACTAACACTATCCTAGGGCTGATGCTAACCCTAACCCTAACACTATCCTTGGGCTGATGCTAACCCTAACCCTAAGCCTAACATTATCCTAGGGCAGATGCTAACCCTAACGCTAACCATAACACTATCCTTGAACTGATGCTAACCCTTACCCTAACCCTAACACTATCCTAGCCCTGATGATAACCCTAACCCTACACCCTAACACTATCCTAGGGTTTATGTTAACCCTAACCCTAACACTATCCTAGGGCTGATGCTAACCCTAACCCTAACACTAACACTATCCTAGGGCGGATGCTAACCCTAACCCTAACCCTAACACTATCCTACGGCTGATGCTAACCCTAACACTAACACTATCCTAGGGCTGATGCTAACCCTAACCCTAACCCTAACATTATCCTAAGGCTGATGCTAACCCTAACCCTAACTCTAACACTATCTTAGGGCTTAGGCTAACCCTAACCCTAACACTATCCTAGGGCTGATGCTAACCCTAACCCTAACCCTAACACTATCCTAGGGCTGATGCTAACCCTAAACCTAACACTATCCTAGGGCTGATGCTAACCCTAACCCTAACCCTAACACTCTCCAAGGGCTGATGCTAACCCTAACCCTAACCCTAACACTATCCTAGGGCTGATGCTAACCCTAACCCTAACTCTAACACTATCTTAGGGCTGAGGCTAACCCTAACCCTAACACTATCCTACGGCTGATGATAACCCTAACCCTAACCCTAACACTATCCTAGGGCTGATGCTAACCCTAACCCTAACTCTAACACTATCTTAGGGCTGAGGCTAACCCTAACCCTAACACTATCCTACGGCTGATGATAACCCTAACCCTAACCCTAACACTATCCTAGGGCTGATGCTAACCCTAACCCTAACACTATCCTAGGACTGATGCTAACCCTATCCCTAACCCTAACACTCTCCTAGGGCTGAGGCTGACCCTAACCCTCACACTATCCTAGGTTTGATGCTACCCCTAACCCTAACCCAAACACTATCCTAGGGATGATGCTAACCCTAACCCTAACACTATCCTAGGGCTGATGCTAACCCTAACCCTAACCCTAACACTATCCTTGGGCTGATGCTAACCCTAACCCTAACACTATCCTGGGCATGATGCTAACCCTAACCCTGACCCTAACACTATCCTAGGGCTGATGCTAACCCTAACCCTAACACTATCCTAGGGCTGATGCTAACCCTAACCCTAACCCTAACACTATCCTAGGGCTGATGCTAACCCTAACACTAACACTATCCTAGGGCTGATGCTAACCCTAACCCTAACCCTAACACTATCCTAGGGCTGATGCTAACGCTAACCCTAACCCTAACACGATCCTAGAGCTGATGCTAACGCTAACCCTAACATTAACCCTAACCCTAATACTATCCTAGGGCTGATGCTAACCCTAACCCTAACCCTAACACTATCCTAGGGCTGATACTAACCCTAACCCTAACTCTAACACTATCCTAGGGCTGAGGCTAGCCCTAACCCTAACACTATCCTAAGGCTGAAGCTAACCCTAACACTAACACTATCCTTGGCCTGGTGCTAAGCCTAACCCTAACCCTAACACTATCCTAGGGCTGATGCTAACCCTAACCATAATAATATCCGAGGGCTGATGCTAACCCTAACCCTAACCCTAACACTATCCTAGGGCTGATGCTAACCCTAACCCTAACCCTAACACTATCCTAGGGCTGATACTAACCCTAACCCTAACTCTAACACTATCCTAGGGCTGATGCTAACCCTAATCCTAACAATATCCTAGGCCTGATGATATCCATAACCCTAAACCTAACACTATCCTAGGGCTGATGCTAACCCTAACCCTAACCCTAACACTATCCTAGGGCTGATTCTAACCGTAACCCTAACACTATCCTAGGCCTGATGCTAACCCTAACCCTTACCCTAACACTATCCTAGTGCTGATGCTAAACCTAACCATAACCCTAAGACTATCCTAGGGCTGATGCTAACCCTAACACTAACCCTAACACTATCCTAGGGCTGATGCTAACCCTAACCCTAACACTCTCCTAGGCCTGATGCTAACCCTAACCCTAACACTATCCTAGGGCTGATGCTATCCCTAACCCTCACCCTAACACTATCCTAGGCCTGATGCTAACCCTATCCCTAACCCTAACACTCTCCTAGGGCTGAGGCTAACCCTAACCCTAACACTATCCTAGGGCTGATGCTAACCCTAACCCTAACCCAAACACTATCCTAGGGTTGATGCTAACCCTAACTCTAACACTCTCCTAGGGCTGATGCTAACCCTAACCCTAACCCTAACACTATCCTAGGTCTGATGATAACCCTAACCCTAACCCTAACAATATCCTAGGGTTTATGTTAACCCTAACCCTAACACTATCCTAGGGCTGATGCTAACCCTAACCCTAACCCTAACACTACCCTAGGGCGGATGGTAACCCTAACCCTAACCCTAACAATATCCTAGGGCGGATGCTAACCCTAACCCTAACCCTAACACTATCCTAGGGCTGATGCTAACCCTAACCCTAACCCAAACACTATCCTAGGGTTGATGCTAACCCTAACTCTAACACTCTCCTAGGGCTGATGCTAACCCTAACCCTAACCCTAACACTATCCTAGGTCTGATGATAACCCTAACCCTAACCCTAACAATATCCTAGGGTTTATGTTAACACTAACCCTAACACTATCCTAGGGCTGATGCTAACCCTAACCCTAACCCTAACACTACCGTAGGGCGGATGGTAACCCTAACCCTAACCCTAACAATATCCTAGGGCGGATGCTAACCCTAACCCTAACCCTAACACTATCCTAGGGCTGATGCTAACCCTAACACTAACACTATCCTAGGGCTGATGGTAACCCTAACCCTAACCCTAACACTATCCTAGGGCTGATGCTAACCCTAACCCTAACCCTAACACTATCCTAGGGCTGATGCTAACCCTAACCCTAACACTATCCTAGGCCTAATGCTAACCCTAACCCTAACACTTACACTATCCTAGGGCTAATGCTAACCCTAACCCTAACCCTAACACTATCCTAGGTCTGATGCTAACCCTAAACCCAGCACTATCCTAGGGCTGATGCTAACCCTAACCCAAACCCTAACACTATCCTTGGGCTGATGTTAACCGTAACCCTAGCACTCTCCTAGGGCTGATGCTAACCCTAACCCTAAGCCTAACACTCTCCTAGGGCTGATGCTAACCCTAACCCTAACACTATCCTAGGCCTAATGCTAACCCTTACCCTAACACTATCCTAGGGCTAATGCAAACCCTAACCCTAACCCAAACACTATCCTAGGGTTGATGCTAACCCTAACCCTAACACTATCCTAGTGCTGATGCTAACCCTAACCCTAACACTATCCTAGGGCTGATGTTAACCCTAAACCTAACCCTAACACTTTCCTAGGGCTGATGCTAACCCTAACCCTAACCCTAACACTCTCCTAGGGCTGATGCTAACCCTAAACCTAACACTATCCTAGGGCTGATGCTAACCCTAACCCTAACCCTAAAACTATCCTAGGGCTGATGCTAACCCTAACCCTAACACTATCCTAGGGCTGATGCTAACCCTAACCCTAACCCTAACACTATCCTAGGGCTGATGCTAACCCTAACCCTAACCCTAACACTCTCCTAGGGCTGATGCTAACCCTAACCGTAACACTATCCTACGCCTGATGCTAACCCTAACCCTAACACTATCCTAGGGCTGATGCTAACCCTAACCCTAACCCTAACAATATCCTAGGCCTGATGCTAACCCTATCCCTAACCCTAACACTCTCCTAGGGCTCAGGCTAACCCTAACCCTAACACTATCCTAGGGCTGATGCTAACCCTAACCCTAACCCTAACACTATCCTAGGGTTGATGCTAACCCTAACCCTAACACTATCCTAGGGCTGATGCTAACCCTAACCCTAACCCTAACACTATCCTAGGGCTGATGCTAACCCTAACCCTAACCCTAACACTATCCTAGGGTTGATGCTAACCCTAACCCTAACACTATCCTAGGGCTGATGCTAACCCTAACCCTAACCCTAACACTATCCTAGGGCTGATGCTAACCCTAACCCTAACACTATCCTAGGGCTGATGCTAACCCTAACCCTAACCCTAACACTATCCTAGGGCTGATGCTAACCCTAACCCTAACACTATCCTAGGGCTGATGCTAACCCTAACCCTAACCCTAACACTATCCTAGGGCTGATGCTAACCCTAACCCTAACCCTAACAGTATCCTTGGGCTGATGCTAACCCTAACCCTAACACTATCCTGGGCCTGATGCTAACCCTAACCCTAACCCTAACACTATCCTAGGGCTGATGCTAATACTAACCCTAACACTATCCTTGGGCTGATGCTAACCCTAACCCTAACCCTAACAATATCCTAGGGCAGATGCTAACCATAACCCTAACCCTAACACTATCCTTGGGCTGATGCTAACCCTAACCCTAACACTATCCTGGGCCTGATGCTAACCCTAACCCTAACACTAACACTATCCTAGGGCTGATGCTAACCCTAACCCTAACACTATCCTTGGGCTGATGCTAACCCTAACCCTAAGCCTAACATTATCCTAGGGCAGATGCTAACCCTAACGCTAACCATAACACTATCCTTGAACTGATGCTAACCCTTACCCTAACCCTAACACTATCCTAGCCCTGATGATAACCCTAACCCTAACCCTAACACTATCCTAGGGTTTATGTTAACCCTAACCCTAACACTATCCTAGGGCTGATGCTAACCCTAACCCTAACACTAACACTATCCTAGGGCGGATGCTAACCCTAACCCTAACCCTAACACTATCCTACGGCTGATGCTAACCCTAACACTAACACTATCCTAGGGCTGATGCTAACCCTAACCCTAACCCTAACATTATCCTAAGGCTGATGCTAACCCTAACCCTAACTCTAACACTATCTTAGGGCTTAGGCTAACCCTAACCCTAACACTATCCTAGGGCTGATGCTAACCCTAACCCTAACCCTAACACTATCCTAGGGCTGATGCTAACCCTAAACCTAACACTATCCTAGGGCTGATGCTAACCCTAACCCTAACCCTTACACTCTCCAAGGGCTGATGCTAACCCTAACCCTAACCCTAACACTATCCTAGGGCTGATGCTAACCCTAACCCTAACTCTAACACTATCTTAGGGCTGAGGCTAACCCTAACCCTAACACTATCCTACGGCTGATGATAACCCTAACCCTAACCCTAACACTATCCTAGGGCTGATGCTAACCCTAACCCTAACTCTAACACTATCTTAGGGCTGAGGCTAACCCTAACCCTAACACTATCCTACGGCTGATGATAACCCTAACCCTAACCCTAACACTATCCTAGGGCTGATGCTAACCCTAACCCTAACACTATCCTAGGACTGATGCTAACCCTATCCCTAACCCTAACACTCTCCTAGGGCTGAGGCTAACCCTAACCCTCACACTATCCTAGGTTTGATGCTAACCCTAACCCTAACCCAAACACTATCCTAGGGTTGATGCTAACCCTAACCCTAACACTATCCTAGGGCTGATGCTAACCCTAACCCTAACCCTAACACTATCCTAGGGCTGATGCTACCCCTAACCCTAACACTATCCTGGGCATGATGCTAACCCTAACCCTGACCCTAACACTATCCTAGGGCTGATGCTAACCCTAACCCTAACACTATCCTTGGGCTGATGCTAACCCTAACCCTAACCCTAACAATATCCTAGGGCAGATGCTAACCCTAACGCTAACCCTAACACTATCCTTGAAGTGATGCTAACCCTAACCCTAACCCTAACACTATCCTAGGCCTGATGATAACCCTAACCCTAACCCTAACACTATCCTAGGCCTGATGATAACCCTAACCCGAACCCTGACACTATCCTAGGGCTGATGCTAACCCTAACCCTAACACTATCCTAGGGCTGATGCTAACCCTAATCCTAACCCTAACACTATCCTAGGCCTGATGCTAACCCTATCCCTAACCCTAACACTCTCCTAGTGCTGATGCTAACCCTAACCCTAACACTATCCTAGGGCTGATGCTAACCCTAACCCTAACCCAAACACTATCCTAGGGTTGATGCTAACCCTAACCCTAACACTATCCTAGTGCTGATGCTAACCCTAACCCTAACCCTAACACTATCCTTGGGCTGATGCTAACCCTAACCCTAACACTATCCTGGGCCTGATGCTAACCCTAACCCTAACCCTAACACTATCCTAGGGCTGATGCTAACCCTAACCCTAACACTATCCTTGGGCTGATGCTAACCCTAACCCTAACCCTAACAATATCCTAGGGCAGATGCTAACCATAACCCTAACCCTAACACTATCCTTGGGCTGATGCTAACCCTAACCCTAACACTATCCTGGGCCTGATGCTAACCCTAACCCTAACCCTAACACTATCCTAGGGCTGATGCTAACCCTAACCCTAACACTATCCTTGGGCTGATGCTAACCCTAACCCTAAGCCTAACATTAACCTAGGGCAGATGCTAACCCTAACGCTAACCCTAACACTATCCTTGAACTGATGCTAACCCTAACCCTAACCCTAACACTATCCTAGCCCTGATGATAACCCTAACCCTAACCCTAACACTATCCTAGGGTTTATGTTAACCCTAACCCTCACACTATCCTAGGGCTGAGGCTAACCCTAACCCTAACCCTAACACTATCCTAGGGCGGATGCTAACCCTAACCCTAACCCTAACACTATCCTAGGGCTGATGCTAACCCTAACACTAACACTATCCTAGGGCTGATGTTAACCCTAACTCTAACCCTAACATTATCCTAGGGCTGATGCTAACCCTACCCCTAACTCTAACACTATCTTAGGGCTTAGGCTAACCCTAACCCTAACACTATCCTAGGGCTGATGCTAACCCTAACCCTAACCCTAACACTATCCTAGGACTGATGCTAACCCTAACCCTAACACTATCCTAGGGCTGATGCTAACCCTAACCCTAACCCTAACACTATCCTAGGGCTGATGCTAACCCTAACCCTAACCCTAACACTATCCTAGGGCGGATGGTAACCCAACCCTAACCCTAACCCTAACACTATCCTAGAGCTGATGCTAACCCTAAACCTAACCGTGACGCTAACCCTAATATTATCCTAGGGCTGATGCTATCCCTAACCCAAACCCTAACACTATCCTAGGGCTGATGCTAACCCTAACACTAACACTATCCTAGGGCTGATGCTAACCCTAACCCTACCCCTAACACTATCCTAGGGCTGATGCTAACCCTAACCCTAACGCTAACACTATCCTAGGGCTGAGGCTAACCCTAACCCCAACACTATCCTACGGCTGATGCTAACCCTAACCCTAACCCTAACACTATCCTAAGGCTGATGGTAACCCTAACACTAACACTATCCTAAGCATGGTGCTAACCCTAACTCTAACCCTAACACTATCCTAGGGCTGATGCTAACCCTAACCCTAATAATATCCTGGGCTGATGCTAACAGTAACCCTAACACTAACACTATCCTAGGGCTGATGCTAACCCTAACCCTAACCCTAACACTATCCTAGGGCTGATGCTAACCCTAACCCTAACACTATCATAGGCCTGATGATAACCCTAACCCTAACCCTAACACTATCCTAGGGCTGATGCTAACCCTAACCATAACACTATCCTAGGCCTGATGCTAACCCTAACCCTAACCCTAACACTATCCTAGGGCTGATGCTAACCCTAACCCTAACACTATCCTAGGGCTGATGCTAACCCTAACCCTAACCCTAACACTATCCTAGGGCTGATGCTAACCCTAACCCTAACACTATCATCGGCCTTATGATAACCCTAACCCTAACCCTAACACTATCCTAGGGCTGATGCTAACCCTAACCCTAACACTATCCTAGGCCTGATGCTAACCCTAACCCTAACGCTAACACTATCCTAGGGCTGATGCTAACCCTAACCCTAACACTATCCTTGGGCTCATGCTAACCATAACCCTAACCCTAACACTATCCTAGGGCTGATGCTAACCCTACCCCTAACACTATCCTAGGCCTGATGATAACCCTAACCCTAACCCTAACACTATCCTAGGGCTGATGCTAACCCTAACCCTGACCCTAACACTATCCTAGGGCTGATGCTAACCCTAACCCTAACCCTAACACTATCCTAGGACTGATGCTAACCCTAACGCTAACCCTAAAACTATCCTTGAACTGATGCTAACCCTAACCCTAACCCTAACACTATCCTAGGCCTGATGATAACCCTAACCCTAACACTAACACTATCCTAGGGTTTATGTTAACCCTAACCCTAACACTATCCTAGGGCTGATGCTAACCCTAACCCTACCACTATCCTGGGCCTGATGCTAACCCTAACCCTAACCCTGACACTATCCTAGGGCTGATGCTAACCCGAACCCTAACACTATCCTAGGGCTGATGCTAACCCTAACCCTAACCCTAACACTATTCTAAGCCTGATGCTAACCCTATCCCTAACCCTAACACTCTCCTAGGGCTGAGGCTAACCCTAACCCTCACACTATCCTAGGTTTGATGCTAACCCTAACCCTAACCCAAACACTATCCTAGGGTTGATGCTAACCCTAACCGAACACTATCCTAGGGCTGATGCTAACCCTAACCCTAACCCTAACACTATCCTTGGGCTGATGCTAACCCTAACCCTAACACTATCCTGGGCATGATGCTAACCCTAACCCTGACCCTAACACTATCCTAGGGCTGATGCTAACCCTAACCCTAACACTATCCTTGGGCTGATGCTAACCCTAACCCTAACCCTAACAATATCCTAGGGCAGATGCTAACCCTAACGCTAACCCTAACACTATCCTTGAAGTGATGCTAACCCTAACCCTAACCCTAACACTATCCTAGGCCTGATGATAACCCTAACCCTAACCCTAACACTCTCCTAGGCCTGATGATAACCCTAACCCTAACCCTGACACTATCCTAGGGCTGATGCTAACCCTAACCCTAACACTATCCTAGGGCTGATGCTAACCCTAATCCTAACCCTAACACTATCCTAGGCCTGATGCTAACCCTATCCCTAACCCTAACACTCTCCTAGTGCTGAGGCTAACCCTAACCCTAACACTATCCTAGGGCTGATGCTAACCCTAACCCTAACCCAAACACTATCCTAGGGTTGATGCTAACCCTAACCCTAACACTATCCTAGGGCTGATGCTAACCCTAACCCTAACCCTAACACTATCCTTGGGCTGATGCTAACCCTAACCCTAAGACTATCCTGGGCCTGATGCTAACCCTAACCCTAACCCTAACACTATCCTAGGGCTGATGCTAACCCTAACCCTAACACTATCCTTGGGCTGATGCTAACCCTAACCCTAACCCTAACAATATCCTAGGGCAGATGCTAACCATAACCCTAACCCTAACACTATCCTTGGGCTGATGCTAACCCTAACCCTAACACTATCCTGGGCCTGATGCTAACCCTAACCCTAACTGTAACACTATCCTAGGGCTGACGCTAACCCTAACCCTAACACTATCCTTGGGCTGATGCTAACCCTAACCCTAAGCCTAACATTAACCTAGGGCAGATGCTAACCCTAACGCTAACCCTAACACTATCCTTGAACTGATGCTAACCCTAACCCTAACCCTAACACTATCCTAGCCCTGATGATAACCCTAACCCTAACCCTAACACTATCCTAGGGTTTATGTTAACCCTAACCCTCACACTATCCTAGGGCTGAGGCTAACCCTAACCCTAACCCTAACACTATCCTAGGGCGGATGCTAACCCTAACCCTAACCCTAACACTATCCTAGGGCTGATGCTAACCCTAACACTAACACTATCCTAGGGCTGATGTTAACCCTAACCCTAACCCTAACATTATCCTAGGGCTGATGCTAACCCTACCCCTAACTCTAACACTATCTTAGGGCTTAGGCTAACCCTAACCCTAACACTATCCTAGGGCTGATGCTAACCCTAACCCTAACCCTAACACTATCCTAGGACTGATGCTAACCCTAACCCTAACACTATCCTAGGGCTGATGCTAACCCTAACCCTAACCCTAACACTATCCTAGGGCTGATGCTAACCCTAACCCTAACCCTAACACTATCCTAGGGCGGATGCTAACCCAACCCTAACCCTAACCCTAACACTATCCTAGAGCTGATGCTAACCCTAAACCTAACCGTGACGCTAACCCTAATATTATCCTAGGGCTGATGCTAACCCTAACCCTAACCCTAACACTATCCTAGGGCTGATGCTAACCCTAACACTAACACTATCCTAGGGCTGATGCTAACCCTAACCCTACCCCTAACACTATCCTAGGGCTGATGCTAACCCTAACCCTAACGCTAACACTATCCTAGGGCTGAGGCTAACCCTAACCCCAACACTATCCTACGGCTGATGCTAACCCTAACCCTAACCCTAACACTATCCTAAGGCTGATGGTAACCCTAACACTAACACTATCCTAAGCATGGTGCTAACCCTAACTCTAACCCTAACACTATCCTAGGGCTGATGCTAACCCTAACCCTAATAATATCCTGGGCTGATGCTAACAGTAACCCTAACACTAACACTATCCTAGGGCTGATGCTAACCCTAACCCTAACCCTAACACTATCCTAGGGCTGATGCTAACCCTAACCCTAACACTATCATAGGCCTGATGATAACCCTAACCCTAACCCTAACACTATCCTAGGGCTGATGCTAACCCTAACCATAACACTATCCTAGGCCTGATGCTAACCCTAACCCTAACCCTAACACTATCCTAGGGCTGATGCTAACCCTAACCCTAACACTATCCTAGGGCTGATGCTAACCCTAACCCTAACCCTAACACTATCCTAGGGCTGATGCTAACCCTAACCCTAACAATATCATCGGCCTTATGATAACCCTAACCCTAACCCTAACACTATCCTAGGGCTGATGCTAACCCTAACCCTAACACTATCCTAGGCCTGATGCTAACCCTAACCCTAACGCTAACACTATCCTAGGGCTGATGCTAACCCTAACCCTAACACTATCCTTGGGCTCATGCTAACCCTAACCCTAACCCTAACACTATCCTAGGGCTGATGCTAACCCTACCCCTAACACTATCCTAGGCCTGATGATAACCCTAACCCTAACCCTAACACTATCCTAGGGCTGATGCTAACCCTAACCCTAACCCTAACACTATCCTAGGGCTGATGCTAACCCTAACCCTAACCCTAACACTATCCTAGGACTGATGCTAACCCTAACGCTAACTCTAAAACTATCCTTGAACTGATGCTAACCCTAACCCTAACCCTAACACTATCCTAGGCCTGCTGATAACCCTAACCCTAACACTAACACTATCCTAGGGTTTATGTTAACCCTAAACCTAACACTATCCTAGGGCTGATGCTAACCCTAACCCTACCACTATCCTGGGCCTGATGCTAACCCTAACCCTAACCCTGACACTATCCTAGGGCTGATGCTAACCCTAACCCTAACACTATCCTAGGGCTGATGCTAACCCTAACCCTAACCCTAACACTATTCTAAGCCTGATGCTAACCCTATCCCTAACCCTAACACTCTCCTAGGGCTGAGGCTAACCCTAACCCTAACACTATCCTAGGGCTGATGCTAACCCTAACCCTAACCCAAACACTATCCTAGGGTTGATGCTAACCCTAACCCTAACACTATCCTAGGGCTGATGCTAACCCTAACCCTAACCCTAACACTATCGTTGGGCTGATGCTAACCCTAACCCTAACACTATCCTGGGCCTGATGCTAACCCTAACCCTAACCCTAACACTATCCTAGGGCTGATGCTAACCCTAACCCTAACACTATCCTTGGGCTGATGCTAACCCTAACCCTAACCCTAACAATATCCTAGGGCAGATGCTAACCATAACCCTAACCCTAACACTATCCTTGGGCTGATGCTAACCCTAACCCTAACACTATCCTGGGCCTGATGCTAACCCTAACCCTAACCCTAACACTATCCTAGGGCTGATGCTAACCCTAACCCTAACACTATCCTTGGGCTGATGCTAACCCTAACCCTAAGCCTAACATTATCCTAGGGCAGATGCTAACCCTAACGCTAACCCTAACACTATCCTTGAACTGATGCTAACCCTAACCCTAACCCTAACACAATCCTAGCCCTGATGATAACCCTAACCCTAACCCTAACACTATCCTAGGGTTTATATTAACCCTAACCCTAACACTATCCTAGGGCTGATGCTAACCCTAACCCTAACCCTAACACTATCCTAGGGCGGATGCTAACCCTAACCCTAACCCTAACACTATCCTAGGGCTGATGCTAACCCTAACACTAACACTATCCTAGGCCTGATGCTAACCCTAACCCTAACCCTAACATTATCCTAAGGCTGATGCTAACCCTAACCCTAACTCTAACACTATCTTAGGGCTTAGGCTAACCCTAACCCTAACACTATCCTAGGGCTGATGCTAACCCTAACCCTAACCCTAACACTATCCTAGGTCTGATGCTAACCCTAACCCTAACACTATCCTAGGGCTGATGCTAACCCTAACCCTAACCCTAACACTCTCCAAGGGCTGATGCTAACCCTAACCCTAACCCTAACACTATCCTAGGGCTGATGCTAACCCTAACCCTAACTCTAACACTATCTTAGGGCTGAGGCTAACCCTAACCCTAACACTATCCTACGGCTGATGATAACCCTAAACCTAACCCTAACACAATCCTAGGGCTGATGCTAACCCTAACCCTAACACTATCCTAGGCCTGATCCTAACCCTAACCCTAACCCTAAAACTATCCTAGGGCTGATGCTAACCCTAACCCTAACACTATCCTAGGGCTGATGCTAACCCTAACCCTAACCCTAACACTATCCTAGGACTGATGCTAACCCTAACCCTAACACTATCCTAGGGCTGATGCTAACCCTAACCCTAACCCTAACACTATCCTAGGGCTGATGCTAACCCTAACCCTAACCCTAACACTATCCTAGGGCGGATGCTAACCCAACCCTAACCCTAACCCTAACACTATCCTAGAGCTGATGCTAACCCTAAACCTAACCGTGACGCTAACCCTAATATTATCCTAGGGCTGATGCTAACCCTAACCCTAACCCTAACACTATCCTAGGGCTGATGCTAACCCTAACACTAACACTATCCTAGGGCTGATGCTAACCCTAACCCTACCCCTAACACTATCCTAGGGCTGATGCTAACCCTAACCCTAACGCTAACACTATCCTAGGGCTGAGGCTAACCCTAACCCCAACACTATCCTACGGCTGATGCTAACCCTAACCCTAACCCTAACACTATCCTAAGGCTGATGGTAACCCTAACACTAACACTATCCTAAGCATGGTGCTAACCCTAACTCTAACCCTAACACTATCCTAGGGCTGATGCTAACCCTAACCCTAATAATATCCTGGGCTGATGCTAACAGTAACCCTAACACTAACACTATCCTAGGGCTGATGCTAACCCTAACCCTAACCCTAACACTATCCTAGGGCTGATGCTAACCCTAACCCTAACACTATCATAGGCCTGATGATAACCCTAACCCTAACCCTAACACTATCCTAGGGCTGATGCTAACCCTAACCATAACACTATCCTAGGCCTGATGCTAACCCTAACCCTAACCCTAACACTATCCTAGGGCTGATGCTAACCCTAACCCTAACACTATCCTAGGGCTGATGCTAACCCTAACCCTAACCCTAACACTATCCTAGGGCTGATGCTAACCCTAACCCTAACAATATCATCGGCCTTATGATAACCCTAACCCTAACCCTAACACTATCCTAGGGCTGATGCTAACCCTAACCCTAACACTATCCTAGGCCTGATGCTAACCCTAACCCTAACGCTAACACTATCCTAGGGCTGATGCTAACCCTAACCCTAACACTATCCTTGGGCTCATGCTAACCCTAACCCTAACCCTAACACTATCCTAGGGCTGATGCTAACCCTACCCCTAACACTATCCTAGGCCTGATGATAACCCTAACCCTAACCCTAACACTATCCTAGGGCTGATGCTAACCCTAACCCTAACCCTAACACTATCCTAGGGCTGATGCTAACCCTAACCCTAACCCTAACACTATCCTAGGACTGATGCTAACCCTAACGCTAACTCTAAAACTATCCTTGAACTGATGCTAACCCTAACCCTAACCCTAACACTATCCTAGGCCTGCTGATAACCCTAACCCTAACACTAACACTATCCTAGGGTTTATGTTAACCCTAAACCTAACACTATCCTAGGGCTGATGCTAACCCTAACCCTACCACTATCCTGGGCCTGATGCTAACCCTAACCCTAACCCTGACACTATCCTAGGGCTGATGCTAACCCTAACCCTAACACTATCCTAGGGCTGATGCTAACCCTAACCCTAACCCTAACACTATTCTAAGCCTGATGCTAACCCTATCCCTAACCCTAACACTCTCCTAGGGCTGAGGCTAACCCTAACCCTAACACTATCCTAGGGCTGATGCTAACCCTAACCCTAACCCAAACACTATCCTAGGGTTGATGCTAACCCTAACCCTAACACTATCCTAGGGCTGATGCTAACCCTAACCCTAACCCTAACACTATCGTTGGGCTGATGCTAACCCTAACCCTAACACTATCCTGGGCCTGATGCTAACCCTAACCCTAACCCTAACACTATCCTAGGGCTGATGCTAACCCTAACCCTAACACTATCCTTGGGCTGATGCTAACCCTAACCCTAACCCTAACAATATCCTAGGGCAGATGCTAACCATAACCCTAACCCTAACACTATCCTTGGGCTGATGCTAACCCTAACCCTAACACTATCCTGGGCCTGATGCTAACCCTAACCATAACCCTAACACTATCCTAGGGCTGATGCTAACCCTAACCCTAACACTATCCTTGGGCTGATGCTAACCCTAACCCTAAGCCTAACATTATCCTAGGGCAGATGCTAACCCTAACGCTAACCCTAACACTATCCTTGAACTGATGCTAACCCTAACCCTAACCCTAACACAATCCTAGCCCTGATGATAACCCTAACCCTAACCCTAACACTATCCTAGGGTTTATATTAACCCTAACCCTAACACTATCCTAGGGCTGATGCTAACCCTAACCCTAACCCTAACACTATCCTAGGGCGGATGCTAACCCTAACCCTAACCCTAACACTATCCTAGGGCTGATGCTAACCCTAACACTAACACTATCCTAGGCCTGATGCTAACCCTAACCCTAACCCTAACATTATCCTAAGGCTGATGCTAACCCTAACCCTAACTCTAACACTATCTTAGGGCTTAGGCTAACCCTAACCCTAACACTATCCTAGGGCTGATGCTAACCCTAACCCTAACCCTAACACTATCCTAGGTCTGATGCTAACCCTAACCCTAACACTATCCTAGGGCTGATGCTAACCCTAACCCTAACCCTAACACTCTCCAAGGGCTGATGCTAACCCTAACCCTAACCCTAACACTATCCTAGGGCTGATGCTAACCCTAACCCTAACTCTAACACTATCTTAGGGCTGAGGCTAACCCTAACCCTAACACTATCCTACGGCTGATGATAACCCTAAACCTAACCCTAACACAATCCTAGGGCTGATGCTAACCCTAACCCTAACACTATCCTAGGCCTGATGCTAACCCTAACCCTAACCCTAAAACTATCCTAGGGCTGATGCTAACCCTAACCCTAACACTATCCTAGGGCTGATGCTAACCCTAAACCTAACCTAACACTATCCTAGGGCTGATGCTAACCCTAACCCTAACACTATCCTAGGCCTGATGATAACCCTAACCATAACCCTAACACTATCCTAGGGCTGATGCTAACCCTAACCCTAACACTATCCTAGGGCTGATGCTAACCATAACCCTAACCCTACCACTATGCTAAGTCTGATGCTAACCCTAGACCTCACACTATACTAGGCCTGATGATAACCATAACCCTAACCTTAACACTATCCTAGGGCTGATGCTAACCCTAACCCTAACCCTAACACTATCCTAGAGCTGATGCTAACCCTAACCCTAACACTATCCTAGGCCTGATGATAACCCTAACCCTAACCCTGACACTATCCTAGGGCTGATGCTAACCCCAACCCTAACACTATCCTAGGGCTGATGCTAACCCTAACCCTAACCCTAACACTATCCTAGGACTGATGCTAACCCTATCCCTAACCCTAACACTCTCCTAGGGCTGAGGCTAACCCTAACCCTAACACTATCCTAGGGCTGATGCTAACCCTAACCCTAACCCAAACACTATCCTAGGGTTGATGCTAACCCTAACCCTAACACTATCCTAGGACTGATGCTAACCCTAACCCTAACCCTAACACTATCCTTGGGCTGATGCTAACCCTAACCCTAACACTATCCTGGGCCTGATGCTAACCCTAACCCTGACCCTAACACTATCCTAGGGCTGATGCTAACCCTAACCCTAACACTATCCTTGGGCTGATGCCAACCCTAACCATAACCCTAACAATATCCTAGGGCAGATGCTAACCCTAACGGTAACCCTAACACTATCCTTGAACTGATGCTAACCCTAACCCTAACCCTAACACTATCCTAGGCCTGCTGATAACCCTAACCCTAACCCTAACACTATCCTCGGCCTGATGATAACCCTAACCCTAACCCTGACACTATCCTAGGGCTGATGCTAACCCTAACCCTAACACTATCCTAGGGCTGATGCTAACCCTAACCCTAACCCTAACACTATCCTTGGGCTGATGCTAACCCTAACCCTAACACTATCCTGGGCCTGATGCTAATCCTAACCCTAACCCTAACACTATCCTAGGGCTGATGCTAACCCTAACCCTAACACTATCCTTGGGATGATGCTAACCCTAACCCTAACCCTAACAATATCCTAGGGCAGATGCTAACCATAACCCTAACCCTAACACTATCCTTGGGCTGATGCTAACCCTAACTCTAACACTATCCTGGGCCTGATGCTAACCCTAACCCTAACCCTAACACTATCCTAGGGCTGATGCTAACCCTAACCCTAACGCTATCCTAGGCCTGATGCTAACCCTAACCCTAACCCTAACACTATCCTAGGGCTGATGCTAACCCTAACCCTAACACTATCCTAGGGCTGATGCTAACCCTAACCATAACCCTAACACTATCCTAGGGCTGATGCTAACCCTAACCCTAACGCTATCCTAGGGCTGATGCTAACCCTAACGCTAACCATAACACTATCCTTGAACTGATGCTAACCCTAACCCTAACCCTAACACTATCCTAGTCCTGATGATAACCCTAACCCTAACCCTAACACTATCCTAAGGTTTATGTTAACCCTAACCCTAACACTATCCTAGGGCTGATGCTAACCCTAACCCTAACCCTAACACTATCCTAGGGCGGATGCTAACCCTAACCCTAACCCGAACACTATCCTAGAGCTGATGCTAACCCTAACACTAACACTATCCTAGGGCTGATGCTAACCCTAACCCTAACCCTAACATTATCCTAAGGCTGATGCTAACCCTAACCCTAACTCTAACACTATCTTAGGGCTTAGGCTAACCCTAACCCTAACACTATCCTAGGGCTGATGCTAACCCTAACCCTAACCCTAACACTATCCTAGGTATGATGCTAACCCTAACCCTAACACTATCCTAGGGCTGATGCTAACCCTAACCCTAACCCTAACACTCTCCAAGGGCTGATGCTAACCCTAACCCTAACACTATCCTAGGGCTGATGCTAACCCTAACCCTAACTCTAACACTATCTTAGGGCTGAGGCTAACCCTAACCCTAACACTATCCTACGGCTGATGATAACCCTAACCCTAACCATAACACTATCCTAGGGCTGATGCTAACCCTAACCCTAACACTATCCTAGGCCTGATGATAACCCTAACCCTAACCCTGACACTATCCTAGGGCTGATGCTAATCCTAACCCTAACCCAAACACTATCCTAGGGTTGATGCTAACCCTAACCCTAACACTATCCTAGGGCTGATGCTAACCCTAACCCTAACCCTAACACTATCCTTGGGCTGATGCTAACCCTAACCCTAACACTATCCTGGGCCTGATGCTAACCCTAACCCTGACCCTAACACTATCCTAGGGCTGATGCTAACCCTAACCCTAACACTATCCTTGGGCTGATGCTAACCCTAACCCTAACCCTAACAATATCCTAGGGCAGATGCTAACCCTAACGCTAACCCTAACACTATGCTTGAACTGATGCTAACCCTAACCCTAACCCTAACACTATCCTAGGCCTGATGATAACCCTAACCCTAACCCTAACACTATCCTCGGCCTGATGATAACCGTAACCCTAACCCTGACACTATCCTAGGGCTGATGCTAACCCTAACCCTAACACTATCCTAGGGCTGATGCTAACCCTAACCCTAACCCTAACACCATCCTAGGCCTGATGCTAACCCTATCCCTAACCTTAACACTCTCCTAGGGCTGAGGCTAACCCTAACCCTAACACTATCCTAGGGCTGATGCTAACCCTAACCCTAACCCAAACACTATCCTAGGGTTGATGCTAACCCTAACCCTAACACTATCCTAGGGCTGATGCTAACCCTAACCCTAACCCTAACACTATCGTTGGGCTGATGCTAACCCTAACCCTAACACTATCCTGGGCCTGATGCTAACCCTAACCCTAACCCTAACACTATCCTAGGGCTGATGCTAACCCTAACCCTAACACTATCCTTGGGCTGATGCTAACCCTAACCCTAACCCTAACAATATCCTAGGGCAGATGCTAACCATAACCCTAACCCTAACACTATCCTTGGGCTGATGCTAACCCTAACCCTAACACTATCCTGGGCCTGATGCTAACCCTAATCCTAACCCTAACACTATCCTAGGGCTGATGCTAACCCTAACCCTAACACTATCCTTGGGCTGATGCTAACCCTAACCCTAAGCCTAACATTATCCTAGGGCAGATGCTAACCCTAACGCTAACCCTAACACTATCCTTGAACTGACGCTAACCCTAACCCTAACCCTAACACAATCCTAGCCCTGATGATAACCCTAACCCTAACCCTAACACTATCCTAGGGTTTATATTAACCCTAACCCTAACACTATCCTAGGGCTGATGCTAACCCTAACCCTAACCCTAACACTATCCTAGGGCGGATGCTAACCCTAACCCTAACCCTAACACTATCCTAGGGCTGATGCTAACCCTAACACTAACACTATCCTAGGCCTGATGCTAACCCTAACCCTAACCCTAACTTTATCCTAAGGCTGATGCTAACCCTAACCCTAACTCTAACACTATCTTAGGGCTTAGGCTAACCCTAACCCTAACACTATCCTAGGGCTGATGCTAACCCTAACCCTAACCCTAACACTATCCTAGGTCTGATGCTAACCCTAACCCTAACACTATCCTAGGGCTGATGCTAACCCTAACCCTAACCCTAACACTCTCCAAGGGCTGATGCTAACCCTAACCCTAACCCTAACACTATCCTAGGGCTGATGCTAACCCTAACCCTAACTCTAACACTATCTTAGGGCTGAGGCTAACCCTAACCCTAACACTATCCTACGGCTGATGATAACCCTAACCCTAACCCTAACACAATCCTAGGGCTGATGCTAACCCTAACCCTAACACTATCCTAGGCCTGATGCTAACCCTAACCCTAACCCTAAAACTATCCTAGGGCTGATGCTAACCCTAACCCTAACACTATCCTAGGGCTGATGCTAACCCTAAACCTAACCTAACACTATCCTAGGGCTGATGCTAACCCTAACCCTAACACTATCCTAGGCCTGATGATAACCCTAACCCTAACCCTGACACTATCCTAGGGCTGATGCTAACCCCAACCCTAACACTATCCTAGGGCTGATGCTAACCCTAACCCTAACCCTAACACTATCCTAGGACTGATGCTAACCCTATCCCTAACCCTAACACTCTCCTAGGGCTGAGGCTAACCCTAACCCTAACACTATCCTAGGGCTGATGCTAACCCTAACCCTAACCCAAACACTATCCTAGGGTTGATGCTAACCCTAACCCTAACACTATCCTAGGGCTGATGCTAAACCTAACCCTAACCCTAACACTATCCTTGGGCTGATGCTAACCCTACCCCTAACACTATCCTGGGCCTGATGCTAATCCTAACCCTAACCCTAACACTATCCTAGGGCTGATGCTAACCCTAACCCTAACACTATCCTTGGGATGATGCTAACCCTAACCCTAACCCTAACAATATCCTAGGGCAGATGCTAACCATAACCCTAACCCCAACACTATCCTTGGGCTGATGCTAACCCTAACCCTAACACTATCCTGGGCCTGATGCTAACCCTAACCCTAACCCTAACACTATCCTAGGGCTGATGCTAACCCTAACCCTAACGCTATCCTAGGCCTGATGCTAACCCTAACCCTAACCCTAACACTATCCTAGGGCTGATGCTAACCCTAACCCTAACACTATCCTAGGGCTGATGCTAACCCTAACCATAACCCTAACACTATCCTAGGGCTGATGCTAACCCTAACCCTAACGCTATCCTAGGGCTGATGCTAACCCTAACGCTAACCATAACACTATCCTTGAACTGATGCTAACCCTAACCCTAACCCTAACACTATCCTAGTCCTGATGATAACCCTAACCCTAACCCTAACACTATCCTAGGGTTTATGTTAACCCTAACCCTAACACTATCCTAGGGCTGATGCTAACCCTAACCCTAACCCTAACACTATCCTAGGGCGGATGCTAACCCTAACCCTAACCCGAACACTATCCTAGAGCTGATGCTAACCCTAACACTAACACTATCCTAGGGCTGATGCTAACCCTAACCCTAACCCTAACATTATCCTAAGGCTGATGCTAACCCTAACCCTAACTCTAACACTATCTTAGGGCTTAGGCTAACCCTAACCCTAACACTATCCTAGGGCTGATGCTAACCCTAACCCTAACCCTAACACTATCCTAGGTATGATGCTAACCCTAACCCTAACACTATCCTAGGGCTGATGCTAACCCTAACCCTAACCCTAACACTCTCCAAGGGCTGATGCTAACCCTAACCCTAACACTATCCTAGGGCTGATGCTAACCCTAACCCTAACTCTAACACTATCTTAGGGCTGAGGCTAACCCTAACCCTAACACTATCCTACGGCTGATGATAACCCTAACCCTAACCATAACACTATCCTAGGGCTGATGCTAACCCTAACCCTAACACTATCCTAGGCCTGATGATAACCCTAACCCTAACCCTGACACTATCCTAGGGCTGATGCTAATCCTAACCCTAACCCAAACACTATCCTAGGGTTGATGCTAACCCTAACCCTAACACTATCCTAGGGCTGATGCTAACCCTAACCCTAACCCTAACACTATCCTTGGGCTGATGCTAACCCTAACCCTAACACTATCCTGGGCCTGATGCTAACCCTAACCCTGACCCTAACACTATCCTAGGGCTGATGCTAACCCTAACCCTAACACTATCCTTGGGCTGATGCTAACCCTAACCCTAACCCTAACAATATCCTAGGGCAGATGCTAACCCTAACGCTAACCCTAACACTATGCTTGAACTGATGCTAACCCTAACCCTAACCCTAACACTATCCTAGGCCTGATGATATCCCTAACCCTAACCCTGACACTATCCTCGGCCTGATGATAACCGTAACCCTAACCCTGACACTATCCTCGGCCTGATGATAACCGTAACCCTAACCCTGACACTATCCTAGGGCTGATGCTAACCCTAACCCTAACACTATCCTAGGGCTGATGCTAACCCTAACCCTAACCCTAACACTATCCTAGGCCTGATGCTAACCCTATCCCTAACCTTAACACTCTCCTAGGGCTGAGGCTAACCCTAACCCTAACACTATCCTAGGGCTGATGCTAACCCTAACCCTAACCCAAACACTATCCTAGGGTTGATGCTAACCCTAACCCTAACACTATCCTAGGGCTGATGCTAACCCTAACCCTAAACCTAACACTATCCTTGGGCTGATGCTAACCCTAACCCTAACACTATCCTGGGCCTGATGCTAACCCTAACCCTAACACTAACACTATCCTAGGGCTGATGCTAACCCTAACCCTAACACTATCCTTGGGCTGATGCTAACCCTAACCCTAACCCTAACAATATCCTAGGGCAGATGCTAACCATAACCCTAACCCTAACACTATCCTTGGGCTGATGCTAACCCTAACCCTAACACTATCCTGGGCCTGATGCTAACCCTAACCCTAACCCTAACACTATCCTAGGGCTGATGCTAACCCTAACCCTAACACTATCCTTGGGCTGATGCTAACCCTAACCCTAAGCCTAACATTATCCTAGGGCAGATGCTAACCCTAACGCTAACCCTAACACTATCCTTGAACTGATGCTAACCCTAACCCTAACCCTAACACTATCCTAGCCCTGATGATAACCCTAACCCTAACCCTAACACTATCCTAGGGTTTATGTTAACCCTAACCCTCACACTATCCTAGGGCTGATGTTAACCCTAACCCTAACCCTAACACTATCCTAGGGCGGATGCTAACCCTAACCCTAACTCTAACACTATCTTAGGGCTTAGGCTAACCCTAACCCTAACACTATCCTAGGGCTGATGCTAACCCTAACCCTAACCCTAACACTCTCCTAGGGCTGATGCTAACCCTAACCCTAACACTATCCTAGGGCTGATGCTAACCCTAACCCTAACCCTAACACTATCCTAGGGCTGATGCTAAACCTAACCCTAACCCTAACACTATCCTAGGGAGGATGCTAACCCAACCCTAACCCTAACCCTAACACTATCCTAGAGCTGCTGCTAACCCTAAACCTAACCGTGACGCTAACCCTAATATTATCCTAGGGCTGATGCTAACCCTAACCCTAACCCTAACACTATCCTAGGGCTGATGCTAACCCTAACACTAACACTATCCTAGGGCTGATGCTAACCCTAACCCTACCCCTAACACTATCCTAGGGCTGATGCTAACCCTAACCCTAACGCTAACACTATCCTAGGGCTGAGGCTAACCCTAACCCTAACACTATCCTACGGCTGATGCTAACCCTAACCCTAACCCTAACACTATCCTAAGGCTGATGGTAACCCTAACACTAACACTATCCTAAGCCTGGTGCTAACCCTAACTCTAACCCTAACACTATCCTAGGGCTGATGCTAACCCTAACCCTATTAATATCCTAGGGCTGATGCTAACCGTAACCCTAACCCTAACACTATCCTAGGGCTGATGCTAACCCTAACCCTAACCCTAACACTATCCTAGGGCTGATGCTAACCCTAACCCTAACACTATCATAGGCCTGATGATAACCCTAACCCTAACCCTAACACTATCCTAGGGCTGATGCTAACCCTAACCATAACACTATCCTAGGCCTGATGCTAACCCTAACCCTAACCCTAACACTATCCTAGGGCTGATGCTAACCCTAACCCTAACACTATCCTAGGGCTGATGCTAACCCTAACCCTAACCCTAACACTATCCTAGGGCTGATGCTAACCCTAACCCTAACACTATCATAGGCCTTATGATAACCCTAACCCTACCCTAACACTATCCTAGGGCTGATGCTAACCCTAACCCTAACACTATCCTAGGGCTGTTGCTAACCCTAACCATAACCCTAACACTATCCTAGGGCTGATGCTAACCCTAACCCTAACGCTATCCTAGGGCTGATGCTAACCCTAACGCTAACCATAACACTATCCTTGAACTGATGCTAACCCTAACCCTAACCCTAACACTATCCTAGGCCTGCTGATAACCCTAACCCTAACCCTAACACTATCCTCGGCCTGATGATAACCCTAACCCTAACCCTGACACTATCCTAGGGCTGATGCTAACCCTAACCCTAACACTATCCTAGGGCTGATGCTAACCCTAACCCTAACCCTAACACTATCCTAGGCCTGATGCTAACCCTATCCCTAACCCTAACACTCTCCTAGGGCTGAGGCTAACCCTAACCCTAACACTATCCTAGGGCTGATGCTAACCCTAACCCTAACCCAAACACTATCCTAGGGTTGATGCTAACCCTAACCCTAACACTATCCTAGGGCTGATGCTAAACCTAACCCTAACCCTAACACTATCCTTGGGCTGATGCTAACCCTAACCCTAACACTATCCTGGGCCTGATGCTAATCCTAACCCTAACCCTAACACTATCCTAGGGCTGATGCTAACCCTAACCCTAACACTATCCTTGGGATGATGCTAACCCTAACCCTAACCCTAACAATATCCTAGGGCAGATGCTAACCATAACCCTAACCCTAACACTATCCTTGGGCTGATGCTAACCCTAACTCTAACACTATCCTGGGCCTGATGCTAACCCTAACCCTAACCCTAACACTATCCTAGGGCTGATGCTAACCCTAACCCTAACGCTATCCTAGGCCTGATGCTAACCCTAACCCTAACCCTAACACTATCCTAGGGCTGATGCTAACCCTAACCCTAACACTATCCTAGGGCTGATGCTAACCCTAACCATAACCCTAACACTATCCTAGGGCTGATGCTAACCCTAACCCTAACGCTATCCTAGGGCTGATGCTAACCCTAACGCTAACCATAACACTATCCTTGAACTGATGCTAACCCTAACCCTAACCCTAACACTATCCTAGTCCTGATGATAACCCTAACCCTAACCCTAACACTATCCTAGGGTTTATGTTAACCCTAACCCTAACACTATCCTAGGGCTGATGCTAACCCTAACCCTAACCCTAACACTATCCTAGGGCGGATGCTAACCCTAACCCTAACCCGAACACTATCCTAGAGCTGATGCTAACCCTGACACTAACACTATCCTAGGGCTGATGCTAACCCTAACCCTAACCCTAACATTATCCTAAGGCTGATGCTAACCCTAACCCTAACTCTAACACTATCTTAGGGCTTAGGCTAACCCTAACCCTAACACTATCCTAGGGCTGATGCTAACCCTAACCCTAACCCTAACACTATCCTAGGTATGATGCTAACCCTAACCCTAACACTATCCTAGGGCTGATGCTAACCCTAACCCTAACCCTAACACTCTCCAAGGGCTGATGCTAACCCTAACCCTAACACTATCCTAGGGCTGATGCTAACCCTAACCCTAACTCTAACACTATCTTAGGGCTGAGGCTAACCCTAACCCTAACACTATCCTACGGCTGATGATAACCCTAACCCTAACCATAACACTATCCTAGGGCTGATGCTAACCCTAACCCTAACACTATCCTAGGCCTGATGATAACCCTAACCCTAACCCTGACACTATCCTAGGGCTGATGCTAATCCTAACCCTAACCCAAACACTATCCTAGGGTTGATGCTAACCCTAACCCTAACACTATCCTAGGGCTGATGCTAACCCTAACCCTAACCCTAACACTATCCTTGGGCTGATGCTAACCCTAACCCTAACACTATCCTGGGCCTGATGCTAACCCTAACCCTGACCCTAACACTATCCTAGGGCTGATGCTAACCCTAACCCTAACACTATCCTTGGGCTGATGCTAACCCTAACCCTAACCCTAACAATATCCTAGGGCAGATGCTAACCCTAACGCTAACCCTAACACTATGCTTGAACTGATGCTAACCCTAACCCTAACCCTAACACTATCCTAGGCCTGATGATAACCCTAACCCTAACCCTAACACTATCCTCGGCCTGATGATAACCGTAACCCTAACCCTGACACTATCCTAGGGCTGATGCTAACCCTAACCCTAACACTATCCTAGGGCTGATGCTAACCCTAACCCTAACCCTAACACCATCCTAGGCCTGATGCTAACCCTATCCCTAACCTTAACACTCTCCTAGGGCTGAGGCTAACCCTAACCCTAACACTATCCTAGGGCTGATGCTAACCCTAACCCTAACCCAAACACTATCCTAGGGTTGATGCTAACCCTAACCCTAACACTATCCTAGGGCTGATGCTAACCCTAACCCTAAACCTAACACTATCCTTGGGCTGATGCTAACCCTAACCCTAACACTATCCTGGGCCTGATGCTAACCCTAACCCTAACACTAACACTATCCTAGGGCTGATGCTAACCCTAACCCTAACACTATCCTTGGGCTGATGCTAACCCTAACCCTAACCCTAACAATATCCTAGGGCAGATGCTAACCATAACCCTAACACTAACACTATCCTTGGGCTGATGCTAACCCTAACCCTAACACTATCCTGGGCCTGATGCTAACCCTAACCCTAACCCTAACACTATCCTAGGGCTGATGCTAACCCTAACCCTAACACTATCCTTGGGCTGATGCTA
Source organism: Lemur catta (assembly GCF_020740605.2). NCBI lineage: Eukaryota > Metazoa > Chordata > Mammalia > Primates > Lemuridae > Lemur > Lemur catta. The sequence goes on along the minus strand of NW_025423859.1, from coordinate 647,306 downwards.
ACCCTAACCCTAAGCCTAACATTATCCTAGGGCAGATGCTAACCCTAACGCTAACCCTAACACTATCCTTGAACTGATGCTAACCCTAACCCTAACCCTAACACTATCCTAGCCCTGATGATAACCCTAACCCTAACCCTAACACTATCCTAGGGTTTATGTTAACCCTAACCCTCACACTATCCTAGGGCTGATGTTAACCCTAACCCTAACCCTAACACTATCCTAGGGCGGATGCTAACCCTAACTCTAACTCTAACACTATCTTAGGGCTTAGGCTAACCCTAACCCTAACACTATCCTAGGGCTGATGCTAACCCTAACCCTAACCCTAACACTCTCCTAGGGCTGATGCTAACCCTAACCCTAACACTATCCTAGGGCTGATGCTAACCCTAACCCTAACCCTAACACTATCCTAGGGCTGATGCTAAACCTAACCCTAACCCTAACACTATCCTAGGGCGGATGCTAACCCAACCCTAACCCTAACCCTAACACTATCCTAGAGCTGCTGCTAACCCTAAACCTAACCGTGACGCTAACCCTAATATTATCCTAGGGCTGATGCTAACCCTAACCCTAACCCTAACACTATCCTAGGGCTGATGCTAACCCTAACACTAACACTATCCTAGGGCTGATGCTAACCCTAACCCTACCCCTAACACTATCCTAGGGCTGATGCTAACCCTAACCCTAACGCTAACACTATCCTAGGGCTGAGGCTAACCCTAACCCTAACACTATCCTACGGCTGATGCTAACCCTAACCCTAACCCTAACACTATCCTAAGGCTGATGGTAACCCTAACACTAACACTATCCTAAGCCTGGTGCTAACCCTAACTCTAACCCTAACACTATCCTAGGGCTGATGCTAACCCTAACCCTAATAATATCCTGGGCTGATGCTAACAGTAACCCTAACACTAACACTATCCTAGGGCTGATGCTAACCCTAACCCTAACCCTAACACTATCCTAGGGCTGATGCTAACCCTAACCCTAACACTATCATAGGCCTGATGATAACCCTAACCCTAACCCTAACACTATCCTAGGGCTGATGCTAACCCTAACCATAACACTATCCTAGGCCTGATGCTAACCCTAACCCTAACCCTAACACTATCCTAGGGCTGATGCTAACCCTAACCCTAACACTATCCTAGGGCTGATGCTAACCCTAACCCTAACCCTAACACTATCCTAGGGCTGATGCTAACCCTAACCCTAACACTATCATCGGCCTTATGATAACCCTAACCCTAACCCTAACACTATCCTAGGGCTGATGCTAACCCTAACCCTAACACTATCCTAGGCCTGATGCTAACCCTAACCCTAACGCTAACACTATCCTAGGGCTGATGCTAACCCTAACCCTAACACTATCCTTGGGCTCATGCTAACCCTAACCCTAACCCTAACACTATCCTAGGGCTGATGCTAACCCTACCCCTAACACTATCCTAGGCTTGATGATAACCCTAACCCTAACCCTAACACTATCCTAGGGCTGATGCTAACCCTAACCCTAACCCTAACACTATCCTAGGGCTGATGCTAACCCTAACCCTAACCCTAACACTATCCTAGGCCTGCTGATAACCCTAACCCTAACACTAACACTATCCTAGGGTTTATGTTAACCCTAACCCTAACACTATCCTAGGGCTGATGCTAACCCTAACCCTACCACTATCCTGGGCCTGATGCTAACCCTAACCCTAACCCTGACACTATCCTAGGGCTGATGCTAACCCTAACCCTAACACTATCCTAGGGCTGATGCTAACCCTAACCCTAACCCTAACACTATTCTAAGCCTGATGCTAACCCTATCCCTAACCCTAACACTCTCCTAGGGCTGAGGCTAACCCTAACCCTAACACTATCCTAGGGCTGATGCTAACCCTAACCCTAACCCAAACACTATCCTAGGGTTGATGCTAACCCTAACCCTAACACTATCCTAGGGCTGATGCTAACCCTAACCCTAACCCTAACACTATCGTTGGGCTGATGCTAACCCTAACCCTAACACTATCCTGGGCCTGATGCTAACCCTAACCCTAACCCTAACACTATCCTAGGGCTGATGCTAACCCTAACCCTAACACTATCCTTGGGCTGATGCTAACCCTAACCCTAACCCTAACAATATCCTAGGGCAGATGCTAACCATAACCCTAACCCTAACACTATCCTTGGGCTGATGCTAACCCTAACCCTAACACTATCCTGGGCCTGATGCTAACCCTAATCCTAACCCTAACACTATCCTAGGGCTGATGCTAACCCTAACCCTAACACTATCCTTGGGCTGATGCTAACCCTAACCCTAAGCCTAACATTATCCTAGGGCAGATGCTAACCCTAACGCTAACCCTAACACTATCCTTGAACTGATGCTAACCCTAACCCTAACCCTAACACAATCCTAGCCCTGATGATAACCCTAACCCTAACCCTAACACTATCCTAGGGTTTATATTAACCCTAACCCTAACACTATCCTAGGGCTGATGCTAACCCTAACCCTAACCCTAACACTATCCTAGGGCGGATGCTAACCCTAACCCTAACCCTAACACTATCCTAGGGCTGATGCTAACCCTAACACTAACACTATCCTAGGCCTGATGCTAACCCTAACCCTAACCCTAACATTATCCTAAGGCTGATGCTAACCCTAACCCTAACTCTAACACTATCTTAGGGCTTAGGCTAACCCTAACCCTAACACTATCCTAGGGCTGATGCTAACCCTAACCCTAACCCTAACACTATCCTAGGTCTGATGCTAACCCTAACCCTAACACTATCCTAGGGCTGATGCTAACCCTAACCCTAACCCTAACACTCTCCAAGGGCTGATGCTAACCCTAACCCTAACCCTAACACTATCCTAGGGCTGATGCTAACCCTAACCCTAACTCTAACACTATCTTAGGGCTGAGGCTAACCCTAACCCTAACACTATCCTACGGCTGATGATAACCCTAACCCTAACCCTAACACAATCCTAGGGCTGATGCTAACCCTAACCCTAACACTATCCTAGGCCTGATGCTAACCCTAACCCTAACCCTAAAACTATCCTAGGGCTGATGGTAACCCTAACCCTAACACTATCCTAGGGCTGATGCTAACCCTAAACCTAACCTAACACTATCCTAGGGCTGATGCTAACCCTAACCCTAACACTATCCTAGGCCTGATGATAACCCTAACCATAACCCTAACACTATCCTAGGGCTGATGATAACCCTAACCCTAACACTATCCTAGGGCTGATGCTAACCATAACCCTAACCCTACCACTATGCTAAGTCTGATGCTAACCCTAGACCTCACACTATACTAGGCCTGATGATAACCATAACCCTAACCTTAACACTATCCTAGGGCTGATGCTAACCCTAACCCTAACCCTAACACTATCCTAGAGCTGATGCTAACCCTAACCCTAACACTATCCTAGGCCTGATGATAACCCTAACCCTAACCCTGACACTATCCTAGGGCTGATGCTAACCCCAACCCTAACACTATCCTAGGGCTGATGCTAACCCTAACCCTAACCCTAACACTATCCTAGGACTGATGCTAACCCTATCCCTAACCCTAACACTCTCCTAGGGCTGAGGCTAACCCTAACCCTAACACTATCCTAGGGCTGATGCTAACCCTAACCCTAACCCAAACACTATCCTAGGGTTGATGCTAACCCTAACCCTAACACTATCCTAGGGCTGATGCTAAACCTAACCCTAACCCTAACACTATCCTTGGGCTGATGCTAACCCTAACCCTAACACTATCCTGGGCCTGATGCTAATCCTAACCCTAACCCTAACACTATCCTAGGGCTGATGCTAACCCTAACCCTAACACTATCCTTGGGATGATGCTAACCCTAACCCTAACCCTAACAATATCCTAGGGCAGATGCTAACCATAACCCTAACCCCAACACTATCCTTGGGCTGATGCTAACCCTAACCCTAACACTATCCTGGGCCTGATGCTAACCCTAACCCTAACCCTAACACTATCCTAGGGCTGATGCTAACCCTAACCCTAACGCTATCCTAGGCCTGATGCTAACCCTAACCCTAACCCTAACACTATCCTAGGGCTGATGCTAACCCTAACCCTAACACTATCCTAGGGCTGATGCTAACCCTAACCATAACCCTAACACTATCCTAGGGCTGATGCTAACCCTAACCCTAACGCTATCCTAGGGCTGATGCTAACCCTAACGCTAACCATAACACTATCCTTGAACTGATGCTAACCCTAACCCTAACCCTAACACTATCCTAGTCCTGATGATAACCCTAACCCTAACCCTAACACTATCCTAGGGTTTATGTTAACCCTAACCCTAACACTATCCTAGGGCTGATGCTAACCCTAACCCTAACCCTAACACTATCCTAGGGCGGATGCTAACCCTAACCCTAACCCGAACACTATCCTAGAGCTGATGCTAACCCTAACACTAACACTATCCTAGGGCTGATGCTAACCCTAACCCTAACCCTAACATTATCCTAAGGCTGATGCTAACCCTAACCCTAACTCTAACACTATCTTAGGGCTTAGGCTAACCCTAACCCTAACACTATCCTAGGGCTGATGCTAACCCTAACCCTAACCCTAACACTATCCTAGGTATGATGCTAACCCTAACCCTAACACTATCCTAGGGCTGATGCTAACCCTAACCCTAACCCTAACACTCTCCAAGGGCTGATGCTAACCCTAACCCTAACACTATCCTAGGGCTGATGCTAACCCTAACCCTAACTCTAACACTATCTTAGGGCTGAGGCTAACCCTAACCCTAACACTATCCTACGGCTGATGATAACCCTAACCCTAACCATAACACTATCCTAGGGCTGATGCTAACCCTAACCCTAACACTATCCTAGGCCTGATGATAACCCTAACCCTAACCCTGACACTATCCTAGGGCTGATGCTAATCCTAACCCTAACCCAAACACTATCCTAGGGTTGATGCTAACCCTAACCCTAACACTATCCTAGGGCTGATGCTAACCCTAACCCTAACCCTAACACTATCCTTGGGCTGATGCTAACCCTAACCCTAACACTATCCTGGGCCTGATGCTAACCCTAACCCTGACCCTAACACTATCCTAGGGCTGATGCTAACCCTAACCCTAACACTATCCTTGGGCTGATGCTAACCCTAACCCTAACCCTAACAATATCCTAGGGCAGATGCTAACCCTAACGCTAACCCTAACACTATGCTTGAACTGATGCTAACCCTAACCCTAACCCTAACACTATCCTAGGCCTGATGATAACCCTAACCCTAACCCTAACACTATCCTCGGCCTGATGATAACCGTAACCCTAACCCTGACACTATCCTCGGCCTGATGATAACCGTAACCCTAACCCTGACACTATCCTAGGGCTGATGCTAACCCTAACCCTAACACTATCCTAGGGCTGATGCTAACCCTAACCCTAACCCTAACACTATCCTAGGCCTGATGCTAACCCTATCCCTAACCTTAACACTCTCCTAGGGCTGAGGCTAACCCTAACCCTAACACTATCCTAGGGCTGATGCTAACCCTAACCCTAACCCAAACACTATCCTAGGGTTGATGCTAACCCTAACCCTAACACTATCCTAGGGCTGATGCTAACCCTAACCCTAAACCTAACACTATCCTTGGGCTGATGCTAACCCTAACCCTAACACTATCCTGGGCCTGATGCTAACCCTAACCCTAACACTAACACTATCCTAGGGCTGATGCTAACCCTAACCTTAACACTATCCTTGGGCTGATGCTAACCCTAACCCTAACCCTAACAATATCCTAGGGCAGATGCTAACCATAACCCTAACCCTAACACTATCCTTGGGCTGATGCTAACCCTAACCCTAACACTATCCTGGGCCTGATGCTAACCCTAACCCTAACCCTAACACTATCCTAGGGCTGATGCTAACCCTAACCCTAACACTATCCTTGGGCTGATGCTAACCCTAACCCTAAGCCTAACATTATCCTAGGGCAGATGCTAACCCTAACGCTAACCCTAACACTATCCTTGAACTGATGCTAACCCTAACCCTAACCCTAACACTATCCTAGCCCTGATGATAACCCTAACCCTAACCCTAACACTATCCTAGGGTTTATGTTAACCCTAACCCTCACACTATCCTAGGGCTGATGTTAACCCTAACCCTAACCCTAACACTATCCTAGGGCGCATGCTAACCCTAACCCTAACTCTAACACTATCTTAGGGCTTAGGCTAACCCTAACCCTAACACTATCCTAGGGCTGATGCTAACCCTAACCCTAACCCTAACACTCTCCTAGGGCTGATGCTAACCCTAACCCTAACACTATCCTAGGGCTGATGCTAACCCTAACCCTAACCCTAACACTATCCTAGGGCTGATGCTAAACCTAACCCTAACCCTAACACTATCCTAGGGCGGATGCTAACCCAACCCTAACCCTAACCCTAACACTATCCTAGAGCTGCTGCTAACCCTAAACCTAACCGTGACGCTAACCCTAATATTATCCTAGGGCTGATGCTAACCCTAACCCTAACCCTAACACTATCCTAGGGCTGATGCTAACCCTAACACTAACACTATCCTAGGGCTGATGCTAACCCTAACCCTACCCCTAACACTATCCTAGGGCTGATGCTAACCCTAACCCTAACGCTAACACTATCCTAGGGCTGAGGCTAACCCTAACCCTAACACTGTCCTACGGCTGATGCTAACCCTAACCCTAACCCTAACACTATCCTAAGGCTGATGGTAACCCTAACACTAACACTATCCTAAGCCTGGTGCTAACCCTAACTCTAACCCTAACACTATCCTAGGGCTGATGCTAACCCTAACCCTATTAATATCCTAGGGCTGATGCTAACCGTAACCCTAACCCTAACACTATCCTAGGGCTGATGCTAACCCTAACCCTAACCCTAACACTATCCTAGGGCTGATGCTAACCCTAACCCTAACACTATCATAGGCCTGATGATAACCCTAACCCTAACCCTAACACTATCCTAGGGCTGATGCTAACCCTAACCATAACACTATCCTAGGCCTGATGCTAACCCTAACCCTAACCCTAACACTATCCTAGGGCTGATGCTAACCCTAACCCTAACACTATCCTAGGGCTGATGCTAACCCTAACCCTAACCCTAACACTATCCTAGGGCTGATGCTAACCCTAACCCTAACACTATCATAGGCCTTATGATAACCCTAACCCTACCCTAACACTATCCTAGGGCTGATGCTAACCCTAACCCTAACACTATCCTAGGGCTGTTGCTAACCCTAACCATAACCCTAACACTATCCTAGGGCTGATGCTAACCCTAACCCTAACGCTATCCTAGGGCTGATGCTAACCCTAACGCTAACCATAACACTATCCTTGAACTGATGCTAACCCTAACCCTAACCCTAACACTATCCTAGTCCTGATGATAACCCTAACCCTAACCCTAACACTATCCTAGGGTTTATGTTAACCCTAACCCTAACACTATCCTAGGGCTGATGCTAACCCTAACCCTAACCCTAACACTATCCTAGGGCGGATGCTAACCCTAACCCTAACCCGAACACTATCCTAGAGCTGAAGCTAACCCTAACACTAACACTATCCTAGGGCTGATGCTAACCCTAACCCTAACCCTAACATTATCCTAAGGCTGATGCTAACCCTAACCCTAACTCTAACACTATCTTAGGGCTTAGGCTAACCCTAACCCTAACACTATCCTAGGGCTGATGCTAACCCTAACCCTAACCCTAACACTATCCTAGGTATGATGCTAACCCTAACCCGAACACTATCCTAGGGCTGATGCTAACCCTAACCCTAACCCTAACACTCTCCAAGGGCTGATGCTAACCCTAACCCTAACACTATCCTAGGGCTGATGCTAACCCTAACCCTAACTCTAACACTATCTTAGGGCTGAGGCTAACCCTAACCCTAACACTATCCTACGGCTGATGATAACCCTAACCCTAACACTATCCTAGGCCTGATGATAACCCTAACCCTAACCCTGACACTATCCTAGGGCTGATGCTAATCCTAACCCTAACCCAAACACTATCCTAGGGTTGATGCTAACCCTAACCCTAACACTATCCTAGGGCTGATGCTAACCCTAACCCTAACCCTAACACTATCCTTGGGCTGATGCTAACCCTAACCCTAACACTATCCTGGGCCTGATGCTAACCCTAACCCTGACCCTAACACTATCCTAGGGCTGATGCTAACCCTAACCCTAACACTATCCTTGGGCTGATGCTAACCCTAACCCTAACCCTAACAATATCCTAGGGCAGATGCTAACCCTAACGCTAACCCTAACACTATCCTTGAACTGATGCTAACCCTAACCCTAACCCTAACACTATCCTAGGCCTGATGATAACCCTAACCCTAACCCTAACACTATCCTCGGCCTGATGATAACCGTAACCCTAACCCTGACACTATCCTAGGGCTGATGCTAACCCTAACCCTAACACTATCCTAGGGCTGATGCTAACCCTAACCCTAACCCTAACACTATCCTAGGCCTGATGCTAACCCTATCCCTAACCTTAACACTCTCCTAGGGCTGAGGCTAACCCTAACCCTAACACTATCCTAGGGCTGATGCTAACCCTAACCCTAACCCAAACACTATCCTAGGGTTGATGCTAACCCAAACCCTAACACTATCCTAGGGCTGATGCTAACCCTAACCCTAAACCTAACACTATCCTTGGGCTGATGCTAACCCTAACCCTAACACTATCCTGGGCCTGATGCTAACCCTAACCCTAACGCTAACACTATCCTAGGGCTGATGCTAACCCTAACCCTAACACTATCCTTGGGCTGATGCTAACCCTAACCCTAACCCTAACAATATCCTAGGGCAGATGCTAACCATAACCCTAACCCTAACACTATCCTTGGGCTGATGCTAACCCTAACCCTAACACTATCCTGGGCCTGATGCTAACCCTAACCCTAACCCTAACACTATCCTAGGGCTGATGCTAACCCTAACCCTAACACTATCCTTGGGCTGATGCTAACCCTAACCCTAAGCCTAACATTATCCTAGGGCAGATGCTAACCCTAACGCTAACCCTAACACTATCCTTGAACTGATGCTAACCCTAACCCTAACCCTAACACTATCCTAGCCCTGATGATAACCCTAACCCTAACCCTAACACTATCCTAGGGTTTATGTTAACCCTAACCCTCACACTATCCTAGGGCTGATGTTAACCCTAACCCTAACCCTAACACTATCCTAGGGCGGATGCTAACCCTAACCCTAACTCTAACACTATCTTAGGGCTTAGGCTAACCCTAACCCTAACACTATCCTAGGGCTGATGCTAACCCTAACCCTAACCCTAACACTCTCCTAGGGCTGATGCTAACCCTAACCCTAACACTATCCAAGGCTGATGCTAACCCTAACCCTAACCCTAACACTATCCTAGGGCTGATGCTAAACCTAACCCTAACCCTAACACTATCCTAGGGCGGATGCTAACCCAACCCTAACCCTAACCCTAACACTATCCTAGAGCTGCTGCTAACCCTAAACCTAACCGTGACGCTAACCCTAATATTATCCTAGGGCTGATGATAACCCTAACCCTAACCCTAACACTATCCTAGGGCTGATGCTAACCCTAACACTAACACTATCCTAGGGCTGATGCTAACCCTAACCCTACCCCTAACACTATCCTAGGGCTGATGCTAACCCTAACCCTAACGCTAACACTATCCTAGGGCTGAGGCTAACCCTAACCCTAACACTATCCTAGGGCTGATGCTAACCCTAACCCTAACCCTAACACTATCCTAAGGCTGATGGTAACCCTAACACTAACACTATCCTAAGCCTGGTGCTAACCCTAACTCTAACCCTAACACTATCCTAGGGCTGATGCTAACCCTAACCCTATTAATATCCTAGGGCTGATGCTAACAGTAACCCTAACCCTAACACTATCCTAGGGCTGATGCTAACCCTAACCCTAACCCTAACACTATCCTAGGGCTGATGCTAACCCTAACCCTAACACTATCATAGGCCTGATGATAACCCCAACCCTAACCCTAACACTATCCTAGGGCTGATGCTAACCCTAACCATAACACTATCCTAGGCCTGATGCTAACCCTAACCCTAACCCTAACACTATCCTAGGGCTGATGCTAACCCTAACCCTAACACTATCCTAGGGCTGATGCTAACCCTAACCCTAACCCTAACACTATCCTAGGGCTGATGCTAACCCTAACCCTAACACTATCATAGGCCTTATGATAACCCTAACCCTACCCTAACACTATCCTAGGGCTGATGCTAACCCTAAACCTAACACTATCCTAGGCCTGATGCTAACCCTAACCCTAACGCTAACACTATCCTAGGGCTGATGCTAACCCTAACCCTAACACTATCCTTGGGCTCATGCTAACCCTAACCCTAACCCTAACATTATCCTAGGGCTGATGCTAACCCTAACCCTAACACTATCCTAGGCCTGATGATAACCCTAACCCTAACCCTAACACTATCCTAGGGCTGATGCTAACCCTAACCCTAAACCTAACACTATCCTAGGGCTGATGCTAACCCTAACCCTAACCCTAACACTATCCTAGGGCTGATGCTAACCCTAACGCTAACCCTAAAACTATCCTTGAACTGATGCTAACCCTAACCCTAACCCTAACACTATCCTAGGCCTGATGATAACCCTAACCCTAACCCTAACACTATCCTAGGGTTTATGTTAACCCTAACCCTAACACTATCCTAGGGCTGATGCTAACCCTAACCCTACCACTATCCTGGGCCTGATGCTAACCCTAACCCTAACACTAACACTGTCCTAGGGCTGATGCTAACCCTAACCCTAACACTATCCTAGGGCTGATGCTAACCCTAACCCTAACCCTAACACTATCCTTGGGCTGATGTTAACCCTAACCCTAACACTATCCTAGGGCTGTTGCTAACCCTAACCCTAACGCTAACACTATCTTAGGGCTGAGGGTAAACCTAACCCTAACACTATCCTACGGCTGATGCTAACCCTAACCTTAACCCTAACACTATCCTAGGGCTGATGCTAACCCTAACCCTAACACTATCCTAGGCCTGATGCTAACCCTAACCCTAACCCTAACACTATCCTAGGGCTGATGCTAACCCTAACCCTAACACTATCCTAGGGCTGATGCTAACCCTAACCCTAACCCTAACACTATCCTAGGGCTGATGCTAACCCTAACCCTAACACTATCCTAGGCCTGATGATAACCCTAACCCTAACCCTAGCACTATCCTAGGGCTGATGGTAACCCTAACCCTAACACTATCCTAGGGCTGATGCTAACCCTAACCCTAACCCTAACACTTTCCTAGGGCTGATGCTAACCCTAACCCTAACCCTAACACTATCCTAGGGCTGATGCTAAACTTAACCATAACCCTAACACTATCCTAGGGCTGATTCTAACCGTAACCCTAACACTATCCTAGGCCTGATGCTAACCCTAACCCTTACCCTAACACTATCCTAGGGCTGATGCTAACCCTAACCATAACCCTAACACTATCCTAGGGCTGATGCTAATCCTAACCCTAACCCTAACACTATCCTAGGGCTGATGCTAACCCTAACCCTAACACTATCCTAGGCCTGATGCTAACCCTAACCCTAACACTATCCTAGGGCTGATGCTAACCCTAACCCTAACCCTAACACTATCCTAGGCCTGATGCTAACCCTATCCCTAACCCTAACACTCTCCTAGGGCTGAGGCTAACCCTAACCCTAACACTCTCCTACGGCTGATGCTAACCCTAACCCTAACCCAAACACTATCCTAGGGTTGATGCTAACCCTAACCCTAACACTATCCTAGGGCTGATGCTAACCCTAACCCTAACCCTAACACTATCCTTGGGCTGATTCTAACCCTAACCCTAACACTATCCTGGGCCTGATGCTAACCCTAACCGTAACCCTAACACTATCCTAGGGCTGATGCTAACCCTAACCCTAACACTATCCTTCGGCTGATGCTAACCCTAACCCTAACCGTAACACTATCCTAGGGCAGATGCTAACCCTAACGCTAACCCGAACACTATCCTTGAACTGATGCTAACCCTAACCCTAACCCTAACACTATCCTAGGGCTGATGCTAACCCTAACCCTAACACTATCCTAGGCCTGATGATAACCCTAACCCTAACCCTGACACTATCCTAGGGCTGACGCTAACCCTAGCCCTAACACTATCCTAGGACTGATGCTAACCCTAACCCTAACCCTAACACTATCCTAGGGCTCATGCTAAACCTAACGCTAACCCTAACACTATCCTTGAACTGATGCTAACCCTAACCCTAACCATAACACTATCCTAGGCCTGATGATAACCCTAACCCTAACCCTAACACTATCCTAGGGTTTATGTTATCCCTAACCTTAACACTATCCTAGGGCTGATGCTAACCCTAACCCTAAACCTAAGACTATCCTAGGGTTGATGCTAACCCTAACCCTAACACTATCCTAGGGCTGATGCTAACCCTAACCCTAACCCTAACACTATCCTAGGGCTGATGCTAACCCTAACCCTAACACTATCCTTGGGCTGATGCTAACCCTAACCCTAAGCCTAACATTATCCTAGGGCAGATGCTAACCCTAACGCTAACCCTAACACTATCCTTGAACTGATGATAACCCTAACCCTAACCCTAACATTATCCTAGGGTTTATGTTAACCCTAACCCTCACACTATCCTAGGGCTGATGTTAACCCTAACCCTAACCCTAACACTATCCTAGGGCGGATGCTAACCCTAACCCTAACCCTAACACTATCCTAGGGCTGATGCTAACCCTAACACTAACACTATCCTAGGGCTGAGGCTAACCCTAACCCTAACCCTAACATTATCCTAGGGCTGATGCTAACCGTAACCCTAACTCTAACACTATCTTAGGGCTTAGGCTAACCCTAACCCTAACACTATCCTAGGGCTGATGCTAACCCTAACCCTAACCCTAACACTATCCTAGGGCTGATGCTAACCCTAACCCTAACACTATCCTAGGGCTGATGCTAACCCTAACCCTAACCCTAACACTATCCTAGGGCTGATGCTAACCCTAACCCTAACCCTAACACTATCCTAGGGCGGATGCTAACCCAACCCTAACCCTAACCCTAACACTATCCTAGAGCTGCTGCTAACCCTAAACCTAACCGTGACGCTAACCCTAATATTATCCTAGGGCTGATGCTAACCCTAACCCTAACCCTAACACTATCCTAGGGCTGATGCTAACCCTAACACTAGCACTATCCTAGGGCTGATGCTAACCCTAACCCTACCCCTAACACTATCCTAGGGCTGATGCTAACCCTAACCCTAACGCTAACACTATCCTAGGGCTGAGGCTAACCCTAACCCTAACACTATCCTACGGCTGATGCTAACCCTAACCCTAACCCTAACACTATCCTAAGGCTGATGGTAACCCTAACACTAACACTATCCTAAGCCTGGTGCTAACCCTAACCCTAACACTAACACTATCATAGGCCTGATGATAACCCTAACCCTAACCCTAACACTATCCTAGGGCTGATGCTAACCCTAACCCTAACACTATCCTAGGCCTGATGCTAACCCTAACCCTAACCCTAACACTATCCTAGGGCTGATGCTAACCCTAACCCTAACACTATCCTAGGGCTGATGCTAACCCTAACCCTAACCCTAACACTATCCTAGGGCTGATGCTAACCCTAACCCTAACACTATCATAGGCCTTATGATAACCCTAACCCTAACCCTAACACTATCCTAGGGCTGATGCTAACCCTAACCCTAACACTATCCTAGGCCTGATGCTAACCCTAACCCTAACGCTAACACTATCCTAGGGCTGATGCTAACCCTAACCCTAACACTATCCTTGGGCTCATGCTAACCCTAACCCTAACCCTAACATTATCCTAGGGCTGATGCTAACCCTAACCCTAACACTATCCTAGGCCTGATGATAACCCTAACCCTAACCCTAACACTATCCTAGGGCTGATGCTAACCCTAAGCCTAAACCTAACACTATCCTAGGGCTTATGCTAACCCTAAAACTAACCCTAACACTATCCTAGGGCTGATGCTAACCCTAACGCTAACCCTAAAACTATCCTTGAACTGATGCTAACCCTAACCCTAACCCTAACACTATCCTAGGCCTGATGATAACCCTAACCCTAACCCTAACACTATCCTAGGGTTTATGTTAACCCTAACCCTAACACTATCCTAGGGCTGATGCTAACCCTAACCCTACCACTATCCTGGGCCTGATGCTAACCCTAACCCTAACACTAACACTGTCCTAGGGCTGATGCTAACCCTAACCCTAACACTATCCTAGGGCTGATGCTAACCCTAACCCTAACCCTAACACTATCCTAGGGCTGATGTTAACCCTAACCCTAACACTATCCTAGGGCTGTTGCTAACCCTAACCCTAACTCTAACACTATCTTAGGGCTGAGGGTAACCCTAACCCTAACACTATCCTACGGCTGATGCTAACCCTAACCTTAACCCTAACACTATCCTAGGGCTGATGCTAACCCTAACCCTAACACTATCCTAGGCCTGATGCTAACCCTAACCCTAACCCTAACACTATCCTAGGGCTGATGCTAACCCTAACCCTAACACTATCCTAGGGCTGATGCTAACCCTAACCCTAACCCTAACACTATCCTAGGGCTGATGCTAACCCTAACCCTAACACTATCCTAGGCCTGATGATAACCCTAACCCTAACCCTAGCACTATCCTAGGGCTGATGGTAACCGTAACCCTAACACTATCCTAGGGCTGATGCTAACCCTAACCCTAACCCTAACACTTTCCTAGGGCTGATGCTAACCCTAACCCTAACCCTAACACTATCCTAGGGCTGATGCTAAACTTAACCATAACCCTAACACTATCCTAGGGCTGATTCTAACCGTAACCCTAACGCTATCCTAGGCCTGATGCTAACCCTAACCCTTACCCTAACACTATCCTAGGGCTCATGCTAATCCTAACCATAACCCTAACACTATCCTAGGGCTGATGCTAACCCTAACCCTAACCCTAACACTATCCTAGGGCTGATGCTAACCCTAACCCTAACACTATCATAGGCCTTATGATAACCCTAACCCTACCCTAACACTATCCTAGGGCTGATGCTAACCCTAAACCTAACACTATCCTAGGCCTGATGCTAACCCTAACCCTAACGCTAACACTATCCTAGGGCTGATGCTAACCCTAACCCTAACACTATCCTTGGGCTCATGCTAACCCTAACCCTAACCCTAACATTATCCTAGGGCTGATGCTAACCCTAACCCTAACACTATCCTAGGCCTGATGATAACCCTAACCCTAACCCTAACACTATCCTAGGGCTGATGCTAACCCTAACCCTAAACCTAACACTATCCTAGGGCTGATGCTAACCCTAACCCTAACCCTAACACTATCCTAGGGCTGATGCTAACCCTAACGCTAACCCTAAAACTATCCTTGAACTGATGCTAACCCTAACCCTAACCCTAACACTATCCTAGGCCTGATGATAACCCTAACCCTAACCCTAACACTATCCTAGGGTTTATGTTAACCCTAACCCTAACACTATCCTAGGGCTGATGCTAACCCTAACCCTACCACTATCCTGGGCCTGATGCTAACCCTAACCCTAACACTAACACTGTCCTAGGGCTGATGCTAACCCTAACCCTAACACTATCCTAGGGCTGATGCTAACCCTAACCCTAACCCTAACCCTAACACTATCCTTGGGCTGATGTTAACCCTAACCCTAACACTATCCTAGGGCTGTTGCTAACCCTAACCCTAACGCTAACACTATCTTAGGGCTGAGGGTAACCCTAACCCTAACACTATCCTAGGGCTGATGCTAACCCTAACCTTAACCCTAACACTATCCTAGGGCTGATGCTAACCCTAACCCTAACACTATCCTAGGCCTGATGCTAACCCTAACCCTAACCCTAACACTATCCTAGGGCTGATGCTAACCCTAACCCTAACACTATCCTAGGGCTGATGCTAACCCTAACCCTAACCCTAACACTATCCTAGGGCTGATGCTAACCCTAACCCTAACACTATCCTAGGCCTGATGATAACCCTAACCCTAACCCTAGCACTATCCTAGGGCTGATGGTAACCCTAACCCTAA
Source organism: Lemur catta (assembly GCF_020740605.2). Taxonomy (NCBI): domain Eukaryota; kingdom Metazoa; phylum Chordata; class Mammalia; order Primates; family Lemuridae; genus Lemur; species Lemur catta. The sequence continues at coordinate 630,883 of NW_025423859.1, read as the reverse complement.
CACTATCCTAGGGCTGATGCTAACCCTAACCCTAACCCTAACACTTTCCTAGGGCTGATGCTAACCCTAACCCTAACCCTAACACTATCCTAGGGCTGATGCTAAACTTAACCATAACCCTAACACTATCCTAGGGCTGATTCTAACCGTAACCCTAACACTATCCTAGGCCTGATGCTAACCCTAACCCTTACCCTAACACTATCCTAGGGCTGATGCTAACCCTAACCATAACCCTAACACTATCCTAGGGCTGATGCTAATCCTAACCCTAACCCTAACACTATCCTAGGGCTGATGCTAACCCTAACCCTAACACTATCCTAGGCCTGATGCTAACCCTAACCCTAACACTATCCTAGGGCTGATGCTAACCCTAACCCTAACCCTAACACTATCCTAGGCCTGATGCTAACCCTATCCCTAACCCTAACACTCTCCTAGGGCTGAGGCTAACCCTAACCCTAACACTCTCCTACGGCTGATGCTAACCCTAACCCTAACCCAAACACTATCCTAGGGTTGATGCTAACCCTAACCCTAACACTATCCTAGGGCTGATGCTAACCCTAACCCTAACCCTAACACTATCCTTGGGCTGATTCTAACCCTAACCCTAACACTATCCTGGGCCTGATGCTAACCCTAACCGTAACCCTAACACTATCCTAGGGCTGATGCTAACCCTAACCCTAACACTATCCTTCGGCTGATGCTAACCCTAACCCTAACCGTAACACTATCCTAGGGCAGATGCTAACCCTAACGCTAACCCGAACACTATCCTTGAACTGATGCTAACCCTAACCCTAACCCTAACACTATCCTAGGGCTGATGCTAACCCTAACCCTAACACTATCCTAGGCCTGATGATAACCCTAACCCTAACCCTGACACTATCCTAGGGCTGACGCTAACCCTAGCCCTAACACTATCCTAGGACTGATGCTAACCCTAACCCTAACCCTAACACTATCCTAGGGCTCATGCTAAACCTAACGCTAACCCTAACACTATCCTTGAACTGATGCTAACCCTAACCCTAACCATAACACTATCCTAGGCCTGATGATAACCCTAACCCTAACCCTAACACTATCCTAGGGTTTATGTTATCCCTAACCTTAACACTATCCTAGGGCTGATGCTAACCCTAACCCTAAACCTAAGACTATCCTAAGGTTGATGCTAACCCTAACCCTAACACTATCCTAGGGCTGATGCTAACCCTAACCCTAACCCTAACACTATCCTAGGGCTGATGCTAACCCTAACCCTAACACTATCCTTGGGCTGATGCTAACCCTAACCCTAAGCCTAACATTATCCTAGGGCAGATGCTAACCCTAACGCTAACCCTAACACTATCCTTGAACTGATGATAACCCTAACCCTAACCCTAACATTATCCTAGGGTTTATGTTAACCCTAACCCTCACACTATCCTAGGGCTGATGTTAACCCTAACCCTAACCCTAACACTATCCTAGGGCGGATGCTAACCCTAACCCTAACCCTAACACTATCCTAGGGCTGATGCTAACCCTAACACTAACACTATCCTAGGGCTGAGGCTAACCCTAACCCTAACCCTAACATTATCCTAGGGCTGATGCTAACCGTAACCCTAACTCTAACACTATCTTAGGGCTTAGGCTAACCCTAACCCTAACACTATCCTAGGGCTGATGCTAACCCTAACCCTAACCCTAACACTATCCTAGGGCTGATGCTAACCCTAACCCTAACACTATCCTAGGGCTGATGCTAACCCTAACCCTAACCCTAACACTATCCTAGGGCTGATGCTAACCCTAACCCTAACCCTAACACTATCCTAGGGCGGATGCTAACCCAACCCTAACCCTAACCCTAACACTATCCTAGAGCTGCTGCTAACCCTAAACCTAACCGTGACGCTAACCCTAATATTATCCTAGGGCTGATGCTAACCCTAACCCTAACCCTAACACTATCCTAGGGCTGATGCTAACCCTAACACTAGCACTATCCTAGGGCTGATGCTAACCCTAACCCTACCCCTAACACTATCCTAGGGCTGATGCTAACCCTAACCCTAACGCTAACACTATCCTAGGGCTGAGGCTAACCCTAACCCTAACACTATCCTACGGCTGATGCTAACCCTAACCCTAACCCTAACACTATCCTAAGGCTGATGGTAACCCTAACACTAACACTATCCTAAGCCTGGTGCTAACCCTAACCCTAACCCTAACACTATCATAGGCCTGATGATAACCCTAACCCTAACCCTAACACTATCCTAGGGCTGATGCTAACCCTAACCCTAACACTATCCTAGGCCTGATGCTAACCCTAACCCTAACCCTAACACTATCCTAGGGCTGATGCTAACCCTAACCCTAACACTATCCTAGGGCTGATGCTAACCCTAACCCTAACCCTAACACTATCCTAGGGCTGATGCTAACCCTAACCCTAACACTATCATAGGCCTTATGATAACCCTAACCCTAACCCTAACACTATCCTAGGGCTGATGCTAACCCTAACCCTAACACTATCCTAGGCCTGATGCTAACCCTAACCCTAACGCTAACACTATCCTAGGGCTGATGCTAACCCTAACCCTAACACTATCCTTGGGCTCATGCTAACCCTAACCCTAACCCTAACATTATCCTAGGGCTGATGCTAACCCTAACCCTAACACTATCCTAGGCCTGATGATAACCCTAACCCTAACCCTAACACTATCCTAGGGCTGATGCTAACCCTAAGCCTAAACCTAACACTATCCTAGGGCTTATGCTAACCCTAAAACTAACCCTAACACTATCCTAGGGCTGATGCTAACCCTAACCCTAACCCTAACACTATCCTAGGGCTGATGCTAAACTTAACCATAACCCTAACACTATCCTAGGGCTGATTCTAACCGTAACCCTAACGCTATCCTAGGCCTGATGCTAACCCTAACCCTTACCCTAACACTATCCTAGGCCTGATGATAACCCTAACCCTAACCCTAACACTATCCTAGGGTTTATGTTAACCCTAACCCTAACACTATCCTAGGGCTGATGCTAACCCTAACCCTACCACTATCCTGGGCCTGATGCTAACCCTAACCCTAACACTAACACTGTCCTAGGGCTGATGCTAACCCTAACCCTAACACTATCCTAGGGCTGATGCTAACCCTAACCCTAACCCTAACACTATCCTAGGGCTGATGTTAACCCTAACCCTAACACTATCCTAGGGCTGTTGCTAACCCTAACCCTAACTCTAACACTATCTTAGGGCTGAGGGTAACCCTAACCCTAACACTATCCTACGGCTGATGCTAACCCTAACCTTAACCCTAACACTATCCTAGGGCTGATGCTAACCCTAACCCTAACACTATCCTAGGCCTGATGCTAACCCTAACCCTAACCCTAACACTATCCTAGGGCTGATGCTAACCCTAACCCTAACACTATCCTAGGGCTGATGCTAACCCTAACCCTAACCCTAACACTATCCTAGGGCTGATGCTAACCCTAACCCTAACACTATCCTAGGCCTGATGATAACCCTAACCCTAACCCTAGCACTATCCTAGGGCTGATGGTAACCGTAACCCTAACACTATCCTAGGGCTGATGCTAACCCTAACCCTAACCCTAACACTTTCCTAGGGCTGATGCTAACCCTAACCCTAACCCTAACACTATCCTAGGGCTGATGCTAAACTTAACCATAACCCTAACACTATCCTAGGGCTGATTCTAACCGTAACCCTAACGCTATCCTAGGCCTGATGCTAACCCTAACCCTTACCCTAACACTATCCTAGGGCTCATGCTAATCCTAACCATAACCCTAACACTATCCTAGGGCTGATGCTAACCCTAACCCTAACCCTAACACTATCCTAGGGCTGATGCTAACCCTAACCCTAACACTATCCTAGGCCTGATGCTAACCCTAACCCTAACACTATCCTAGGGCTGATGCTAACCCTAACCCTAACCCTAACACTATCCTAGGCCTGATGCTAACCCTATCCCTAACCCTAACACTCTCCTAGGGCTGAGGCTAACCCTAACCCTAACACTCTCCTACGGCTGATGCTAACCCTAACACTAACCCAAACACTATCCTTGGGTTGATGCTAACCCTAACCCTAACACTATCCTAGGGCTGATGCTAACCCTAACCCTAACCCTAACACTATCCTTGGGCTGATTCTAACCCTAACCCAAACACTATCCTGGGCCTGATGCTAATCCTAACCGTAACCCTAACACTATCCTAGGGCTGATGCTAACCCTAACCCTAACACTATCCTTGGGCTGATGCTAACCCTAACCCTAACCGTAACACTATCCTAGGGCAGATGCTAACCCTAACGCTAACCCGAACACTATCCTTGAACTGATGCTAACCCTAACCCTAACCCTAACACTATCCTAGGGCTGATGCTAACCCTAACCCTAACACTATCCTAGGCCTGATGATAACCCTAACCCTAACCCTGACACTATCCTAGGGCTGACGCTAACCCTAGCCCTAACACTATCCTAGGACTGATGCTAACCCTACCCCTAACACTATCCTAGGCCTGATGATAACCCTAACCCTAACCCTGACACTATCCTAGGGCTGACGCTAACCCTAGCCCTAACACTATCCTAGGACTGATGCTAACCCTAACCCTAACCCTAACACTATCCTAGGGCTCATGCTAAACCTAACGCTAACCCTAACACTATCCTTGAACTGATGCTAACCCTAACCCTAACCATAACACTATCCTAGGCCTGATGATAACCCTAACCCTAACCCTAACACTATCCTAGGGTTTATGTTATCCCTAACCTTAACACTATCCTAGGGCTGATGCTAACCCTAACCCTAAACCTAACACTATCCTAGGGTTGATGCTAACCCTAACCCTAACACTATCCTAGGGCTGATGCTAACCCTAACCCTAACACTATCCTTGGGCTGATGCTAACCCTAACCCTAAGCCTAACATTATCCTAGGGCAGATGCTAACCCTAACGCTAACCCTAACACTATCCTTGAACTGATGATAACCCTAACCCTAACCCTAACATTATCCTAGGGTTTATGTTAACCCTAACCCTCACACTATCCTAGGGCTGATGTTAACCCTAACCCTAACCCTAACACTATCCTAGGGCGGATGCTAACCCTAACCCTAACCCTAACACTATCCTAGGGCTGATGCTAACCCTAACACTAACACTATCCTAGGGCTGATGCTAACCCTAACCCTAACCCTAACATTATCCTAGGGCTGATGCTAACCCTAACCCTAACTCTAACACTATCTTAGGGCTTAGGCTAACCCTAACCCTAACACTATCCTAGGGCTGATGCTAACCCTAACCCTAACCCTAACACTATCCTAGGGCTGATGCTAACCCTAACCCTAACACTATCCTAGGGCTGATGCTAACCCTAACCCTAACCCTAACACTATCCTAGGGCTGATGCTAACCCTAACCCTAACCCTAACACTATCCTAGGCCTGATGCTAACCCTATCCCTAACCCTAACACTCTCCTAGGGCTGAGGCTAACCCTAACCCTAACACTCTCCTACGGCTGATGCTAACCCTAACCCTAACCCAAACACTATCCTAGGGTTGATGCTAACCCTAACCCTAACACTATCCTAGGGCTGATGCTAACCCTAACCCTAACCCTAACACTATCCTTGGGCTGATTCTAACCCTAACCCTAACACTATCCTGGGCCTGATGCTAACCCTAACCGTAACCCTAACACTATCCTAGGGCTGATGCTAACCCTAACCCTAACACTATCCTTCGGCTGATGCTAACCCTAACCCTAACCGTAACACTATCCTAGGGCAGATGCTAACCCTAACGCTAACCCGAACACTATCCTTGAACTGATGCTAACCCTAACCCTAACCCTAACACTATCCTAGGGCTGATGCTAACCCTAACCCTAACACTATCCTAGGCCTGATGATAACCCTAACCCTAACCCTGACACTATCCTAGGGCTGACGCTAACCCTAGCCCTAACACTATCCTAGGACTGATGCTAACCCTAACCCTAACCCTAACACTATCCTAGGGCTCATGCTAAACCTAACGCTAACCCTAACACTATCCTTGAACTGATGCTAACCCTAACCCTAACCATAACACTATCCTAGGCCTGATGATAACCCTAACCCTAACCCTAACACTATCCTAGGGTTTATGTTATCCCTAACCTTAACACTATCCTAGGGCTGATGCTAACCCTAACCCTAAACCTAAGACTATCCTAGGGTTGATGCTAACCCTAACCCTAACACTATCCTAGGGCTGATGCTAATCCTAACCCTAACCCTAACACTATCCTAGGGCTGATGCTAACCCTAACCCTAACACTATCCTTGGGCTGATGCTAACCCTAACCCTAAGCCTAACATTATCCTAGGGCAGATGCTAACCCTAACGCTAACCCTAACACTATCCTTGAACTGATGATAACCCTAACCCTAACCCTAACATTATCCTAGGGTTTATGTTAACCCTAACCCTCACACTATCCTAGGGCTGATGTTAACCCTAACCCTAACCCTAACACTATCCTAGGGCGGATGCTAACCCTAACCCTAACCCTAACACTATCCTAGGGCTGATGGTAACCCTAACCCTAACACTATCCTAGGGCTGATGCTAACCCTAACCCTAACCCTAACACTTTCCTAGGGCTGATGCTAACCCTAACCCTAACCCTAACACTATCCTAGGGCTGATGCTAAACTTAACCATAACCCTAACACTATCCTAGGGCTGATTCTAACCGTAACCCTAACACTATCCTAGGCCTGATGCTAACCCTAACCCTTACCCTAACACTATCCTAGGGCTGATGCTAACCCTAACCATAACCCTAACACTATCCTAGGGCTGATGCTAATCCTAACCCTAACCCTAACACTATCCTAGGGCTGATGCTAACCCTAACCCTAACACTATCCTAGGCCTGATGCTAATCCTAACCCTAACACTATCCTAGGGCTGATGCTAACCCTAACCCTAACCCTAACACTATCCTAGGCCTGATGCTAACCCTATCCCTAACCCTAACACTCTCCTAGGGCTGAGGCTAACCCTAACCCTAACACTCTCCTACGGCTGATGCTAACCCTAACCCTAACCCAAACACTATCCTAGGGTTGATGCTAACCCTAACCCTAACACTATCCTAGGGCTGATGCTAACCCTAACCCTAACCCTAACACTATCCTTGGGCTGATTCTAACCCTAACCCTAACACTATCCTGGGCCTGATGCTAACCCTAACCGTAACCCTAACACTATCCTAGGGCTGATGCTAACCCTAACCCTAACACTATCCTTCGGCTGATGCTAACCCTAACCCTAACCGTAACACTATCCTAGGGCAGATGCTAACCCTAACGCTAACCCGAACACTATCCTTGAACTGATGCTAACCCTAACCCTAACCCTAACACTATCCTAGGGCTGATGCTAACCCTAACCCTAACACTATCCTAGGCCTGATGATAACCCTAACCCTAACCCTGACACTATCCTAGGGCTGACGCTAACCCTAGCCCTAACACTATCCTAGGACTGATGCTAACCCTAACCCTAACCCTAACACTATCCTAGGGCTCATGCTAAACCTAACGCTAACCCTAACACTATCCTTGAACTGATGCTAACCCTAACCCTAACCATAACACTATCCTAGGCCTGATGATAACCCTAACCCTAACCCTAACACTATCCTAGGGTTTATGTTATCCCTAACCTTAACACTATCCTAGGGCTGATGCTAACCCTATCCTACGGCTGATGCTAACCCTAACCCTAACCCTAACACTATCCTAAGGCTGATGGTAACCCTAACACTAACACTATCCTAAGCCTGGTGCTAACCAGAACTCTAACCCTAACACTATCCTAGGGCTGATGCTAACCCTAACCCAAATAATATCCTAGGGCTGATGCTAACAGTAACCCTAACCCTAACACTATCCTAGGGCTGATGCTAACCCTAACCCTAACCCTAACACTATCCTAGGGCTGATGCTAACCCTAACACTAACACTATCATAGGCCTGATGATAACCCTAACCCTAACCCTAACACTATCCTAGGGCTGATGCTAACCCTAACCATAACACTATCCTAGGCCTGATGCTAACCCTAACCCTAACCCTAACACTATCCTAGGGCTGATGCTAACCCTAACCCTAACACTATCCTAGGGCTGATGCTAACCCTAACCCTAACCCTAACACTATCCTAGGGCTGATGCTAACCCTAACCCTAACACTATCATAGGCCTTATGATAACCCTAACCCTAACCCTAACACTATCCTAGGGCTGATGCTAACGCTAACCCTAACACTATCCTAGGCCTGATGCTAACCCTAACCCTAACGCTAACACTATCCTAGGGCTGATGCTAACCCTAACCCTAACACTATCCTTGGGCTCATGCTAACCCTAACCCTAACCCTAACACTATCCTAGGGCTGATGCTAACCCTAACCCTAACACTAAACTAGGCCTGATGATAACCCTAACCCTAACCCTAACACTATCCTAGGGCTGATGCTAACCCTAACCCTAACCCTAACACTATCCTAGGGCTGATGCTAACCCTATCCCTAACCCTAACACTATCCTAGGGCTGATGCTAACCCTAACGCTAACCCTAAAACTATCCTTGAACTGATGCTAACCCTAACCCTAACCCTAACACTATCCTAGGCCTGATGATAACCCTAACCCTAACCCTAACACTATCCTAGGGTTTATGTTAACCCTAACCCTAACACTATCCTAGGGCTGATGCTAACCCTAACCCTACCACTATTCTGGGCCTGATGCTAACCCTGACCCGAACACTAACACTGTCCTAGGGCTGATGCTAACCCTAACCCTAACACTATCCTAGGGCTGATGCTAACCCTAACCCTAACCCTAACACTATCCTAGGGCTGATGTTAACCCTAACCCTAACACTATCCTAGGGCTGTTGCTAACCCTAACCCTAACTCTAACACTATCTTAGGGCTGAGGGTAACCCTAACCCTAACACTATCCTACGGCTGATGCTAACCCTAACCTTAACCCTAACACTATCCTAGGGCTGATGCTAACCCTAACCCTAACACTATCCTAGGCCTGATGCTAACCCTAACCCTAAACCTAACACTATCCTAGGGCTGATGCTAACCCTAACCCTAACACTATCCTAGGGCTGATGCTAACCCTAACCCTTACCCTAACACTATCCTAGGACTGATGCTAACCCTAACCCTAACACTATCCTAGGCCTGATGATAACCCTAACCCTAACCCTAGCACTATCCTAGGGCTGATGCTAACCCTAACCCTAACACTATCCTAGGGCTGATGCTAACCCTAACCCTAACCCTAACACTATCCTAGGGCTGATGCTAACCCTAACCCTAACCCTAACACTGTCCTAGGGCTGATGCTAAACTTAACCCTAACCCTAACACTATCCTAGGGCTGATTCTAACCGTAACCCTAACACTATCCTAGGCCTGATGCTAACCCTAACCCTTACCCTAACACTATCTTAGGGCTGATGCTAACCCTAACCATAACCCTAACACTATCCTAGGGCTGATGCTAACCCTAACCCTAACCCTAACACTATCCTAGGGCTGATGCTAACCCTAACCCTAACACTATCCTAGGCCTGATGCTAACCCTAACCCTAACACTATCCTAGGGCTGATGCTAACCCTAACCCTAACCCTAACACTATCCTAGGCCTGATGCTAACCATACCCCTAACCCTAACACTCTCCTAGGGCTGAGGCTAACCCTAACCCTAACACTCTCCTACGGCTGATGCTAACCCTAACCCTAACCCAAACACTATCCTAGGGTTGATGCTAACCCTAACCCTAACACTATCCTAGGGCTGATGCTAAACCTAACCCTAACCCTAACACTAACCTTGGGCTGATTCTAACCCTAACCCTAACACTATCCTGGGCCTGATGCTAACCATAACCGTAACCCTAACACTATCCTAGGGCTGATGCTAACCCTAACCCTAACACTATCCTTGGGCTGATGCTAACCCTAACCCTAACCGTAACACTATCCTAGGGCAGATGCTAACCCTAACGCTAACCCGAACACTATCCTTGAACTGATGCTAACCCTAACCCTAACCCTAACACTATCCTAGGCCTGATGATAACACTAACCCTAACCCTAACACTATCCTAGGGTTTATGTTAACCCTAACCCTAACAATATCCTAGGGCTGATGCTAACCCTAACCCTACCACTATCCTGGTCCTGATGCTAACCCTAACCCTAACACTAACACTGTCCTAGGGCTGATGCTAACCCTAACCCTAACACTATCCTAGGGCTGATGCTAACCCTAACCCTAACCCTAACACTATCCTAGGGCTGATGTTAACCCTAACCCTAACACTATCCTAGGGCTGTTGCTAACCCTAACCCTAACTCTAACACTATCTTAGGGCTGAGGGTAACCCTAACCCTAACACTATCCTACGGCTGATGCTAACCCTAACCTTAACCCTAACACTATCCTAGGCCTGATGCTAACCCTAACCCTAACCCTAACACTATCCTAGGCCTGATGCTAACCCTAACCCTAACCCTAACACTATCCTAGGGCTGATACTAACCCTAACCCTAACACTATCCTAGGGCTGATGCTAACCCTAACCCTAACCCTAACACTATCCTAGGGCTGATGCTAACCCTAACCCTAACACTATCCTAGGCCTGATGATAACCCTAACCCTAACCCTAGCACTATCCTAGGGCTGATGCTAACCCTAACCCTAACACTATCCTAGGGCTGATGCTAACCCTAACCCTAACCCTAACACTATCCTAGGGCTGATGCTAACCCTAACCCTAACCCTAACACTATCCTAGGGCTGATGCTAAACTTAACCCTAACCCTAACACTATCCTAGGGCTGATTCTAACCGTAACCCTAACACTATCCTAGGCCTGATGCTAACCCTAACCCTTACCCTAACACTATCCTAGGGCTGATGCTAACCCTAACCATAACCCTAACACTATCCTAGGGCTGATGCTAACCCTAACCCTAACACTATCCTAGGCCTGATGCTAACCCTAACCCTAACACTATCCTAGGGCTGATGCTAACCCTAACCCTAACCCTAACACTATCCTAGGCCTGATGCTAACCCTATACCTAACCCTAACACTCTCCTAGGGCTGAGGCTAACCCTAACCCTAACACTCTCCTACGGCTGATGATAACCCTAACCCTAACCCAAACACTATCCTAGGGTTGATGCTAACCCTAACCCTAACACTATCCTAGGGCTGACGCTAACCCTAACCCTAACACTAACACTATCCTTAAACTGATTCTAACCCTAACCCTAACACTATCCTGGGCCTGATGCTAACCCTAACCGTAACCCTAACACTATCCTAGGGCTGATGCTAACCCTAACCCTAACACTATCCTTGGGCTGATGCTAACCCTACCCTAACCGTAACACTATCCTAGGGCAGATGCTAACCCTAACGCTAACCCAAACACTATCCTTGAACTGATGCTAACCCTAACCCTAACCCTAATACTATCCTAGGCCTGATGATAACCCTAACCCTAACCCTAACACTATCCTAGGGTTTATGTTAACCCTAACCCTAACACAATCCTAGGGCTGATGCTAACCCTAACCATAACCCTAACACTATCCTAGGGCGGATGCTAACCCTAACCCTAACCCTAACACTATCCTAGGGCTGATGCTAACCCTAACCCTAAACCTTAACATTATCCTAGGGCTGATGCTAACCCTAACCCTAACTCTAACACTATCTTAGGGCTGAGGCTAACCCTAACCCTAACACTATCCTACGGCTGATGATAACCCTAACACTAACCCTAACACTAACCCTAACACTATCCTAGGGCTGATGCTAACCCTAACCCTAACACTATCCTAGGCCTGATGCTAACCCTACCCCTAACCCTAACACTATCCTAGGGCTGATGCTAACCCTAACCCTAACACTATCCTAGGGCTGATGCTAACCCTAACCCTAACCCTAACACTATCCTAGGGCTGATGCTAACCCTAACCCTAACACTAACACTATCCTTGGGCTGATTCTAACCCTAACCCTAACACTATCCTGGGCCTGATGCTAACCCTAACCGTAACCCTAACACTATCCTAGGGCTGATGCTAACCCTAACCCTAACACTATCCTTGGGCTGATGCTAACCCTAACCCTAACCGTAACACTATCCTAGGGCAGATGCTAACCCTAACGCTAACCCGAACACTATCCTTGAACTGATGCTAACCCTAACCCTAACCCTAATACTATCCTAGGCCTGATGATAACCCTAACCCTAACCCTAACACTATCCTAGGGTTTATGTTAACCCTAACCCTAACACTATCCTAGGGCTGATGCTAACCCTAACCATAACCCTAACACTATCCTAGGGCGGATGCTAACCCTAACCCTAACCCTAACACTATCCTAGGGCTGATGCTAACCCTAACACTAACACTATCCTAGGGCTGATGCTAACCCTAACCCTAACCCTTAACATTATCCTAGGGCAGATGCTAACCCTAACCCTAACTCTAACACTATCTTAGGGCTGAGGCTAACCCTAACCCTAACACTATCCTACGGCTGATGATAACCCTAACACTAACCCTAACACTAACCCTAACACTATCCTAGGGCTGATGCTAACCCTAACCCTAACACTATCCTAGGCCTGATGCTAACCCTACCCCTAACCCTAACACTATCCTAGGGCTCATGCTAACCCTAACCCTAACACTATCCTAGGGCTGATGCTAACCCTAACCCTAACCCTAACACTATCCTAGGGCTGATGCGAACCCTAACCTTAACACTATCCTAGGCCTGATGATAACCCTAACCCTAACCCTGACACTATCCTATGGCTGACGCTAACCCTAGCCCTAACACTATCCTAGGGCTGATGCTAACCCTAACCCTAACCCTAACACTATCCTAGGGCTGATGCTAAACCTAACGCTAACCCTAACACTATCCTTGAACTGATGCTAACCCTAAGCCTAACCATAACACTATCCTAGGCCTGATGATAACCCTAACCCTAACCCTAACACTATCCTAGGGTTTATGTTAACCCTAACCCTAACACTATCCTAGGGCTGATGCTAAACCCTAACCCTACCACTATCCTGGGCCTGATGCTAACCCTAACCCTAACACTAACACTGTCCTAGGGCTGATGCTAACCCTAACCCTAACACTATCCTAGGGCTGATGCTAACCCTAACCCTAACCCTAACACTATCCTAGGGCTGATGTTAACCCTAACCCTAACACTATCCTAGGGCTGTTGCTAACCCTAACCCTAACTCTAACACTATCTTAGGGCTGAGGGTAACCCTAACCCTAACACTATCCTACGGCTGATGCTAACCCTAACCTTAACCCTAACACTATCCTAGGGCTGATGCTAACCCTAACCCTAACACTATCCTAGGCCTGATGCTAACCCTAACCCTAACCCTAACACTATCCTAGGGCTGATGCTAACCCTAACCCTAACACTATCCTAGGGCTGATGCTAACCCTAACCCTAACCCTAACACTATCCTAGGGCTGATGCTAACCCTAACCCTAACACTATCCTAGGCCTGATGATAACCCTAACCCTAACCCTAGCACTATCCTAGGGCTGATGCTATCCCTAACCCTAACACTATCCTAGGGCTGATGCTAACCCTAACCCTAACCCTAACACTATCCTAGGGCTGATGCTAACCCTAACCCTAACCCTAACACTATCCTACGGCTGATGCTAAACTTAACCCTAACCTTAACACTATCCTAGGGCTGATTCTAACCGTAACCCTAACACTATCCTAGGCCTGATGCTAACCCTAACCCTTACCCTAACACTATCCTAGGGCTGATGCTAACCCTAACCATAACCCTAACACTATCCTAGGGCTGATGCTAACCCTAACCCTAACCCTAACACTATCCTAGGGCTGATGCTAACACTAACCCTAACACTATCCTAGGCCTGATGCTAACCCTAACCCTAACACTATCCTAGGGCTGATGCTAACCCTAACCCTAACCCTAACACTATCCTAGGCCTGATGCTAACCCTATCCCTAACCCTAACACTCTCCTAGGGCTGAGGCTAACCCTAACCCTAACACTCTCCTACGGCTGATGATAACCCTAACCCTAACCCTAACACTATCCTAGGGCTGATGCTAACCCTAACCCTAACCCTAACACTATCCTAGGGCTGATGCTAAACTTAACCCTAACCCTAACACTATCCTAGGGCTGATTCTAACCGTAACCCTAACACTATCCTAGGCCTGATGCTAACCCTAACCCTTACCCTAACACTATCTTAGGGCTGATGCTAACCCTAACCATAACCCTAACACTATCCTAGGGCTGATGCTAACCCTAACTCTAACCCTAACACTATCCTAGGGCTGATGCTAACCCTAACCCTAACACTATCCTAGGCCTGATGCTAACCCTAACCCTAACACTATCCTAGGGCTGATGCTAACCCTAACCCTAACCCTAACACTATCCTAGGCCTGATGCTAACCCTATCCCTAACCCTAACACTCTCCTAGGGCTGAGGCTAACCCTAACCCTAACACTCTCCTACGGCTGATGCTAACCCTAACCCTAACCCAAACAGTATCCTAGGGTTGATGCTAACCCTAACCCTAACACTATCCTAGGGCTGATGCTAACCCTAACCCTAACCCTAACACTATCCTTGGGCTGATTCTAACCCTAACTCTAACACTATACTGGGCCTGATGCTAACCCTAACCGTAACCCTAACACTATCCTAGGGCTGATGCTAACCCTAACCCTAACACTATCCTTGGGCTGATGCTAACCCTAACCCTAACCGTAACACTATCCTAGGGCAGATGCTAACCCTAACGCTAACCCGAACACTATCCTTGAACTGATGCTAACCCTAACCCTAACCCTAACACTATCCTAGGCCTGATGATAACCCTAACCCTAACCCTAACACTATCCTAGGGTTTATGTTAACCCTAACCCTAACACTATCCTAGGGCTGATGCTAACCCTAACCCTACCACTATCCTGGGCCTGATGCTAACCCTAACCCTAACACTAACACTGTCCTAGGGCTGATGCTAACCCTAACCCTAACACTATCCTAGGGCTGATGCTAACCCTAACCCTAACCCTAACACTATCCTAGGGCTGATGCTAACCCTAACCCTAACACTATCCTAGGCCTGATGCTAACCCTAACCCTAACCCTAACACTATCCTAGGGCTGATGCTAACCCTAACCCTAACACTATCCTAGGGCTGATGCTAACCCTAACCCTAAGCCTAACACTATCCTAGGGCTGATGCTAACCCTAACCCTAACACTATCCTAGGCCTGATGATAACCCTAACCCTAACCCTAGCACTATCCTAGGGCTGATGCTAACCCTAACCCTAACACTATCCTAGGGCTGATGCTAACCCTAACGCTAACCCGAACACTATCCTAGGGCTGATGCTAACCCTAACCCTAACCCTAACACTATCCTAGGGCTGATGCTAAACTTAACCCTAACCCTAACACTATCCTAGGGCTGATTCTAACCGTAACCCTAACACTATCCTAGGCCTGATGCTAACCCTAACCCTTACCCTAACACTATCCTAGGGCTGATGCTAACCCTAACCATAACCCTAACACTATCCTAGGGCTGATGCTAACCCTAACCCTAACCCTAACACTGTCCTAGGGCTGATGCTAACCCTAACCCTAACCCTAACACTATCCTAGGCCTGATGCTAACCCTATCCCTAACCCTAACACTCTCCTAGGGCTGAGGCTAACCCTAACCCTAACACTCTCCTACGGCTGATGATAACCCTAAACCTAACCCAAACACTATCCTAGGGTTGATGCTAACCCTAACCCTAACACTATCCTAGGGCTGACGCTAACCCTAACCCTAACCCTAACACTATCCTTGGGCTGATTCTAACACTAACCCTAACACTATCCTGGGCCTGCTGCTAACCCTAACCGTAACCCTAACACTATCCTAGGGCTGATGCTAACCCTAACCCTAACACTATCCTTGGGCTGATGCTAACCCTAACCCTAACCGTAACACTATCCTAGGGCAGATGCTAACCCTAACGCTAACCCGAACACTATCCTTGAACTGATGCTAACCCTAACCCTAACCCTAATACTATCCTAGGCCTGATGATAACCCTAACCCTAACCCTAACACTATCCTAGGGTTTATGTTAACCCTAACCCTAACACAATCCTAGGGCTGATGCTAACCCTAACCATAACCCTAACACTATCCTAGGGCGGATGCTAACCCTAACCATAACCCTAACACTATCCTAGGGCTGATGCTAACCCTAACACTAACACTATCCTAGGGCTGATGCTAACCCTAACCCTAACCCTTAACATTATCCTAGGGCTGATGCTAACCCTAACCCTAACTCTAACACTATCTTAGGGCTGAGGCTAACCCTAACCCTAACACTATCCTACGGCTGATGATAACCCTAACACTAACCCTAACACTAACCCTAACACTATCCTAGGGCTGATGCTAACCCTAACCCTAACACTATCCTAGGCCTGATGCTAACCCTACCCCTAACCCTAACACTATCCTAGGGCTGATGCTAACCCTAACCCTAACACTATCCTAGGGCTGATGCTAACCCTAACCCTAACCCTAACACTATCCTAGGGCTGATGCTAACCCTAACCCTAACACTATCATAGGCCTTATGATAACCCTAACCCTAACCCTAACACTATCCTAGGGCTGATGCTAACCCTAACCCTAACACTATCCTAAGCCTGATGCTAACCCTAACCCTAACGCTAACACTATCCTAGGGCTGATGCTAACCCTAACCCTAACACTATCCTTGGGCTCATGCTAACCCTAACCCTAACCCTAACACTATCCTAGGGCTGATTCTAACCGTAACCCTAACACTATCCTAGGCCTGATGCTAACCCTAACCCTTACACTAACACTACCCTAGGGCTGATGCTAACCCTAAGCATAACCCTAACACTATCCTAGGGCTGATGCTAACCCTAACCCTAACCCTAACACTATCCTAGGGCTGATGCTAACCCTAACCCGAACACTATCCTAGGCCTGATGCTAACCCTAACCCTAACACTATCCTAGGGCTGATGCTAACCCTAACCCTAACCCTAACACTATCCTAGGCCTGATGCTAACCCTATCCCTAACCCTAACACTCTCCTAGGGCTGAGGCTAACCCTAACCCTAACACTCTCCTACGGCTGATGCTAACCCTAACCCTAACCAAAACACTAACCTAGGGTTGATGCTAACCCTAACCGTAACACTATCCTAGGGCTGATGCTAAACCTAACCCTAACACTAACAGTATCCTTGGGCTGATTCTAACCCTAACCCTAACACTATCCTGGGCCTGATGCTAACCCTAACCGTAACCCTAACACTATCCTAGGGCTGATGCTAACCCTAACCCTAACACTATCCTTGGGCTGATGCTAACCCTAACCCTAACCGTAACACTATCCTAGGGCAGATGCTAACCCTAACGCTAACCCGAACACTATCCTTGAACTGATGCTAACCCTAACCCTAACCCTAATACTATCCTATGCCTGATGATAACCCTAACCCTAACCCTAACACTATCCTAGGGTTTATGTTAACCCTACCCTAACACTATCCTAGGGCTGATGCTAACCCTAACCATAACCCTAACACTATCCTAGGGCGGATGCTAACCCTATCCCTAACCCTAACACTATCCTAGGGCTGATGCTAACCCTAACACTAACACTATCCTAGGGCTGATGCTAACCCTAACCCTAACCCTTAACATTATCCTAGGGCTGATGCTAACCCTAACCCTAACTCTAACACTATCCTAGGGCTGATGCTAACCCTAACCCTAACACTATCCTACGGCTGATGATAACCCTAACACTAACCCTAACACTAACCCCAACACTATCCTAGGGCTGATGCTAACCCTAACCCTAACAGTATCCTAGGCCTGATGCTAACCCTACCCCTAACCCTAACACTATCCTAGGGCTCATGCTAACCCTAACCCTAACACTATCCTAGGGCTGATGCTAACCCTAACCCTAACCCTAACACTATCCTAGGGCTGATGCTAACCCTAACCCTAACACTATCCTAGGCCTGATGATAACCCTAAGCCTAACCCTGACACTATCCTAGGGCTGACGGTAACCCTAGCCCTAACACTATCCTAGGGCTGATGCTAACCCTAACCCTAACCCTAACACTATCCTAGGGCTGATGCTAAACCTAACGCTAAGCCTAACACTATCCTTGAACTGATGCTAACCCTAACCCTAACCATAACACTATCCTAGGCCTGATGATAACCCTAACCCTAACCCTAACACTATCCTAGGGTTTATGTTAACCCTAACCCTAACACTATCCTAGGGCTGATGCTAACCCTAACCCTACCACTATCCTGGGCCTGATGCTAACCCTAACCCTAACACTAACACTGTCCTAGGGCTGATGCTAACCCTAACCCTAACACTATCCTAGGGCTGATGCTAACCCTAACCCTAACCCTAACACTATCCTAGGGCTGATGTTAACCCTAACCCTAACACTATCCTAGGGCTGTTGCTAACCCTAACCCTAACTCTAACACTATCTTAGGGCTGAGGGTAACCCTAACCCTAACACTATCCTACGGCTGATGCTAACCCTAACCTTAACCCTAACACTATCCTAGGGCTGATGCTAACCCTAACCCTAACACTATCCTAGGCCTGATGCTAACCCTAACCCTAACCCTAACACTATCCTAGGGCTGATGCTAACCCTAACCCTAACACTGTCCTAGGGCTGATGCTAACCCTAACCCTAACCCTAACACTATCCTAGGGCTGATGCTAACCCTAACCCTAACACTATCCTAGGCCTGATGATAACCCTAACCCTAACCCTAGCACTATCCTAGGGCTGATGCTAACCCTAACCCTAACACTATCCTAGGGCTGATGCTAACCCTAACCCTAACCCTAAAACTATCCTAGGGCTGATGCTAACCCTAACCCTAACCCTAACACTATCCTAGGGCTGATGCTAAACTTAACCCTAACCCTAACACTATCCTAGGGCTGATTCTAACCGTAACCCTAACACTATCCTAGGCCTGATGCTAACCCTAACCCTTACCCTAACACTATCCTAGGGCTGATGCTAACCCTAACCATAACCCTAACACTATCCTAGGGCTGATGCTAACCCTAACCCTAACCCTAACACTGTCCTAGGGCTGATGCTAACCCTAACCCTAACACTATCCTAGGCCTGATGCTAACCCTAACCCTAACACTATCCTAGGGCTGATGCTAACCCTAACCCTAACCCTAACACTATCCTAGGCCTGATGCTAACCCTATCCCTAACCCTAACACTCTCCTAGGGCTGAGGCTAACCCTAACCCTAACACTCTCCTACGGCTGATGATAACCCTAACCCTAACCCAAACACTATCCTAGGGTTGATGCTAACCCTAACCCTAACACTATCCTAGGGCTGACGCTAACCCTAACCCTAACCCTAACACTATCCTTGGGCTGATTCTAACCCTAACTCTAACACTATCCTGGGTCTGATGCTAACCCTAACCGTAACCCTAACACTATCCTAGGGCTGATGCTAACCCTAACCCTAACACTATCCTTGGGCTGATGCTAACCCTAACCCTAACCGTAACACTATCCTAGGGCAGATGCTAACCCTAACGCTAACCCGAACACTATCCTTGAACTGATGCTAACCCTAACCCTAACCCTAATACTATCCTAGGCCTGATGATAACCCTAACCCTAACCCTAACACTATCCTAGGGTTTATGTTAACCCTAACCCTAACACTATCCCAGGGCTGATGCTAACCCTAACCATAACCCTAACACTATCCTAGGGCGGATGCTAACCCTAACCCTAACCCTAACACTATCCTAGGGCTGATGCTAACCCTAACACTAACACTATCCTAGGGCTGATGCTAACCCTAACCCTAACCCTTAACATTATCCTAGGGCTGATGCTAACCCTAACCCTAACTCTAACACTATCTTACGGCTGAGGCTAACCCTAACCCTAACACTATCCTACGGCTGATGATAACCCTAACACTAACCCTAACACTAACCATAACACTATCCTAGGGCTGATGCTAACCCTAACCCTAACACTATCCTAGGCCTGATGCTAACCCTACCCCTAACCCTAACACTATCCTAGGGCTGATGCTAACCCTAACCCTAACACTATCCTAGGGCTGATGCTAACCCTAACCCTAACCCTAACACTATCCTAGGGCTGATGCTAACCCTAACCCTAACACTATCATAGGCCTTATGATAACCCTAACCCTAACCCTAACACTATCCTAGGGCTGATGCTAACCCTAACCCTAACACTATCCTAGGCCTGATGCTAACCCTAACCCTAACGCTAACACTATCCTAGGGCTGATGCTAACCCTAACCCTAACACTATCCTTGGGCTCATGCTAACCCTAACCCTAACCCTAACACTATCCTAGGGCTGATTCTAACCGTAACCCTAACACTATCCTAGGCCTGATGCTAACCCTAACCATTACAGTAACACTATCCTAGGGCTGATGCTAACCCTAACCATAACCCTAACACTATCCTAGGGCTGATGCTAACCCTAACCCTAACCCTAACACTATCCTAGGGCTGATGCTAACCCTAACCCTAACACTATCCTAGGCCTGATGCTAACCCTAACCCTAACACTATCCTAGGGCTGATGCTAACCCTAACCCTAACCCTAACACTATCCTAGGCCTGATGCTAACCCTATCCCTAACCCTAACACTCTCCTAGGGCTGAGGCTAACCCTAACCCTAACACTCTCCTGCGGCTGATGCTAACCCTAACTCTAACCCAAACACTATCCTAGGGTTGATGCTAACCCTAACCGTAACACTATCCTAGGGCTGATGCTAACCCTAACCCTAACACTAACACTATCCTTGGGCTGATTCTAACCCTAACCCTAACACTATCCTGGGCCTGATGCTAACCCTAACCGTAACCCTAACACTATCCTAGGGCTGATGCTAACCCTAACCCTAACACTATCCTTGGGCTGATGCTAACCATAACCCTAACCGTAACACTATCCTAGGGCAGATGCTAACCCTAACGCTAACCCGAACACTATCCTTGAACTGATGCTAACCCTAACCCTAACCCTAATACTATCCTAGGCCTGATGATAACCCTAACCCTAACCCTAACACTATCCTAGGGTTTATGTTAACCCTAACCCTAACACTATCCTAGGGCTGATGCTAACCCTAACCATAACCCTAACGCTATCCTAGGGCGGATGCTAACCCTATCCCTAACCCTAACACTATCCTAGGGCTGATGCTAACCCTAACACTAACACTATCCTAGGGCTGATGCTAACCCTAACCCTAACCCTTAACATTATCCTAGGGCTAATGCTAACCCTAACCCTAACTCTAACACTATCTTAGGGCTGTGGCTAACCCTAACCCTAACACTATCCTACGGCTGATGATAACCCTAACACTAACCCTAACACTAACCCTAACACTATCCTAGGGCTGATGCTAACCCTAACCCTAACACTATCCTAGGCCTGATGCTAACCCTACCCCTAACCCTAACACTATCCTAGGGCTCATGCTAACCCTAACCCTAACACTATCCTAGGGCTGATGCTAACCCTAACCCTAACCCTAACACTATCCTAGGGCTGATGCTAACCCTAACCCTAACACTATCCTAGGCCTGATGATAACCCTAACCCTAACCCTGACACTATCCTAGGGCTGACGCTAACCCTAGCCCTAACACTATCCTAGGGCTGATGCTAACTCTAACCCTAACCCTAACACTATCCTAGGGCTGATGCTAAACCTAACGCTAACCCTAACACTATCCTTGAACTGATGCTAACCCTAACCCTAACCATAACACTATCCTAGGCCTGATGATAACCCTAACCCTAACCCTAACACTATCCTAGGGTTTATGTTATCCCTAACCTTAACACTATCCTAGGGCTGATGCTAACCCTAACCCTAAACCTAACACTATCCTAGGGTTGATGCTAACCCTAACCCTAACACTATCCTAGGGCTGATGCTAACCCTAACCCTAACCCTAACACTATCCTAAGTCTGATGCTAACCCTAGCCCTCACACTATCCTAGGCCTGATGATAACCCTAACCCTAACCTTAACACTATCCTAGGGCTGATGCTAACCCTAACCCTAACCCTAACACTATCCTAGAGCTGGTGCTAACCCTAACCCTAACACTATCCTAGGCCTGATGATAACCCTAACCCTAACCCTAACACTATCCTAGGGCGGATGCTAACCCTAACCCTAACACTATCCTAGGGCTGATGCTAACCCTAACCCTAACCCTAACACTATCCTAGGGCTGATGCTAACCCTAACGCTAAGCCTAACAATATCCTTGAATTGATGCTAACCCTAACCCTAACCCTAACACTATCCTAGGCCTGATGATAACCCTAACCCTAACCCTAACACTATCCTAGGGTTTATGTTAACCCTAAACCTAACACTATCCTAGGGCTGATGCTAACCCTAACCCTAACCTTAACACTATCCTAGGGCTGATGCCAGCCCTAACACTAACACTATCCTAGGGCTGATGCTAACCCTAACCCTAACCCTTAACATTATCCTAGGGCTAATGCTAACCCTAACCCTAACTCTAACACTATCTTAGGGCTGTGGCTAACCCTAACCCTAACACTATCCTACGGCTGATGATAACCCTAACACTAACCCTAACACTAACCCTAACACTATCCTAGGGCTGATGCTAACCCTAACCCTAACACTATCCTAGGCCTGATGCTAACCCTACCCCTAACCCTAACACTATCCTAGGGCTGATGCTAACCCTAACCCTAACACTATCCTAGGCCTGATGATAACCCTAACCCTAACCCTGACACTATCCTAGGGCTGACGCTAACCCTAGCCCTAACACTATCCTAGGGCTGATGCTAACTCTAACCCTAACCCTAACACTATCCTAGGGCTGATGCTAACCCTAACCCTAACCCTAACACTATCTTAGGGCTGATGCTAACCCTAACCCTAACACTATCCTAGGGCTGATGCTAACCCTAACCCTAACCCTAACACTATCATAGGGCTGATGCTAACCCTAACCCTAACACTATCATAGGCCTTATGATAACCCTAACCCTATCCCTAACACTATCCTAGGGCTAATGCTAACCCTAACCCTAACACTATCCTAGGCCTGATGCTAACCCTAACCCTAACGCTAACACTATCCTAGGGCTGATGCTAACCCTAACCCTAACACTATCCTTGGGGTCATGCTAACCCTAACCCTAACCCTAACACTATCCTAGGGCTGATGCTAACCCTAACCCTAACACTATCCTAGGCCTGATGATAACCCTAACCCTAACCCTAACACTATCCTAGGGCTGATGCTAACCCTAACCCTAACCCTAACACTATCCTAGGGCTGATGCTAACCCTAACCCTAACCCTAACACTATCCTAGGGCTGATGCTAACCCTAACGCTAACCCTAAAACTATCCTTGAACTGATGCTAACCCTAACCCTAACCCTAACACTATCCTAGGCCTGATGATAACCCTAACCCTAACCCTAACACTATCCTAGGGTTTATGTTAACCCTAACCCTAACACTATCCTAGGGCTGATGCTAACCCTAACCCTACCACTATTCGGGGCCTGATGCTAACCCTAACCCTAACACTAACACTGTCCTAGAGCTGATGCTAACCCTAACCCTAACACTATCCTAGGGCTGATGCTAACCCTAACCCTAACCCTAACACTATCCTAGGGCTGATGTTAACCCTAACCCTAACACTATCCTAGGGCTGTTGCTAACCCTAACCCTAACTCTAACACTATCTTAGGGCTCAGGGTAAACCTAACCCTAACACTATCCTACGGCTGATGCTAACCCTAACCTTAACCCTAACACTATCCTAGGGCTGATGCTAACCCTAACCCTAACACTATCCTAGGCCTGATGCTAACCCTAACCCTAACCCTAACACTATCCTAGGGCTGATGCTAACCCTAACCCTAACACTATCCTAGGGCTGATGCTAACCCTAACCCTAACCCTAACACTATCCTAGGGCTGATGCTAACCCTAACCCTAACACTATCCTAGGCCTGATGATAACCCTAACCCTAACACTAGCACTATCCTAGGGCTGATGCTAACCCTAACCCTAACACTATCCTAGGGATGATGCTAACCCTAACCCTAACCCCAACACTATCCTAGGGCTGATGCTAACCCTAGCCCTAACCCTAACACTATCCTAGGGTTGATGCTAAACTTAACCCTAACCCTAACACTATCCTAGGGCTGATTCTAACCGTAACCCTAACACTATCCTAGGCCTGATGCTAACCCTAACCCTTACCCTAACACTATCCTAGGGCTGATGCTAACCCTAACCATAACCCTAACACTATCCTAGGGCTGATGCTAACCCTAACCCTAACCCTAACACTATCCTAGGACTGATGCTAACCCTAACCCTAACACTATCCTAGGCCTGATGCTAACCCCAACCCTGACACTATCCTAGGGCTGATGCTAACCCTAACCCTAACCCTAACACTATCCTAGGCCTGATGCTAACCCTATCCCTAACCCTAACACTCTCCTAGGGCTGAGGCTAACCCTAACCCTAACACTCTCCTACGGCTGATGATAGCCCTAACCCTAACCCAAACACTATCCTAGGGTTGATGCTAACCCTAACCCTAACACTATCCTAGGGCTGATGCTAACCCTAACCCTAACCCTAACACTATCCTTGGGCTGATTCTAACCCTAACCCTAACACTATCCTGGGCCTGATGCTAACCCTAACCGTAACCCTAACACTATCCTAGGGCTGATGCTAACCCTAACCCTAACACTATCCTTGGGCTGATGCTAACCCTAACCCTAACCGTAACACTATCCTAGGGCAGATGCTAACCCTAACGCTAACCCGAACACTATCCTTGAACTGATGCTAACCCTAACCCTAACCCTAATACTATCCTAGGCCTGATGATAACCCTAACCCTAACCCTAACACTATCCTAGGGTTTATGTTAACCCTAACCCTAACACTATCCTAGGGCTGATGCTAACCCTAACCATAACCCTAACACTATCCTAGGGCGGATGCTAACCCTAACCCTAACCCTAACACTATCCTAGGGCTGATGCTAACCCTAACACTAACACTATCCTAGGGCTGATGCTAACCCTAACCCTAACCCTTAACATTATCCTAGGGCTGATGCTAACCCTAACCCTAACTCTAACACTATCTTAGGGCTGAGGCTAACCGTAACCCTAACACTATCCTACGGCTGATGATAACCCTAACACTAACCCTAACACTAACCCTAACACTATCCTAGGGCTGATGCTAACCCTAACCCTAACACTATCCTAGGCCTGATGCTAACCCTACCCCTAACCCTAACACTATCCTGGGGCTAATGCTAACCCTAACCCTAACACTATCCTAGGGCTGATGCTAACCCTAACCCTAACACTATCATAGGCCTTATGATAACCCTAACCCTAACCCTAACACTATCCTAGGGCTGATGGTAACCCTAACCCTAACACTATCCTAGGCCTGATGCTAACCCTAACCCTAACGCTAACACTATCCTAGGGCTGATGCTAACCCTAACCCTAACACTATCCTTGGGCTCATGCTAACCCTAACTCTAACCCTAACACTATCCTAGGGCTGATGCTAACCCTAACCCTAACACTATCCTAGGCCTGATGATAACCCTAACCCTAACCCTAACACTATCCTAGGGCTGATGCTAACCCTAACCCTAACCCTAACACTATCCTAGGGCTGATGCTAACCCTAACCCTAACCCTAACACTATCCTAGGGCTGATGCTAACCCTAACGCTAACCCTAAAACTATCCTTGAACTGATGCTAACCCTAACCCTAACCCTAACACTATCCTAGGCCTGATGATAACCCTAACCCTAACCCTAACACTATCCTAGGGTTTATGTTAACCCTAACCCTAACACTATCCTAGGGCTGATGCTAACCCTAACCCTACCACTATTCGGGGCCTGATGCTAACCCTAACCCTAACACTAACACTGTCCTAGAGCTGATGCTAACCCTAACCCTAACACTATCCTAGGGCTGATGCTAACCCTAACCCTAACCCTAACACTATCCTAGGGCTGATGTTAACCCTAACCCTAACACTATCCTAGGGCTGTTGCTAACCCTAACCCTAACTCTAACACTATCTTAGGGCTCAGGGTAAACCTAACCCTAACACTATCCTACGGCTGATGCTAACCCTAACCTTAACCCTAACACTATCCTAGGGCTGATGCTAACCCTAACCCTAACACTATCCTAGGCCTGATGCTAACCCTAACCCTAACCCTAACACTATCCTAGGGCTGATGCTAACCCTAACTCTAACACTATCCTAGGGCTGATGCTAACCCTAACCCTAACCCTAACACTATCCTAGGGCTGATGCTAACCCTAACCCTAACACTATCCTAGGCCTGATGATAACCCTAACCCTAACACTAGCACTATCCTAGGGCTGATGCTAACCCTAACCCTAACACTATCCTAGGGATGATGCTAAACCTAACCCTAACCCCAACACTATCCTAGGGCTGATGCTAACCCTAGCCCTAACCCTAACACTATCCTAGGGTTGATGCTAAACTTAACCCTAACCCTAACACTATCCTAGGGCTGATTCTAACCGTAACCCTAACACTATCCTAGGCCTGATGCTAACCCTAACCCTTACCCTAACACTATCCTAGGGCTGATGCTAACCCTAACCATAACCCTAACACTATCCTAGGGCTGATGCTAACCCTAACCCTAACCCTAACACTATCCTAGGACTGATGCTAACCCTAACCCTAACACTATCCTAGGCCTGATGCTAACCCCAACCCTGACACTATCCTAGGGCTGATGCTAACCCTAACCCTAACCCTAACACTATCCTAGGCCTGATGCTAACCCTATCCCTAACCCTAACACTCTCCTAGGGCTGAGGCTAACCCTAACCCTAACACTCTCCTAGGGCTGATGCTAACCCTAACCATAACCCTAACGCTATCCTAGGGCGGATGCTAACCCTATCCCTAACCCTAACACTATCCTAGGGCTGATGCTAACCCTAACACTAACACTATCCTAGGGCTGATGCTAACCCTAACCCTAACCCTTAACATTATCCTAGGGCTAATGCTAACCCTAACCCTAACTCTAACACTATCTTAGGGCTGTGGCTAACCCTAACCCTAACACTATCCTACGGCTGATGATAACCCTAACACTAACCCTAACACTAACCCTAACACTATCCTAGGGCTGATGCTAACCCTAACCCTAACACTATCCTAGGCCTGATGCTAACCCTACCCCTAACCCTAACACTATCCTAGGGCTCATGCTAACCCTAACCCTAACACTATCCTAGGGCTGATGCTAACCCTAACCCTAACCCTAACACTATCCTAGGGCTGATGCTAACCCTAACCCTAACACTATCCTAGGCCTGATGATAACCCTAACCCTAACCCTGACACTATCCTAGGGCTGACGCTAACCCTAGCCCTAACACTATCCTAGGGCTGATGCTAACTCTAACCCTAACCCTAACACTATCCTAGGGCTGATGCTAAACCTAACGCTAACCCTAACACTATCCTTGAACTGATGCTAACCCTAACCCTAACCATAACACTATCCTAGGCCTGATGATAACCCTAACCCTAACCCTAACACTATCCTAGGGTTTATGTTATCCCTAACCTTAACACTATCCTAGGGCTGATGCTAACCCTAACCCTAAACCTAACACTATCCTAGGGTTGATGCTAACCCTAACCCTAACACTATCCTAGGGCTGATGCTAACCCTAACCCTAACCCTAACACTATCCTAAGTCTGATGCTAACCCTAGCCCTCACACTATCCTAGGCCTGATGATAACCCTAACCCTAACCTTAACACTATCCTAGGGCTGATGCTAACCCTAACCCTAACCCTAACACTATCCTAGAGCTGGTGCTAACCCTAACCCTAACACTATCCTAGGCCTGATGATAACCCTAACCCTAACCCTAACACTATCCTAGGGCGGATGCTAACCCTAACCCTAACACTATCCTAGGGCTGATGCTAACCCTAACCCTAACCCTAACACTATCCTAGGGCTGATGCTAACCCTAACGCTAAGCCTAACAATATCCTTGAATTGATGCTAACCCTAACCCTAACCCTAACACTATCCTAGGCCTGATGATAACCCTAACCCTAACCCTAACACTATCCTAGGGTTTATGTTAACCCTAAACCTAACACTATCCTAGGGCTGATGCTAACCCTAACCCTAACCTTAACACTATCCTAGGGCTGATGCCAGCCCTAACACTAACACTATCCTAGGGCTGATGCTAACCCTAACCCTAACCCTTAACATTATCCTAGGGCTAATGCTAACCCTAACCCTAACTCTAACACTATCTTAGGGCTGTGGCTAACCCTAACCCTAACACTATCCTACGGCTGATGATAACCCTAACACTAACCCTAACACTAACCCTAACACTATCCTAGGGCTGATGCTAACCCTAACCCTAACACTATCCTAGGCCTGATGCTAACCCTACCCCTAACCCTAACACTATCCTAGGGCTGATGCTAACCCTAACCCTAACACTATCCTAGGCCTGATGATAACCCTAACCCTAACCCTGACACTATCCTAGGGCTGACGCTAACCCTAGCCCTAACACTATCCTAGGGCTGATGCTAACTCTAACCCTAACCCTAACACTATCCTAGGGCTGATGCTAACCCTAACCCTAACCCTAACACTATCTTAGGGCTGATGCTAACCCTAACCCTAACACTATCCTAGGGCTGATGCTAACCCTAACCCTAACCCTAACACTATCATAGGGCTGATGCTAACCCTAACCCTAACACTATCATAGGCCTTATGATAACCCTAACCCTATCCCTAACACTATCCTAGGGCTAATGCTAACCCTAACCCTAACACTATCCTAGGCCTGATGCTAACCCTAACCCTAACGCTAACACTATCCTAGGGCTGATGCTAACCCTAACCCTAACACTATCCTTGGGGTCATGCTAACCCTAACCCTAACCCTAACACTATCCTAGGGCTGATGCTAACCCTAACCCTAACACTATCCTAGGCCTGATGATAACCCTAACCCTAACAATAACACTATCCTAGGGCTGATGCTAACCCTAACCCTAACCCTAACACTATCCTAGGGCTGATGCTAACCCTAACCCTAACCCTAACACTATCCTAGGGCTGATGCTAACCCTAACGCTAACCCTAAAACTATCCTTGAACTGATGCTAACCCTAACCCTAACCCTAACACTATCCTAGGCCTGATGATAACCCTAACCCTAACCCTAACACTATCCTAGGGTTTATGTTAACCCTAACCCTAACACTATCCTAGGGCTGATGCTAACCCTAACCCTACCACTATTCGGGGCCTGATGCTAACCCTAACCCTAACACTAACACTGTCCTAGAGCTGATGCTAACCCTAACCCTAACACTATCCTAGGGCTGATGCTAACCCTAACCCTAACCCTAACACTATCCTAGGGCTGATGTTAACCCTAACCCTAACACTATCCTAGGGCTGTTGCTAACCCTAACCCTAACTCTAACACTATCTTAGGGCTCAGGGTAAACCTAACCCTAACACTATCCTACGGCTGATGCTAACCCTAACCTTAACCCTAACACTATCCTAGGGCTGATGCTAACCCTAACCCTAACACTATCCTAGGCCTGATGCTAACCCTAACCCTAACCCTAACACTATCCTAGGGCTGATGCTAACCCTAACCCTAACACTATCCTAGGGCTGAAGCTAACCCTAACCCTAACCCTAACACTATCCTAGGGCTGATGCTAACCCTAACCCTAACACTATCCTAGGCCTGATGATAACCCTAACCCTAACACTAGCACTATCCTAGGGCTGATGCTAACCCTAACCCTAACACTATCCTAGGGATGATGCTAACCCTAACCCTAACCCCAACACTATCCTAGGGCTGATGCTAACCCTAGCCCTAACCCTAACACTATCCTAGGGTTGATGCTAAACTTAACCCTAACCCTAACACTATCCTAGGGCTGATTCTAACCGTAACCCTAACACTATCCTAGGCCTGATGCTAACCCTAACCCTTACCCTAACACTATCCTAGGGCTGATGCTAACCCTAACCATAACCCTAACACTATCCTAGGGCTGATGCTAACCCTAACCCTAACCCTAACACTATCCTAGGACTGATGCTAACCCTAACCCTAACACTATCCTAGGCCTGATGCTAACCCCAACCCTGACACTATCCTAGGGCTGATGCTAACCCTAACCCTAACCCTAACACTATCCTAGGCCTGATGCTAACCCTATCCCTAACCCTAACACTCTCCTAGGGCTGAGGCTAACCCTAACCCTAACACTCTCCTATGGCTGATGATAGCCCTAACCCTAACCCAAACACTATCCTAGGGTTGATGCTAACCCTAACCCTAACACTATCCTAGGGCTGATGCTAACCCTAACCCTAACCCTAACACTATCCTTGGGCTGATTCTAACCCTAACCCTAACACTATCCTGGGCCTGATGCTAACCCTAACCGTAACCCTAACACTATCCTAGGGCTGATGCTAACCCTAACCCTAACACTATCCTTGGGCTGATGCTAACCCTAACCCTAACCGTAACACTATCCTAGGGCAGATGCTAACCCTAACGCTAACCCGAACACTATCCTTGAACTGATGCTAACCCTAACCCTAACCCTAATACTATCCTAGGCCTGATGATAACCCTAACCCTAACCCTAACACTATCCTAGGGTTTATGTTAACCCTAACCCTAACACTATCCTAGGGCTGATGCTAACCCTAACCATAACCCTAACACTATCCTAGGGCGGATGCTAACCCTAACCCTAACCCTAACACTATCCTAGGGCTGATGCTAACCCTAACACTAACACTATCCTAGGGCTGATGCTAACCCTAACCCTAACCCTTAACATTATCCTAGGGCTGATGCTAACCCTAACCCTAACTCTAACACTATCTTAGGGCTGAGGCTAACCGTAACCCTAACACTATCCTACGGCTGATGATAACCCTAACACTAACCCTAACACTAACCCTAACACTATCCTAGGGCTGATGCTAACCCTAACCCTAACACTATCCTAGGCCTGATGCTAACCCTACCCCTAACCCTAACACTATCCTGGGGCTAATGCTAACCCTAACCCTAACACTATCCTAGGGCTGATGCTAACCCTAACCCTAACACTATCATAGGCCTTATGATAACCCTAACCCTAACCCTAACACTATCCTAGGGCTGATGGTAACCCTAACCCTAACACTATCCTAGGCCTGATGCTAACCCTAACCCTAACGCTAACACTATCCTAGGGCTGATGCTAACCCTAACCCTAACACTATCCTTGGGCTCATGCTAACCCTAACTCTAACCCTAACACTATCCTAGGGCTGATGCTAACCCTAACCCTAACACTATCCTAGGCCTGATGATAACCCTAACCCTAACCCTAACACTATCCTAGGGCTGATGCTAACCCTAACCCTAACCCTAACACTATCCTAGGGCTGATGCTAACCCTAACCCTAACCCTAACACTATCCTAGGGCTGATGCTAACCCTAACGCTAACCCTAAAACTATCCTTGAACTGATGCTAACCCTAACCCTAACCCTAACACTATCCTAGGCCTGATGATAACCCTAACCCTAACCCTAACACTATCCTAGGGTTTATGTTAACCCTAACCCTAACACTATCCTAGGGCTGATGCTAACCCTAACCCTACCACTATTCGGGGCCTGATGCTAACCCTAACCCTAACACTAACACTGTCCTAGAGCTGATGCTAACCCTAACCCTAACACTATCCTAGGGCTGATGCTAACCCTAACCCTAACCCTAACACTATCCTAGGGCTGATGTTAACCCTAACCCTAACACTATCCTAGGGCTGTTGCTAACCCTAACCCTAACTCTAACACTATCTTAGGGCTCAGGGTAAACCTAACCCTAACACTATCCTACGGCTGATGCTAACCCTAACCTTAACCCTAACACTATCCTAGGGCTGATGCTAACCCTAACCCTAACACTATCCTAGGCCTGATGCTAACCCTAACCCTAACCCTAACACTATCCTAGGGCTGATGCTAACCCTAACCCTAACACTATCCTAGGGCTGATGCTAACCCTAACCCTAACCCTAACACTATCCTAGGGCTGATGCTAACCCTAACCCTAACACTATCCTAGGCCTGATGATAACCCTAACCCTAACACTAGCACTATCCTAGGGCTGATGCTAACCCTAACCCTAACACTATCCTAGGGATGATGCTAACCCTAACCCTAACCCCAACACTATCCTAGGGCTGATGCTAACCCTAGCCCTAACCCTAACACTATCCTAGGGTTGATGCTAAACTTAACCCTAACCCTAACACTATCCTAGGGCTGATTCTAACCGTAACCCTAACACTATCCTAGGCCTGATGCTAACCCTAACCCTTACCCTAACACTATCCTAGGGCTGATGCTAACCCTAACCATAACCCTAACACTATCCTAGGGCTGATGCTAACCCTAACCCTAACCCTAACACTATCCTAGGACTGATGCTAACCCTAACCCTAACACTATCCTAGGCCTGATGCTAACCCCAACCCTGACACTATCCTAGGGCTGATGCTAACCCTAACCCTAACCCTAACACTATCCTAGGCCTGATGCTAACCCTATCCCTAACCCTAACACTCTCCTAGGGCTGAGGCTAACCCTAACCCTAACACTCTCCTACGGCTGATGATAGCCCT
The DNA here is from genome assembly GCF_020740605.2 of Lemur catta. NCBI lineage: Eukaryota > Metazoa > Chordata > Mammalia > Primates > Lemuridae > Lemur > Lemur catta. The sequence goes on along the minus strand of NW_025423859.1, from coordinate 597,617 downwards.
AACCCTAACCCAAACACTATCCTAGGGTTGATGCTAACCCTAACCCTAACACTATCCTAGGGCTGATGCTAACCCTAACCCTAACCCTAACACTATCCTTGGGCTGATTCTAACCCTAACCCTAACACTATCCTGGGCCTGATGCTAACCCTAACCGTAACCCTAACACTATCCTAGGGCTGATGCTAACCCTAACCCTAACACTATCCTTGGGCTGATGCTAACCCTAACCCTAACCGTAACACTATCCTAGGGCAGATGCTAACCCTAACGCTAACCCGAACACTATCCTTGAACTGATGCTAACCCTAACCCTAACCCTAATACTATCCTAGGCCTGATGATAACCCTAACCCTAACCCTAACACTATCCTAGGGTTTATGTTAACCCTAACCCTAACACTATCCTAGGGCTGATGCTAACCCTAACCATAACCCTAACACTATCCTAGGGCGGATGCTAACCCTAACCCTAACCCTAACACTATCCTAGGGCTGATGCTAACCCTAACACTAACACTATCCTAGGGCTGATGCTAACCCTAACCCTAACCCTTAACATTATCCTAGGGCTGATGCTAACCCTAACCCTAACTCTAACACTATCTTAGGGCTGAGGCTAACCGTAACCCTAACACTATCCTACGGCTGATGATAACCCTAACACTAACCCTAACACTAACCCTAACACTATCCTAGGGCTGATGCTAACCCTAACCCTAACACTATCCTAGGCCTGATGCTAACCCTACCCCTAACCCTAACACTATCCTGGGGCTAATGCTAACCCTAACCCTAACACTATCCTAGGGCTGATGCTAACCCTAACCCTAACACTATCATAGGCCTTATGATAACCCTAACCCTAACCCTAACACTATCCTAGGGCTGATGGTAACCCTAACCCTAACACTATCCTAGGCCTGATGCTAACCCTAACCCTAACGCTAACACTATCCTAGGGCTGATGCTAACCCTAACCCTAACACTATCCTTGGTCTCATGCTAACCCTAACTCTAACCCTAACACTATCCTAGGGCTGATGCTAACCCTAACCCTAACACTATCCTAGGCCTGATGATAACCCTAACCCTAACCCTAACACTATCCTAGGGCTGATGCTAACCCGAACCCTAACCCTAACACTATCCTAGGGCTGATGCTAACCCTAACCCTAACAATAACACTAACCTAGGGCTGATGCTAACCCTAACGCTAACCCTAAAACTATCCTTGAACTGATGCTAACCCTAACCCTAACCCTAACACTATCCTAGGCCTGATGATAACCCTAACCCTAACCCTAACACTATCCTAGGGTTTATGTTAACCCTAACCCTAACACTATCCTAGGGCTGATGCTAAACCTAACCCTACCACTATTCTGGGCCTGATGCTAACCCTAACCCTAACACTAACGCTGTCCTAGGGCTGATGCTAACCCTAACCCTAACACTATCCTAGGGCTGATGCTAACCCTAACCCTAACCCTAACACTATCCTAGGGCTGATGTTAACCCTAACCCTAACACTATCCTAGGGCTGTTGCTAACCCTAACCCTAACTCTAACACTATCTTAGGGCTGAGGGTAATCCTAACCCTAACACTATCCTACGGCTGATGCTAACCCTAACCTTAACCCTAACACTATCCTAGGGCTGATGCTAACCCTAACCTTAACACTATCCTAGGCCTGATGCTAACCCTACCCCTAACCCTAACACTATCCTAGGGCTGATGCTAACCCTAACCCTAACACTATCCTAGGGCTGATGCTAACCCTAACCCTAACCCTAACACTATCCTAGGGCTGATGCTAACCCTAACCCTAACACTATCCTAGGCCTGATGATAACCCTAACCCTAACCCTAGAACTATCCTAGGGCTGATGCTAACCCTAACCCTAACACTATCCTAGGGCTGATGCTAACCCTAACCCTAACCCTAACACTATCCTAGGGCTGATGCTAACCCTAACCCTAACCCTAACACTATCCTAGGGCTGATGCTAAACTTAACCCTAACCCTAACACTATCCTAGGGCTGATTCTAACCGTAACCCTAACAGTATCCTAGGCCTGATGCTAACCCTAACCCTTACCCTAACACTATCCTAGGGCTGATGCTAACCCTAACCATAACCCTAACACTATCCTAGGGCTGATGCTAACCCTAACCCTAACCCTAACACTATCCTAGGGCTGATGCTAACCCTAACCCTAACACTATCCTTGGCCTGATGCTAACCCTAACCCTAACACTATCCTAGGACTGATGCTAATCCTAACCCTAACCCTAACACTATCCCAGGCCTGATGCTAACCCTATCCCTAACCCTAACACTCTCCTAGGGCTGAGGCTAACCCTAACCCTAACACTCTCCTACGGCTGATGATAACCCTAACCCTAACCCAAACACTATCCTAGGGTTGATGCTAACCCTAACCCTAACACTATCCTAGGGCTGATGCTAACACTAACCCTAACCCAAACACTATCCTAGGGCTGATGCTAACCCTAACCCTAACACTATCCTTGGGCTGATGCTAACCCTAACCCTAACCGTAACACTATCCTAGGGCAGATGCTAACCCTAACGCTAACCCGAACACTATCCTTGAACTGATGCTAAACATAACCCTAACCCTAATACTATCCTAGGCCTGATGATAACCCTAACCCTAACCCTAACACTATCCTAGGGTTTATGTTAACCCTAACCCTAACACTATCCTAGGGCTGATGCTAACCCTAACCATAACCCTAACACTATCCTAGGGCGGATGCTAACCCTAACCCTAACCCTAACACTATCCTAGGGCTGATGCTAACCCTAACCCTAACACTAACACTATCCTTGGGCTGATTCTAACCCTAACCCTAACACTATCCTGGGCCTGATGCTAACCCTAACCGTAACCCTAACACTATCCTAGGGCTGATGCTAACCCTAACCCTAACACTATCCTTGGGCTGATGCTAACCCTAACCCTAACCGTAACACTATCCTAGGGCAGATGCTAACCCTCACGCTAACCCGAACACTATCCTTGAACTGATGCTAACCCTAACCCTAACCCTAATACTATCCTAGGCCTGATGATAACCCTAACCCTAACCCTAACACTATCCTAGGGTTTATGTTAACCCTAACCCTAACACTATCCTAGGGCTGATGCTAACCCTAACCCTAACTCTAACACTATCTTAGGGCTCAGGGTAAACCTAACCCTAACACTATCCTACGGCTGATGCTAACCCTAACCTTAACCCTAACACTATCCTAGGGCTGATGCTAACCCTAACCCTAACACTATCCTAGGCCTGATGCTAACCCTAACCCTAACCCTAACACTATCCTAGGGCTGATGCTAACCCTAACCCTAACACTATCCTAGGGCTGATGCTAACCCTAACCCTAACCCTAACACTATCCTAGGGCTGATGCTAACCCTAACCCTAACACTATCCTAGGCCTGATGATAACCCTAACCCTAACACTAGCACTATCCTAGGGCTGATGCTAACCCTAACCCTAACACTATCCTAGGGCTGATGCTAACCCTAACCCTAACCCTAACACTATCCTAGGGCTGATGCTAACCCTAGCCCTAACCCTAACACTATCCTAGGGTTGATGCTAAACTTAACCCTAACCCTAACACTATCCTAGGGCTGATTCTAACCGTAACCCTAACACTATCCTAGGCCTGATGCTAACCCTAACCCTTACCCTAACACTATCCTAGGGCTGATGCTAACCCTAACCATAACCCTAACACTATCCTAGGGCTGATGCTAACCCTAACCCTAACCCTAACACTATCCTAGGACTGATGCTAACCCTAACCCTAACACTATCCTAGGCCTGATGCTAACCCCAACCCTGACACTATCCTAGGGCTGATGCTAACCCTAACCCTAACCCTAACACTATCCTAGGCCTGATGCTAACCCTATCCCTAACCCTAACACTCTCCTAGGGCTGAGGCTAACCCTAACCCTAACACTCTCCTACGGCTGATGATAGCCCTAACTCTAACCCAAACACTATCCTAGGGTTGATGCTAACCCTAACCCTAACACTATCCTAGGGCTGATGCTAACCCTAACCCTAACCCTAACACTATCCTTGGGCTGATTCTAACCCTAACCCTAACACTATCCTGGGCCTGATGCTAACCCTAACCGTAACCCTAACACTATCCTAGGGCTGATGCTAACCCTAACCCTAACACTATCCTTGGGCTGATGCTAACCCTAACCCTAACCGTAACACTATCCTAGGGCAGATGCTAACCCTAACGCTAACCCGAACACTATCCTTGAACTGATGCTAACCCTAACCCTAACCCTAATACTATCCTAGGCCTGATGATAACCCTAACCCTAACCCTAACACTATCCTAGGGTTTATGTTAACCCTAACCCTAACACTATCCTAGGGCTGATGCTAACCCTAACCCTAACCCTTAACATTATCCTAGGGCTGATGCTAACCCTAACCCTAACTCTAACACTATCTTAGGGCTGAGGCTAACCCTAACCCTAACACTATCCTACGGCTGATGATAACCCTAACACTAACCCTAACACTAACCCTAACACTATCCTAGGGCTGATGCTAACCCTAACCCTAACACTATCCTAGGCCTGATGCTAACCCTACCCCTAACCCTAACACTATCCTGGGGCTGATGCTAACCCTAACCCTAACACTATCCTAGGGCTGATGCTAACCCTAACCCTGACACTATCATAGGCCTTATGATAACCCTAACCCTAACCCTAACCCTAACACTATCCTAGGGCTGATGGTAACCCTAACCCTAACACTATCCTAGGCCTGATGCTAACCCTAACCCTAACGCTAACACTATCCTAGGGCTGATGCTAACCCTAACCCTAACACTATCCTTGGGCTCATGCTAACCCTAACCCTAACCCTAACACTATCCTAGGGCTGATGGTAACCCTAACCCTAACACTATCCTAGGCCTGATGATAACCCTAACCCTAACCCTAACACTATCCTAGGGCTGATGCTAACCCTAACCCTAACCCTAACACTATCCTAGGGCTGATGCTAAACTTAACCCTAACCCTAACACTATCCTAGGGCTGATTCTAACCGTAACCCTAACACTATCCTAGGCCTGATGCTAACCCTAACCCTTACCCTAACACTATCCTAGGGCTGATGCTAACCCTAACCATAACCCTAACACTATCCTAGGGCTGATGCTAACCCTAACCCTAACCCTAACACTATCCTAGGGCTGATGCTAACCCTAACCCTAACACTATCCTTGGCCTGATGCTAACCCTAACCCTAACACTATCCTAGGACTGATGCTAATCCTAACCCTAACCCTAACACTATCCCAGGCCTGATGCTAACCCTATCCCTAACCCTAACACTCTCCTAGGGCTGAGGCTAACCCTAACCCTAACACTCTCCTACGGCTGATGATAACCCTAACCCTAACCCAAACACTATCCTAGGGTTGATGCTAACCCTAACCCTAACACTATCCTAGGGCTGATGCTAACCCTAACCCTAACCCTAACACTATCCTTGGGCTGATTCTAACCCTAACCCTAACACTATCCTGGGCCTGATGCTAACCCTAACCGTAACCCTAACACTATCCTAGGGCTGATGCTAACCCTAACCCTAACACTATCCTTGGGCTGATGCTAACCCTAACCCTAACCGTAACACTATCCTAGGGCAGATGCTAACCCTAACGCTAACCCGAACACTATCCTTGAACTGATGCTAAACATAACCCTAACCCTAATACTATCCTAGGCCTGATGATAACCCTAACCCTAACCCTAACACTATCCTAGGGTTTATGTTAACCCTAACCCTAACACTATCCTAGGGCTGATGCTAACCCTAACCATAACCCTAACACTATCCTAGGGCGGATGCTAACCCTAACCCTAACCCTAACACTATCCTAGGGCTGATGCTAACCCTAACCCTAACACTAACACTATCCTTGGGCTGATTCTAACCCTAACCCTAACACTATCCTGGGCCTGATGCTAACCCTAACCGTAACCCTAACACTATCCTAGGGCTGATGCTAACCCTAACCCTAACACTATCCTTGGGCTGATGCTAACCCTAACCCTAACCGTAACACTATCCTAGGGCAGATGCTAACCCTCACGCTAACCCGAACACTATCCTTGAACTGATGCTAACCCTAACCCTAACCCTAATACTATCCTAGGCCTGATGATAACCCTAACCCTAACCCTAACACTATCCTAGGGTTTATGTTAACCCTAACCCTAACACTATCCTAGGGCTGATGCTAACCCTAACCCTAACTCTAACACTATCTTAGGGCTCAGGGTAAACCTAACCCTGACACTATCCTACGGCTGATGCTAACCCTAACCTTAACCCTAACACTATCCTAGGGCTGATGCTAACCCTAACCCTAACACTATCCTAGGCCTGATGCTAACCCTAACCCTAACCCTAACACTATCCTAGGGCTGATGCTAACCCTAACCCTAACACTATCCTAGGGCTGATGCTAACCCTAACCCTAACCCTAACACTATCCTAGGGCTGATGCTAACCCTAACCCTAACACTATCCTAGGCCTGATGATAACCCTAACCCTAACACTAGCACTATCCTAGGGCTGATGCTAACCCTAACCCTAACACTATCCTAGGGCTGATGCTAACCCTAACCCTAACCCTAACACTATCCTAGGGCTGATGCTAACCCTAGCCCTAACCCTAACACTATCCTAGGGTTGATGCTAAACTTAACCCTAACCCTAACACTATCCTAGGGCTGATTCTAACCGTAACCCTAACACTATCCTAGGCCTGATGCTAACCCTAACCCTTACCCTAACACTATCCTAGGGCTGATGCTAACCCTAACCATAACCCTAACACTATCCTGGGGCTGATGCTAACCCTAACCCTAACCCTAACACTATCCTAGGACTGATGCTAACCCTAACCCTAACACTATCCTAGGCCTGATGCTAACCCCAACCCTGACACTATCCTAGGGCTGATGCTAACCCTAACCCTAACCCTAACACTATCCTAGGCCTGATGCTAACCCTATCCCTAACCCTAACACTCTCCTAGGGCTGAGGCTAACCCTAACCCTAACACTCTCCTACGGCTGATGATAGCCCTAACTCTAACCCAAACACTATCCTAGGGTTGATGCTAACCCTAACCCTAACACTATCCTAGGGCTGATGCTAACCCTAACCCTAACCCTAACACTATCCTTGGGCTGATTCTAACCCTAACCCTAACACTATCCTGGGCCTGATGCTAACCCTAACCGTAACCCTAACACTATCCTAGGGCTGATGCTAACCCTAACCCTAACACTATCCTTGGTCTGATGCTAACCCTAACCCTAACCGTAACACTATCCTAGGGCAGATGCTAACCCTAACGCTAACCCGAACACTATCCTTGAACTGATGCTAACCCTAACCCTAACCCTAATACTATCCTAGGCCTGATGATAACCCTAACCCTAACCCTAACACTATCCTAGGGTTTATGTTAACCCTAACCCTAACACTATCCTAGGGCTGATGCTAACCCTAACCCTAACCCTTAACATTATCCTAGGGCTGATGCTAACAGTAACCCTAACTCTAACACTATCTTAGGGCTGAGGCTAACCCTAACCCTAACACTATCCTACGGCTGATGATAACCCTAACACTAACCCTAACACTAACCCTAACACTATCCTAGGGCTGATGCTAACCCTAACCCTAACACTATCCTAGGCCTGATGCTAACCCTACCCCTAACCCTAACACTATCCTGGGGCTGATGCTAACCCTAACCCTAACACTATCCTAGGGCTGATGCTAACCCTAACCCTGACACTATCATAGGCCTTATGATAACCCTAACCCTAACCCTAACCCTAACACTATCCTAGGGCTGATGGTAACCCTAACCCTAACACTATCCTAGGCCTGATGCTAACCCTAACCCTAACGCTAACACTATCCTAGGGCTGATGCTAACCCTAACCCTAACACTATCCTTGGGCTCATGCTAACCCTAACCCTAACCCTAACACTATCCTAGGGCTGATGGTAACCCTAACCCTAACACTATCCTAGGCCTGATGATAACCCTAACCCTAACCCTAACACTATCCTAGGGCTGATGCTAACCCTAACCCTAACCCTAACACTATCCTAGGGCTGATGCTAACCCTAACGCTAACCCTAAAACTATCCTTGAACTGATGCTAACCCTAACCCTAACCCTAACACTATCCTAGGCCTGATGATAACCCTAACCCTAACCCTAACACTATCCTAGGGTTTATGTTAACCCTAACCCTAACACTATCCTAGGGCTGATGCTAACCCTAACCCTACCACTATTCTGGGCCTGATGCTAACCCTAACCCTAACACTAACACTGTCCTAGGGCTGATGCTAACCCTAACCCTAACACTATCCTAGGGCTGATGCTAACCCTAACCCTAACCCTAACACTATCCTAGGGCTGATGTTAACCCTAACCCTAACACTATCCTAGGGCTGTTGCTAACCCTAACCCTAACTCTAACACTATCTTAGGGCTGAGGGTAACCCTAACCCTAACACTATCCTACGGCTGATGCTAACCCTAACCTTAACCCTAACACTATCCTAGGGCTGATGCTAACCCTAACCCTAACACTATCCTAGGCCTGATGCTAACCCTAACCCTAATCCTAACACTATCCTAGGGCTGATGCTAACCCTAACCCTAACACTATCCTAGGGCTGATGCTAACCCTAACCCTAACCCTAACACTATCCTAGGGCTGATGCTAACCCTAACCCTAACACTATCCTAGGCCTGATGATAACCCTAACCCTAACCCTAGCACTATCCCAGGGCTGATGCTAACCCTAACCCTAACACTATCCTAGGGCTGATGCTAAACCTAACCCTAACCCTAACACTATCCTAGGGCTGATGCTAACCCTAACCCTAACCCTAACACTATCCTAGGGCTGATGCTAAACTTAACCCTAACCCTAACACTATCCTAGGGCTGATTCTAACCGTAACCCTAACACTATCCTAGGCCTGATGCTAACCCTAACCCTTACCCTAACACTATCCTAGGGCTGATGCTAACCCTAACCATAACCCTAACACTATCCTAGGGCTGATGCTAACCCTAACCCTAACCCTAACACTATCCTAGGGCTGATGCTAACCCTAACCCTAACACTATCCTAGGCCTGATGCTAACCCTAACCCTAACACTATCCTAGGGCTGATGCTAATCCTAACCCTAACCCTAACACTATCCCAGGCCTGATGCTAACCCTATCCCTAACCCTAACACTCTCCTAGGGCTGAGGCTAACCCTAACCCTAACACTCTCCTACGGCTGATGATAACCCTAACCCTAACCCAAACACTATCCTAGGGTTGATGCTAACCCTAACCCTAACACTATCCTAGGGCTGATGCTAACCCTAACCCTAACCCTAACACTATCCTTGGGCTGATTCTAACCCTAACCCTAACACTATCCTGGGCCTGATGCTAACCCTAACCGTAACCCTAACACTATCCTAGGGCTGATGCTAACCCTAACCCTAACACTATCCTTGGGCTGATGCTAACCCTAACCCTAACCGTAACACTATCCTAGGGCAGATGCTAACCCTAACGCTAACCCGAACACTATCCTTGAACTGATGCTAAACATAACCCTAACCCTAATACTATCCTAGGCCTGATGATAACCCTAACCCTAACCCTAACACTATCCTAGGGTTTATGTTAACCCTAACCCTAACACTATCCTAGGGCTGTTGCTAACCCTAACCATAACCCTAACACTATCCTAGGGCGGATGCTAACCCTAACCCTAACCCTAACACTATCCTAGGGCTGATGCTAACCCTAACCCTAACACTAACACTATCCTTGGGCTGATTCTAACCCTAACCCTAACACTATCCTGGGCCTGATGCTAACCCTAACCGTAACCCTAACACTATCCTAGGGCTGATGCTAACCCTAACCCTAACACTATCCTTGGGCTGATGCTAACCCTAACCCTAACCGTAACACTATCCTAGGGCAGATGCTAACCCTCACGCTAACCCGAACACTATCCTTGAACTGATGCTAACCCTAACCCTAACCCTAATACTATCCTAGGCCTGATGATAACCCTAACCCTAACCCTAACACTATCCTAGGGTTTATGTTAACCCTAACCCTAACACTATCCTAGGGCTGATGCTAACCCTAACCATAACCCTAACACTATCCTAGGGCGGATGCTAACCCTAACCCTAACTCTAACACTATCTTAGGGCTCAGGGTAAACCTAACCCTAACACTATCCTACGGCTGATGCTAACCCTAACCTTAACCCTAACACTATCCTAGGGCTGATGCTAACCCTAACCCTAACACTATCCTAGGCCTGATGCTAACCCTAACCCTAACCCTAACACTATCCTAGGGCTGATGCTAACCCTAACCCTAACACTATCCTAGGGCTGATGCTAACCCTAACCCTAACCCTAACACTATCCTAGGGCTGATGCTAACCCTAACCCTAACACTATCCTAGGCCTGATGATAACCCTAACCCTAACACTAGCACTATCCTAGGGCTGATGCTAACCCTAACCCTAACACTATCCTAGGGCTGATGCTAACCCTAACCCTAACCCTAACACTATCCTAGGGCTGATGCTAACCCTAGCCCTAACCCTAACACTATCCTAGGGTTGATGCTAAACTTAACCCTAACCCTAACACTATCCTAGGGCTGATTCTAACCGTAACCCTAACACTATCCTAGGCCTGATGCTAACCCTAACCCTTACCCTAACACTATCCTAGGGCTGATGCTAACCCTAACCATAACCCTAACTCTATCCTAGGGCTGATGCTAACCCTAACCCTAACCCTAACACTATCCTAGGACTGATGCTAACACTAACCCTAACACTATCCTAGGCCTGATGCTAACCCCAACCCTGACACTATCCTAGGGCTGATGCTAACCCTAACCCTAACCCTAACACTATCCTAGGCCTGATGCTAACCCTATCCCTAACACTAACACTCTCCTAGGGCTGAGGCTAACCCTAACCCTAACACTCTCCTACGGCTGATGATAGCCCTAACCCTAACCCAAACACTATCCTAGGGTTGATGCTAACCCTAACCCTAACACTATCCTAGGGCTGATGCTAACCCTAACCCTAACCCTAACACTATCCTTGGGCTGATTCTAACCCTAACCCTAACACTATCCTGGGCCTGATGCTAACCCTAACCGTAACCCTAACACTATCCTAGGGCTGATGCTAACCCTAACCCTAACACTATCCTTGGGCTGATGCTAACCCTAACCCTAACCGTAACACTATCCTAGGGCAGATGCTAACCCTAACGCTAACCCGAACACTATCCTTGAACTGATGCTAACCCTAACCCTAACCCTAATACTATCCTAGGCCTGATGATAACCCTAACCCTAACCCTAACACTATCCTATGGTTTATGTTAACCCTAACCCTAACACTATCCTAGGGCTGATGCTAACCCTAACCATAACCCTAACACTATCCTAGGGCGGATGCTAACCCTAACCCTAACCCTAACACTATCCTAGGGCTGATGCTAACCCTAACACTAACACTATCCTAGGGCTGATGCTAACCCTAACCCTAACCCTTAACATTATCCTAGGGCTGATGCTAACCCTAACCCTAACTCTAACACTATCTTAGGGCTGAGGCTAACCCTAACCCTAACACTATCCTACGGCTGATGATAACCCTAACACTAACCCTAACACTAACCCTAACACTATCCTAGGGCTGATGCTAACCCTAACCCTAACACTATCCTAGGCCTGATGCTAACCTTACCCCTAACCCTAACACTATCCTGGGGCTGATGCTAACCCTAACCCTAACACTATCCTAGGGCTGATGCTAACCCTAACGCTAACCCTAAAACTATCCTTGAACTGATGCTAACCCTAACCCTAACCCTAACACTATCCTAGGCCTGATGATAACCCTAACCCTAACCCTAACACTATCCTAGGGTTTATGTTAACCCTAACCCTAACACTATCCTAGGGCTGATGCTAACCCTAACCCTACCACTATTCTGGGCCTGATGCTAACCCTAACCCTAACACTAACACTGTCCTAGGGCTGATGCTAACCCTAACCCTAACACTATCCTAGGGCTGATGCTAACCCTAACCCTAACCCTAACACTATCCTAGGGCTGATGTTAACCCTAACCCTAACACTATCCTAGGGCTGTTGCTAACCCTAACCCTAACTCTAACACTATCTTAGGGCTGAGGGTAACCCTAACCCTAACACTATCCTACGGCTGATGCTAACCCTAACCTTAACCCTAACACTATCCTAGGGCTGATGCTAACCCTAACCCTAACACTATCCTAGGCCTGATGCTAACCCTAACCCTAATCCTAACACTATCCTAGGGCTGATGCTAACCCTAACCCTAACACTATCCTAGGGCTGATGCTAACCCTAACCCTAACCCTAACACTATCCTAGGGCTGATGCTAACCCTAACCCTAACACTATCCTAGGCCTGATGATAACCCTAACCCTAACCCTAGCACTATCCCAGGGCTGATGCTAACCCTAACCCTAACACTATCCTAGGGCTGATGCTAAACCTAACCCTAACCCTAACACTATCCTAGGGCTGATGCTAACCCTAACCCTAACCCTAACACTATCCTAGGGCTGATGCTAAACTTAACCCTAACCCTAACACTATCCTAGGGCTGATTCTAACCGTAACCCTAACACTATCCTAGGCCTGATGCTAACCCTAACCCTTACCCTAACACTATCCTAGGGCTGATGCTAACCCTAACCATAACCCTAACACTATCCTAGGGCTGATGCTAACCCTAACCCTAACCCTAACACTATCCTAGGGCTGATGCTAACCCTAACCCTAACACTATCCTAGGCCTGATGCTAACCCTAACCCTAACACTATCCTAGGGCTGATGCTAATCCTAACCCTAACCCTAACACTATCCCAGGCCTGATGCTAACCCTATCCCTAACCCTAACACTCTCCTAGGGCTGAGGCTAACCCTAACCCTAACACTCTCCTACGGCTGATGATAACCCTAACCCTAACCCAAACACTATCCTAGGGTTGATGCTAACCCTAACCCTAACACTATCCTAGGGCTGATGCTAACCCTAACCCTAACCCTAACACTATCCTTGGGCTGATTCTAACCCTAACCCTAACACTATCCTGGGCCTGATGCTAACCCTAACCGTAACCCTAACACTATCCTAGGGCTGATGCTAACCCTAACCCTAACACTATCCTTGGGCTGATGCTAACCCTAACCCTAACCGTAACACTATCCTAGGGCAGATGCTAACCCTAACGCTAACCCGAACACTATCCTTGAACTGATGCTAAACATAACCCTAACCCTAATACTATCCTAGGCCTGATGATAACCCTAACCCTAACCCTAACACTATCCTAGGGTTTATGTTAACCCTAACCCTAACACTATCCTAGGGCTGATGCTAACCCTAACCATAACCCTAACACTATCCTAGGGCGGATGCTAACCCTAACCCTAACCCTAACACTATCCTAGGGCTGATGCTAACCCTAACCCTAACACTAACACTATCCTTGGGCTGATTCTAACCCTAACCCTAACACTATCCTGGGCCTGATGCTAACCCTAACCGTAACCCTAACACTATCCTAGGGCTGATGCTAACCCTAACCCTAACACTATCCTTGGGCTGATGCTAACCCTAACCCTAACCGTAACACTATCCTAGGGCAGATGCTAACCCTCACGCTAACCCGAACACTATCCTTGAACTGATGCTAACCCTAACCCTAACCCTAATACTATCCTAGGCCTGATGATAACCCTAACCCTAACCCTAACACTATCCTAGGGTTTATGTTAACCCTAACCCTAACACTATCCTAGGGCTGATGCTAACCCTAACCATAACCCTAACACTATCCTAGGGCGGATGCTAACCCTAACCCTAACTCTAACACTATCTTAGGGCTCAGGGTAAACCTAACCCTAACACTATCCTACGGCTGATGCTAACCCTAACCATAACCCTAACACTATCCTAGGGCTGATGCTAACCCTAACCCTAACACTATCCTAGGCCTGATGCTAACCCTAACCCTAACCCTAACACTATCCTAGGGCTGATGCTAACCCTAACCCTAACACTATCCTAGGGCTGATGCTAACCCTAACCCTAACCCTAACACTATCCTAGGGCTGATGCTAACCCTAACCCTAACACTATCCTAGGCCTGATGATAACCCTAACCCTAACACTAGCACTATCCTAGGGCTGATGCTAACCCTAACCCTAACACTATCCTAGGGCTGATGCTAACCCTAACCCTAACCCTAACACTATCCTAGGGCTGATGCTAACCCTAGCCCTAACCCTAACACTATCCTAGGGTTGATGCTAAACTTAACCCTAACCCTAACACTATCCTAGGGCTGATTCTAACCGTAACCCTAACACTATCCTAGGCCTGATGCTAACCCTAACCCTTACCCTAACACTATCCTAGGGCTGATGCTAACCCTAACCATAACCCTAACTCTATCCTAGGGCTGATGCTAACCCTAACCCTAACCCTAACACTATCCTAGGACTGATGCTAACCCTAACCCTAACACTATCCTAGGCCTGATGCTAACCCCAACCCTGACACTATCCTAGGGCTGATGCTAACCCTAACCCTAACCCTAACACTATCCTAGGCCTGATGCTAACCCTATCCCTAACCCTAACACTCTCCTAGGGCTGAGGCTAACCCTAACCCTAACACTCTCCTACGGCTGATGATAGCCCTAACCCTAACCCAAACACTATCCTAGGGTTGATGCTAACCCTAACCCTAACACTATCCTAGGGCTGATGCTAACCCTAACCCTAACCCTAACACTATCCTTGGGCTGATTCTAACCCTAACCCTAACACTATCCTGGGCCTGATGCTAACCCTAACCGTAACCCTAACACTATCCTAGGGCTGATGCTAACCCTAACCCTAACACTATCCTTGGGCTGATGCTAACCCTAACCCTAACCGTAACACTATCCTAGGGCAGATGCTAACCCTAACGCTAACCCGAACACTATCCTTGAACTGATGCTAACCCTAACCCTAACCCTAATACTATCCTAGGCCTGATGATAACCCTAACCCTAACCCTAACACTATCCTATGGTTTATGTTAACCCTAACCCTAACACTATCCTAGGGCTGATGCTAACCCTAACCATAACCCTAACACTATCCTAGGGCGGATGCTAACCCTAACCCTAACCCTAACACTATCCTAGGGCTGATGCTAACCCTAACACTAACACTATCCTAGGGCTGATGCTAACCCTAACCCTAACCCTTAACATTATCCTAGGGCTGATGCTAACCCTAACCCTAACTCTAACACTATCTTAGGGCTGAGGCTAACCCTAACCCTAACACTATCCTACGGCTGATGATAACCCTAACACTAACCCTAACACTAACCCTAACACTATCCTAGGGCTGATGCTAACCCTAACCCTAACACTATCCTAGTCCTGATGCTAACCTTACCCCTAACCCTAACACTATCCTGGGGCTGATGCTAACCCTAACCCTAACACTATCCTAGGGCTGATGCTAACCCTAACCCTAACACTATCATAGGCCTTATGATAACCCTAACCCTAACCCTAACACTATCCTTGGGCTGATGGTAACCCTAACCCTAACACTATCCTAGGCCTGATGCTAACCCTAACCCTAACGCTAACACTATCCTAGGGCTGATGCTAACCCTAACCCTAACACTATCCTTGGGCTCATGCTAACCCTAACCCTAACCCTAACAATATCCTAGGGCTGATGCTAACCCTAACCCTAACACTATCCTAGGCCTGATGATAACCCTAACCCTAACCCTAACACTATCCTAGGGCTGATGCTAACCCTAACCCTAACCCTAACACTATCCTAGGGCTGATGCTAACCCTAACGCTAACCCTAAAACTATCCTTGAACTGATGCTAACCCTAACCCTAACCCTAACACTATCCTAGGCCTGATGATAACCCTAACCCTAACCCTAACACTATCCTAGGGTTTATGTTAACCCTAACCCTAACACTATCCTAGGGCTGATGCTAACCCTAACCCTACCACTATTCTGGGCCTGATGCTAACCCTAACCCTAACACTAACACTGTCCTAGGGCTGATGCTAACCCTAACCCTAACACTATCCTAGGGCTGATGCTAACCCTAACCCTAACCCTAACACTATCCTAGGGCTGATGTTAACCCTAACCCTAACACTATCCTAGGGCTGTTGCTAACCCTAACCCTAACTCTAACACTATCTTAGGGCTGAGGGTAACCCTAACCCTAACACTATCCTACGGCTGATGCTAACCCTAACCTTAACCCTAACACTATCCTAGGGCTGATGCTAACCCTAACCCTAACACTATCCTAGGCCTGATGCTAACCCTAACCCTAACCCTAACACTATCCTAGGGCTGATGCTAACCCTAACCCTAACACTATCCTAGGGCTGATGCTAACCCTAACCCTAACCCTAACACTATCCTAGGGCTGATGCTAACCCTAACCCTAAAACTATCCTAGGCCTGATGATAACCCTAACCCTAACCCTAGCACTATCCTAGGGCTGATGCTAACCCTAACCCTAACACTATCCTAGGGCTGATGCTAAGCCTAACCCTAACCCTAACACTATCCTAGGGCTGATGCTAACCCTAACCCTAACCCTAACACTATCCTAGGGCTGATGCTAAACTTAACCCTAACCCTAACACTATCCTAGGGCTGATTCTAACCGTAACCCTAACACTATCCTAGGCCTGATGCTAACCCTAACCCTTACCCTAACACTATCCTAGGGCTGATGCTAACCCTAACCATAACCCTAACACTATCCTAGGGCTGATGCTAACCCTAACCCTAACCCTAACACTATCCTTGGGCTGATGCTAACCCTAACCCTAACACTATCCTAGGCCTGATGCTAACCCTAACCCTAACACTATCCTAGGGCTGATGCTAACCCTAACCCTAACCCTAACACTATCCCAGGCCTGATGCTAACCCTATCCCTAACCCTAACACTCTCCTAGGGCTGAGGCTAACCCTAACCCTAACACTCTCCTACGGCTGATGATAACCCTAACCCTAACCCAAACACTATCCTAGGGTTGATGCTAACCCTAACCCTAACACTATCCTAGGGCTGATGCTAACCCTAACCCTAACCCTAACACTATCCTTGGGCTGATTCTAACCCTAACCCTAACACTATCCTGGGCCTGATGCTAACCCTAACCGTAACCCTAACACTATCCTAGGGCTGATGCTAACCCTAACCCTAACACTATCCTTGGGCTGATGCTAACCCTAACCCTAACCGTAACACTATCCTAGGGCAGATGCTAACCCTAACGCTAACCCGAACACTATCCTTGAACTGATGCTAACCCTAACCCTAACCCTAATACTATCCTAGGCCTGATGATAACCCTAACCCTAACCCTAACACTATCCTAGGGTTTATGTTAACCCTAACCCTAACACTATCCTAGGGCTGATGCTAACCCTAACCCTAACACTATCCTAGGCCTGATGATAACCCTAACCCTAACACTAGCACTATCCTAGGGCTGATGCTAACCCTAACCCTAACACTATCCTAGGGCTGATGCTAACCCTAACCCTAACCCTAACACTATCCTAGGGCTGATGCTAACCCTAGCCCTAACCCTAACACTATCCTAGGGTTGATGCTAAACTTAACCCTAACCCTAACACTATCCTAGGGCTGATTCTAACCGTAACCCTAACACTATCCTAGGCCTGATGCTAACCCTAACCCTTACCCTAACACTATCCTAGGGCTGATGCTAACCCTAACCATAACCCTAACTCTATCCTAGGGCTGATGCTAACCCTAACCCTAACCCTAACACTATCCTAGGACTGATGCTAACACTAACCCTAACACTATCCTAGGCCTGATGCTAACCCCAACCCTGACACTATCCTAGGGCTGATGCTAACCCTAACCCTAACCCTAACACTATCCTAGGCCTGATGCTAACCCTATCCCTAACACTAACACTCTCCTAGGGCTGAGGCTAACCCTAACCCTAACACTCTCCTACGGCTGATGATAGCCCTAACCCTAACCCAAACACTATCCTAGGGTTGATGCTAACCCTAACCCTAACACTATCCTAGGGCTGATGCTAACCCTAACCCTAACCCTAACACTATCCTTGGGCTGATTCTAACCCTAACCCTAACACTATCCTGGGCCTGATGCTAACCCTAACCGTAACCCTAACACTATCCTAGGGCTGATGCTAACCCTAACCCTAACACTATCCTTGGGCTGATGCTAACCCTAACCCTAACCGTAACACTATCCTAGGGCAGATGCTAACCCTAACGCTAACCCGAACACTATCCTTGAACTGATGCTAACCCTAACCCTAACCCTAATACTATCCTAGGCCTGATGATAACCCTAACCCTAACCCTAACACTATCCTATGGTTTATGTTAACCCTAACCCTAACACTATCCTAGGGCTGATGCTAACCCTAACCATAACCCTAACACTATCCTAGGGCGGATGCTAACCCTAACCCTAACCCTAACACTATCCTAGGGCTGATGCTAACCCTAACACTAACACTATCCTAGGGCTGATGCTAACCCTAACCCTAACCCTTAACATTATCCTAGGGCTGATGCTAACCCTAACCCTAACTCTAACACTATCTTAGGGCTGAGGCTAACCCTAACCCTAACACTATCCTACGGCTGATGATAACCCTAACACTAACCCTAACACTAACCCTAACACTATCCTAGGGCTGATGCTAACCCTAACCCTAACACTATCCTAGGCCTGATGCTAACCTTACCCCTAACCCTAACACTATCCTGGGGCTGATGCTAACCCTAACCCTAACACTATCCTAGGGCTGATGCTAACCCTAACGCTAACCCTAAAACTATCCTTGAACTGATGCTAACCCTAACCCTAACCCTAACACTATCCTAGGCCTGATGATAACCCTAACCCTAACCCTAACACTATCCTAGGGTTTATGTTAACCCTAACCCTAACACTATCCTAGGGCTGATGCTAACCCTAACCCTACCACTATTCTGGGCCTGATGCTAACCCTAACCCTAACACTAACACTGTCCTAGGGCTGATGCTAACCCTAACCCTAACACTATCCTAGGGCTGATGCTAACCCTAACCCTAACCCTAACACTATCCTAGGGCTGATGTTAACCCTAACCCTAACACTATCCTAGGGCTGTTGCTAACCCTAACCCTAACTCTAACACTATCTTAGGGCTGAGGGTAACCCTAACCCTAACACTATCCTACGGCTGATGCTAACCCTAACCTTAACCCTAACACTATCCTAGGGCTGATGCTAACCCTAACCCTAACACTATCCTAGGCCTGATGCTAACCCTAACCCTAATCCTAACACTATCCTAGGGCTGATGCTAACCCTAACCCTAACACTATCCTAGGGCTGATGCTAACCCTAACCCTAACCCTAACACTATCCTAGGGCTGATGCTAACCCTAACCCTAACACTATCCTAGGCCTGATGATAACCCTAACCCTAACCCTAGCACTATCCCAGGGCTGATGCTAACCCTAACCCTAACACTATCCTAGGGCTGATGCTAAACCTAACCCTAACCCTAACACTATCCTAGGGCTGATGCTAACCCTAACCCTAACCCTAACACTATCCTAGGGCTGATGCTAAACTTAACCCTAACCCTAACACTATCCTAGGGCTGATTCTAACCGTAACCCTAACACTATCCTAGGCCTGATGCTAACCCTAAACCTTACCCTAACACTATCCTAGGGCTGATGCTAACCCTAACCATAACCCTAACACTATCCTAGGGCTGATGCTAACCCTAACCCTAACCCTAACACTATCCTAGGGCTGATGCTAACCCTAACCCTAACACTATCCTAGGCCTGATGCTAACCCTAACCCTAACACTATCCTAGGGCTGATGCTAATCCTAACCCTAACCCTAACACTATCCCAGGCCTGATGCTAACCCTATCCCTAACCCTAACACTCTCCTAGGGCTGAGGCTAACCCTAACCCTAACACTCTCCTACGGCTGATGATAACCCTAACCCTAACCCAAACACTATCCTAGGGTTGATGCTAACCCTAACCCTAACACTATCCTAGGGCTGATGCTAACCCTAACCCTAACCCTAACACTATCCTTGGGCTGATTCTAACCCTAACCCTAACACTATCCTGGGCCTGATGCTAACCCTAACCGTAACCCTAACACTATCCTAGGGCTGATGCTAACCCTAACCCTAACACTATCCTTGGGCTGATGCTAACCCTAACCCTAACCGTAACACTATCCTAGGGCAGATGCTAACCCTAACGCTAACCCGAACACTATCCTTGAACTGATGCTAAACATAACCCTAACCCTAATACTATCCTAGGCCTGATGATAACCCTAACCCTAACCCTAACACTATCCTAGGGTTTATGTTAACCCTAACCCTAACACTATCCTAGGGCTGATGCTAACCCTAACCATAACCCTAACACTATCCTAGGGCGGATGCTAACCCTAACCCTAACCCTAACACTATCCTAGGGCTGATGCTAACCCTAACCCTAACACTAACACTATCCTTGGGCTGATTCTAACCCTAACCCTAACACTATCCTGGGCCTGATGCTAACCCTAACCGTAACCCTAACACTATCCTAGGGCTGATGCTAACCCTAACCCTAACACTATCCTTGGGCTGATGCTAACCCTAACCCTAACCGTAACACTATCCTAGGGCAGATGCTAAACCTCACGCTAACCCGAACACTATCCTTGAACTGATGCTAACCCTAACCCTAACCCTAATACTATCCTAGGCCTGATGATAACCCTAACCCTAACCCTAACACTATCCTAGGGTTTATGTTAACCCTAACCCTAACACTATCCTAGGGCTGATGCTAACCCTAACCATAACCCTAACACTATCCTAGGGCGGATGCTAACCCTAACCCTAACTCTAACACTATCTTAGGGCTCAGGGTAAACCTAACCCTAACACTATCCTACGGCTGATGCTAACCCTAACCATAACCCTAACACTATCCTAGGGCTGATGCTAACCCTAACCCTAACAGTATCCTAGGCCTGATGCTCACCCTAACCCTAACCCTAACACTATCCTAGGGCTGATGCTAACCCTAACCCTAACACTATCCTAGGGCTGATGCTAACCCTAACCCTAACCCTAACACTATCCTAGGGCTGATGCTAACCCTAACCCTAACACTATCCTAGGCCTGATGATAACCCTAACCCTAACACTAGCACTATCCTAGGGCTGATGCTAACCCTAACCCTAACACTATCCTAGGGCTGATGCTAACCCTAACCCTAACCCTAACACTATCCTAGGGCTGATGCTAACCCTAGCCCTAACCCTAACACTATCCTAGGGTTGATGCTAAACTTAACCCTAACCCTAACACTATCCTAGGGCTGATTCTAACCGTAACCCTAACACTATCCTAGGCCTGATGCTAACCCTAACCCTTACCCTAACACTATCCTAGGGCTGATGCTAACCCTAACCATAACCCTAACTCTATCCTAGGGCTGATGCTAACCCTAACCCTAACCCTAACACTATCCTAGGACTGATGCTAACCCTAACCCTAACACTATCCTAGGCCTGATGCTAACCCCAACCCTGACACTATCCTAGGGCTGATGCTAACCCTAACCCTAACCCTAACACTATCCTAGGCCTGATGCTAACCCTATCCCTAACCCTAACACTCTCCTAGGGCTGAGGCTAACCCTAACCCTAACACTCTCCTACGGCTGATGATAGCCCTAACCCTAACCCAAACACTATCCTAGGGTTGATGCTAACCCTAACCCTAACACTATCCTAGGGCTGATGCTAACCCTAACCCTAACCCTAACACTATCCTTGGGCTGATTCTAACCCTAACCCTAACACTATCCTGGGCCTGATGCTAACCCTAACCGTAACCCTAACACTATCCTAGGGCTGATGCTAACCCTAACCCTAACACTATCCTTGGGCTGATGCTAACCCTAACCCTAACCGTAACACTATCCTAGGGCAGATGCTAACCCTAACGCTAACCCGAACACTATCCTTGAACTGATGCTAACCCTAACCCTAACCCTAATACTATCCTAGGCCTGATGATAACCCTAACCCTAACCCTAACACTATCCTATGGTTTATGTTAACCCTAACCCTAACACTATCCTAGGGCTGATGCTAACCCTAACCATAACCCTAACACTATCCTAGGGCGGATGCTAACCCTAACCCTAACCCTAACACTATCCTAGGGCTGATGCTAACCCTAACACTAACACTATCCTAGGGCTGATGCTAACCCTAACCCTAACCCTTAACATTATCCTAGGGCTGATGCTAACCCTAACCCTAACTCTAACACTATCTTAGGGCTGAGGCTAACCCTAACCCTAACACTATCCTACGGCTGATGATAACCCTAACACTAACCCTAACACTAACCCTAACACTATCCTAGGGCTGATGCTAACCCTAACCCTAACACTATCCTAGTCCTGATGCTAACCTTACCCCTAACCCTAACACTATCCTGGGGCTGATGCTAACCCTAACCCTAACACTATCCTAGGGCTGATGCTAACCCTAACCCTAACACTATCATAGGCCTTATGATAACCCTAACCCTAACCCTAACACTATCCTTGGGCTGATGGTAACCCTAACCCTAACACTATCCTAGGCCTGATGCTAACCCTAACCCTAACGCTAACACTATCCTAGGGCTGATGCTAACCCTAACCCTAACACTATCCTTGGGCTCATGCTAACCCTAACCCTAACCCTAACAATATCCTAGGGCTGATGCTAACCCTAACCCTAACACTATCCTAGGCCTGATGATAACCCTAACCCTAACCCTAACACTATCCTAGGGCTGATGCTAACCCTAACCCTAACCCTAACACTATCCTAGGGCTGATGCTAACCCTAACGCTAACCCTAAAACTATCCTTGAACTGATGCTAACCCTAACCCTAACCCTAACACTATCCTAGGCCTGATGATAACCCTAACCCTAACCCTAACACTATCCTAGGGTTTATGTTAACCCTAACCCTAACACTATCCTAGGGCTGATGCTAACCCTAACCCTACCACTATTCTGGGCCTGATGCTAACCCTAACCCTAACACTAACACTGTCCTAGGGCTGATGCTAACCCTAACCCTAACACTATCCTAGGGCTGATGCTAACCCTAACCCTAACCCTAACACTATCCTAGGGCTGATGTTAACCCTAACCCTAACACTATCCTAGGGCTGTTGCTAACCCTAACCCTAACTCTAACACTATCTTAGGGCTGAGGGTAACCCTAACCCTAACACTATCCTACGGCTGATGCTAACCCTAACCTTAACCCTAACACTATCCTAGGGCTGATGCTAACCCTAACCCTAACACTATCCTAGGCCTGATGCTAACCCTAACCCTAACCCTAACACTATCCTAGGGCTGATGCTAACCCTAACCCTAACACTATCCTAGGGCTGATGCTAACCCTAACCCTAACCCTAACACTATCCTAGGGCTGATGCTAACCCTAACCCTAAAACTATCCTAGGCCTGATGATAACCCTAACCCTAACCCTAGCACTATCCTAGGGCTGATGCTAACCCTAACCCTAACACTATCCTAGGGCTGATGCTAAGCCTAACCCTAACCCTAACACTATCCTAGGGCTGATGCTAACCCTAACCCTAACCCTAACACTATCCTAGGGCTGATGCTAAACTTAACCCTAACCCTAACACTATCCTAGGGCTGATTCTAACTGTAACCCTAACACTATCCTAGGCCTGATGCTAACCCTAACCCTTACCCTAACACTATCCTAGGGCTGATGCTAACCCTAACCATAACCCTAACACTATCCTAGGGCTGATGCTAACCCTAACCCTAACCCTAACACTATCCTTGGGCTGATGCTAACCCTAACCCTAACACTATCCTAGGCCTGATGCTAACCCTAACCCTAACACTATCCTAGGGCTGATGCTAACCCTAACCCTAACCCTAACACTATCCCAGGCCTGATGCTAACCCTATCCCTAACCCTAACACTCTCCTAGGGCTGAGGCTAACCCTAACCCTAACACTCTCCTACGGCTGATGATAACCCTAACCCTAACCCAAACACTATCCTAGGGTTGATGCTAACCCTAACCCTAACACTATCCTAGGGCTGATGCTAACCCTAACCCTAACCCTAACACTATCCTTGGGCTGATTCTAACCCTAACCCTAACACTATCCTGGGCCTGATGCTAACCCTAACCGTAACCCTAACACTATCCTAGGGCTGATGCTAACCCTAACCCTAACACTATCCTTGGGCTGATGCTAACCCTAACCCTAACCGTAACACTATCCTAGGGCAGATGCTAACCCTAACGCTAACCCGAACACTATCCTTGAACTGATGCTAACCCTAACCCTAACCCTAATACTATCCTAGGCCTGATGATAACCCTAACCCTAACCCTAACACTATCCTAGGGTTTATGTTAACCCTAACCCTAACACTATCCTAGGGCTGATGCTAACCCTAACCATAACCCTAACACTATCCTAGGGCGGATGCTAACCCTAACCCTAACCCTAACACTATCCTAGGGCTGATGCTAACCCTAACCCTAACACTAACACTATCCTTGGGCTGATTCTAACCCTAACACTAACACTATCCTGGGCCTGATGCTAACCCTAACCGTAACCCTAACACTATCCTAGGGCTGATGCTAACCCTAACCCTAACACTATCCTTGGGCTGATGCTAACCCTAACCCTAACCGTAACACTATCCTAGGGCAGATGCTAACCCTAACTCTAACCCGAACACTATCCTTGAACTGATGCTAACCCTAACCCTAACCCTAATACTATCCTAGGCCTGATGATAACCCTAACCCTAACCCTAACACTATCCTAGGGTTTATGTTAACCCTAACCCTAACACTATCCTAGGGCTGATGCTAACCCTAACCATAACCCTAACACTATCCTAGGGCGGATGCTAACCCTAACCCTAACCCTAACACTATCCTAGGGCTGATGCTAACCCTAACCCTAACCCTTAACATTATCCTAGGGCTGATGCTAACCCTAACCTTAACTCTAACACTATCTTAGGGCTGAGGCTAACCCTAACCCTAACACTATCCTACGGCTGATGATAACCCTAACACTAACCCTAACACTAACCCTAACACTATCCTAGGGCTGATGCTAACCCTAACCCTAACACTATCCTAGGCCTGATGCTAACCCTACCCCTAACCCTAACACTATCCTAGGGCTCATGCTAACCCTAACCCTAACACTATCCTAGGGCTGATGCTAACCCTAACCCTAACCCTAACACTATCCTAGGGCTGATGATAACCCTAACCCTAACACTATCCTAGGCCTGATGATAACCCTAACCCTAACCCTGACACTATCCTAGGGCTGACGCTAACCCTATCCCTAACACTATCCTAGGGCTGATGCTAACTCTAACCCTAACCCTAACACTATCCTAGGGCTGATGCTAAACCTAACGCTAACCCTAACACTATCCTTGAACTGATGCTAACCCTAACCCTAACCATAACACTATCCTAGGCCTGATGATAACCCTAACCCTAAACCTAACACTATCCTAGGGTTTATGTTATCCCTAACCTTAACACTATCCTAGGGCTGATGCTAACCCTAACCCTAAACCTAACACTATCCTAGGGTTGATGCTAACCCTAACCCTAACACTATCCTAGGGCTGATGCTAACCCTAACCCTAACCCTAACACTATCCTAAGTCTGATGCTAACCCTAGCCCTCACACTATCCTAGGCCTGATGATAACCCTAACCCTAACTTTAACACTATCCTAGGGCTGATGCTAACCCTAACCCTAACCCTAACTCTATCCTAGAGCTGGTGCTAACCCTAACCCTAACACTATCCTAGGCCTGATGATAACCCTAACCCTAACCCTAACACTATCCTAGGGCGGATGCTAACCCTAACCCTAACACTATCCCAGGGCTGATGCTAACCCTAACCCTAACCCTAACACTATCCTAGGGCTGATGCTAACCCTAACGCTAAGCCTAACAATATTCTTGAATTGATGCTAACCCTAACCCAAACCCTAACACTATCCTAGGCCTGATGATAACCCTAACCCTAACCCTAACACTATCCTAGGGTTTATGTTAACCCTAAACCTAACACTATCCTAGGGCTGATGCTAACCCTAACCCTAACCCTAACACTATCCTAGGGCTGATGCTAACCCTAACACTAACACTATTCTAGGGCTGATGCTAACCCTAACCCTACCCCTAACACTATCCTAGGGCTGATGCTAACCCTAACCCTAACGCTAACACTATCCTAGGGCTGAGGCTAACCCTAACCCTAACACTATCCTACGGCTGATGCTAACCCTAACCCTAACCCTAACACTATCCTAAGGCTGATGGTAACCCTAACACTAACACTATCCTAAGCCTGGTGCTAACCCTAACTCTAACCCTAACACTATCCTAGGGCTGATGCTAACCCTAACCCTAATAATATCCTAGGGCTGATGCTAACAGTAACCCTAACCCTAACACTATCCTAGGGCTGATGCTAACCCTAACCCTAACCCTAACACTATCCTAGGGCTGATGCTAACCCTAACCCTAACACTATCATAGGCCTGATGATAACCCTAACCCTAACCCTAACACTATCCTAAGGCTGATGCTAACCCTAACCATAACACTATCCTAGGCCTGATGCTAACCCTAACCCTAACCCTAACACTATCTTAGGGCTGATGCTAACCCTAACCCTAACACTATCCTAGGGCTGATGCTAACCCTAACCCTAACCCTAACACTATCATAGTGCTGATGCTAACCCTAACCCTAACACTATCATAGGCCTTATGATAACCCTAACCCTAACCCTAACACTATCCTAGGGCTAATGCTAACCCTAACCCTAACACTATCCTAGGCCTGATGCTAACCCTAACCCTAACGCTAACACTATCCTAGGGCTGATGCTAACCCTAACCCTAACACTATCCTTGGGGTCATGCTAACCCTAACCCTAACCCTAACACTATCCTAGGGCTGATGCTAACCCTAACCCTAACACTATCCTAGGCCTGATGATAACCCTAACCCTAACCCTAACACTCTCCTAGGGCTGATGCTAACCCTAACCCTAACCCTAACACTATCCAGGGGCTGATGCTAACCCTAACCCTAACCCTAACACTATCCTAGGGCTGATGCTAACCCTAACCCTAACCCTAACACTATCCTAGGCCTGATGATAACCCTAACCCTAACTCTAACACTATCCTAGGGTTTATGTTAACCCTAACCCTAACACTATCCTAGGGCTGAAGCTAACCCTAACCCTACCACTATTAGGGGCCTGATGCTAACCCTAACCCTAACACTAACACTGTCCTAGGGCTGATGCTAACCCTAACCCTAACACTATCCTAGGGCTGATGCTAACCCTAACCCTAACCCTAACACTATCCTAGGGCTGATGTTAACCCTAACACTAACACTATCCTAGGGCTGTTGCTAACCCTAACCCTAACTCTAACACTATCTTAGGGCTCAGGGTAAACCTAACCCTAACACTATCCTACGGCTGATGCTAACCCTAACCTTAACCCTAACACTATCCTAGGGCTGATGCTAACCCTAACCCTAACACTATCCTAGGCCTGATGCTAACCCTAACCCTAACCCTAACACTATCCTAGGGCTGATGCTAACCCTAACCCTAACACTATCCTAGGGCTGATGCTAACCCTAACCCTAACCCTAACACTATCCTAGGGCTGATGCTAACCCTAACCCTAACACTATCCTAGGCCTGATGATAACCCTAACCCTAACCCTAGCACTATCCTAGGGCTGATGCTAACCCTAACCCTAACACTATCCTAGGGCTGATGCTAACCCTAACCCTAACCCTAACACTATCCTAGGGCTGATGCTAACCCTAACCCTAACCCTAACACTATCCTAGGGTTGATGCTAAACTTAACCCTAACCCTAACACTATCCTAGGGCTGATTCTAACCGTAACCCTAACACTATCCTAGGCCTGATGCTAACCCTAACCCTTACCCTAACACTATCCTAGGGCTGATGCTAACCCTAACCCTAACCCTAACACTATCCTAGGCCTGATGCTAACCCTATCCCTAACCCTAACACTCTCCTAGGGCTGAGGCTAACCCTAACCCTAACACTCTCCTACGGCTGATGATAGCCCTAACCCTAACCCAAACACTATCCTAGGGTTGATGCTAACCCTAACCCTAACACTATCCTAGGGCTGATGCTAACCCTAACCCTAACCCTAACACTATCCTTGGGCTGATTCTAACCCTAACCCTAACACTATCCTGGGCCTTATGCTAACCCTAACCGTAACCCTAACACTATCCTAGGGCTGATGCTAACCCTAACCCTAACACTATCCTTGGGCTGATGCTAACCCTAACCCTAACCGTAACACTATCCTAGGGCAGATGCTAACCCTAACGCTAACCCGAACACTATCCTTGAACTGATGCTAACCCTAACCCTAACCCTAATACTATCCTAGGCCTGATGATAACCCTAACCCTAACCCTAACACTATCCTAGGGTTTATGTTAACCCTAACCCTAACACTATCCTAGGGCTGATGCTAACCCTAACCATAACCCTAACACTATCCTAGGGCGGATGCTAACCCTAACCCTAACCCTAACACTATCCTAGGGCTGATGCTAACCCTAACACTAACACTATCCTAGGGCTGATGCTAACCCTAACCCTAACCCTTAACATTATCCTAGGGCTGATGCTAACCCTAACCCTAACTCTAACACTATCTTAGGGCTGAGGCTAACCCTAACCCTAACACTATCCTACGGCTGATGATAACCCTAACACTAACCCTAACACTAACCCTAACACTATCCTAGGGCTGATGCTAACCCTAACCCTAACACTATCCTAGGCCTGATGCTAACCCTACCCCTAACCCTAACACTATCCTGGGGCTGATGCTAACCCTAACCCTAACACTATCCTAGGGCTGATGCTAACCCTAACCCTAACACTATCATAGGCCTTATGATAACCCTAACCCTAACCCTAACACTATCCTAGGGCTGATGGTAACCCTAACCCTAACACTATCCTAGGCCTGATGCTAACCCTAACCCTAACGATAACACTATCCTAGGGCTGATGCTAACCCTAACCCTAACACTATCCTTGGGCTCATGCTAACCCTAACCCTAACCCTAACACTATCCTAGGGCTGATGCTAACCCTAACCCTAAAACTATCCTTGAACTGATGCTAACCCTAACCCTAACCCTAACACTATCCTAGGCCTGATGATAACCCTAACCCTAACCCTAACACTATCCTAGGGTTTATGTTAACCCTAACCCTAACACTATCCTAGGGCTGATGCTAACCCTAACCCTACCACTATTCTGGGCCTGATGCTAACCCTAACCCTAACACTAACACTGTCCTAGGGCTGATGCTAACCCTAACCCTAACACTATCCTAGGGCTGATGCTAACCCTAACCCTAACCCTAACACTATCCTAGGGCTGATGTTAACCCTAACCCTAACACTATCCTAGGGCTGTTGCTAACCCTAACCCTAACTCTAACACTATCTTAGGGCTGAGGGTAACCCTAACCCTAACACTATCCTACGGATGATGCTAACCCTAACCTTAACCCTAACACTATCCTAGGGCTTATGCTAACCCTAACCCTAACACTATCCTAGGCCTGATGCTAACCCTAACCCTAACCCTAACACTATCCTAGGGCTGATGCTAACCCTAACCCTAACACTATCCTAGGGCTGATGCTAACCCTAACCCTAACCCTAACACTATCCTAGGGCTGATGCTAACCCTAACCCTAACCCTAACACTATCCTAGGGCTGATGCTAAACTTAACCCTAACCCTAACACTATCCTAGGGCTGATTCTAACCGTAACCCTAACACTATCCTAGGCCTGATGCTAACCCTAACCCTTACCCTAACACTATCCTAGGGCTGATGCTAACCCTAACCCTAACCCTAACACTATCCTAGGGCTGATGCTAACCCTAACCCTAACACTATCCTAGGCCTGATGCTAACCCTAACCCTAACACTATCCTAGGGCTGATGCTAACCCTGACCCTAACCCTAACACTATCCTAGGCCTGATGCTAACCCTATCCCTAACCCTAACACTCTCCTAGGGCTGAGGCTAACCCTAACCCTAACACTCTCCTACGGCTGATGATAACCCTAACCGTAACCCAAACACTATCCTAGGGTTGATGCTAACCCTAACCCTAACACTATCCTAGGGCTGATGCTAACCCTAACCCTAACCCTAACACTATCCTTGGGCTGATTCTAACCCTAACCCTAACACTATCCTGGGCCTTATGCTAACCCTAACCGTAACCCTAACACTATCCTAGGGCTGATGCTAACCCTAACCCTAACACTATCCTTGGGCTGATGCTAACCCTAACCCTAACCGTAACACTATCCTAGGGCAGATGCTAACCCTAACGCTAACCCGAACACTATCCTTGAACTGATGCTAACCCTAACCCTAACCCTAATACTATCCTAGGCCTGATGATAACCCTAACCCTAACCCTAACACTATCCTAGGGTTTATGTTAACCCTAACCCTAACACTATCCTAGGGCTGATGCTAACCCTAACCATAACCCTAACACTATCCTAGGGCGGATGCTAACCCTAACCCTAACCCTAACACTGTCCTAGGGCTGATGCTAACCCTAACCCTAATCTTAACACTATCCTTGGGCTGATTCTAACCCTAACCCTAACACTATCCTGGGCCTGATGCTAACCCTAACCGTAACCCTAACACTATCCTAGGGCTGATGCTAACCCTAACCCTAACACTATCCTTGGGCTGATGCTAACCCTAACCCTAACCGTAACACTATCCTAGGGCAGATGCTAAACCTAACGCTAACCCGAACACTATCCTTGAACTGATGCTAACCCTAACCCTAACCCTAATACTATCCTAGGCCTGATGATAACCCTAACCCTAACCCTAAGACTATCCTAGGGTTTATGTTAACCCTAACCCTAACACTATCCTAGGGCTGATGCTAACCCTAACCATAACCCTAACACTATCCTAGGGCGGATGCTAACCCTAACCCTAACCCTAACACTATCCTAGGGCTGATGCTAACGCTAACACTAACACTATCCTAGGGCTGATGCTAACCCTAACCCTAACCCTTAACATTATCCTAGGGCTGATGCTAACCCTAACCCTAACTCTCACACTATCTTAGGGCTGAGGCTAACCCTAACCCTAACACTATCCTACGGCTGATGATAACCCTAACACTAACCCGAACACTAATCCTAACACTATCCTAGGGCTGATGCTAACCCTAACCCTAACACTATCCTAGGCCTGATGCTAACCCTACCCCTAACCCTAACACCATCCTAGGGTTGATGCTAACCCTAACCCTAACACTATCCTAGGGCTGATGCTAACCCTAACCCTAACCCTAACACTATCCTAGGGCTGATGCTAACCCTAACCCTAACACTATCCTAGGGCTGATGCTAACCTAACCCTAACCCTAACACTATCCTAGGGCTGATGCTAACCCTAACCCTAACACTATCCTAGGCCTGATGATAACCCTAACCCTAACAATAACGCCATCCTAGGGCTGATGCTAACCCTAACCCTAACACTATCCTAGGGCTGATGCTAACCCTAACCCTAACACTATCCTAGGCCTGATGATAACCCTAACCCTAACCCTGACACTATCCTAGGGCTGACGCTAACCCTAGCCCTAACACTATCCTAGGGCTGATGCTAACCCTAACCCTAACCCTAACACTATCCTAGGGCTGATGCTAAACCTAACGCTAACCCTAACACTATCCTTGAACTGATGCTAACCCTAACCCTAACCATAACACTATCCTAGGCCTGATGATAACCCTAACCCTAACCCTAACACTATCCTAGGGTTTATGTTATCCCTAACCTTAACACTATCCTAGGGCTGATGCTAACCCTAACCCTAACACTATCCTAGGGCTGATGCTAACCCTAACCCTAACCCTAACACTATCCTAGGGCTGATGCTAACCCTAACGCTAAGCCTAACAATATCCTTGAATTGATGCTAACCCTAACCCTAACCCTAACACTATCCTAGGCCTGATGATAACCCTAACCCTAACCCTAACACTATCCTAGGGTTTATGTTAACCCTAAACCTAACACTATCCTAGGGCTGATGCTAACCCTAACCATAACCCTAACACTATCCTAGGGCTGATGCTAACCCTAACACTAACACTATCCTAGGGCTGATGCTAACCCTAACCCTACCCCTAACACTATCCTAGGGCTGATGATAACCCTAACCCTAACGCTAACACTATCCTAGGGCTGAGGCTAACCCTAACCCTAACACTATCCTACGGCTGATGCTAACCCTAACCCTAACCCTAACACTATCCTAAGGCTGATGGTAACCCTAACACTAACACTATCCTAAGCCTGGTGCTAACCCTAACTCTAACCCTAACACTATCCTAGGGCTGATGCTAACACTAACCCTAATAATATCCTAGGGTTGATGCTAACAGTAACCCTAACCCTAACACTATCCTAGGGCTGATGCTAACCCTAACCCTAACCCTAACACTATCCTAGGGCTGATGCTAACCCTAACCCTAACACTATCATAGGCCTGATGATAACCCTAACCCTAACCCTAACACTATCCTAGGGCTGATGCTAACCCTAACCATAACACTATCCTAGGCCTGATGCTAACCCTAACCCTAACCCTAACACTATCCTAGGGCTGATGCTAACCCTAACCCTAACACTATCCTAGGGCTGATGCTAACCCTAACCCTAACCCTAACACTATCCTAGGGCTGATGCTAACCCTAACCCTAACACTATCATAGGCCTTATGATAACCCTAACCCTAACCCTAACACTATCCTAGGGCTGATGCTAACCCTAACCCTAACACTATCCTAGGCCTGATACTAACCCTAACCCTAACGCTAACACTATCCTAGGGCTGATGCTAACCCTAACCCTAACACTATCCTTGGGCTCATGCTAACCCTAACCCTAACCCTAACACTATCCTAGGGCTGATGCTAACCACCACCCTAACACAATCCTAGGCCTGATGATAACCCTAACCCTAACCCTAACACTATCCTAGGGCTGATGATAACCCTAACCCTAACCCTAACACTATCCTAGGGTTTATGTTAACCCTAACCCTAACACTATCCTAGGGCTGATGCTAACCCTAACCCTACCACTATTCTGGGCCTGATGCTAACCCTAACCCTAACACTAACACTGTCCTAGGGCTGATGCTAACCCTAACCCTAACACTATCCTAGGGCTGATGCTAACCCTAACCCTAACCCTAACACTATCCTAGGGCTGATGTTAACCCTAACCCTAACACTATCCTAGGGCTGTTGCTAACCCTAACCCTAACTCTAACACTATCTTAGGGCTGAGGGTAACCCTAACCCTAACACTATCCTACGGCTGATGCTAACCCTAACCTTAACCCTAACACTATCCTAGGGCTGATACTAACCCTAACCCTAACACTATCCTAGGCCTGATGCTAACCCTAACCCTAA
This sequence comes from Lemur catta, assembly GCF_020740605.2. Classification (NCBI taxonomy): domain Eukaryota; kingdom Metazoa; phylum Chordata; class Mammalia; order Primates; family Lemuridae; genus Lemur; species Lemur catta. Next base: position 563,534 of record NW_025423859.1, on the reverse strand, counting down.
CGCTAACACTATCCTAGGGCTGATGCTAACCCTAACCCTAACACTATCCTAGGGCTGATGCTAACCCTAACCCTAACCCTAACACTATCCTAGGGCTGATGCTAACCCTAACCCTAACACTATCCTAGGCCTGATGATAACCCTAACCCTAACCCTAGCACTATCCTAGGGCTGATGCTAACCCTAACCCTAACACTATCCTAGGGCTGATGCTAACCCTAACCCTAACCCTAACACTATCCTAGGGCTGATGCTAACCCTAACCCTAACCCTAACACTATCCTAGGGCTGATGCTAACCCTAACGCTAACCCTAAAACTATCCTTGAACTGATGCTAACCCTAACCCTAACCCTAACACTATCCTAGGCCTGATGATAACCCTAACCCTAACCCTAACACTATCCTAGGGTTTATGTTAACCCTAACCCTAACACTATCCTAGGGCTGAAGCTAACCCTAACCCTACCACTATTCGGGGCCTGATGCTAACCCTAACCCTAACACTAACACTGTCCTAGGGCTGATGCTAACCCTAACCCTAACACTATCCTAGGGCTGATGCTAACCCTAACCCTAACCCTAACACTATCCTAGGGCTGATGTTAACCCTAACCCTAACACTATCCTAGGGATGTTGCTAACCCTAACCCTAACTCTAACACTATCTTAGGGCTCAGGGTAAACCTAACCCTAACACTATCCTACGGCTGATGCTAACCCTAACCTTAACCCTAACACTATCCTAGGGCTGATGCTAACCCTAACCCTAACACTATCCTAGGCCTGATGCTAACCCTAACCCTAACCCTAACACTATCCTAGGGCTGATGCTAACCCTAACCCTAACACTATCCTAGGGCTGATGCTAACCCTAACCCTAACCCTAACACTATCCTAGGGCTGATGCTAACCCTAACCCTAACACTATCCTAGGCCTGATGATAACCCTAACCCTAACCCTAGCACTATCCTAGGGCTGATGCTAACCCTAACCCTAACACTATCCTAGGGCTGATGCTAACCCTAACCCTAACCCTAACACTATCCTAGGGCTGATGCTAACCCTAACCCTAACCCTAACACTATCCTAGGGTTGATGCTAAACTTAACCCTAACCCTAACACTATCCTAGGGCTGATTCTAACCGTAACCCTAACACTATCCTAGGCCTGATGCTAACCCTAACCCTTACCCTAACACTATCCTAGGGCTGATGCTAACCCTAACCCTAACCCTAACACTATCCTAGGCCTGATGCTAACCCTATCCCTAACCCTAACACTCTCCTAGGGCTGAGGCTAACCCTAACCCTAACACTCTCCTACGGCTGATGATAGCCCTAACCCTAACCCAAACACTATCCTAGGGTTGATGCTAACCCTAACCCTAACACTATCCTAGGGCTGATGCTAACCCTAACCCTAACCCTAACACTATCCTTGGGCTGATTCTAACCCTAACCCTAACACTATCCTGGGCCTTATGCTAACCCTAACCGTAACCCTAACACTATCCTTGGGCTGATGCTAACCCTAACCCTAACCGTAACACTATCCTAGGGCAGATGCTAAACCTAACGCTAACCCGAACACTATCCTTCAACTGATGCTAACCCTAACCCTAACCCTAATACTATCCTAGGCCTGATGATAACCCTAACCCTAACCCTAAGACTATCCTAGGGTTTATGTTAACCCTAACCCTAACACTATCCTAGGGCTGATGCTAACCCTAACCATAACCCTAACACTATCCTAGGGCGGATGCTAACCCTAACCCTAACCCTAACACTATCCTAGGGCTGATGCTAACGCTAACACTAACACTATCCTAGGGCTGATGCTAACCCTAACCCTAACCCTTAACATTATCCTAGGGCTGATGCTAACCCTAACCCTAACTCTCACACTATCTTAGGGCTGAGGCTAACCCTAACCCTAACACTATCCTACGGCTGATGATAACCCTAACACTAACCCTAACACTAATCCTAACACTATCCTAGGGCTGATGCTAACCCTAACCCTAACACTATCCTAGGCCTGATGCTAACCCTACCCCTAACCCTAACACTATCCTAGGGTTGATGCTAACCCTAACCCTAACACTATCCTAGGGCTGATGCTAACCCTAACCCTAACCCTAACACTATCCTAGGGCTGATGCTAACCCTAAAACAAACACTATCCTAGGCCTGATGATAACCCTAACCCTAACCCTGACACTATCCTAGGGCTGACGCTAACCCTAGCCCTAACACTATCCTAGGGCTGATGCTAACCTAACCCTAACCCTAACACTATCCTAGTGCTGATGCTAACCCTAACCCTAACACTATCCTAGGCCTGATGATAACCCTAACCCTAACAATAACGCCATCCTAGGGCTGATGCTAACCCTAACCCTAACACTATCCTAGGGCTGATGCTAACCCTAACCCTAACACTATCCTAGGCCTGATGATAACCCTAACCCTAACAATAACGCCATCCTAGGGCTGATGCTAACCCTAACCCTAACACTATCCTAGGGCTGATGCTAACCCTAACCCTAACACTATCCTAGGCCTGATGATAACCCTAACCCTAACCCTGACACTATCCTAGGGCTGACGCTAACCCTAGCCCTAACACTATCCTAGGGCTGATGCTAACCCTAACCCTAACCCTAACACTATCCTAGGGCTGATGCTAAACCTAACGCTAACCCTAACACTATCCTTGAACTGATGCTAACCCTAACCCTAACCATAACACTATCCTAGGCCTGATGATAACCCTAACCCTAACCCTAACACTATCCTAGGGTTTATGTTATCCCTAACCTTAACACTATCCTAGGGCTGATGCTAACCCTAACCCTAACACTATCCTAGGGCTGATGCTAACCCTAACCCTAACCCTAACACTATCCTAGGGCTGATGCTAACCCTAACGCTAAGCCTAACAATATCCTTGAATTGATGCTAACCCTAACCCTAACCCTAACACTATCCTAGGCCTGATGATAACCCTAACCCTAACCCTAACACTATCCTAGGGTTTATGTTAACCCTAAACCTAACACTATCCTAGGGCTGATGCTAACCCTAACCATAACCCTAACACTATCCTAGGGCTGATGCTAACCCTAACACTAACACTATCCTAGGGCTGATGCTAACCCTAACCCTACCCCTAACACTATCCTAGGGCTGATGATAACCCTAACCCTAACGCTAACACTATCCTAGGGCTGAGGCTAACCCTAACCCTAACACTATCCTACGGCTGATGCTAACCCTAACCCTAACCCTAACACTATCCTAAGGCTGATGGTAACCCTAACACTAACACTATCCTAAGCCTGGTGCTAACCCTAACTCTAACCCTAACACTATCCTAGGGCTGATGCTAACACTAACCCTAATAATATCCTAGGGTTGATGCTAACAGTAACCCTAACCCTAACACTATCCTAGGGCTGATGCTAACCCTAACCCTAACCCTAACACTATCCTAGGGCTGATGCTAACCCTAACCCTAACACTATCATAGGCCTGATGATAACCCTAACCCTAACCCTAACACTATCCTAGGGCTGATGCTAACCCTAACCATAACACTATCCTAGGCCTGATGCTAACCCTAACCCTAACCCTAACACTATCCTAGGGCTGATGCTAACCCTAACCCTAACACTATCCTAGGGCTGATGCTAACCCTAACCCTAACCCTAACACTATCCTAGGGCTGATGCTAACCCTAACCCTAACACTATCATAGGCCTTATGATAACCCTAACCCTAACCCTAACACTATCCTAGGGCTGATGCTAACCCTAACCCTAACACTATCCTAGGCCTGATACTAACCCTAACCCTAACGCTAACACTATCCTAGGGCTGATGCTAACCCTAACCCTAACACTATCCTTGGGCTCATGCTAACCCTAACCCTAACCCTAACACTATCCTAGGGCTGATGCTAACCACCACCCTAACACAATCCTAGGCCTGATGATAACCCTAACCCTAACCCTAACACTATCCTAGGGCTGATGATAACCCTAACCCTAACCCTAACACTATCCTAGGGTTTATGTTAACCCTAACCCTAACACTATCCTAGGGCTGATGCTAACCCTAACCCTACCACTATTCTGGGCCTGATGCTAACCCTAACCCTAACACTAACACTGTCCTAGGGCTGATGCTAACCCTAACCCTAACACTATCCTAGGGCTGATGCTAACCCTAACCCTAACCCTAACACTATCCTAGGGCTGATGTTAACCCTAACCCTAACACTATCCTAGGGCTGTTGCTAACCCTAACCCTAACTCTAACACTATCTTAGGGCTGAGGGTAACCCTAACCCTAACACTATCCTACGGCTGATGCTAACCCTAACCTTAACCCTAACACTATCCTAGGGCTGATACTAACCCTAACCCTAACACTATCCTAGGCCTGATGCTAACCCTAACCCTAACGCTAACACTATCCTAGGGCTGATGCTAACCCTAACCCTAACACTATCCTAGGGCTGATGCTAACCCTAACCCTAACCCTAACACTATCCTAGGGCTGATGCTAACCCTAACCCTAACACTATCCTAGGCCTGATGATAACCCTAACCCTAACCCTAGCACTATCCTAGGGCTGATGCTAACCCTAACCCTAACACTATCCTAGGGCTGATGCTAACCCTAACCCTAACCCTAACACTATCCTAGGGCTGATGCTAACCCTAACCCTAACCCTAACACTATCCTAGGGCTGATGCTAACCCTAACGCTAACCCTAAAACTATCCTTGAACTGATGCTAACCCTAACCCTAACCCTAACACTATCCTAGGCCTGATGATAACCCTAACCCTAACCCTAACACTATCCTAGGGTTTATGTTAACCCTAACCCTAACACTATCCTAGGGCTGAAGCTAACCCTAACCCTACCACTATTCGGGGCCTGATGCTAACCCTAACCCTAACACTAACACTGTCCTAGGGCTGATGCTAACCCTAACCCTAACACTATCCTAGGGCTGATGCTAACCCTAACCCTAACCCTAACACTATCCTAGGGCTGATGTTAACCCTAACCCTAACACTATCCTAGGGATGTTGCTAACCCTAACCCTAACTCTAACACTATCTTAGGGCTCAGGGTAAACCTAACCCTAACACTATCCTACGGCTGATGCTAACCCTAACCTTAACCCTAACACTATCCTAGGGCTGATGCTAACCCTAACCCTAACACTATCCTAGGCCTGATGCTAACCCTAACCCTAACCCTAACACTATCCTAGGGCTGATGCTAACCCTAACCCTAACACTATCCTAGGGCTGATGCTAACCCTAACCCTAACCCTAACACTATCCTAGGGCTGATGCTAACCCTAACCCTAACACTATCCTAGGCCTGATGATAACCCTAACCCTAACCCTAGCACTATCCTAGGGCTGATGCTAACCCTAACCCTAACACTATCCTAGGGCTGATGCTAACCCTAACCCTAACCCTAACACTATCCTAGGGCTGATGCTAACCCTAACCCTAACCCTAACACTATCCTAGGGTTGATGCTAAACTTAACCCTAACCCTAACACTATCCTAGGGCTGATTCTAACCGTAACCCTAACACTATCCTAGGCCTGATGCTAACCCTAACCCTTACCCTAACACTATCCTAGGGCTGATGCTAACCCTAACCCTAACCCTAACACTATCCTAGGCCTGATGCTAACCCTATCCCTAACCCTAACACTCTCCTAGGGCTGAGGCTAACCCTAACCCTAACACTCTCCTACGGCTGATGATAGCCCTAACCCTAACCCAAACACTATCCTAGGGTTGATGCTAACCCTAACCCTAACACTATCCTAGGGCTGATGCTAACCCTAACCCTAACCCTAACACTATCCTTGGGCTGATTCTAACCCTAACCCTAACACTATCCTGGGCCTTATGCTAACCCTAACCGTAACCCTAACACTATCCTTGGGCTGATGCTAACCCTAACCCTAACCGTAACACTATCCTAGGGCAGATGCTAAACCTAACGCTAACCCGAACACTATCCTTCAACTGATGCTAACCCTAACCCTAACCCTAATACTATCCTAGGCCTGATGATAACCCTAACCCTAACCCTAAGACTATCCTAGGGTTTATGTTAACCCTAACCCTAACACTATCCTAGGGCTGATGCTAACCCTAACCATAACCCTAACACTATCCTAGGGCGGATGCTAACCCTAACCCTAACCCTAACACTATCCTAGGGCTGATGCTAACGCTAACACTAACACTATCCTAGGGCTGATGCTAACCCTAACCCTAACCCTTAACATTATCCTAGGGCTGATGCTAACCCTAACCCTAACTCTCACACTATCTTAGGGCTGAGGCTAACCCTAACCCTAACACTATCCTACGGCTGATGATAACCCTAACACTAACCCTAACACTAATCCTAACACTATCCTAGGGCTGATGCTAACCCTAACCCTAACACTATCCTAGGCCTGATGCTAACCCTACCCCTAACCCTAACACTATCCTAGGGTTGATGCTAACCCTAACCCTAACACTATCCTAGGGCTGATGCTAACCCTAACCCTAACCCTAACACTATCCTAGGGCTGATGCTAACCCTAAAACAAACACTATCCTAGGCCTGATGATAACCCTAACCCTAACCCTGACACTATCCTAGGGCTGACGCTAACCCTAGCCCTAACACTATCCTAGGGCTGATGCTAACCTAACCCTAACCCTAACACTATCCTAGGGCTGATGCTAACCCTAACCCTAACACTATCCTAGGCCTGATGATAACCCTAACCCTAACAATAACGCCATCCTAGGGCTGATGCTAACCCTAACCCTAACACTATCCTAGGGCTGATGCTAACCCTAACCCTAACACTATCCTAGGCCTGATGATAACCCTAACCCTAACAATAACGCCATCCTAGGGCTGATGCTAACCCTAACCCTAACACTATCCTAGGGCTGATGCTAACCCTAACCCTAACACTATCCTAGGCCTGATGATAACCCTAACCCTAACCCTGACACTATCCTAGGGCTGACGCTAACCCTAGCCCTAACACTATCCTAGGGCTGATGCTAACCCTAACCCTAACCCTAACACTATCCTAGGGCTGATGCTAAACCTAACGCTAACCCTAACACTATCCTTGAACTGATGCTAACCCTAACCCTAACCATAACACTATCCTAGGCCTGATGATAACCCTAACCCTAACCCTAACACTATCCTAGGGTTTATGTTATCCCTAACCTTAACACTATCCTAGGGCTGATGCTAACCCTAACCCTAACACTATCCTAGGGCTGATGCTAACCCTAACCCTAACCCTAACACTATCCTAGGGCTGATGCTAACCCTAACGCTAAGCCTAACAATATCCTTGAATTGATGCTAACCCTAACCCTAACCCTAACACTATCCTAGGCCTGATGATAACCCTAACCCTAACCCTAACACTATCCTAGGGTTTATGTTAACCCTAAACCTAACACTATCCTAGGGCTGATGCTAACCCTAACCATAACCCTAACACTATCCTAGGGCTGATGCTAACCCTAACACTAACACTATCCTAGGGCTGATGCTAACCCTAACCCTACCCCTAACACTATCCTAGGGCTGATGATAACCCTAACCCTAACGCTAACACTATCCTAGGGCTGAGGCTAACCCTAACCCTAACACTATCCTACGGCTGATGCTAACCCTAACCCTAACCCTAACACTATCCTAAGGCTGATGGTAACCCTAACACTAACACTATCCTAAGCCTGGTGCTAACCCTAACTCTAACCCTAACACTATCCTAGGGCTGATGCTAACACTAACCCTAATAATATCCTAGGGTTGATGCTAACAGTAACCCTAACCCTAACACTATCCTAGGGCTGATGCTAACCCTAACCCTAACCCTAACACTATCCTAGGGCTGATGCTAACCCTAACCCTAACACTATCATAGGCCTGATGATAACCATAACCCTAACCCTAACACTATCCTAGGGCTGATGCTAACCCTAACCATAACACTATCCTAGGCCTGATGCTAACCCTAACCCTAACCCTAACACTATCCTAGGGCTGATGCTAACCCTAACCCTAACACTATCCTAGGGCTGATGCTAACCCTAACCCTAACCCTAACACTATCCTAGGGCTGATGCTAACCCTAACCCTAACACTATCATAGGCCTTATGATAACCCTAACCCTAACCCTAACACTATCCTAGGGCTGATGCTAACCCTAACCCTAACACTATCCTAGGCCTGATACTAACCCTAACCCTAACGCTAACACTATCCTAGGGCTGATGCTAACCCTAACCCTAACACTATCCTTGGGCTCATGCTAACCCTAACCCTAACCCTAACACTATCCTAGGGCTGATGCTAACCACCACCCTAACACAATCCTAGGCCTGATGATAACCCTAACCCTAACCCTAACACTATCCTAGGGCTGATGATAACCCTAACCCTAACCCTAACACTATCCTAGGGTTTATGTTAACCCTAACCCTAACACTATCCTAGGGCTGATGCTAACCCTAACCCTACCACTATTCTGGGCCTGATGCTAACCCTAACCCTAACACTAACACTGTCCTAGGGCTGATGCTAACCCTAACCCTAACACTATCCTAGGGCTGATGCTAACCCTAACCCTAACCCTAACACTATCCTAGGGCTGATGTTAACCCTAACCCTAACACTATCCTAGGGCTGTTGCTAACCCTAACCCTAACTCTAACACTATCTTAGGGCTGAGGGTAACCCTAACCCTAACACTATCCTACGGCTGATGCTAACCCTAACCTTAACCCTAACACTATCCTAGGGCTGATACTAACCCTAACCCTAACACTATCCTAGGCCTGATGCTAACCCTAACCCTAACGCTAACACTATCCTAGGGCTGATGCTAACCCTAACCCTAACACTATCCTAGGGCTGATGCTAACCCTAACCCTAACCCTAACACTATCCTAGGGCTGATGCTAACCCTAACCCTAACACTATCCTAGGCCTGATGATAACCCTAACCCTAACCCTAGCACTATCCTAGGGCTGATGCTAACCCTAACCCTAACACTATCCTAGGGCTGATGCTAACCCTAACCCTAACCCTAACACTATCCTAGGGCTGATGCTAACCCTAACCCTAACCCTAACACTATCCTAGGGCTGATGCTAACCCTAACGCTAACCCTAAAACTATCCTTGAACTGATGCTAACCCTAACCCTAACCCTAACACTATCCTAGGCCTGATGATAACCCTAACCCTAACCCTAACACTATCCTAGGGTTTATGTTAACCCTAACCCTAACACTATCCTAGGGCTGAAGCTAACCCTAACCCTACCACTATTCGGGGCCTGATGCTAACCCTAACCCTAACACTAACACTGTCCTAGGGCTGATGCTAACCCTAACCCTAACACTATCCTAGGGCTGATGCTAACCCTAACCCTAACCCTAACACTATCCTAGGGCTGATGTTAACCCTAACCCTAACACTATCCTAGGGCTGTTGCTAACCCTAACCCTAACTCTAACACTATCTTAGGGCTCAGGGTAAACCTAACCCTAACACTATCCTACGGCTGATGCTAACCCTAACCTTAACCCTAACACTATCCTAGGGCTGATGCTAACCCTAACCCTAACACTATCCTAGGCCTGATGCTAACCCTAACCCTAACCCTAACACTATCCTAGGGCTGATGCTAACCCTAACCCTAACACTATCCTAGGGCTGATGCTAACCCTAACCCTAACCCTAACACTATCCTAGGGCTGATGCTAACCCTAACCCTAACACTATCCTAGGCCTGATGATAACCCTAACCCTAACCCTAGCACTATCCTAGGGCTGATGCTAACCCTAACCCTAACACTATCCTAGGGCTGATGCTAACCCTAACCCTAACCCTAACACTATCCTAGGGCTGATGCTAACCCTAACCCTAACCCTAACACTATCCTAGGGTTGATGCTAAACTTAACCCTAACCCTAACACTATCCTAGGGCTGATTCTAACCGTAACCCTAACACTATCCTAGGCCTGATGCTAACCCTAACCCTTACCCTAACACTATCCTAGGGCTGATGCTAACCCTAACCCTAACCCTAACACTATCCTAGGCCTGATGCTAACCCTATCCCTAACCCTAACACTCTCCTAGGGCTGAGGCTAACCCTAACCCTAACACTCTCCTACGGCTGATGATAGCCCTAACCCTAACCCAAACACTATCCTAGGGTTGATGCTAACCCTAACCCTAACACTATCCTAGGGCTGATGCTAACCCTAACCCTAACCCTAACACTATCCTTGGGCTGATTCTAACCCTAACCCTAACACTATCCTGGGCCTTATGCTAACCCTAACCGTAACCCTAACACTATCCTTGGGCTGATGCTAACCCTAACCCTAACCGTAACACTATCCTAGGGCAGATGCTAAACCTAACGCTAACCCGAACACTATCCTTCAACTGATGCTAACCCTAACCCTAACCCTAATACTATCCTAGGCCTGATGATAACCCTAACCCTAACCCTAAGACTATCCTAGGGTTTATGTTAACCCTAACCCTAACACTATCCTAGGGCTGATGCTAACCCTAACCATAACCCTAACACTATCCTAGGGCGGATGCTAACCCTAACCCTAACCCTAACACTATCCTAGGGCTGATGCTAACGCTAACACTAACACTATCCTAGGGCTGATGCTAACCCTAACCCTAACCCTTAAAATTATCCTAGGGCTGATGCTAACCCTAACCCTAACTCTCACACTATCTTAGGGCTGAGGCTAACCCTAACCCTAACACTATCCTACGGCTGATGATAACCCTAACACTAACCCTAACACTAATCCTAACACTATCCTAGGGCTGATGCTAACCCTAACCCTAACACTATCCTAGGCCTGATGCTAACCCTACCCCTAACCCTAACACTATCCTAGGGTTGATGCTAACCCTAACCCTAACACTATCCTAGGGCTGATGCTAACCCTAACCCTAACCCTAACACTATCCTAGGGCTGATGCTAACCCTAAAACAAACACTATCCTAGGCCTGATGATAACCCTAACCCTAACCCTGACACTATCCTAGGGCTGACGCTAACCCTAGCCCTAACACTATCCTAGGGCTGATGCTAACCTAACCCTAACCCTAACACTATCCTAGGGCTGATGCTAACCCTAACCCTAACACTATCCTAGGCCTGATGATAACCCTAACCCTAACAATAACGCCATCCTAGGGCTGATGCTAACCCTAACCCTAACACTATCCTAGGGCTGATGCTAACCCTAACCCTAACACTATCCTAGGCCTGATGATAACCCTAACCCTAACAATAACGCCATCCTAGGGCTGATGCTAACCCTAACCCTAACACTATCCTAGGGCTGATGCTAACCCTAACCCTAACACTATCCTAGGCCTGATGATAACCCTAACCCTAACCCTGACACTATCCTAGGGCTGACGCTAACCCTAGCCCTAACACTATCCTAGGGCTGATGCTAACCCTAACCCTAACCCTAACACTATCCTAGGGCTGATGCTAAACCTAACGCTAACCCTAACACTATCCTTGAACTGATGCTAACCCTAACCCTAACCATAACACTATCCTAGGCCTGATGATAACCCTAACCCTAACCCTAACACTATCCTAGGGTTTATGTTATCCCTAACCTTAACACTATCCTAGGGCTGATGCTAACCCTAACCCTAACACTATCCTAGGGCTGATGCTAACCCTAACCCTAACCCTAACACTATCCTAGGGCTGATGCTAACCCTAACGCTAAGCCTAACAATATCCTTGAATTGATGCTAACCCTAACCCTAACCCTAACACTATCCTAGGCCTGATGATAACCCTAACCCTAACCCTAACACTATCCTAGGGTTTATGTTAACCCTAAACCTAACACTATCCTAGGGCTGATGCTAACCCTAACCATAACCCTAACACTATCCTAGGGCTGATGCTAACCCTAACACTAACACTATCCTAGGGCTGATGCTAACCCTAACCCTACCCCTAACACTATCCTAGGGCTGATGATAACCCTAACCCTAACGCTAACACTATCCTAGGGCTGAGGCTAACCCTAACCCTAACACTATCCTACGGCTGATGCTAACCCTAACCCTAACCCTAACACTATCCTAAGGCTGATGGTAACCCTAACACTAACACTATCCTAAGCCTGGTGCTAACCCTAACTCTAACCCTAACACTATCCTAGGGCTGATGCTAACACTAACCCTAATAATATCCTAGGGCTGATGCTAACAGTAACCCTAACCCTAACACTATCCTAGGTCTGATGCTAACCCTAACCCTAACCCTAACACTATCCTAGGGCTGATGCTAACCCTAACCCTAACACTATCATAGGCCTGATGATAACCCTAACCATAACCCTAACACTATCCTAGGGCTGATGCTAACCCTAACCATAACACTATCCTAGGCCTGATGCTAACCCTAACCCTAACCCTAACACTATCCTAGGGCTGATGCTAACCCTAACAATAACACTATCCTAGGGCTGATGCTAACCCTAACCCTAACCCTAACACTGTCCTAGGGCTGATGCTAACCCTAACCCTAACACTATCATAGGCCTTATGATAACCCTAACCCTAACCCTAACACTATCCTAGGGCTGATGCTAACCCTAACCCTAACACTATCCTAGGGCTGATGCTAACCCTAACCCTAACGCTAACACTATCCTAGGGCTGATGCTAACCCTAACCCTAACACTATCCTTGGGCTCATGCTAACCCTAACCCTAACCCTAACACTATCCTAGGGCTAATGCTAACCCTAACCCTAACACAATCCTAGGCCTGATGATAACCCTAACCCTAACCCTAACACTATCCTAGGGCTGATGATAACCCTAACCCTAACCCTAACACTATCCTAGGGTTTATGTTAACCCTAACCCTAACACTATCCTAGGGCTGATGCTAACCCTAACCCTACCACTATTCTGGGCCTGATGCTAACCCTAACCCTAACACTAACACTGTCCTAGGGATGATGCTAACCCTAACCCTAACACTATCCTAGGGCTGATGCTAACCCTAACCCTAACCCTAACACTATCCTAGGGCTGATGTTAACCCTAACCCTAACACTATCCTAGGGCTGTTGCTAACCCTAACCCTAACTCTAACACTATCTTAGGGCTGAGGGTAACCCTAACCCTAACACTATCCTACGGCTGATGCTAACCCTAACCTTAACCCTAACACTATCCTAGGGCTGATGCTAACCCTAACCCTAACACTATCCTAGGCCTGATGCTAACCCTAACCCTAACCCTAACACTATCCTAGGGCTGATGCTAACCCTAACCATAACACTATCCTAGGGCTGATGCTAACCCTAACCCTAACCCTAACACTATCCTAGGGCTGATGCTAACCCTAACCCTAACACTATCCTAGGCCTGATGATAACCCTAACCCTAACCCTAGCACTATCCTAGGGCTGATGCTAACCCTAACCCTAACACTATCCTAGGGCTGATGCTAACCCTAACCCTAACCCTAACACTATCCTAGGGCTGATGCTAACCCTAACCCTAACACTATCCTAGGCCTGATGATAACCCTAACCCTAACCCTAACACTATCCTAGGGCTGATGCTAACCCTAACCCTAACCCTAACACTATCCTAGGGCTGATGCTAACCCTAACCCTAACCCTAACACTATCCTAGGGCTGATGCTAACCCTAACGCTAACCCTAAAACTATCCTTGAACTGATGCTAACCCTAACCCTAACCCTAACACTATCCTAGGCCTGATGATAACCCTAACCCTAACCCTAACACTATCCTAGGGTTTATGTTAACCCTAACCCTAACACTATCCTAGGGCTGAAGCTAACCCTAACCCTACCACTATTCGGGGCCTGATGCTAACCCTAACCCTAACACTAACACTGTCCTAGGGCTGATGCTAACCCTAACCCTAACACTATCCTAGGGCTGATGCTAACCCTAACCCTAACCCTAACACTATCCTAGGGCTGATGTTAACCCTAACCCTAACACTATCCTAGGGCTGTTGCTAACCCTAACCCTAACTCTAACACTATCTTAGGGCTCAGGGTAAACCTAACCCTAACACTATCCTACGGCTGATGCTAACCCTAACTTTAACCCTAACACTATCCTAGGGCTGATGCTAACCCTGACCCTAACACTATCCTAGGCCTGATGCTAACCCTAACCCTAACCCTAACACTATCCTAGGGCTGATGCTAACCCTAACCCTAACACTATCCTAGGGCTGATGCTAACCCTAACCCTAACCCTAACACTATCCTAGGGCTGATGCTAACCCTAACCCTAACACTATCCTAGGCCTGATGATAACCCTAACCCTAACCCTAGCACTATCCTAGGGCTGATGCTAACCCTAACCCTAACACTATCCTAGGGCTGATGCTAACCCTAACCCTAACCCTAACACTATCCTAGGGCTGATGCTAACCCTAACCCTAACCCTAACACTATCCTAGGGTTGATGCTAAACTTAACCCTAACCCTAACACTATCCTAGGGCTGATTCTAACCGTAACCCTAACACTATCCTAGGCCTGATGCTAACCCTAACCCTTACCCTAACACTATCCTAGGGCTGATGCTAACCCTAACCCTAACCCTAACACTATCCTAGGCCTGATGCTAACCCTATCCCTAACCCTAACACTCTCCTAGGGCTGAGGCTAACCCTAACCCTAACACTCTCCTACGGCTGATGATAGCCCTAACCCTAACCCAAACACTATCCTAGGGTTGATGCTAACCCTAACCCTAACACTATCCTAGGGCTGATGCTAACCCTAACCCTAACCCTAACACTATCCTTGGGCTGATTCTAACCCTTACCCTAACACTATCCTGGGCCTTATGCTAACCCTAACCGTAACCCTAACACTATCCTTGGGCTGATGCTAACCCTAACCCTAACCGTAACACTATCCTAGGGCAGATGCTAAACCTAACGCTAACCCGAACACTATCCTTGAACTGATGCTAACCCTAACCCTAACCCTAATACTATCCTAGGCCTGATGATAACCCTAACCCTAACCCTAAGACTATCCTAGGGTTTATGTTAACCCTAACCCTAACACTATCCTAGGGCTGATGCTAACCCTAACCATAACCCTAACACTATCCTAGGGCGGATGCTAACCCTAACCCTAACCCTAACACTATCCTAGGGCTGATGCTAACCCTAACCCTAACCCTTAACACTATCCTAGGGCTGATGCTAACCCTAACCCTAACTCTCACACTATCTTAGGGCTGAGGCTAACCCTAACCCTAACACTATCCTACGGCTGATGATAACCCTAACACTAACCCTAACACTAATCCTAACACTATCCTAGGGCTGATGCTAACCCTAACCCTAACACTATCCTAGGCCTGATGCTAACCCTACCCCTAACCCTAACACTATCCTAGGGCTGATGTTAACCCTAACCCTAACACTATCCTAGGGCTGTTGCTAACCCTAACCCTAACTCTAACACTATCTTAGGGCTGAGGGTAACCCTAACCCTAACACTATCCTACGGCTGATGCTAACCCTAACCCTAACTCTAACACTATCTTAGGGCTGAGGGTAACCCTAACCCTAACACTATCCTACGGCTGATGCTAACCCTAACCTTAACCCTAACACTATCCTAGGGCTGATACTAACCCTAACCCTAACACTATCCTAGGCCTGATGCTAACCCTAACCCTAACGCTAACACTATCCTAGGGCTGATGCTAACCCTAACCCTAACACTATCCTAGGGCTGATGCTAACCCTAACCCTAACCCTAACACTATCCTAGGGCTGATGCTAACCCTAACCCTAACACTATCCTAGGCCTGATGATAACCCTAACCCTAACCCTAGCACTATCCTAGGGCTGATGCTAACCCTAACCCTAACACTATCCTAGGGCTGATGCTAACCCTAACCCTAACCCTAACACTATCCTAGGGCTGATGCTAACCCTAACCCTAAACCTAACACTATCCTAGGGCTGATGCTAACCCTAACGCTAACCCTAAAACTATCCTTGAACTGATGCTAACCCTAACCCTAACCCTAACACTATCCTAGGCCTGATGATAACCCTAACCCTAACCCTAACACTATCCTAGGGTTTATGTTAACCCTAACCCTAACACTATCCTAGGGCTGAAGCTAACCCTAACCCTGCCACTATTCGGGGCCTGATGCTAACCCTAACCCTAACACTAACACTGTCCTAGGGCTGATGCTAACCCTAACCCTAACACTATCCTAGGGCTGATGCTAACCCTAACCCTAACCCTAACACTATCCTAGGGCTGATGTTAACCCTAACCCTAACACTATCCTAGGGCTGTTGCTAACCCTAACCCTAACTCTAACACTATCTTAGGGCTCAGGGTAAACCTAACCCTAACACTATCCTACGGCTGATGCTAACCCTAACCTTAACCCTAACACTATCCTAGGGCTGATGCTAACCCTAACCCTAACACTATCCTAGGCCTGATGCTAACCCTAACCCTAACCCTAACACTATCCTAGGGCTGATGCTAACCCTAACCCTAACACTATCCTAGGGCTGATGCTAACCCTAACCCTAACCCTAACACTATCCTAGGGCTGATGCTAACCCTAACCCTAACACTATCCTAGGCCTGATGATAACCCTAACCCTAACCCTAGCACTATCCTAGGGCTGATGCTAACCCTAACCCTAACACTATCCTAGGGCTGATGCTAACCCTAACCCTAACCCTAACACTATCCTAGGGCTGATGCTAACCCTAACCCTAACCCTAACACTATCCTAGGGTTGATGCTAAACTTAACCCTAACCCTAACACTATCCTAGGGCTGATTCTAACCGTAACCCTAACACTATCCTAGGCCTGATGCTAACCCTAACCCTTACCCTAACACTATCCTAGGGCTGATGCTAACCCTAACCCTAACCCTAACACTATCCTAGGCCTGATGCTAACCCTATCCCTAACCCTAACACTCTCCTAGGGCTGAGGCTAACCCTAACCCTAACACTCTCCTACGGCTGATGATAGCCCTAACCCTAACCCAAACACTATCCTAGGGTTGATGCTAACCCTAACCCTAACACTATCCTAGGGCTGATGCTAACCCTAACCCTAACCCTAACACTATCCTTGGGCTGATTCTAACCCTAACCCTAACACTATCCTGGGCCTTATGCTAACCCTAACCGTAACCCTAACACTATCCTTGGGCTGATGCTAACCCTAACCCTAACCGTAACACTATCCTAGGGCAGATGCTAAACCTAACGCTAACCCGAACACTATCCTTCAACTGATGCTAACCCTAACCCTAACCCTAATACTATCCTAGGCCTGATGATAACCCTAACCCTAACCCTAAGACTATCCTAGGGTTTATGTTAACCCTAACCCTAACACTATCCTAGGGCTGATGCTAACCCTAACCATAACCCTAACACTATCCTAGGGCGGATGCTAACCCTAACCCTAACCCTAACACTATCCTAGGGCTGATGCTAACGCTAACACTAACACTATCCTAGGGCTGATGCTAACCCTAACCCTAACCCTTAACATTATCCTAGGGCTGATGCTAACCCTAACCCTAACTCTCACACTATCTTAGGGCTGAGGCTAACCCTAACCCTAACACTATCCTACGGCTGATGATAACCCTAACACTAACCCTAACACTAATCCTAACACTATCCTAGGGCTGATGCTAACCCTAACCCTAACACTATCCTAGGCCTGATGCTAACCCTACCCCTAACCCTAACACTATCCTAGGGTTGATGCTAACCCTAACCCTAACACTATCCTAGGGCTGATGCTAACCCTAACCCTAACCCTAACACTATCCTAGGGCTGATGCTAACCCTAAAACAAACACTATCCTAGGCCTGATGATAACCCTAACCCTAACCCTGACACTATCCTAGGGCTGACGCTAACCCTAGCCCTAACACTATCCTAGGGCTGATGCTAACCTAACCCTAACCCTAACACTATCCTAGGGCTGATGCTAACCCTAACCCTAACACTATCCTAGGCCTGATGATAACCCTAACCCTAACAATAACGCCATCCTAGGGCTGATGCTAACCCTAACCCTAACACTATCCTAGGGCTGATGCTAACCCTAACCCTAACACTATCCTAGGCCTGATGATAACCCTAACCCTAACAATAACGCCATCCTAGGGCTGATGCTAACCCTAACCCTAACACTATCCTAGGGCTGATGCTAACCCTAACCCTAACACTATCCTAGGCCTGATGATAACCCTAACCCTAACCCTGACACTATCCTAGGGCTGACGCTAACCCTAGCCCTAACACTATCCTAGGGCTGATGCTAACCCTAACCCTAACCCTAACACTATCCTAGGGCTGATGCTAAACCTAACGCTAACCCTAACACTATCCTTGAACTGATGCTAACCCTAACCCTAACCATAACACTATCCTAGGCCTGATGATAACCCTAACCCTAACCCTAACACTATCCTAGGGTTTATGTTATCCCTAACCTTAACACTATCCTAGGGCTGATGCTAACCCTAACCCTAACACTATCCTAGGGCTGATGCTAACCCTAACCCTAACCCTAACACTATCCTAGGGCTGATGCTAACCCTAACGCTAAGCCTAACAATATCCTTGAATTGATGCTAACCCTAACCCTAACCCTAACACTATCCTAGGCCTGATGATAACCCTAACCCTAACCCTAACACTATCCTAGGGTTTATGTTAACCCTAAACCTAACACTATCCTAGGGCTGATGCTAACCCTAACCATAACCCTAACACTATCCTAGGGCTGATGCTAACCCTAACACTAACACTATCCTAGGGCTGATGCTAACCCTAACCCTACCCCTAACACTATCCTAGGGCTGATGATAACCCTAACCCTAACGCTAACACTATCCTAGGGCTGAGGCTAACCCTAACCCTAACACTATCCTACGGCTGATGCTAACCCTAACCCTAACCCTAACACTATCCTAAGGCTGATGGTAACCCTAACACTAACACTATCCTAAGCCTGGTGCTAACCCTAACTCTAACCCTAACACTATCCTAGGGCTGATGCTAACACTAACCCTAATAATATCCTAGGGCTGATGCTAACAGTAACCCTAACCCTAACACTATCCTAGGTCTGATGCTAACCCTAACCCTAACCCTAACACTATCCTAGGGCTGATGCTAACCCTAACCCTAACACTATCATAGGCCTGATGATAACCCTAACCATAACCCTAACACTATCCTAGGGCTGATGCTAACCCTAACCATAACACTATCCTAGGCCTGATGCTAACCCTAACCCTAACCCTAACACTATCCTAGGGCTGATGCTAACCCTAACAATAACACTATCCTAGGGCTGATGCTAACCCTAACCCTAACCCTAACACTGTCCTAGGGCTGATGCTAACCCTAACCCTAACACTATCATAGGCCTTATGATAACCCTAACCCTAACCCTAACACTATCCTAGGGCTGATGCTAACCCTAACCCTAACACTATCCTAGGCCTGATGCTAACCCTAACCCTAACGCTAACACTATCCTAGGGCTGATGCTAACCCTAACCCTAACACTATCCTTGGGCTCATGCTAACCCTAACCCTAACCCTAACACTATCCTAGGGCTAATGCTAACCCTAACCCTAACACAATCCTAGGCCTGATGATAACCCTAACCCTAACCCTAACACTATCCTAGGGCTGATGATAACCCTAACCCTAACCCTAACACTATCCTAGGGTTTATGTTAACCCTAACCCTAACACTATCCTAGGGCTGATGCTAACCCTAACCCTACCACTATTCTGGGCCTGATGCTAACCCTAACCCTAACACTAACACTGTCCTAGGGATGATGCTAACCCTAACCCTAACACTATCCTAGGGCTGATGCTAACCCTAACCCTAACCCTAACACTATCCTAGGGCTGATGTTAACCCTAACCCTAACACTATCCTAGGGCTGTTGCTAACCCTAACCCTAACTCTAACACTATCTTAGGGCTGAGGGTAACCCTAACCCTAACACTATCCTACGGCTGATGCTAACCCTAACCTTAACCCTAACACTATCCTAGGGCTGATGCTAACCCTAACCCTAACACTATCCTAGGCCTGATGCTAACCCTAACCCTAACCCTAACACTATCCTAGGGCTGATGCTAACCCTAACCCTAACACTATCCTAGGGCTGATGCTAACCCTAACCCTAACCCTAACACTATCCTAGGGCTGATGCTAACCCTAACCCTAACACTATCCTAGGCCTGATGATAACCCTAACCCTAACCCTAGCACTATCCTAGGGCTGATGCTAACCCTAACCCTAACACTATCCTAGGGCTGATGCTAACCCTAACCCTAACCCTAACACTATCCTAGGGCTGATGCTAACCCTAACCCTAACACTATCCTAGGCCTGATGATAACCCTAACCCTAACCCTAACACTATCCTAGGGCTGATGCTAACCCTAACCCTAACCCTAACACTATCCTAGGGCTGATGCTAACCCTAACCCTAACCCTAACACTATCCTAGGGCTGATGCTAACCCTAACGCTAACCCTAAAACTATCCTTGAACTGATGCTAACCCTAACCCTAACCCTAACACTATCCTAGGCCTGATGATAACCCTAACCCTAACCCTAACACTATCCTAGGGTTTATGTTAACCCTAACCCTAACACTATCCTAGGGCTGAAGCTAACCCTAACCCTACCACTATTCGGGGCCTGATGCTAACCCTAACCCTAACACTAACACTGTCCTAGGGCTGATGCTAACCCTAACCCTAACACTATCCTAGGGCTGATGCTAACCCTAACCCTAACCCTAACACTATCCTAGGGCTGATGTTAACCCTAACCCTAACACTATCCTAGGGCTGTTGCTAACCCTAACCCTAACTCTAACACTATCTTAGGGCTCAGGGTAAACCTAACCCTAACACTATCCTACGGCTGATGCTAACCCTAACTTTAACCCTAACACTATCCTAGGGCTGATGCTAACCCTGACCCTAACACTATCCTAGGCCTGATGCTAACCCTAACCCTAACCCTAACACTATCCTAGGGCTGATGCTAACCCTAACCCTAACACTATCCTAGGGCTGATGCTAACCCTAACCCTAACCCTAACACTATCCTAGGGCTGATGCTAACCCTAACCCTAACACTATCCTAGGCCTGATGATAACCCTAACCCTAACCCTAGCACTATCCTAGGGCTGATGCTAACCCTAACCCTAACACTATCCTAGGGCTGATGCTAACCCTAACCCTAACCCTAACACTATCCTAGGGCTGATGCTAACCCTAACCCTAACCCTAACACTATCCTAGGGTTGATGCTAAACTTAACCCTAACCCTAACACTATCCTAGGGCTGATTCTAACCGTAACCCTAACACTATCCTAGGCCTGATGCTAACCCTAACCCTTACCCTAACACTATCCTAGGGCTGATGCTAACCCTAACCCTAACCCTAACACTATCCTAGGCCTGATGCTAACCCTATCCCTAACCCTAACACTCTCCTAGGGCTGAGGCTAACCCTAACCCTAACACTCTCCTACGGCTGATGATAGCCCTAACCCTAACCCAAACACTATCCTAGGGTTGATGCTAACCCTAACCCTAACACTATCCTAGGGCTGATGCTAACCCTAACCCTAACCCTAACACTATCCTTGGGCTGATTCTAACCCTTACCCTAACACTATCCTGGGCCTTATGCTAACCCTAACCGTAACCCTAACACTATCCTTGGGCTGATGCTAACCCTAACCCTAACCGTAACACTATCCTAGGGCAGATGCTAAACCTAACGCTAACCCGAACACTATCCTTGAACTGATGCTAACCCTAACCCTAACCCTAATACTATCCTAGGCCTGATGATAACCCTAACCCTAACCCTAAGACTATCCTAGGGTTTATGTTAACCCTAACCCTAACACTATCCTAGGGCTGATGCTAACCCTAACCATAACCCTAACACTATCCTAGGGCGGATGCTAACCCTAACCCTAACCCTAACACTATCCTAGGGCTGATGCTAACCCTAACCCTAACCCTTAACACTATCCTAGGGCTGATGCTAACCCTAACCCTAACTCTCACACTATCTTAGGGCTGAGGCTAACCCTAACCCTAACACTATCCTACGGCTGATGATAACCCTAACACTAACCCTAACACTAATCCTAACACTATCCTAGGGCTGATGCTAACCCTAACCCTAACACTATCCTAGGCCTGATGCTAACCCTACCCCTAACCCTAACACTATCCTAGGGTTGATGCTAACCCTAACCCTAACACTATCCTAGGGCTGTTGCTAACCCTAACCCTAACCCTAACACTATCCTAGGGCTGATGCTAACCCTAAAACTAACACTATCCTAGGCCTGATGATAACCCTAACCCTAACCCTGACACTATCCTAGGGCTGACGCTAACCCTAGCCCTAACACTATCCTAGGGCTGATGCTAACCCTAACCCTAACCCTAACACTACCCTAGGGCTGATGCTAAACCTAACGCTAACCCTAACACTATCCTTGAACTGATGCTAACTCTAACCCTAACCATAACACTATCCTAGGCCTGATGATAACCCTAACCCTAACCCTAACACTATCCTAGGGTTTATGTTATCCCTAACCTTAACACTATCCTAGGGCTGATGCTAACCCTAACCCTAACACTATCCTAGGGCTGATGCTAACCCTAACCCTAACCCTAACACTATCCTAGGGCTGATGCTAACCCTAACGCTAAGCCTAACAATATCCTTGAATTGATGCTAACCCTAACCCTAACCCTAACACTATCCTAGGCCTGATGATAACCCTAACCCTAACCCTAACACTATCCTAGGGTTTATGTTAACCCTAAACCTAACACTATCCTAGGGCTGATGCTAACCCTAACCCTAACCCTAACACTATCCTAGGGCTGATGCTAACCCTAACACTAACACTATCCTAGGGCTGATGCTAACCCTAACCCTACCCCTAACACTATCCTAGGGCTGATGATAACCCTAACCCTAACGCTAACACTATCCTAGGGCTGAGGCTAACCCTAACCCTAAAACTATCCTACGGCTGATGCTAACCCTAACCCTAACCCTAACACTATCCTAAGGCTGATGGTAACCCTAACACTAACACTATCCTAAGCCTGGTGCTAACCCTAACTTTAACCCTAACACTATCCTAGGGCTGATGCTAACCCTAACCCTAATAATATCCTAGGGCTGATGCTAACAGTAACCCTAACCCTAACACTATCCTAGGGCTGATGCTAACCCTAACCCTAACCCTAACACTATCCTAGGGCTGATGCTAACCCTAACCCTAACACTATCATTGGCCTGATGATAACCCTAACCCTAACCCTAACACTATCCTAGGGCTGATGCTAACCCTAACCATAACACTATCCTAGGCCTGATGCTAACCCTAACCCTAACCCTAACACTATCCTAGGGCTGATGCTAACCCTAACCCTAACACTATCCTAGGGCTGATGCTAACCCTAACCCTAACCCTAACACTATCCTAGGGCTGAGGCTAACCCTAACCCTAACACTATCATAGGCCTTATGATAACCCTAACCCTAACCCTAACACTATCCTAGGGCTGATGCTAACCCTAACCCTAACACTATCCTAGGCCTGATGCTAACCCTAACCCTAACGCTAACACTATACTAGGGCTGATGCTAACCCTAACCCTAACACTATCCTTGGGCTCATGCTAACCCTAACCCTAACCCTAACACTATCCTAGGGCTGATGCTAACCCTAACCCTAACACAATCCTAGGCCTGATGATAACCCTAACCCTAACCCTATCACTATCCTAGGGCTGATGATAACCCTAACCCTAACCCTAACACTATCCTAGGGTTTATGTTAACCCTAACCCTAACACTATCCTAGGGCTGATGCTAACCCTAACCCTACCACTATTCTGGGCCTGATGCTAACCCTAACCCTAACACTAACACTGTCCTAGGGCTGATGCTAACCCTAACCCTAACACTATCCTAGGGCTGATGCTAACCCTAACCCTAACCCTAACACTATCCTAGGGCTGATGTTAACCCTAACCCTAACACTATCCTAGGGCTGTTGCTAACCCTAACCCTAACTCTAACACTATCTTAGGGCTGAGGGTAACCCTAACCCTAACACTATCCTACGGCTGATGCTAACCCTAACCTTAACCCTAACACTATCCTAGGGCTGATGCTAACCCTAACCCTAACACTATCCTAGGCCTGATGCTAACCCTAACCCTAACCCTAACACTATCCTAGGGCTGATGCTAACCCTAACCCTAACACTATCCTAGGGCTGATGCTAACCCTAACCCTAACCCTAACACTATCCTAGGGCTGATGCTAACCCTAACCCTAACACTATCCTAGGCCTGATGATAACCCTAACCCTAACCCTAGCACTATCCTAGGGCTGATGCTAACCCTAACCCTAACACTATCCTAGGGCTGATGCTAACCCTAACCCTAACCCTAACACTATCCTAGGGCTGATGCTAACCCTAACCCTAACACTATCCTAGGCCTGATGATAACCCTAACCCTAACCCTAACACTATCCTAGGGCTGATGCTAACCCTAACCCTAACCCTAACACTATCCTAGGGCTGATGCTAACCCTAACCCTAACCCTAACACTATCCTAGGGCTGATGCTAACCCTAACGCTAACCCTAAAACTATCCTTGAACTGATGCTAACCCTAACCCTAACCCTAACACTATCCTAGGCCTGATGATAACCCTAACCCTAACCCTAACACTATCCTAAGGTTTATGTTAACCCTAACCCTAACACTATCCTAGGGCTGAAGCTAACACTAACCCTACCACTATTCGGGGCCTGATGCTAACCCTAACCCTAACACTAACACTGTCCTAGGGCTCATGCTAACCCTAACCCTAACACTATCCTAGGGCTGATGCTAACCCTAACCCTAACCCTAACACTATCCTAGGGCTGATGTTAACCCTAACCCTAACACTATCCTAGGGCTGTTGCTAACCCTAACCCTAACTCTAACACTATCTTAGGGCTCAGGGTAAACCTAACCCTAACACTATCCTACGGCTGATGCTAACCCTAACCTTAACCCTAACACTATCCTAGGGCTGATGCTAACCCTAACCCTAACACTATCCTAGGCCTGATGCTAACCCTAACCCTAACCCTAACACTATCCTAGGGCTGATGCTAACCCTAACCCTAACACTATCCTAGGGCTGATGCTAACCCTAATCCTAACCCTAACACTATCCTAGGGCTGATGCTAACCCTAACCCTAACACTATCCTAGGCCTGATGATAACCCTAACCCTAACCCTAGCACTATCCTAGGGCTGATGCTAACCTTAACCCTAACACTATCCTAGGCCTGATGCTAACCCTAACCCTAACCCTAACACTATCCTAGGGCTGATGCTAACCCTAACCCTAACCCTAACGCTATCCTAGGGCTGATGCTAACCCTAACCCTAACACTATCCTAGGGCTGATGCTAACCCTAACCCTAACCCTAACACTATCCTTGGGCTGATTCTAACCCTAACCCTAACACTATCCTGGGCCTTATGCTAACCCTAACCGTAACCCTAACACTATCCTAGGGCTGATGCTAACCCTAACCCTAACACTATCCTTGGGCTGATGCTAACCCTAACCCTAACCGTAACACTATCCTAGGGCAGATGCTAACCCTAACGCTAACCCGAACACTATCCTTGAACTGATGCTAACCCTAACCCTAACCCTAATACTATCCTAGGCCTGATGATAACCCTAACCCTAACCCTAACACTATCCTAGGGTTTATGTTAACCCTAACCCTAACACTATCCTAGGGCTGATGCTAACCCTAACCATAACCCTAACACTATCCTAGGGCGGATGCTAACCCTAACCCTAACCCTAACACTATCCTAGGGCTGATGCTAACCCTAACACTAACACTATCCTAGGGCTGATGCTAACCCTAACCCTAACCCTTAACATTATCCTAGGGCTGATGCTAACCCTAACCCTAACTCTAACACTATCTTAGGGCTGAGGCTAACCCTAACCCTAACACTATCCTACGGCTGATGATAACCCTAACACTAACCCTAACACTAACCCTAACACTATCCTAGGGCTGATGCTAACCCTAACCCTAACACTATCCTAGGCCTGATGCTAACCCTACCCCTAACCCTAACACTATCCTGGGGCTGATGCTAACCCTAACCCTAACACTATCCTAGGGCTGATGCTAACCCTAACCCTAACACTATCATAGGCCTTATGATAACCCTAACCCTAACCCTAATACTATCCTAGGGCTGATGGTAACCCTAACCCTAACACTATCCTAGGCCTGATGCTAACCCTAACCCTAACGATAACACTATCCTAGGGCTGATGCTAACCCTAACCCTAACACTATCCTTGGGCTCATGCTAACCCTAACCCTAACCCTAACACTATCCTAGGGCTGATGCTAACCCTAACCCTAACACTATCCTAGGCCTGATGATAACCCTAACCCTAACCCTAACACTATCCTAGGGCTGATGCTAACCCTAATACTAACCCTAACACTATCCTAGGGCTGATGCTAACCCTAACGCTAACCCTAAAACTATCCTTGAACTGATGCTAACCCTAACCCTAACCCTAACACTATCCTAGGCCTGATGATAACCCTAACCCTAACCCTAACACTATCCTAGGGTTTATGTTAACCCTAACCCTAACACTATCCTAGGGCTGATGCTAACCCTAACCCTACCACTATTCTGGGCCTGATGCTAACCCTAACCCTAACACTAACACTGTCCTAGGGCTGATGCTAACCCTAACCCTAACACTATCCTAGGGCTGATGCTAACCCTAACCCTAACCCTAACACTATCCTAGGGCAGATGTTAACCCTAACCCTAACACTATCCTAGGGCTGTTGCTAACCTTAACCCTAACTCTAACACTATCTTAGGGCTGAGGGTAACCCTAACCCTAACACTATCCTACGGCTGATGCTAACCCTAACCTTAACCCTAACACTATCCTAGGGCTGATGCTAACCCTAACCCTAACACTATCCTAGGCCTGATGCTAACCCTAACCCTAACCCTAACACTATCCTAGGGCTGATGCTAACCCTAACCCTAACACTATCCTAGGGCTGATGATAACCCTAACCCTAACCCTAACCCTATCCTAGGGCTGATGCTAACCCTAACCCTAACACTATCCTAGGCCTGATGATAACCCTAACCCTAACCCTAGCACTATCCTAGGGCTGATGCTAACCCTAACCCTAACACTATCCTAGGGCTGATGCTAACCCTAACCCTAACCCTAACACTATCCTAGGGCTGATGCTAACCCTAACCCTAACCCTAACACTATCCTAGGGCTGATGCTAAACTTAACCCTAACCCTAACACTATCCTAGGGCTGATTCTAACCGTAACCCTAACACTATCCTAGGCCTGATGCTAACCCTAACCCTTACCCTAACACTATCCTAGGGCTGATGCTAACCCTAACCCTAACCCTAACACTATCCTAGGGCTGATGCTAACCCTAACCCTAACACTATCCTAGGCCTGATGCTAACCCTAACCCTAACACTATCTTAGGGCTGATGCTAACCCTAACCCTAACCCTAACACTATCCTAGGCCTGATGCTAACCCTATCCCTAACCCTAACACTCTCCTAGGGCTGAGGTTAACCCTAACCCTAACACTCTCCTACGGCTGATGATAACCCTAACCGTAACCCAAACACTATCCTAGGGTTGATGCTAACCCTAACCCTAACACTATCCTAGGGCTGATGCTAACCCTAACCCTAACCCTAACACTATCCTTGGGCTGATTCTAACCCTAACCCTAACACTATCCTGGGCCTTATGCTAACCCTAACCGTAACCCTAACACTATCCTAGGGCTGATGCTAACCCTAACCCTAACACTATCCTTGGGCTGATGCTAACCCTAACCCTAACCGTAACACTATCCTAGGGCAGATGCTAACCCTAACGCTAACCCGAACACTATCCTTGAACTGATGCTAACCCTAACCCTAACCCTAATACTATCCTAGGCCTGATGATAACCCTAACCCTAACCCTAACACTATCCTAGGGTTTATGTTAACCCTGACCCTAACACTATCCTAGGGCTGATGCTAACCCTAACCATAACCCTAACACTATCCTAGGGCGGATGCTAACCCTAACCCTAACCCTAACACTATCCTAGGGCTGATGCTAACCCTAACCCTAACCTTAACACTATCCTTGGGCTGATTCTAACCCTAACCCTAACACTATCCTGGGCCTGATGCTAACCCTAACCGTAACCCTAACACTATCCTAGGGCTACTGCTAACCCTAACCCTAACACTATCCTTGGGCTGATGCTAACCCTAACCCTAACCGTAACACTATCCTAGGGCAGATGCTAAACCTAACGCTAACCCGAACACTATCCTTGAACTGATGCTAACCCTAACCCTAACCCTAATACTATCCTAGGCCTGATGATAACCCTAACCCTAACCCTAAGACTATCCTAGGGTTTATGTTAACCCTAACCCTAACACTATCCTAGGGCTGATGCTAACCCTAACCATAACCCTAACACTATCCTAGGGCGGATGCTAACCCTAACCCTAACCCTAACACTATCCTAGGGCTGATGCTAACGCTAACACTAACACTATCCTAGGGCTGATGCTAACCCTAACCCTAACCCTTAACATTATCCTAGGGCTGATGCTAACCCTAACCCTAACTCTCATACTGTCTTAGGGCTGAGGCTAACCCTAACCCTAACACTATCCTACGGCTGATGATAACCCTAACACTAACCCTGACACTAATCCTAACACTATCCTAGGGCTGATGCTAACCCTAACCCTAACACTATTCTAGGCCTGATGCTAACCCTACCCCTAACCCTAACACTATCCTAGGGTTGATGCTAACCCTAACCCTAACACTATCCTAGGGCTGATGCTAACCCTAACCCTAACCCTAACACTATCCTAGGGCTGATGCTAACCCTAACCCTAACACTATCCTAGGCCTGATGATAACCCTAACCCTAACCCTGACACTATCCTAGGGCTGACGCTAACCCTAGCCCTAACACTATCCTAGGGCTGATGCTAACCCTAACCCTAACCCTAACACTATCCTTGAACTGATGCTAACCCTAACCCTAACCATAACACTATCCTAGGCCTGATGATAACCCTAACCCTAACCCTAACACTATCCTAGGGTTTATGTTATCCCTAACCTTAACACTATCCTAGGGCTGATGCTAACCCTAACCCTAACACTATCCTAGGGCTGATGCTAACCCTAACCCTAACCCTAACACTATCCTAGGGCTGATGCTAACCCTAACGCTAAGCCTAACAATATCCTTGAATTGATGCTAACCCTAACCCTAACCCTAACACTATCCTAGGCCTGATGATAACCCTAACCCTAACCCTAACACTATCCTAGGGTTTATGTTAACCCTAAACCTAACACTATCCTAGGGCTGATGCTAACCCTAACCCTAACCCTAACACTATCCTAGGGCTGATGCTAACCCTAACACTAACACTATCCTAGGGCTGATGATAACCCTAACCCTAACGCTAACACTATCCTAGGGCTGAGGCTAACCCTAACCCTAACACTATCCTACGGCTGATGCTAACCCTAACCCTAACCCTAACACTATCCTAAGGCTGATGGTAACCCTAACACTAACACTATCCTAAGCCTGGTGCTAACCCTAACTCTAACCCTAACACTATCCTAGGGCTGATGCTAACCCTAACCCTAATAATATCCTAGGGCTGATGCTAACAGTAACCCTAACCCTAACACTATCCTAGGGCTGATGCTAACCCTAACCCTAAACCTAACACTATCCTAGGGCTGATGCTAACCCTAACCCTAACACTATCATAGGCCTGATGATAACCCTAACCCTAACCCTAACACTATCCTAGGGCTGATGCTAACCCTAACCATAACACTATCCTAGGCCTGATGCTAACCCTAACCGTAACCCTAACACTATCCTAGGGCTGATGCTATCCCTAACCCTAACACTATCCTAGGGCTGATGCTAACCCTAACCCTAACCCTAACACTATCCTAGGGCTGATGCTAACCCTAACCCTAACACTATCATAGGCCTTATGATAACCCTAACCCTAACCCTAACACTATCCTAGGGCTGATGCTAACCCTAACCCTAACACTATCCTAGGCCTGATGCTAACCCTAACCCTAACGCTAACACTATCCTAGGGCTGATGCTAACCCTAACCCTAACACTATCCTTGGGCTCATGCTAACCCTAACCCTAACCCTAACACTATCCTAGGGCTGATGCTAACCCTAACCCTAACACAATCCTAGGCCTGATCATAACCCTAACCCTAACCCTAACACTATCCTAGGGCTGATGATAACCCTAACCCTAACCCTAACACTATCCTAGGGTTTATGTTAACCCTAACCCTAACACTATCCTAGGGCTGATGCTAACCCTAACCCTACCACTATTCTGGGCCTGATGCTAACCCTAACCCTAACACTAACACTGTCCTAGGGCTGATGCTAACCCTAACCCTAACACTATCCTAGGGCTGATGCTAACCCTAACCCTAACCCTAACACTATCCTAGGGCTGATGTTAACCCTAACTCTAACACTATCCTAGGGCTGTTGCTAACCCTAACCCTAACTCTAACACTATCTTAGGGCTGAGGGTAACCCTAACCCTAACACTATCCTACGGCTGATGCTAACCCTAACCTTAACCCTAACACTATCCTAGGGCTGATGCTAACCCTAACCCTAACACTATCCTAGGCCTGATGCTAACCCTAACCCTAACCCTAACACTATCCTAGGGCTGATGCTAACCCTAACCCTAACACTATCCTAGGGCTGATGCTAACCCTAACCCTAACCCTAACACTATCCTAGGGCTGATGCTAACCCTAACCCTAACACTATCCTAGGCCTGATGATAACCCTAACCCTAACCCTAGCACTATCCTAGGGCTGATGCTAACCCTAACCCTAACACTATCCTAGGGCTGATGCTAACCCTAACCCTAACACTATCATAGGCCTTATGATAACCCTAACTCTAACCCTAACACTATCCTAGGGCTGATGCTAACCCTAACCCTAACACTATCCTAGGGCTGTTGCTAACCTTAACCCTAACTCTAACACTATCTTAGGGCTGAGGGTAACCCTAACCCTAGCACTATCCTACGGCTGATGCTAACCCTAACCTTAACCCTAACACTATCCTAGGGCTGATGCTAACCCTAACCCTAACACTATCCTAGGCCTGATGCTAACCCTAACCCTAACCCTAACACTATCCTAGGGCTGATGCTAACCCTAACCCTAACCCTAACACTATCCTAGGGCTGATGCTAAACTTAACCCTAACCCTAACACTATCCTAGGGCTGATTCTAACCGTAACCCTAACACTATCCTAGGCCTGATGCTAACCCTAACCCTTACCCTAACACTATCCTAGGGCTGATGCTAACCCTAACCCTAACCCTAACACTATCCTAGGGCTGATGCTAACCCTAACCCTAACACTATCCTAGGCCTGATGCTAACCCTAACCCTAACACTATCTTAGGGCTGATGCTAACCCTAACCCTAACCCTAACACTATCCTAGGCCTGATGCTAACCCTATCCCTAACCCTAACACTCTCCTAGGGCTGAGGCTAACCCTAACCCTAACACTCTCCTACGGCTGATGATAACCCTAACCGTAACCCAAACACTATCCTAGGGTTGATGCTAACCCTAACCCTAACACTATCCTAGGGCTTATGCTAACCCTAACCCTAACCCTAACACTATCCTTGGGCTGATTCTAACCCTAACCCTAACACTATCCTGGGCCTTATGCTAACCCTAACCGTAACCCTAACACTATCCTAGGGCTGATGCTAACCCTAACCCTAACGCTATCCTTGGGCTGATGCTAACCCTAACCCTAACCGTAACACTATCCTAGGGCAGATGCTAACCCTAACGCTAACCCGAACACTATCCTTGAACTGATGCTAACCCTAACCCTAACCCTAATACTATCCTAGGCCTGATGATAACCCTAACCCTAACCCTAACACTATCCTAGGGTTTATGTTAACCCTAACCCTAACACTATCCTAGGGCTGATGCTAACCCTAACCATAACCCTAACACTATCCTAGGGCGAATGCTAACCCTAACCCTAACCCTAACACTATCCTAGGGCTGATGCTAACCCTAACCCTAACCTTAACACTATCCTTGGGCTGATTCTAACCCTAACCCTAACACTATCCTGGGCCTGATGCTAACCCTAACCGTAACCCTAACACTATCCTAGGGCTACTGCTAACCCTAACCCTAACACTATCCTAGGGCTGATGCTAACCCTAACCCTAACCGTAACACTATCCTAGGGCAGATGCTAAACCTAACGCTAACCCGAACACTATCCTTGAAGTGATGCTAACCCTAACCCTAACCCTAATACTATCCTAGGCCTGATGATAACCCTAACCCTAACCCTAAGACTATCCTAGGGTTTATGTTAACCCTAACCCTAACACTATCCTAGGGCTGATGCTAACCCTAACCATAACCCTAACACTATCCTAGGGCGGATGCTAACCCTAACCCTAACCCTAACACTATCCTAGGGCTGATGCTAACGCTAACACTAACACTATCCTAGGGCTGATGCTAACCCTAACCCTAACCCTTAACATTATCCTAGGGCTGATGCTAACCCTAACCCTAACTCTCACACTGTCTTAGGGCTGAGGCTAACCCTAACCCTAACACTATCCTACGGCTGATGATAACCCTAACACTAACCCTAACACTAATCCTAACACTATCCTAGGGCTGATGCTAACCCTAACCCTAACACTATTCTAGGCCTGATGCTAACCCTACCCCTAACCCTAACACTATCCTAGGGTTGATGCTAACCCTAACCCTAACACTATCCTAGGGCTGATGCTAACCCTAACCCTAACCCTAACACTATCCTAGGGCTGATGCTAACCCTAACCCTAACACTATCCTAGGCCTGATGATAACCCTAACCCTAACCCTGACACTATCCTAGGGCTGACGCTAACCCTAGCCCTAACACTATCCTAGGGCTGATGCTAACCCTAACCCTAACCCTAACACTATCCTAGGGCTGATGCTAAACCTAACGCTAACCCTAACACTATCCTTGAACTGATGCTAACCCTAACCCTAACCATAACACTATCCTAGGCCTGATGATAACCCTAACCCTAACCCTAACACTATCCTAGGGTTTATGTTATCCCTAACCTTAACACTATCCTAGGGCTGATGCTAACCCTAACCCTAACACTATCCTAGGGCTGATGCTAACCCTAACCCTAACCCTAACACTATCCTAGGGCTGATGCTAACCCTAACGCTAAGCCTAACAATATCCTTGAATTGATGCTAACCCTAACCCTAACCCTAACACTATCCTAGGCCTGATGATAACCCTAACCCTAACCCTAACACTATCCTAGTGTTTATGTTAACCCTAAACCTAACACTATCCTAGGGCTGATGCTAACCCTAACCCTAACCCTAACACTATCCTAGGGCTGATGCTAACCCTAACACTAACACTATCCTAGGGCTGATGATAACCCTAACCCTAACGCTAACACTATCCTAGGGCTGAGGCTAACCCTAACCCTAACACTATCCTACGGCTGATGCTAACCCTAACCCTAACCCTAACACTATCCTAAGGCTGATGGTAACCCTAACACTAACACTATCCTAAGCCTGGTGCTAACCCTAACTCTAACCCTAACACTATCCTAGGGCTGATGCTAACCCTAACCCTAATAATATCCTAGGGCTGATGCTAACAGTAACCCTAACCCTAACACTATCCTAGGGCTGATGCTAACCCTAACCCTAACCCTAACACTATCCTAGGGCTGATGCTAACCCTAACCCTAAAACTATCATAGGCCTGATGATAACCCTAACCCTAACCCTAACACTATCCTAGGGCTGATGCTAACCCTAACCATAACACTATCCTAGGCCTGATGCTAACCCTAACCCTAACCCTAACACTATCCTAGGGCTGATGCTATCCCTAACCCTAACACTATCCTAGGGCTGATGCTAACCCTAACCCTAACCCTAACACTATCCTAGGGCTGATGCTAACCCTAACCCTAACACTATCATAGGCCTTATGATAACCCTAACCCTAACCCTAACACTATCCTAGGGCTGATGCTAACCCTAACCCTAACACTATCCTAGGCCTGATGCTAACCCTAACCCTAACGCTAACACTATCCTAGGGCTGATGCTAACCCTAACCCTAACACTATCCTTGGGCTCATGCTAACCCTAACCCTAACCCTAACACTATCCTAGGGCTGATGCTAACCCTAACCCTAACACAATCCTAGGCCTGATGATAACCCTAACCCTAACCCTAACACTATCCTAGGGCTGATGATAACCCTAACCCTAACCCTAACACTATCCTAGGGTTTATGTTAACCCTAACCCTAACACTATCCTAGGGCTGATGCTAACCCTAACCCTACCACTATTCTGGGCCTGATGCTAACCCTAACACTAACACTAACAGTGTCCTAGGGCTGATGCTAACCCTAACCCTAACACTATCCTAGGGCTGATGCTAACCCTAACACTAACGCTAACACTATCCTAGGGGTGATGCTAACCCTAACCCTAACACTATCCTTGGGCTCATGCTAACCCTAACCCTAACCCTAACACTATCCTAGGGCTGATGCTAACCCTAACCCTAACACTATCCTAGGCCTGATGATAACCCTAACCCTAACCCTAACACTATCCTAGGGCTGATGCTAACCCTAACCCTAACCCTAACACTATCCTTGGGCTGATGCTAACCCTAACCCTAACCGTAACACTATCCTAGGGCAGATGCTAACCCTAACGCTAACACGAACACTATCCTTGAACTGATGCTAACCCTAACCCTAACCCTAATACTATCCTAGGCCTGATGATAACCCTAACCCTAACCCTAACACTATCCTAGGGTTTATGTTAACCCTAACCCTAACACTATCCTAGGGCTGATGCTAACCCTAACCATAACCCTAACACTATCCTAGGGCGGATGCTAACCCTAACCCTAACCCTAACACTATCCTAGTGCTGATGCTAACCCTAACACTAACACTATCCTAGGGCTGATGCTAACCCTAACCCTAACCCTTAACATTATCCTAGGGCTGATGCTAACCCTAAACCTAACTCTAACACTATCTTAGGGCTGAGGCTAACCCTAACCCTAACACTATCCTACGGCTGATGATAACCCTAACACTAACCCTAACACTAACCCTAACACTATCCTAGGGCTGATGCTAACCCTAACCCTAACACTATCCTAGGCCTGATGCTAACCCTACCCCTAACCCTAACACTATCCTAGGGCTGATGCTAACCCTAACCCTAACACTATCCTAGGGCTGATGCTAACCCTAACCCTAACCTTAACACTATCCTAGGGCTGATGCTAACCCTAACCCTAACACTATCATAGGCCTTATGATAACCCTAACCCTAACCCTAACACTATCCTAGGGCTGATGCTAACCCTAACCCTAACACTATCCTAGGCCTGATGCTAACCCTAACCCTAACGCTAACACTATCCTAGGGCTGATGCTAACCCTAACCCTAACACTATCCTTGGGCTCATGCTAACCCTAACCCTAACCCTAACACTATCCTAGGGCTGATTCTAACCGTAACCCTAACACTATCCTAGGCCTGATGCTAACCCTAACCATAACCCTAACACTATCCTAGGGCTGATGCTAACCCTAACCCGAACCCTAACACTATCCTAGGGCTGATGCTAACCCTAACCCTAACACTATCCTAGGCCTGATGCTAACCCTAACCCTAACACTATCCTAGGGCTGATGCTAACCCTTGCCCTAACCCTAACACTATCCTAGGCCTGATGCTAACCCTAACCCCAACCCTAACACTCTCCTAGGGCTGAGGCTAACCCTAACCCTAACACTCTCCTACGGCTGATGCTAACCCTAACCCTAACCCAAACACTATCCTACGGTTGATGCTAACCCTAACCGTAACACTATCCTAGGGCTGATGCTAACCGTAACCCTAACACTAACACTATCCTTGGGCTGATTCTAACCCTAACCCTAACACTATCCTGGGCCTGATGCTAACCCTAACCGTAACCCTAACACTATCCTAGGGCTGATGCTAACCCTAACCCTAACACTATCCTTGGGCTGATGCTAACCCTAACCCTAACCGTAACACTATCCTAGGGCAGATGCTAACCCTAACGCTAACCCTAACACTATCCTTGAACTGATGCTAACCCTAACCCTAACCCTAATACTATCCTAGTCCTGATGATAACCCTAACCCTAACCCTAACACTATCCTAGGGTTTATGTTAACCCTAACCCTAACACTATCCTAGGGCTGATGCTAACCCTAACCATAACCCTAACACTATCCTAGGGCGGATGCTAACCCTAACCCTAACCCTAACACTATCCTAGGGCTGATGCTAACCCTAACACTAACACTATCCTAGGGCTGACGCTAACCCTAACCCTAACCCTTAATATTATCCTAGGGCT
The DNA here is from genome assembly GCF_020740605.2 of Lemur catta. Taxonomy (NCBI): domain Eukaryota; kingdom Metazoa; phylum Chordata; class Mammalia; order Primates; family Lemuridae; genus Lemur; species Lemur catta. The sequence continues at coordinate 526,513 of NW_025423859.1, read as the reverse complement.
GATGCTAACCCTAACCCTAACTCTAACACTATCTTAGGGCTGAGGCTAACCCTAACCCTAACACTATCCTACGGCTGATGATAACCCTAACACTAACCCTAACACTAACCCTAACACTATCCTAGGGCTGATGCTAACCCTAACCCTAACACTATCCTAGGCCTGATGCTAACCCTACCCCTAACCCTAACACTATCCTAGGGCTCATGCTAACCCTAACCCTAACACTATCCTAGGGCTGATGCTAACCCTAACCCTAACACTATCCTAGGCCTGATGATAACCCTAACACTAACCCTGACACTATCCTAGGGCTGACGCTAACCCTAGCCCTAACAATATCCTAGGGCTGATGCTAACCCTAACCCTAACCCTAACACTATCCTACGGCTGATGCTAAACCTAACGCTAACCCTAACACTATCCTTGAACTGATGCTAACCCTAACCCTAACCATAACACTATCCTAGGCCTGATGATAACCCTAACCCTAACCCTAACACTATCCTAGGGTTTATGTTATCCCTAACCTTAACACTATCCTAGGGCTGATCCTAACCCTAACCCTAAACCTAACACTATCCTAGGGTTGATGCTAACCCTAACCCTAACACTATCCTAGGGCTGATGCTAACCCTAAACCTAACCCTAACACTATCCTAAGTCTGATGCTAACCCTAGCCCTCACACTATCCTAGGCCTGATGATAACCCTAACCCTAACCTTAACACTATCCTAGGGCTGATGCTAACCCTAACCCTAACCCTAACACTATCCTAGAGCTGGTGCTAACCCTAACCCTAACACTATCCTAGGCCTGATGATAACCCTAACCCTAACCCTAACACTATCCTAGGGCGGATGCTAACCCTAACCCTAACACTATCCTAGGGCTGATGCTAACCCTAACCCTAACCCTAACACTATCCTAGGGCTGATGCTAACCCTAACGCTAAGCCTAACAATATCCTTGAATTGATGCTAACCCTAACCCTAACCCTAACACTATCCTAGGCCTGATGATAACCCTAACCCTAACTCTAACACTATCCTAGGGTTTATGTTAACCCTAAACCTAACACTATCCTAGGGCTGATGCTAACCCTAACCCTAACCCTAACACTATCCTAGGGCTGATGCTAACCCTAACACTAACACTATCCTAGGGCTGATGCTAACCCTAACCCTACCCCTAACACTATCCTAGGGCTGATGCTAACCCTAACCCTAACGCTAACACTATCCTAGGGCTGAGGCTAACCCTAACCCTAACACTATCCTACGGCTGATGCTAACCCTAACCCTAACCCTAACACTATCCTAAGGCTGATGGTAACCCTAACACTAACACTATCCTAAGCCTGGTGCTAACCCTAACTCTAACCCTAACACTATCCTAGGGCTGATGCTAACCCTAACCCTAATAATATCCTAGGGCTGATGCTAACAGTAACCCTAACCCTAACACTTTCCTAGGGCTGATGCTAACCCTAACCCTAACCCTAACACTATCCTAGGGGTGATGCTAACCCTAACCATAACACTATCCTAGGCCTGATGCTAACCCTAACCCTAACCCTAACACTATCTTAGGGCTGATGCTAACCCTAACCCTAACACTATCCTAGGGCTAATGCTAACCCTAACCCTAACCCTAACACTATCATAGGGCTGATGCTAACCCTAACCCTAACACTATCATAGGCCTTATGATAACCCTAACCCTAACCCTAACACTATCCTAGGGCTGATGCTAACCCTAACCCTAACACTATCCTAGGCCTGATGCTAACCCTAACCCTAACGCTAACACTATCCTAGGGCTGATGCTAACCCTAACCCTAACACTATCCTTGGGCTCATGCTAACCCTAACCCTAACCCTAACACTATCATAGGGCTGATGCTAACCCTAACCCTAACACTATCCTAGGCCTGATGATAACCCTAACCCTAACCCTAACACTATCCTAGGGCTGATGCTAACCCTAACCCTAACCCTAACACTATCCTAGGGCTGATGCTAACCCTAACCCTAACCCTAACACTATCCTAGGGCTGATGCTAACCCTAACGCTAACCCTAAAACTATCCTTGAACTGATGCTAACCCTAACCCTAACCCTAACACTATCCTAGGCCTGATGATAACCCTAACCCTAACCCTAACACTATCCTAGGGTTTATGTTAACCCTAACCCTAACACTATCCTAGGGCTGATGCTAACCCTAACCCTACCACTATTCGGGGCCTGATGCTAACCCTAACCCTAACACTAACACTGTCCTAGGTCTGATGCTAACCCTAACTCTAACACTATCCTAGGGCTGATGCTAACCCTAACCCTAACCCTAACACTATCCTAGGGCTGATGTTAACCCTAACCCTAACACTATCCTAGGGCTGTTGCTAACCCTAACCCTAACTCTAACACTATCTTAGGGCTCAGGGTAAACCTAACCCTAACACTATCCTACGGCTGATGCTAACCCTAACCTTAACCCTAACACTATCCTAGGCCTGATGCTAACCCTAACCCTAACACTATCCTAGGCCTGATGCTAACCCTAACCCTAACCCTAACACTATCCTAGGGCTGATGCTAACCCAAACCCTAACACTATCCTAGGGCTGATGCTAACCCTAACCCTAACCCTAACACTATCCTAGGGCTGATGCTAACCCTAACCCTAACACTATCCTAGGCCTGATGATAACCCTAACCCTAACCCTAGCACTATCCTAGGGCTGATGCTAACCCTAACCCTAACACTATCCTAGGGCTGATGCTAACCCTAACCCTAACCCTAACACTATCCTTGGGCTGATTCTAACCCTAACCCTAACACTATCCTGGGCCTGATGCTAACCCTAACCGTAACCCTAACACTATCCTAGGGCTGATGCTAACCCTAACCCTAACACTATCCTTGGGCTGATGCTAACCCTAACCCTAACCGTAACACTATCCTAGGGCAGATGCTAACCCTAACGCTAACCCGAACACTATCCTTGAACTGATGCTAACCCTAACCCTAACCCTAATACTATCCTAGGCCTGATGATAACCCTAACCCTAACCCTAACACTATCCTAGGGTTTATGTTAACCCTAACCCTAACACTATCCTAGGGCTGATGCTAACCCTAACCATAACCCTAACACTATCCTAGGGCGGATGCTAACCCTAACCCTAACCCTTAACATTATCCTAGGGCTGATGCTAACCCTAACCCTAACTCTAACACTATCTTAGGGCTGAGGCTAACCCTAACCCTAACTCTAACACTATCTTAGGGCTGAGGCTAACCCTAACCCTAACACTATCCTACGGCTGATGATAACCCTAACACTAACCCTAACACTAACCCTAACACTATCCTAGGGCTGATGCTAACCCTAACCCTAACACTATCCTAGGCCTGATGCTAACCCTACCCCTAACCCTAACACTATCCTGGGGCTGATGCTAACCCTAACCCTAACACTATCCTAGGGCTGATGCTAACCCTAACCCTAACCATAACACTATCCTAGGGCTGATGCTAACCCTAACCCTAACACTATCCTTGGGCTCATGCTAACCCTAACCCTAACCCTAACACTATCCTAGGGCTGATGCTAACCCTAACCCTAACACTATCCTAGGCCTGATGATAACCCTAACCCTAACCCTAACACTATCCTAGGGCTGATGCTAACCCTAACCCTAACCCTAACACTATCCTAGGGCTGATGCTAACCCTAACCCTAACCCTAACACTATCCTAGGGCTGATGCTAACCCTAACGCTAACCCTAAAACTATCCTTGAACTGATGCTAACCCTAACCCTAACTCTAACACTATCCTAGGCCTGATGATAACCCTAACCCTAACCCTAACACTATCCTAGGGTTTATGTTAACCCTAACCCTAACACTATCCTAGGGCTGATGCTAACCCTAACCCTACCACTATTCTGGGCCTGATGCTAACCCTAACCCTAACACTAACACTGTCCTATGGCTGATGCTAACCCTAACCCTAACACTATCCTAGGGGTGATGCTAACCCTAACCCTAACCCTAACACTATCCTAGGGCTTATGTTAACCCTAACCCTAACACTATCCTAGGGCTGTTGCTAACCCTAACCCTAACTCTAACACTATCTTAGGGCTGAGGGTAACCCTAACCCTAACACTATCCTACGGCTGATGCTAACCCTAACCTTAACCCTAACACTATCCTAGGGCTGATGCTAACCCTAACCCTAACACTATCCTAGGCCTGATGCTAACCCTAACCCTAACCCTAACACTATCCTAGGGCTGATGCTAACCCTAACCCTAACACTATCCTAGGGCTGATGCTAACCCTAACCCTAACCCTAACACTATCCTAGGGCTGATGCTAACCCTAACCCTAACACTATCCTAGGCCTGATGATAACCCTAACCCTAACCCTAGCACTATCCTAGGGCTGATGCTAACCCTAACCCTAACACTATCCTAGGGCTGATGCTAACCCTAACCCTAACCCTAACACTATCCTAGGGCTGATGCTAACCCTAACCCTAACCCTAACACTATCCTAGGGCTGATGCTAAACTTAACCCTAACCCTAACACTATCCTAGGGCTGATTCTAACCGTAACCCTAACACTATCCTAGGCCTGATGCTAACCCTAACCCTTACCATAACACTATCCTAGGGCTGATGCTAACCCTAACCATAACCCTAACACTATCCTAGGGCTGATGCTAACCCTAATCCTAACCCTAACACTATCCTAGGGCTGATGCTAACCCTAACCCTAACACTATCCTAGGCCTGATGCTAACCCTAACCCTAACACTATCCTAGGGCTGATGCTAACCCTAACCCTAACCCTAACACTATCCTAGGCCTGATGCTAACCCTATCCCTAACCCTAACCCTCTCCTAGGGCTGAGGCTAACCCTAACCCTAACACTCTCCTACGGCTGATGATAACCCTAACCCTAACCCAAACACTATCCTAGGGTTGATGCTAACCCTAACCCTAACACTATCCTAGGGCTGATGCTAACCCTAACCCTAACCCTAACACTATTCTTGGGCTGATTCTAACCCTAACCCTAACACTATCCTGGGCCTGATGCTAACCCTAACCGTAACCCTAACACTATCCTAGGGCTGATGCTAACCCTAACCCTAACACTATCCTTGGGCTGATGCTAACCCTAACCCTAACCGTAACACTATCCTAGGGCAGATGCTAACCCTAACGCTAACCCGAACACTATCCTTGAACTGATGCTAACCCTAACCCTAACCCTAATACTATCCTAGGCCTGATGATAACCCTAACCCTAACCCTAACACTATCCTAGGGTTTATGTTAACCCTAACCCTAACACTATCCTAGGGCTGATGCTAACCCTAACCATAACCCTAACACTATCCTAGGGCGGATGCTAACCCTAACCCTAACCCTAACACTATCCTAGGGCTGATGCTAACCCTAACCCTAACCCTAACACTATCCTTGGGCTGATTCTAACCCTAACCCTAACACTATCCTGGGCCTGATGCTAACCCTAACCGTAACCCTAACACTATCCTAGGGCTCATGCTAACCCTAACCCTAACACTATCCTTGGGCTGATGCTAATCCTAACCCTAAACGTAACACTATCCTAGGGCAGATGCTAACCCTAACGCTAACCCGAACACTATCCTTGAACTGATGCTAACCCTAACCCTAACCCTAATACTATCCTAACCCTGATGATAACCCTAACCCTAACCCTAACACTATCCTAGGGTTTATGTTAACCCTAACCCTAACACTATCCTAGGGCTGATGCTAACCCTAACCATAACCCTAACACTATCTTAGGGCGGATGCTAACCCTAACCCTAACCCTAACACTATCCTAGGGCTGATGCTAACCCTAACACTAACACTATCCTAGGGCTGATGCTAACCCTAACCCTAACCCTTAACATTATCCTAGGGCTGATGCTAACCCTAACCCTAACTCTAACACTATCTTAGGGCTGAGGCTAACCCTAACCCTAACACTATCCTACGGCTGATGATAACACTACCACTAACCCTAACACTAACCCTAACACTATCCTAGGGCTGATGCTAACCCTAACCCTAACACTATCCTAGGCCTGATGCTAACCCTACCCCTAACCCTAACACTATCCTAGGGCTGATGCTAACCCTAACCCTAACACTATCCTAGGGCTGATGCTAACCCTAACCCTAACCCTAACACTATCCTAGGGCTGATGCTAACCCTAACCCTAACACTATCCTAGGCCTGATGATAACCCTAACCCTAACCCTGACACTATCCTAGGGCTGACGCTAACCCTAGCCCTAACACTATCCTAGGGCTGATGCTAACCCTAACCCTAACCCTAACACTATCCTAGGGCTGATGCTAAACCTAACGCTAACCCTAACACTATCCTTGAACTGATGCTAACCCTAACCCTAACCATAACACTATCCTAGGCCTGATGATAACCCTAACCCTAACCCTAACACTATCCTAGGGTTTATGTTATCCCTAACCTTAACACTATCCTAGGGCTAATGCTAACCCTAACCCTAAACCTAACACTATCCTAGGGTTGATGCTAACCCTAACCCTAACACTATCCTAGGGCTGATGCTAACCCTAACCCTAACCCTAACACTATCCTAAGTCTGATGCTAACCCTAGCCCTCACACTATCCTAGGCCTGATGATAACCCTAACCCTAACCTTAACACTATCCTAGGGCTGATGCTAACCCTAACCCTAACCCTAACACTATCCTAGAGCTGGTGCTAACCCTAACCCTAACACTATCCTAGGCCTGATGATAACCCTAACCCTAACCCTAACACTATCCTAGGGCTGATGCTAACCCTAACCCTAACACTATCCTAGGGCTGATGCTAACCCTAACCCTAACCCTAACACTATCCTAGGGCTGATGCTAACCCTAACGCTAAGCCTAAAAATATCCTTGAATTGATGCTAACCCTAACCCTAACCCTAACACTATCCTAGGCCTGATGATAACCCTAACCCTAACCCTAACACTATCCTAGGGTTTATGTTAACCCTAAACCTAACACTATCCTAGGGCTGATGCTAACCCTAACCCTAACCCTAACACTATCCTAGGGCGGATGCTGACCCTAACCCTAACCCTAACACTATCCTAGGGCGGATGCTAACCCTTACACTAACACTATCCTAGGGCTGATGCTAACCCTAACCCTAACCCTAACACTATCCTAAGGCTGATGCTAAACCTAACACTAACACTATCCTGGGCCTGGTGCTAACCCTAACCCTAACCCTAACACTATCCTACGGCTGATGCTAACCCTAACCCTAATACTATCCTAGGGCTGATGCTAACCCTAACCCTAACCCTAACACTATCCTAGGGCTGATGCTAACCCTAACCCTAACTCTAACACTATCATAGGGCTGATGCTAACCCTGACCCTAACACTATCCTAGGCCTGATGCTAACCCTAACCCTAACACTTACACTATCCTAGGGCTGATGCTAACCCTAACCCTAACCCTAACACTATCCTAGGTCTGATGCTAACCCTAAACCTAACACTATCCTACGGCTGATGCTAACCCTAACCCTAACCCTAACACTATCCTAGGGCTGATGTTAACCCTAACCCTAACACTCTCCTAGGGCTGATGCTAACCCTAACCCTAACACGATCCTAGGCCTGATGCTAACCCTAACCCTAACACTATCCTAGGGCTGATGCTAACCCTAACCCTAACCCTAACACTATCCTAGGCCTGATGCTAACCCTATCACTAACCCTAACACTCTCCTAGGGCTGAGGCTAACCCTAACCCTAACACTATCCTAGGGCTGATGCTAACCCTAACCCTAACCCTAACACTATCCTAGGGTTCATGCTAACCCTAACCCTAACACTATCCTAGGGCTGATGCTAACCCTAACCCTAACCCTAACACTATCCTAGGGCTGATGCTAACCCTAACCCTAACACTATCCTAGGGCTGATGCTAACCCTAACCCTAACCCTAACACTATCCTAGGGCTGATGCTAACCCTAACCCTAACACTATCCTAGGGCTGATGCTACCCCTAACCCTAACCCTAACACTATCCTAGGGCTGATGCTAACCCTAACCCTAACACTATCCTAGGGCTGATGCTAACCCTAACCCTAACCCTAACACTATCCTAGAGCTGATGCTAACGCTAACCCTAACCCTAACCCTAACCCTAATACTATCCTGGGGCTGATGCTAACCCTAACCCTAACCCTAACACTATCCTAGGGCTGATGCTAACCCTAACACTAACACTATCCTAGGGCTGATTCTAACCCTAACCCTAACCCTAACACTATCCTAGGGCTGATGCTAACCCTAACCCTAACTCTAACACTATCCTAGGGCTGAGGCTAACCCTAACCCTAACACTATCCTACGGCTGATACTAACCCGAACCCTAACCCTAACACTATCCTAAGGCTGATGCTAACCCTAACACTAACACTATCCTAGGCCTGGTGCTAAGCCTAACCCTAACCCTAACACTATCCTAGGGCTGATGCTAACCCTAACCCTAATAATATCCTAGGGCTGATGCTAACCCTAACCCTAACCCTAACACTATCCTAGGGCTAATGCTAACCCTAACCCTAACCCTAACACTATCTTAGGGCTGATGCTAACCCTAACCCTAACTCTAACAGTATCCTAGGGCTGATGCTAACCCTTACCCTAACAATATCCTAGGCCTGAAGATATCCCTAACCCTAAACCTAACACTATCCTAGGGCTGATGCTAACCCTAACCCTAACCCTAACACTATCCTAGGGCTGATTCTAACCATAACCCTAACATTATCCTAGGCCTGATGCTAACCCTAACCCTAACCCCAACACTACCCTAGGCCTGATGCTAACCCTATCCCTACCCCTAACACTCTCCCAGGGCTGAGGCTAACCCTAACCCTAACACTATCCTAGGGCTGATGATAACCCTAACCCTAACCCAAACACTATCATAGGGTTGATGCTAACCCTAACCCTGACACTATCCTAGGGCTGATGCTAACCCTAACCCTAACCCTAACACTATCCTAGGCCTGATGCTAACCCTAACCCTAAACCTAACACTATCTTAGGGCTGATGCTAACCCTAACCCTAACCCTAACACTATCCTAGGGCTGATGCTAACCCTAACCCTAACCCTAACACTATCCTAGGGCTTATGCTAACCCTAACCCTAACAATATCCTAGGCCTGATGATATCCATAACCCTAAACCTAACACTATCCTAGGGCTGATGCTAACCCTAACACTAACACTATCCTAGGGCTGATGCTAACCCTAACCCTAACCCTAACACTATCCTAGGGCTGATGCTAACCCTAACTCTAACTCTAACACTATCTTAGCGCTGAGGCTAACCCTAACCCTAACAGTATCCTACGGCTGATGCTAACCCTAACCCTAACCCTAACACTATCCTAGGGCTGATGCTAACCCTAACCCTAACACTATCCTAGGCCTGATGCTAACCCTAACCCTAACCCTAACACTATACAGGGCTGATGCTAACCCTAACCCTAACACTATCCTAGGGCTGATGCTAACCCTAACCCTAACCCTAACACTATCCTAGGCCTGATGATAACCCTAACCCTAACCCTAACACTATCCTATGGCTGATGCTAACCCTAACCCTAAGCCTAACACTATCCTAGGGCTGATGCTAACCCTAACCCTAACACTATCCTAGGCCTGATGATAACCCTAACCCTAACTCTAACACAATCCTAGGGTTTATGTTAACCCTAACCCTAAAACTATCCTAGGGCTGATGCTAACCCTAACCCTAACACTATCCTAGGGCTGATGCTAACCCTAACCCTAACCCTAACACTCTCCTAGGCCTGATGATAACCCTAACCCTAACCCTAACACTATCCTAGGGTTTATGTTAACCCTAACCCTAACACTATCCTAGGGCTGATGCAAACCCTAACGCTAACCCTAACACTATCCTTGAATTGATGCTAACCCTAACCCTAACCCTAACACTATCCTAGGCCTGATGATAACCCTAACCCTAACCCTAACACTATCCTAGGGTTTATGTTAACCCTAACCCTAACACTATCCTAGGGCTGATGCTAACCCTAATCCTAACACTATCCTAGGGCTGATGCTAACCCTAACCCTAACCCTAACACTATCCTAAGTCTGAGGCTAACCCTAGCCCTCACACTATCCTAGGCCTGATGATAACCCTAACCCTAACCTTAACACTGTCCTAGGGCTGATGCTAACCCTAACCCTATCCCTAACACTATCCTAGAGCTGATGCTAACCCTAACCCTAACACTATCCTAGGCCTGATGATAACCCTAACCCTAACCCTAACACTATCCTAGGGCTGATGCTAACCCTAAACCTAACACTATCCTAGGGCTGATGCTAAACCTAACCCTAACCCTAACACTATCCTAGGGCTGATGCTAACCTTAACCCTAACCCTAACACTATCCTAGGGCTGATGCTAACCCTAATGCTAACCCTAACACTATCCTTGAACTGATGCTAACCCTAACCCTAACCCTAACACTATCCTAGGCCTGATGATAATCCTAACCCTAACCCTAACACTATCCTAGGGTTTATGTTAACCCTAACCCTAACACTATCCTAGGGCTGATGCTAACCCTAACCCTAAACCTAACACTATCCTAGGGCGGATGCTAACCCTAACCCTAACCCTAACACTATCCTAGGACTGATGCTAACCCTTACACTAACACTATCCTAGGGCTGATGCTAACCCTAACCCTAACCCTAACACTCTCCAAGGGCTGATGCTAACCCTAACCCTAACCCTAACACTATCCTAGGGCTGATGCTAACCCTAACCCTAACACTATCCTAGGGCTGATGCTAACCCTAACCCTAACCCTAACACTATCCTAGGGTTGATGCTAACCCTAACCCTAACACTATCCTAGGGCTGATGCTAACCCTAACCCTAACCCTAACACTATCCTAGGGCTGATGCTAACCCTAACGCTAACACTAACCTAGGGCTGATGCTAACCCTAAACCTAACCCTAACCCTAACCTAGGGCTGATGCTAACCCTAACCCTAACACTATCCTGGGGCTGATGTTAACCCTAACCCTAACCCTAACACTATCCTAGGGCTGATGCTAACCCTAACCCTAACCCAAACACTATCCTAGGGTTGATGCTAACCCTAACCCTAACACTATCCTGGCGCTGATGCTAACGCTAACCCTAACCCTAACACTATCCTTGGGCTGATGCTAACCCTAACCCTAACACTATCCTGGGCCTGATGCTAACCCTAACCCTAACCCTAACACTATCCTAGGGCTGATGCTAACCCTAACCTAACACTATCCTTGGGCTGATGCTAACCCTAACCCTAACCCTAACACTATCCTAGGGCAGATGCTAACCCTAACGCTAACCCTAACACTATCCTTCAACTGATGCTAACCCTAACCCTAACCCTAGCACTATCCTAGGCCTGATGATAACCCTAACCCTAACCCTAACACTATCCTAGCGTTTATGTTAACCCTAACCCTAACACTATCCTAGGGCTGATGCTAACCCTAACCCTAACCCTAACACTATCCTAGGGCGGATGCTAACCCTAACCCTAACCCTAACACTATCCTAGGGCTGATGCTAACCCTACCACTAACACTATCCTAGGGCTGATGCTAACCCTAACCCTAACCCTAACATTATCCTAGGGCGGATGCTAAACCTAACCCTAACCCTAACACTATCCTAGGGCTGATGCTAACCCTAACACTAACACTATCCTAGGCCTGATGCTAACCCTAACCCTAACCCTAACACTATCCTACGGCTGATGCTAACCCTAACCCTAACACTATCCTAGGGCTGATGCTAACCCTAACACTAACACTATCCTAGGGCTGATGCTAACCCTAACCCTAACCCTAACACTCTCCAAGGGCTGATGCTAACCCTAACCCTAACCCTAACACTCTCCTAGGGCTGATGCTAACCCTAACACTAACACTACCCTAGGCCTGATGATAACCCTAACCCTAACCCAAACACTATCCTAGGTTTGATGCTAACCCTAACCCTAACACTATCCTAGGCCTGATGCTAACCCTAACCCTAACCCTAACACTATCCTAGGGCTGACGCTAACCCTAACCCTAACCCTAACACTATCCTAGGGCTGATGCTAACCCTAACCGTAACACTATCCTAGGCCTGATGATAACCCTAACCCTAACCCTAACACTATCCTAGGGCTGATGCTAATGCTAACCCTAACACTATCCTAGGGCTGATGCTTACCCTAACCCTAACCCTAACACTATCCTAGGGCTGATGCTAACCCTAATGCTAACCCTAACACTATCCTTGAACTGATGGTAACCCTAACCCTAACCCTAACACTATCCTAGGCCTGATGATAACCCTAACCCTAACCCTAACACTATCCTAGGGTTTATGTTAACCCTAACCCTAACACTATCCTAGGGCTGACGCTAACCCTAACCCTAAACCTAACACTATCCTAGGGCGGATGCTAACCCTAACCCTAACCCTAACACTATCCTAGGGCTGATGCTAACCCTAACACTAACACTATCCTAGGGCTGATGCTAACCCTAACCCTAACCCTAACACTCTCCAAGGGCTGATGCTAACCCTAACCCTAACCCTAACACTATCCTAGGGCTGATGCTAACCCTAACCCTTACCCTAACACTCTCCAAGGGCTGATGCTAACCCTAACCCTAACCCTAACACTAACCTAGGGCTGATGCTAACCCTAACCCTAACACTATCCTGGGGCTGATGTTAACCCTAACCCTAACCCTAACACTATCCTAGGGCTGATGCTAACCCTAACCCTAACCCAAACACTATCCTAGGGTTGATGCTAACCCTAACCCTAACACTATCCTAGGGCTGATGCTTACACTAACCCTAACCCTAACACTATCCTAGGGCAGATGCTAACCCTAACGCTAACCCTAACACTATCCTTGAACTGATGCTAACCCTAACCCTAAGCCTAACACTATCCTAGGCCTGATGATAACCCTAACCCTAACCCTAACACTATCCTAGGGTTTATGTTAACCCTAACCCTAACACTATCCTAGGGCTGATGCTAACCCTAACCTTAACCCTAACACTATCCTAGGGCTGATGTTAACCCTAACCCTAACCCTAACACTATCCTAGGGCTGATGCTAACCCTAACACTAACACTATCCTAGGGCTGATGCTAACCCTAACCCTAACCCTAACATTATCCTAGGGCGGATGCTAACCCTAACCCTAACCCTAACACTATCCTAGGGCTGATGCTAACCCTAACACTAACACTATCCTAGGCCTGATGCTAACCCTAACCCTAACCCTAACACTATCCTACGGCTGATGCTAACCCTAACCCTAACACTATCCTAGGGCTGATGCTAACCCTAACACTAACACTATCCTAGGGCTGATGCTAACCCTAACCCTAACCCTAACACTCTCCAAGGGCTGATGCTAACCCTAACCCTAACCCTAACACTATCCTAGGGCTGATGCTAACCCTAACCCTAACTCTAACACTATCTTAGGGCTCAGGCTAACCCTAACCCTAACACTACCCTACGGCTGATGCTAACCCTAACCCTAACCCTAACACTCTCCTAGGGCTGATGCTAACCCTAACCCTAACACTATCCTAGGCCTGATGCTAACCCTAACCCTAACCCTAACACTATCCTAGGGCTGATGCTAACCCTAACCCTAACACTATCCTAGGGCTGATGCTAACCCTAACCCTAACCCTAACACTATCCTAGGGCTGATGCTAACCCTAACCATAACACTATCCTAGGCCTGATGATAACCCTAACCCTAACCCTAACACTATCCTAGGGCTGATGCTAACCCTAACCCTAACACTATCTTAGGGCTGATGCTAACCCTAACCCTAACCCTAACACTATCCTAAGTCTGATGCTAACCTTAGACCTCACACTATACTAGGCCTGATGGTAACCATAACCCTAACCTTAACACTATCCTAGGGCTGATGCTAACCCTAACCCTAACCCTAACACTATCCTAGAGCTGCTGCTAACCCTAACCCTAACACTATCCTAGGCCTGATGATAACCCTAACCCTAACCCTGACACTATCCTAGGGTTGATGCTAACCCTAACCCTAACACTATCCTAGGGCTGATGCTAACCCTAACACTAACCCTAACACTATCCTAGGCCTGTTGATAACCCTAACCCTAACCCTGACACTATCCTAGGGCTGAGACTAACCCTATCCCTAACACTATCCTAGGGCTGATGCTAACCCTAACCCTAACCCAAACTCTATCCTAGGTTTGATGCTAACCCTAACACTAACACTATCCTGGGCCTGGTGCTAACCCTACCCCTAACCCTAACACTATCCTAGGGCTGATGCTAACCCTAACGCTAATACTATCCTAGGGCTGATGCTAACCCTAACCCTAACCCTAACACTATCCTAGGGCTGATGCTAACCCTAACCCTAACCCTAACACTATCCTAGGGCTGATGCTAACCCTAAACCTAACCCTAACACTATCCTAGGCCTGATGCTAACCCTAACCCTAACACTTACACTATCCTAGGGCTGATGCTAACCCTAACCCTAACCCTAACACTATCCTAGGTCTGATGCTAACCCTAAACCTAACCCTATCCTAGGGCTGATGCTAACCCTAACCCTAACCCTAACACTATCCTAGGGCTGATGCTAACCCTAACCCTAACCCTAACACTATCCTAGGCCTGATGCTAACCCTATCCCTAACCCTAACACTCTCCTAGGGCTGAGGCTAACCCTAACCCTATGACTATCCTAGGGCTGATGCTAACCCTAACCCTAACCCTAACACTATCCTAGGGCTGATGCTAACCCTAACCCTAACACTATCCTAGGCCTGATGATAACCCTAACCCTAACCCTAACACTATCCTAGGGCTGATGCTAATGCTAACCCTAACACTATTCTAGGGCTGATGCTAACCCTAACCCTAACCCTAACACTATCCTAGGGCTGATGCTAACCCTAATGCTAACCCTAACACTATCATTGAACTGATGCTAACCCTAACCCTAACCCTAACACTATCCTAGGCCTGGTGATAACCCTAATCCTAACCCTAACACTATGCTAGGGTTTATGTTAACGCTAACCCTAACACTATCCTAGGGCTGATGCTAACCCTAACCCTAAACCTAACACTATCCTAGGGCGGATGCTAACCCTAACCCTAACCCTAACACTATCCTAGGGCTGATGCTAACCGTAACACTAACACTATCCTAGGGCTGATGCTAACCGTAACACTAACACTATCCTAGGGCTGATGCTAACCCTAACCCTAACCCTAACACTCTCCAAGGGCTGATGCTAACCCTAACCCTAACTCTAACACTATCCTAGGGCTGATGCTAACCCTAACCCTAACACTATCCTAGGGCTGATGCTAACCCTAACCCTAACCCTAACACTATCCTAGGGCTGATGCTAACCCTAACCCTAACCCTAACACTATCCTAGGGCTGATGCTAACCCTAACGGTAACACTATCCTAGGGCTGATGCTAACCCTAAACCTAACCCTAACACTAACCTTGGGCTGATGCTAACCCTAACCCTAACACTATCCTGGGGCTGATGTTAACCCTAACCCTAACCCTAACACTTTCCTAGGGCTGATGCTAACCCTAACCCTAACCCAAACACTATCCTAGGGTTGATGCTAACCCTACCCTAACACTATCCTAGGGCTGATGCTAACACTAACCCTAACCCTAACACTATCCTTGGGC
The DNA here is from genome assembly GCF_020740605.2 of Lemur catta. Lineage (NCBI taxonomy): Eukaryota > Metazoa > Chordata > Mammalia > Primates > Lemuridae > Lemur > Lemur catta. Next base: position 510,581 of record NW_025423859.1, on the reverse strand, counting down.
TGATGCTAACCCTAACCCTAACACTACCCTGGGCCTGATGCTAACCCTAACCCTAACCCTAACACTATCCTAGGGCTGATGCTAACCCTAACCTAACACTATCCTAGGGCTGATGCTAACCCTAACCCTAACCCTAACACTATCCTAGGGCAGATGCTAACCCTAACGCTAACCCTAACATTATCCTTGAACTGATGCTAACCCTAACCCTAACCCTAACACTATCCTGGTCCTGATGATAACCCTAACCCTAACCCTAACACTATCCTAGGGTTTATGTTAACCCTAACCCTAACACTATCCTAGGGCTGATGCTAACCCTAACCCTAACCCTAACACTATCCTAGGGCGGATGCTAACCCTAACCCTAACCCTAACACTATCCTAGGGCTGATGCTAACCCTAACACTAACACTATCCTAGGGCTGATGCTAACCCTAACCCTAACCCTAACATTATCCTAGGGCGGATGCTAACCCTAACCCTAACCCTAACACTATCCTAGGGCTGATGCTAACCCTAACACTAACACTATCCTAGGCCTGATGCTAAACCTAACCCTAACCCTAACACTATCCTACGGCTGATGCTAACCCTAACCCTAACACTATCCTAGGGCTGATGCTAAACCTAACACTAACACTATCCTAGGGCTGATGCTAACCCTAACCCTAACCCTAACACTCTCCAAGGGCTGATGCTAACCCTAACCCTAACCCTAACACTCTCCTAGGGCTGATGCTAACCCTAACCCTAACACTATCCTAGGCCTGATGATAACCCTAACCCTAACCCAAACACTATCCTAGGTTTGATGCTAACCCCAACCCTAACACTATCCTAGGCCTGATGCTAACCCTAACCCTAACCCTAACACTATCCTAGGGCTGATGCTAACCCTAACCCTAACCCTAACACTATCCTAGGGCTGATGCTAACCCTAACCCTAACACTATCCTAGGCCTGATGATAACCCTAACCCTAACCCTAACACTATCCTAGGGCTGATGCTAATGCTAAACCTAACAGTATCCTAGGGCTGATGCTAACCCTAACCCTAACCCTAACACTATCCTAGGGCTGATGCTAACCCTAACCCTAACCCTAACACTATCCTTGGGCTGATGCTAACCCTAACCCTAACACTATCCTGGGCCTGATGCTAACCCTAACCCTAACCCTAACACTATCCTAGGGCTGATGCTAACCCTAACCCTAACACTATCCTTGGGCTGATGCTAACCCTAACCCTAACAATAACAATATCCTAGGGCAGATGCTAACCCTAACCCTAACCCTAACACTATCCTTGGGCTGATGCTAACCCTAACCCTAACACTATCCTGGGCCTGATGCTAACCCTAAACTTAACCCTAACACTGTCCTAGGGCTGATGCTAACCCTAACCCTAAAACTATCCATGGGCTGATGCTAACCCTAACCCTAACCCTAACAATATCCTAGGGCAGATGCTAACCCTAACGCTAACCCTAACACTATCCTTGAACTGATGCTAACCCTAACCCTAACCCTAACACTATCCTAGGCCTGATGATAACCCTAACCCTAACCCTAACACTATCCTAGGGTTTATGTTAACCCTAACCCTAACACTATCCTAGGGCCGATGCTAACCCTAACCCTAACCCTAACACTATCCTAGGGCGGATGCTAACCCTAACCCTAACCCTAACACTATCCTAGGGCTGATGCTAACCCTAACACTAACACTGTCCTAGGGCTGATGCTAACCCTAACCCTAACCCTAACATTATCCTAGGGCGGATGCTAACCCTAACCCTAACCCTAACACTATCCTAGAGCTGATGCTAACCCTAACACTAACACTATCCTAGGCCTGATGCTAACCCTAACCCTAACCCTAACACTATCCTACGGCTGATGCTAACCCTAACCCTAACACTATCCTAGGGCTGATGCTAACCCTAACACTAACACTATCCTAGGGCTGATGCTAACCCTAACCCTAACCCTAACACTCTCCAAGGGCTGATGCTAACCCTAACCCTAACCCTAACACTATCCTAGGGCTGATGCTAACCCTAACCCTAACTCTAACACTATCTTAGGGCTGAGGCTAACCCTAACCCTAACACTATCCTACGGCTGATGCTAACCCTAACCCTAACCCTAACACTCTCCTAGGGCTGATGCTAACCCTAACCCTAACACTATCCTAGGCCTGATGCTAACCTTAACCCTAACCCTAACACTATCCTAGGGCTGATGCTAACCCTAACCCTAACACTATCCTAGGGCTGATGCTAACCCTAACCCTAACCCTAACACTATCCTAGGGCTGATGCTAACCCTAACCCTAACACTATCCTAGGCCTGATGATAACCCTAACCCTAACCCTAACACTATCCTAGGGCTGATGCTAACCCTAACCCTAACACTATCCTAGGGCTGATGCTAACCCTAATCCTAACCCTAACACTATCCTAAGTCTGATGCTAAGCCTAGACCTCACACTATACTAGGCCTGATGATAACCATAACCCTAACCTTAACACTATCCTAGGGCTGATGCTAACCCTAACCCTAACCCTAACACTATCCTAGAGCTGCTGCTAACCCTAACCCTAACACTATCCTAGGCCTGATGATAACCCTAACCCTAACCCTGACACTATCCTAGGGCTGATGCTAACCCTAACCCTAACACTATCCTAGGGCTGATGCTAACCCTAACCCTAACCCTAACACTATCCTAGGCCTGATGCTAACCCTATCCCTAACCCTAACACTCTCCTAGGGCTGAGGCTAACCCTAACCCTAACACTATCCTAGGGCTGATGCTAACCCTAACCCTAACCCAAACACTATGCTAGGTTTGATGCTAACCCTAACCCTAACACTATCCTAGGCCTGATGATAACCCTAACCCTAACCCTAACACTATCCTTGGGCTGATGCTAACCCTAACCCTAACACTATACTGGGCCTGATGCTAACCCTAACCCTAACCCTAACACTATCCTAGGGCTGATGCTAACCCTAACCCTAACACTATCCTTGGCCTGATGCTAACCCTAACCCTAACCCCAACAATATCCTAGGGCAGATGCTAACCCTAACCCTAACCCTAACACTATCCTTGGGCTGATGCTAAACCTAACCCTAACACTATCCTGGGCCTGATGCTAACCCTAACCCTAACCCTAACACTATCCTAGGGCTGATGCTAACCCTAACCCTAAAACTATCCATGGGCTGATGCTAACCCTAACCCTAACCCTAACAATATCCTAGGGCAGATGCTAACCCTAACGCTAACCCTAACACTATCCTTGAACTGATGCTAACCCTAACACTAACACTATCCTAGGCCTGATGATAACCCTAACCCTAACCCTAACACTATCCTAGGGTTTATGTTAACCCTAACCCTAACACTATCCTAGGGCTGATGCTAACCCTAACCCTAACACTATCCTAGGGCGGATGCTAACCCTAACCCTAACGCTAACACTATCCTAGGGCTGATGCTAACCCTAACACTAACACTATCCTAGGGCTGATGCTAACCCTAACCCTAACCCTAACATTATCCTAGGGCTGATGCTAACCCTAACCCTAACTCTAACACTATCTTAGGGCTGAGGCTAACCCTAACCCTAACACTATCCTACGGCTGATGGTAACCCTAACCCTAACCCTAACACTATCCTAGGGCTGATGCTAACCCTAACCCTAACACTATCCTAGGGCTGATGCTAACCCTAAGGCTAACCCTAACACTATCCTTGAACTGATGCTAACCCTAACCCTAACCCTAACACTATCCTAGGGCTGATGCTAACCCTAACCTAACACTATCCTTGGGCTGATGCTAACCCTAACCCTAAGCCTAACACTATCCTAGGGCAGATGCTAACCCTAACGCTAACCCTAACACTATCCTTGAACTGATGCTAACCCTAACCCTAACCCTAACACTATCCTAGGCCTGATGATAACCCTAACCCTAACCCTAACACTATCCTAGGGTTTATGTTAACCCTAACCCTAACACTATCCTAGGGCAGATGCTAACCCTAACCCTAACCCTAACACTATCCTAGGGCTGATGCTAACCCTAACACTAACACTGTCCTAGGGCTGATGCTAACCCTAACCCTAACCCTAACATTATCCTAGGGCGGATGCTAACCCTAACCCTAACCCTAACACTATCCTAGGGCTGATGCTAACCCTAACACTAACACTATCCTAGGCCTGATGCTAACCCTAACCCTAACCCTAACACTATCCTACGGCTGATGCTAACCCTAACCCTAACACTATCCTAGGGCTGATGCTAACCCTAACACTAACACTATCCTAGGGCTGATGCTAACCCTAACCCTAACCATAACACTCTCCAAGGGCTGATGCTAACCCTAACCCTAACCCTAACACTATCCTAGGGCTGATGCTAACCCTAACCCTAACTCTAACACTATCTTAGGGCTGAGGCTAACCCTAACCCTAACACTATCCTACGGCTGATGCTAACCCTAACCCTAACCCTAACACTCTCCTAGGGCTGATGCTAACCCTAACCCTAACACTATCCTAGGCCTGATGCTAACCCTAACCCTAACCCTAACACTATCCTAGGGCTGATGCTAACCCTAACCATAACACTATCCTAGGGCTGATGCTAACCCTAACCCTAACCCTAACACTATCCTAGGGCTGATGCTAACCCTAACCCTAACACTATCCTAGGCCTGATGATAACCCTAACCCTAACCCTAACACTATCCTAGGGCTGATGCTAACCCTAACCCTAACACTATCCTAGGGCTGATGCTAACCCTAACCCTAACCCTAACACTATCCTAAGTCTGATGCTAACCCTAGACCTCACACTATACTAGGCCTGATGATAACCATAACCCTAACCTTAACACTATACTAGGGCTGATGCTAACCCTAACCCTAACCCTAACACTATCCTAGAGCTGCTGCTAACCCTACCCCTAACACTATCCTAGGCCTGATGATAACCCTAACCCTAACCCTGACACTATCCTAGGGCTGATGCTAACCCTAACCCTAACACTATCCTAGGGCTGATGCTAACCCTAACCCTAACCCTAACACTATCCTAGGCCTGATGCTAACCCTATCCCTAACCCTAACACTCTCCTAGGGCTGAGGATAACCCTAACCCTAACACTATCCTAGGGCTGATGCTAACCCTAACCCTAACCAAAACACTATCCTAGGTTTGATGCTAACCCTAACCCTAACACTATCCTAGGCCTGATGATAACCCTAACCCTAACCCTAACACTATCCTTGGGCTGATGCTAACCCTAACCCTAACACTATCCTGGGCCTGATGCTAACCCTAACCCTAACCCTAACACTATCCTAGGGCTGATGCTAACTCTAACCCTAACACTATCCTTGGGCTGATGCTAACCCTAACCCTAACAATAACAATATCCTAGGGCAGATGCTAACCCTAACCCTAACCCTAACACTATCCTTGGGCTGATGCTAACCCTAACCCTAACACTATCCTGGGCCTGATGCTAACCCTAAACTTAACCCTAACACTATCCTAGGGCTGATGCTAACCCTAACCCTAAAACTATCCATGGGCTGATGCTAACCCTAACCCTAACCCTAACAATATCCTAGGGCAGATGCTAACCCTAACGCTAACCCTAACACTATCCTTGAACTGATGCTAACCCTAACCCTAACCCTAACACTATCCTAGGCCTGATGATAACCCTAACCCTAACCCTAACACTATCCTAGGGTTTATGTTAACCCTAACCCTAACACTATCCTAGGGCTGATGCTAACCCTAACCCTAACCCTAACACTATCCTAGGGCTGATGCTAACCCTAACCCTAACCCTAACACTATCCTAGGGCTGATGCTAACCCTAAACCTAACCCTAACACTATCCTAGGCCTGATGCTAACCCTAACCCTAACACTTACACTATCCTAGGGCTGATGCTAACCCTAACCCTAACCCTAACACTATCCTAGGTCTGATGCTAACCCTAAACCTAACCCTATCCTAGGGCTGATGCTAACCCTAACCCTAACCCTAACACTATCCTAGGGCTGATGCTAACCCTAACCCTAACCCTAACACTATCCTAGGCCTGATGCTAACCCTATCCCTAACCCTAACACTCTCCTAGGGCTGAGGCTAACCCTAACCCTAAGACTATCCTAGGGCTGATGCTAACCCTAACCCTAACCCTAACACTATCCTAGGGCTGATGCTAACCCTAACCCTAACACTATCCTAGGCCTGATGATAACCCTAACCCTAACCCTAACACTATCCTAGGGCTGATGCTAATGCTAACCCTAACACTATCCTAGGGCTGATGCTAACCCAAATGCTAACCCTAACACTATCATTGAACTGATGCTAACCCTAACCCTAACCCTAACACTATCCTAGGCCTGGTGATAACCCTAATCCTAACCCTAACACTATGCTAGGGTTTATGTTAACGCTAACCCTAACACTATCCTAGGGCTGATGCTAACCCTAACCCTAAACCTAACACTATCCTAGGGCGGATGCTAACCCTAACCCTAACCCTAACACTATCCTAGGGCTGATGCTAACCGTAACACTAACACTATCCTAGGGCTGATGCTAACCCTAACCCTAACCCTAACACTCTCCAAGGGCTGATGCTAACCCTAACCCTAACCCTAACACTATCCTAGGGCTGATGCTAACCCTAACCCTAACACTATCCTAGGGCTGATGCTAACCCTAACCCTAACCCTAACACTATCCTAGGGCTGATGCTAACCCTAACCCTAACCCTAACACTATCCTAGGGCTGATGCTAACCCTAACGGTAACACTATCCTAGGGCTGATGCTAACCCTAAACCTAACCCTAACACTAACCTTGGGCTGATGCTAACCCTAACCCTAACACTATCCTGGGGCTGATGTTAACCCTAACCCTAACCCTAACACTTTCCTAGGGCTGATGCTAACCCTAACCCTAACCCAAACACTATCCTAGGGTTGATGCTAACCCTAACCCTAACACTATCCTAGGGCTGATGCTAACACTAACCCTAACCCTAACATTATCCTTGAACTGATGCTAACCCTAACCCTAACCCTAACACTATCCTGGTCCTGATGATAACCCTAACCCTAACCCTAACACTATCCTAGGGTTTATGTTAACCCTAACCCTAACACTATCCTAGGGCTGATGCTAACCCTAACCCTAACCCTAACACTATCCTAGGGCGGATGCTAACCCTAACCCTAACCCTAACACTATCCTAGGGCTGATGCTAACCCTAACACTAACACTATCCTAGGGCTGATGCTAACCCTAACCCTAACCCTAACATTATCCTAGGGCGGATGCTAACCCTAACCCTAACCCTAACACTATCCTAGGGCTGATGCTAACCCTAACACTAACACTATCCTAGGCCTGATGCTAAACCTAACCCTAACCCTAACACTATCCTACGGCTGATGCTAACCCTAACCCTAACACTATCCTAGGGCTGATGCTAAACCTAACACTAACACTATCCTAGGGCTGATGCTAACCCTAACCCTAACCCTAACACTCTCCAAGGGCTGATGCTAACCCTAACCCTAACCCTAACACTCTCCTAGGGCTGATGCTAACCCTAACCCTAACACTATCCTAGGCCTGATGATAACCCTAACCCTAACCCAAACACTATCCTAGGTTTGATGCTAACCCTAACCCTAACACTATCCTAGGCCTGATGCTAACCCTAACCCTAACCCTAACACTATCCTAGGGCTGATGCTAACCCTAACCCTAACCCTAACACTATCCTAGGGCTGATGCTAACCCTAACCCTAACACTATCCTAGGCCTGATGATAACCCTAACCCTAACCCTAACACTATCCTAGGGCTGATGCTAATGCTAAACCTAACAGTATCCTAGGGCTGATGCTAACCCTAACCCTAACCCTAACACTATCCTAGGGCTGATGCTAACCCTAACCCTAACCCTAACACTATCCTTGGGCTGATGCTAACCCTAACCCTAACACTATCCTGGGCCTGATGCTAACCCTAACCCTAACCCTAACACTATCCTAGGGCTGATGCTAACCCTAACCCTAACACTATCCTTGGGCTGATGCTAACCCTAACCCTAACAATAACAATATCCTAGGGCAGATGCTAACCCTAACCCTAACCCTAACACTATCCTTGGGCTGATGCTAACCCTAACCCTAACACTATCCTGGGCCTGATGCTAACCCTAAACTTAACCCTAACACTGTCCTAGGGCTGATGCTAACCCTAACCCTAAAACTATCCATGGGCTGATGCTAACCCTAACCCTAACCCTAACAATATCCTAGGGCAGATGCTAACCCTAACGCTAACCCTAACACTATCCTTGAACTGATGCTAACCCTAACCCTAACCCTAACACTATCCTAGGCCTGATGATAACCCTAACCCTAACCCTAACACTATCCTAGGGTTTATGTTAACCCTAACCCTAACACTATCCTAGGGCTGATGCTAACCCTAACCCTAACCCTAACACTATCCTAGGGCGGATGCTAACCCTAACCCTAACCCTAACACTATCCTAGGGCTGATGCTAACCCTAACACTAACACTGTCCTAGGGCTGATGCTAACCCTAACCCTAACCCTAACATTATCCTAGGGCGGATGCTAACCCTAACCCTAACCCTAACACTATCCTAGGGCTGATGCTAACCCTAACCCTAACACTATCCTAGGGCTGATGCTAACCCTAACACTAACACTATCCTAGGGCTGATGCTAACCCTAACCCTAACCCTAACACTCTCCAAGGGCTGATGCTAACCCTAACCCTAACCCTAACACTATCCTAGGGCTGATGCTAACCCTAACCCTAACTCTAACACTATCTTAGGGCTGAGGCTAACCCTAACCCTAACACTATCCTACGGCTGATGCTAACCCTAACCCTAACACTAACACTCTCCTAGGGCTGATGCTAACCCTAACCCTAACACTATCCTAGGCCTGATGCTAACCTTAACCCTAACCCTAACACTATCCTAGGGCTGATGCTAACCCTAACCCTAACACTATCCTAGGGCTGATGCTAACCCTAACCCTAACCCTAACACTATCCTAGGGCTGATGCTAACCCTAACCCTAACACTATCCTAGGCCTGATGATAACCCTAACCCTAACCCTAACACTATCCTAGGGCTGATGCTAACCCTAACCCTAACACTATCCTAGGGCTGATGCTAACCCTAACCCTAACCCTAACACTATCCTAAGTCTGATGCTAAGCCTAGACCTCACACTATACTAGGCCTGATGATAACCATAACCCTAACCTTAACACTATCCTAGGGCTGATGCTAACCCTAACCCTAACCCTAACACTATCCTAGAGCTGCTGCTAACCCTAACCCTAACACTATCCTAGGCCTGATGATAACCCTAACCCTAACCCTGACACTATCCTAGGGCTGATGCTAACCCTAACCCTAACACTATCCTAGGGCTGATGCTAACCCTAACCCTAACCCTAACACTATCCTAGGCCTGATGCTAACCCTATCGCTAACCCTAACACTCTCCTAGGGCTGAGGCTAACCCTAACCCTAACACTATCCTAGGGCTGATGCTAACCCTAACCCTAACCCAAACACTATGCTAGGTTTGATGCTAACCCTAACCCTAACACTATCCTAGGCCTGATGATAACCCTAACCCTAACCCTAACACTATCCTTGGGCTGATGCTAACCCTAACCCTAACACTATACTGGGCCTGATGCTAACCCTAACCCTAACCCTAACACTATCCTAGGGCTGATGCTAACCCTAACCCTAACCCTAACACTATCCTAGAGCTGCTGCTAACCCTACCCCTAACACTATCCTAGGCCTGATGATAACCCTAACCCTAACCCTGACACTATCCTAGGGCTGATGCTAACCCTAACCCTAACACTATCCTAGGGCTGATGCTAACCCTAACCCTAACCCTAACACTATCCTAGGCCTGATGCTAACCCTATCCCTAACCCTAACACTCTCCTAGGGCTGAGGATAACCCTAACCCTAACACTATCCTAGGGCTGATGCTAACCCTAACCCTAACCAAAACACTATCCTAGGTTTGATGCTAACCCTAACCCTAACACTATCCTAGGCCTGATGATAACCCTAACCCTAACCCTAACACTATCCTTGGGCTGATGCTAACCCTAACCCTAACACTATCCTGGGCCTGATGCTAACCCTAACCCTAACCCTAACACTATCCTAGGGCTGATGCTAACTCTAACCCTAACACTATCCTTGGGCTGATGCTAACCCTAACCCTAACAATAACAATATCCTAGGGCAGATGCTAACCCTAACCCTAACCCTAACACTATCCTTGGGCTGATGCTAACCCTAACCCTAACACTATCCTGGGCCTGATGCTAACCCTAAACTTAACCCTAACACTATCCTAGGGCTGATGCTAACCCTAACCCTAAAACTATCCATGGGCTGATGCTAACCCTAACCCTAACCCTAACAATATCCTAGGGCAGATGCTAACCCTAACGCTAACCCTAACACTATCCTTGAACTGATGCTAACCCTAACCCTAACCCTAACACTATCCTAGGCCTGATGATAACCCTAACCCTAACCCTAACACTATCCTAGGGTTTATGTTAACCCTAACCCTAACACTATCCTAGGGCTGATGCTAACCCTAACCCTAACCCTAACACTATCCTAGGGCTGATGCTAACCCTAACCCTAACCCTAACACTATCCTAGGGCTGATGCTAACCCTAAACCTAACCCTAACACTATCCTAGGCCTGATGCTAACCCTAACCCTAACACTTACACTATCCTAGGGCTGATGCTAACCCTAACCCTAACCCTAACACTATCCTAGGTCTGATGCTAACCCTAAACCTAACCCTATCCTAGGGCTGATGCTAACCCTAACCCTAACCCTAACACTATCCTAGGGCTGATGCTAACCCTAACCCTAACCCTAACACTATCCTAGGCCTGAAGCTAACCCTATCCCTAACCCTAACACTCTCCTAGGGCTGAGGCTAACCCTAACCCTAAGACTATCCTAGGGCTGATGCTAACCCTAACCCTAACCCTAACACTATCCTAGGGCTGATGCTAACCCTAACCCTAACACTATCCTAGGCCTGATGATAACCCTAACCCTAACCCTAACACTATCCTAGGGCTGATGCTAATGCTAACCCTAACACTATCCTAGGGCTGATGCTAACCCAAATGCTAACCCTAACACTATCATTGAACTGATGCTAACCCTAACCCTAACCCTAACACTATCCTAGGCCTGGTGATAACCCTAATCCTAACCCTAACACTATGCTAGGGTTTATGTTAACGCTAACCCTAACACTATCCTAGGGCTGATGCTAACCCTAACCCTAAACCTAACACTATCCTAGGGCGGATGCTAACCCTAACCCTAACCCTAACACTATCCTAGGGCTGATGCTAACCGTAACACTAACACTATCCTAGGGCTGATGCTAACCCTAACCCTAACCCTAACACTCTCCAAGGGCTGATGCTAACCCTAACCCTAACCCTAACACTATCCTAGGGCTGATGCTAACCCTAACCCTAACACTATCCTAGGGCTGATGCTAACCCTAACCCTAACCCTAACACTATCCTAGGGCTGATGCTAACCCTAACCCTAACCCTAACACTATCCTAGGGCTGATGCTAACCCTAACGGTAACACTATCCTAGGGCTGATGCTAACCCTAAACCTAACCCTAACACTAACCTTGGGCTGATGCTAACCCTAACCCTAACACTATCCTGGGGCTGATGTTAACCCTAACCCTAACCCTAACACTTTCCTAGGGCTGATGCTAACCCTAACCCTAACCCAAACACTATCCTAGGGTTGATGCTAACCCTAACCCTAACACTATCCTAGGGCTGATGCTAACACTAACCCTAACCCTAACACTATCCTTGGGCTGATGCTAACCCTAACCCTAACACTACCCTGGGCCTGATGCTAACCCTAACCCTAACCCTAACACTATCCTAGGGCTGATGCTAACCCTAACCTAACACTATCCTTGGGCTGATGCTAACCCTAACCCTAACCCTAACACTATCCTAGGGCAGATGCTAACCCTAAAGCTAACCCTAACATTATCCTTGAACTGATGCTAACCCTAACCCTAACCCTAACACTATCCTGGTCCTGATGATAACCCTAACCCTAACCCTAACACTATCCTAGGGTTTATGTTAACCCTAACCCTAACACTATCCTAGGGCTGATGCTAACCCTAACCCTAACCCTAACACTATCCTAGGGCGGATGCTAACCCTAACCCTAACCCTAACACTATCCTAGGGCTGATGCTAACCCTAACACTAACACTATCCTAGGGCAGATGCTAACCCTAACCCTAACCCTAACATTATCCTAGGGCGGATGCTAACCCTAACCCTAACCCTAACACTATCCTAGGGCTGATGCTAACCCTAACACTAACACTATCCTAGGCCTGATGCTAAACCTAACCCTAACCCTAACACTATCCTACGGCTGATGCTAACCCTAACCCTAACACTATCCTAGGGCTGATGCTAAACCTAACACTAACACTATCCTAGGGCTGATGCTAACCCTAACCCTAACCCTAACACTCTCCAAGGGCTGATGCTAACCCTAACCCTAACCCTAACACTCTCCTAGGGCTGATGCTAACCCTAACCCTAACACTATCCTAGGCCTGATGATAACCCTAACCCTAACCCAAACACTATCCTAGGTTTGATGCTAACCCTAACCCTAACACTATCCTAGGCCTGATGCTAACCCTAACCCTAACCCTAACACTATCCTAGGGCTGATGCTAACCCTAACCCTAACCCTAACACTATCCTAGGGCTGATGCTAACCCTAACCCTAACACTATCCTAGGCCTGATGATAACCCTAACCCTAACCCTAACACTATCCTAGGGCTGATGCTAATGCTAAACCTAACAGTATCCTAGGGCTGATGCTAACCCTAACCCTAACCCTAACACTATCCTAGGGCTGATGCTAACCCTAACCCTAACCCTAACACTATCCTTGGGCTGATGCTAACCCTAACCCTAACACTATCCTGGGCCTGATGCTAACCCTAACCCTAACCCTAACACTATCCTAGGGCTGATGCTAACCCTAACCCTAACACTATCCTTGGGCTGATGCTAACCCTAACCCTAACAATAACAATATCCTAGGGCAGATGCTAACCCTAACCCTAACCCTAACACTATCCTTGGGCTGATGCTAACCCTAACCCTAACACTATCCTGGGCCTGATGCTAACCCTAAACTTAACCCTAACACTGTCCTAGGGCTGATGCTAACCCTAACCCTAAAACTATCCATGGGCTGATGCTAACCCTAACCCTAACCCTAACAATATCCTAGGGCAGATGCTAACCCTAACGCTAACCCTAACACTATCCTTGAACTGATGCTAACCCTAACCCTAACCCTAACACTATCCTAGGCCTGATGATAACCCTAACCCTAACCCTAACACTATCCTAGGGTTTATGTTAACCCTAACCCTAACACTATCCTAGGGCTGATGCTAACCCTAACCCTAACCCTAACACTATCCTAGGGCGGATGCTAACCCTAACCCTAACCCTAACACTATCCTAGGGCTGATGCTAACCCTAACACTAACACTGTCCTAGGGCTGATGCTAACCCTAACCCTAACCCTAACATTATCCTAGGGCGGATGCTAACCCTAACCCTAACCCTAACACTATCCTAGGGCTGATGCTAACCCTAACACTAACACTATCCTAGGCCTGATGCTAACCCTAACCCTAACCCTAACACTATCCTACGGCTGATGCTAACCCTAACCCTAACACTATCCTAGGGCTGATGCTAACCCTAACACTAACACTATCCTAGGGCTGATGCTAACCCTAACCCTAACCCTAACACTCTCCAAGGGCTGATGCTAACCCTAACCCTAACCCTAACACTATCCTAGGTCTGATGCTAACCCTAACCCTAACTCTAACACTATCTTAGGGCTGAGGCTAACCCTAACCCTAACACTATCCTACGGCTGATGCTAACCCTAACCCTAACCCTAACACTCTCCTAGGGCTGATGCTAACCCTAACCCTAACACTATCCTAGGCCTGATGCTAACCTTAACCCTAACCCTAACACTATCCTAGGGCTGATGCTAACCCTAACCCTAACACTATCCTAGGGCTGATGCTAACCCTAACCCTAACCCTAACACTATCCTAGGGCTGATGCTAACCCTAACCCTAACACTGTCCTAGGCCTGATGATAACCCTAACCCTAACCCTAACACTATCCTAGGGCTGATGCTAACCCTAACCCTAACACTATCCTAGGGCTGATGCTAACCCTAACCCTAACCCTAACACTATCCTAAGTCTGATGCTAAGCCTAGACCTCACACTATACTAGGCCTGATGATAACCATAACCCTAACCTTAACACTATCCTAGGGCTGATGCTAACCCTAACCCTAACCCTAACACTATCCTAGAGCTGCTGCTAACCCTAACCCTAACACTATCCTAGGCCTGATGATAACCCTAACCCTAACCCTGACACTATCCTAGGGCTGATGCTAACCCTAACCCTAACACTATCCTAGGGCTGATGCTAACCCTAACCCTAACCCTAACACTATCCTAGGCCTGATGCTAACCCTATCGCTAACCCTAACACTCTCCTAGGGCTGAGGCTAACCCTAACCCTAACACTATCCTAGGGCTGATGCTAACCCTAACCCTAACCCAAACACTATGCTAGGTTTGATGCTAACCCTAACCCTAACACTATCCTAGGCCTGATGATAACCCTAACCCTAACCCTAACACTATCCTTGGGCTGATGCTAACCCTAACCCTAACACTATACTGGGCCTGATGCTAACCCTAACCCTAACCCTAACACTATCCTAGGGCTGATGCTAACCCTAACCCTAACACTATCCTTGGCCTGATGCTAACCCTAACCCTAACCCTAACAATATCCTAGGGCAGATGCTAACCCTAACCCTAACCCTAACACTATCCTTGGGCTGATGCTAACCCTAACCCTAACACTATCCTGGGCCTGATGCTAACCCTAACCCTAACCCTAACACTATCCTAGGGCTGATGCTAACCCTAACCCTAAAACTATCCATGGGCTGATGCTAACCCTAACCCTAACCCTAACAATATCCTAGGGCAGATGCTAACCCTAACGCTAACCCTAACACTATCCTTGAACTGATGCTAACCCTAACCCTAACACTATCCTAGGCCTGATGATAACCCTAACCCTAACCCTAACACTATCCTAGGGTTTATGTTAACCCTAACCCTAACACTATCCTAGGGCTGATGCTAACCCTAACCCTAACACTATCCTAGGGCGGATGCTAACCCTAACCCTAACGCTAACACTATCCTAGGGCTGATGCTAACCCTAACACTAACACTATCCTAGGGCTGATGCTAACCCTAACCCTAACCCTAACATTATCCTAGGGCTGATGCTAACCCTAACCCTAACTCTAACACTATCTTAGGGCTGAGGCTAACCCTAACCCTAACACTATCCTACGGCTGATGGTAACCCTAACCCTAACCCTAACACTATCCTAGGGCTGATGCTAACCCTAACCCTAACACTATCCTAGGGCTGATGCTAACCCTAAGGCTAACCCTAACACTATCCTTGAACTGATGCTAACCCTAACCCTAACCCTAACACTATCCTAGGGCTGATGCTAACCCTAACCTAACACTATCCTTGGGCTGATGCTAACCCTAACCCTAAGCCTAACACTATCCTAGGGCAGATGCTAACCCTAACGCTAACCCTAACACTATCCTTGAACTGATGCTAACCCTAACCCTAACCCTAACACTATCCTAGGCCTGATGATAACCCTAACCCTAACCCTAACACTATCCTAGGGTTTATGTTAACCCTAACCCTAACACTATCCTAGGGCTGATGCTAACCCTAACCCTAACCCTAACACTATCCTAGGGCTGATGCTAACCCTAACACTAACACTGTCCTAGGGCTGATGCTAACCCTAACCCTAACCCTAACATTATCCTAGGGCGGATGCTAACCCTAACCCTAACCCTAACACTATCCTAGGGCTGATGCTAACCCTAACACTAACACTATCCTAGGCCTGATGCTAACCCTAACCCTAACCCTAACACTATCCTACGGCTGATGCTAACCCTAACCCTAACACTATCCTAGGGCTGATGCTAACCCTAACACTAACACTATCCTAGGGCTGATGCTAACCCTAACCCTAACCATAACACTCTCCAAGGGCTGATGCTAACCCTAACCCTAACCCTAACACTATCCTAGGGCTGATGCTAACCCTAACCCTAACTCTAACACTATCTTAGGGCTGAGGCTAACCCTAACCCTAACACTATCCTACGGCTGATGCTAACCCTAACCCTAACCCTAACACTCTCCTAGGGCTGATGCTAACCCTAACCCTAACACTATCCTAGGCCTGATGCTAACCCTAACCCTAACCCTAACACTATCCTAGGGCTGATGCTAACCCTAACCATAACACTATCCTAGGGCTGATGCTAACCCTAACCCTAACCCTAACACTATCCTAGGGCTGATGCTAACCCTAACCCTAACACTATCCTAGGCCTGATGATAACCCTAACCCTAACCCTAACACTATCCTAGGGCTGATGCTAACCCTAACCCTAACACTATCCTAGGGCTGATGCTAACCCTAACCCTAACCCTAACACTATCCTAAGTCTGATGCTAACCCTAGACCTCACACTATACTAGGCCTGATGATAACCATAACCCTAACCTTAACACTATACTAGGGCTGATGCTAACCCTAACCCTAACCCTAACACTATCCTAGAGCTGCTGCTAACCCTAACCCTAACACTATCCTAGGCCTGATGATAACCCTAACCCTAACCCTGACACTATCCTAGGGCTGATGCTAACCCTAACCCTAACACTATCCTAGGGCTGATGCTAACCCTAACCCTAACCCTAACACTATCCTAGGCCTGATGCTAACCCTATCCCTAACCCTAACACTCTCCTAGGGCTGAGGATAACCCTAACCCTAACACTATCCTAGGGCTGATGCTAACCCTAACCCTAACCAAAACACTATCCTAGGTTTGATGCTAACCCTAACCCTAACACTATCCTAGGCCTGATGATAACCCTAACCCTAACCCTAACACTATCCTTGGGCTGATGCTAACCCTAACCCTAACACTATCCTGGGCCTGATGCTAACCCTAACCCTAACCCTAACACTATCCTAGGGCTGATGCTAACCCTAACCCTAACACTATCTTTGGGCTGATGCTAACCCTAACCCTAACAATAACAATATCCTAGGGCAGATGCTAACCCTAACCCTAACCCTAACACTATCCTTGGGCTGATGCTAACCCTAACCCTAACACTATCCTGGGCCTGATGCTAACCCTAAACTTAACCCTAACACTATCCTAGGGCTGATGCTAACCCTAACCCTAAAACTATCCATGGGCTGATGCTAACCCTAACCCTAACCCTAACAATATCCTAGGGCAGATGCTAACCCTAACGCTAACCCTAACACTATCCTTGAACTGATGCTAACCCTAACCCTAACCCTAACACTATCCTAGGCCTGATGATAACCCTAACCCTAACCCTAACACTATCCTAGGGTTTATGTTAACCCTAACCCTAACACTATCCTAGGGCTGATGCTAACCCTAACCCTAACCCTAACACTATCCTAGGGCGGATGCTAACCCTAACCCTAACGCTAACACTATCCTAGGGCTGATGCTAACCCTAACACTAACACTATCCTAGAGCTGATGCTAACCCTAACCCTAACCCTAACATTATCCTAGGGCTGATGCTAACCCTAACCCTAACTCTAACACTATCTTAGGGCTGAGGCTAACCCTAACCCTAACACTATCCTACGGCTGATGCTAACCCTAACCCTAACCCTAACACTATCCTAGGGCTGATGCTAACCCTAACCCTAAACCTAACACTATCCTAGGGCGGATGCTAACCCTAACCCTAACCCTAACACTATCCTAGGGCAGATGCTAACCCTAACGCTAACCCTAACACTATCCTTGAACTGATGCTAACCCTAACCCTAACCCTAACACTATCCTAGGCCTGATGATAACCCTAACCCTAACCCTAACACTATCCTAGGGTTTATGTTAACCCTAACCCTAACACTATCCTAGGGCTGATGCTAACCCTAACCCTAACCCTAACACTATCCTAGGGCGGATGCTAACCCTAACCCTAACCCTAACACTATCCTAGGGCTGATGCTAACCCTAACACTAACACTGTCCTAGGGCTGATGCTAACCCTAACCCTAACCCTAACATTATCCTAGGGCGGATGCTAACCCTAACCCTAACCCTAACACTATCCTAGGGCTGATGCTAACCCTAACACTAACACTATCCTAGGCCTGATGCTAACCCTAACCCTAACCCTAACACTATCCTACGGCTGATGCTAACCCTAACCCTAACACTATCCTAGGGCTGATGCTAACCCTAACACTAACACTATCCTAGGGCTGATGCTAACCCTAACCCTAACCCTAACACTCTCCAAGGGCTGATGCTAACCCTAACCCTAACCCTAACACTATCCTAGGGCTGATGCTAACCCTAACCCTAACTCTAACACTATCTTAGGGCTGAGGCTAACCCTAACCCTAACACTATCCTACGGCTGATGCTAACCCTAACCCTAACCCTAACACTCTCCTAGGGCTGATGCTAACCCTAACCCTAACACTATCCTAGGCCTGATGCTAACCTTAACCCTAACCCTAACACTATCCTAAGGCTGATGCTAACCCTAACCCTAACACTATCCTAGGGCTGATGCTAACCCTAACCCTAACCCTAACACTATCCTAGGGCTGATGCTAACCCTAACCCTAACACTATCCTAGGCCTGATGATAACCCTAACCCTAACCCTAACACTATCCTAGGGCTGATGCTAACCCTAACCCTAACACTATCCTAGGGCTGATGCTAACCCTAACCCTAACCCTAACACTATCCTAAGTCTGATGCTAAGCCTAGACCTCACACTATACTAGGCCTGATGATAACCATAACCCTAACCTTAACACTATCCTAGGGCTGATGCTAACCCTAACCCTAACCCTAACACCAACCTAGAGCTGCTGCTAACCCTAACCCTAACACTATCCTAGGCCTGATGATAACCCTAACCCTAACCCTGACACTATCCTAGGGCTGATGCTAACCCTAACCCTAACACTATCCTAGGGCTGATGCTAACCCTAACCCTAACCCTAACACTATCCTTGGCCTGATGCTAACCCTATCCCTAACCCTAACACTCTCCTAGGGCTGAGGCTAACCCTAACCCTAACACTATCCTAGGGCTGATGCTAACCCTAACCCTAACCCAAACACAATGCTAGGTTTGATGCTAACCCTAACCCTAACACTATCCTAGGCCTGATGATAACCCTAACCCTAACCCTAACACTATCCTTGGGCTGATGCTAACCCTAACCCTAACACTATACTGGGCCTGATGCTAACCCTAACCCTAACCCTAACACTATCCTAGGGCTGATGCTAACCCTAACCCTAACCCTAACAATATCCTAGGGCAGATGCTAACCCTAACCCTAACCCTAACACTATCCTTGGGCTGATGCTAACCCTAACCCTAACACTATCCTGGGCCTGATGCTAACCCTAACCCTAACCCTAACACTATCCTAGGGCTGATGCTAACCCTAACCCTAAAACTATCCATGGGCTGATGCTAACCCTAACCCTAACCCTAACAATATCCTAGGGCAGATGCTAACCCTAACGCTAACCCTAACACTATCCTTGAACTGATGCTAACCCTAACCCTAACACTATCCTAGGCCTGATGATAACCCTAACCCTAACCCTAACACTATCCTAGGGTTTATGTTAACCCTAACCCTAACACTATCCTAGGGCTGATGCTAACCCTAACCCTAACACTATCCTAGGGCGGATGCTAACCCTAACCCTAACGCTAACACTATCCTAGGGCTGACGCTAACCCTAACACTAACACTATCCTAGGGCTGATGCTAACCCTAACCCTAACCCTAACATTATCCTAGGGCTGATGCTAACCCTAACCCTAACTCTAACACTATCTTAGGGCTGAGGCTAACCCTAACCCTAACACTATCCTACGGCTGATGGTAACCCTAACCCTAACCCTAACACTATCCTAGGGCTGATGCTAACCCTAACCCTAACACTATCCTAGGGCTGATGCTAACCCTAAGGCTAACCCTAACACTATCCTTGAACTGATGCTAACCCTAACCCTAACCCTAACACTATCCTAGGGCTGATGCTAACCCTAACCTAACACTATCCTTGGGCTGATGCTAACCCTAACCCTAAGCCTAACACTATCCTAGGGCAGATGCTAACCCTAACGCTAACCCTAACACTATCCTTGAACTGATGCTAACCCTAACCCTAACCCTAACACTATCCTAGGCCTGATGATAACCCTAACCCTAACCCTAACACTATCCTAGGGTTTATGTTAACCCTAACCCTAACACTATCCTAGGGCTGATGCTAACCCTAACCCTAACCCTAACACTATCCTAGGGCTGATGCTAACCCTAACACTAACACTGTCCTAGGGCTGATGCTAACCCTAACCCTAACACTAACATTATCCTAGGGCGGATGCTAACCCTAACCCTAACCCTAACACTATCCTAGGGCTGATGCTAACCCTAACACTAACACTATCCTAGGCCTGATGCTAACCCTAACCCTAACCCTAACACTATCCTACGGCTGATGCTAACCCTAACCCTAACACTATCCTAGGGCTGATGCTAACCCTAACACTAACACTATCCTAGGGCTGATGCTAACCCTAACCCTAACCATAACACTCTCCAAGGGCTGATGCTAACCCTAACCCTAACCCTAACACTATCCTAGGGCTGATGCTAACCCTAACCCTAACTCTAACACTATCTTAGGGCTGAGGCTAACCCTAACCCTAACACTATCCTACGGCTGATGCTAACCCTAACCCTAACCCTAACACTCTCCTAGGGCTGATGCTAACCCTAACCCTAACACTATCCTAGGCCTGATGCTAACCCTAACCCTAACCCTAACACTATCCTAGGGCTGATGCTAACCCTAACCATAACACTATCCTAGGGCTGATGCTAACCCTAACACTAACCCTAACACTATCCTAGGGCTGATGCTAACCCTAACCCTAACACTATCCTAGGCCTGATGATAACCCTAACCCTAACCCTAACACTATCCTAGGGCTGATGCTAACCCTAACCCTAACACTATCCTAGGGCTGATGCTAACCCTAACCCTAACCCTAACACTATCCTAAGTCTGATGCTAACCCTAGACCTCACACTATACTAGGCCTGATGATAACCATAACCCTAACCTTAACACTATACTAGGGCTGATGCTAACCCTAACCCTAACCCTAACACTATCCTAGAGCTGCTGCTAAAACTAACCCTAACACTATCCTAGGCCTGATGATAACCATAACCCTAACCCTGACACTATCCTAGGGCTGATGCTAACCCTAACCCTAACACTAATCTAGGGCTGATGCTAACCCTAACCCTAACCCTAACACTATCCTAGGCCTGATGCTAACCCTATCCCTAACCCTAACACTCTCCTAGGGCTGAGGCTAACCCTAACCCTAACACTATCCTAGGGCTGATGCTAACCCTAACCCTAACCAAAACACTATCCTAGGTTTGATGCTAACCCTAACCCTAACACTATCCTAGGCCTGATGATAACCCTAACCCTAACCCTAACACTATCCTTGGGCTGATGCTAACCCTAACCCTAACACTATCCTGGGCCTGATGCTAACCCTAACCCTAACCCTAACACTATCCTAGGGCTGATGCTAACCCTAACCCTAACACTATCCTTGGGCTGATGCTAACCCTAACCCTAACAATAACAATATCCTAGGGCAGATGCTAACCCTAACCCTAACCCTAACACTATCCTTGGGCTGATGCTAACCCTAACCCTAACACTATCCTGGGCCTGATGCTAACCCTAAACTTAACCCTAACACTATCCTAGGGCTGATGCTAACCCTAACCCTAAAACTATCCATGGGCTGATGCTAACCCTAACCCTAACCCTAACAATATCCTAGGGCAGATGCTAACCCTAACGCTAACCCTAACACTATCCTTGAACTGATGCTAACCCTAACCCTAACCCTAACACTATCCTAGGCCTGATGATAACCCTAACCCTACCCCTAACACTATCCTAGGGTTTATGTTAACCCTAACCCTAACACTATCCTAGGGCTGATGCTAACCCTAACCCTAACCCTAACACTATCCTAGGGCGGATGCTAACCCTAACCCTAACGCTAACACTATCCTAGGGCTGATGCTAACCCTAACACTAACACTATCCTAGGGCTGATGCTAACCCTAACCCTAACCCTAACATTATCCTAGGGCTGATGCTAACCCTAACCCTAACTCTAACACTATCTTAGGGCTGAGGCTAACCCTAACCCTAACACTATCCTACGGCTGATGCTAACCCTAACCCTAACCCTAACACTATCCTAGGGCTGATGCTAACCCTAACCCTAACACTATCCTAGGGCTGATGCTAACCCTAATGCTAACCCTAACACTATCCTTGAACTGATGCTAACCCTAACCCTAACCCTAACACTATCCTCGGCCTGATGATAACCCTAACCCTAACCCTAACACTATCCTAGGGTTTATGTTAACCCTAACACTAACACTATCCTAGGGCTGATGCTAACCCTAACCCTAAACCTAACACTATCCTAGGGCGGATGCTAACCCTAACCCTAACCCTAACACTATCCTAGGGCTGATGCTAACCCTAACACTAACACTATCCTAGGGCTGTTGCTAACCCTAACCCTAACCCTAACACTCTCCAAGGGCTGATGCTAACCCTAACCCTAACCCTAACACTATCCTAGGGCTGATGCTAACCCTAACCCTAACACTATCCTAGGGCTGATGCTAACCCTAACCCTAACACTAACACTATCCTAGGGTTGATGCTTACCCTAACCATAGCACTATCCTAGGGCTGATGCTAACCCTAACCCTAACCCTAACACTATCCTAGGGCTGATGCTAACCCTAACGCTAACACTATCCTAGGGCTGATGCTAACCCTAAACCTAACCCTAACACTAACCTAGGGCTGATGCTAACCCTAACCCTAACACTATCCTGGGGCTTATGTTAACCCTAACCCTAACCCTAACACTATCCTAGGGCTGATGCTAACCCTAACCCTAACCCAAACACTATTCTAGGGTTGATGCTATCCCTAACCCTAACACTATCCTAGGGCTGATGCTAACACTAACCCTAACCCTAACACTATCCTTGGGCTGATGCTAACCCTAACCCTAACACTATCCTGGGCCTGATGCTAACCCTAACCCTAACCCTAACACTATCCTAGGGCTGATGCTAACGCTAACCTAACACTATCCTTGGGCTGATGCTAACCCTAACCCTAACCCTAACACTATCCTAGGGCAGATGCTAACCCTTACGCTAACCCTGACACTATCCTTGAACTGATGCTAACCCTAACCCTAACCCTAACACTATCCTAGGCCTGATGATAACCCTAACCCTAACACTATCCTGGGGCTGATGTTAACCCTAACCCTAACCCTAACACTATCCTAGGGCTGATGGTAACCCTAACCCTAACCCAAACACTATCCTAGGGTTGATGCTAACCCTAACCCTAACACTATCCTAGGGCTGATGCTAACACTAACCCTAACCCTAACACTATCCTAGGGCTGATACTAACCCTAACCTAACACTATACTTGGGCTGATGCTAACCCTAACCCTAACCCTAACACTATCCAAGGGCAGATGCTAACCCTAACGCTAACCCTAACACTATCCTTGAACTGATGCTAACCCTAACCCTAACCCTAACACTAATCTAGGCCTGATGATAACCCTAACCCTAACCCTAACACTATCCTAGCGTTTATGTTAACCCTAACCCTAACACTATCCTAGGGCGGATGCTAACCCTAACCCTAACCCTAACACTCTCCTAGGGCTGATGCTAACCCTAACCCTAACACTATCCTAGGCCTGATGATAACCCTAACCCTAACCCAAACACTATTCTATGTTTGATGCTAACTCTAACCCTAACACTATCCTAGGCCTGATGCTAACCCTAACCCTAACCCTAACACTATCCTAGGGCTGATGCTAACCCTAACCCTAACCCTAACACTATCCTAGGGCTGATGCTAACCCTAACCCTAACACTATCCTAGGCCTGATGATAACCCTAACCCTAACCCTAACACTATCCTAGGGCTGATGCTAATGCTAACCCTAACACTATCCTAGGGCTGATGCTAACCCTAACCCTAACGCTAACACTATCCTAGGGCTGATGCTAACCCTAATGCTAACCCTAACACTATCCTTGAACTGATGCTAACCCTAACCCTAACCCTAACACTATCCTAGGCCTGATGATAACCCTAACCCTAAACCTAACACTATCCTAGGGTTTATGTTAACCCTAACCCTAACACTATCCTAGGGCTGATGCTAACCCTAACCCTAACCCTAACACTATCCTAGGGCTGATGCTAACCCTAACACTAACACTATCCTAGGGCTGATGCTAACCCTAACCCTAACCCTAACACTCTCCAAGGGCTGATGCTAACCCTAACCCTAACCCTAACACTATCCTAGGGCTGATGCTAACCCTAACCCTAACACTATCCTAGGGCTGATGCTAACCCTAACCCTAACCCTAACACTATCCTAGGGTTGATGCTAACCCTAACCCTAACACTATCCTAGTGCTGATGCTAACCCTAACCCTAACCCTAACACTATCCTAGGGCTGATGCTAACCCTAACGCTAACACTATCTTAGGGCTGATGCTAACCCTAAACCTAACCCTAACACTAACCTAGGGCTGATGCTAACCCTAACGCTAACACTATCCTGGGGCTGATGTTAACCCTAACCCTAACCCTAACACTATCCTAGGGCTGATGCTAACCCTAACCCTAACCCAAACACTATCCTAGTGTTGATGCTAACCCTAACCCTAACACTATCCTAGGGCTGATGCTAACACTAACCCTAACCCTAACACTATCCTTGGGCTGATGCTAACCCTAACCCTAACACTATCCTGGGCCTGATGCTAACCCTAACCCTAACCCTAACACTATCCTAGGGCTGATGCTAACCCTAACCTAACACTATCCTTGGGCTGATGCTAACCCTAACCCTAACCCTAACACTATCCTAGGGCAGATGCTAACCCTAACGCTAACCCTAACACTATCCTTGAACTGATGCTAACCCTAACCCTAACCCTAACACTATCCTATGCCTAATGATATCCCTAACCCTAACCCTAACACTATCCTAGGGTTTATGATAACCCTAAACCTAACACTATCCTAGGGCTGATGCTAACCCTAACCCTAACCCTAACACTATCCTAGGGCGGATGCTAACCCTAACCCTAACCCTAACACTATCCTAGGGCTGATGCTAACCCTCAAACTAACACTATCCTAGGGCTGATGCTAACCCTAACCCTAACCCTAACATTATCCTAGGGCGGATGCTAACCCTAACCCTAACCCTAACACTATCCTAGGGCTGATGCTAACCCTAACACTAACACTATCCTAGGCCTGATGCTAACCCTAACCCTAACCCTAACACTATCCTACGGCTGATGCTAACCCTAACCCTAACACTATCCTAGGGCTGATGCTAACCCTAACACTAACACTATCCTAGGGATGATGCTAACCCTAACCCTAACCCTAACACTCTCCAAGGGCTGATGCTAACCCTAACCCTAACCCTAACACTATCCTAGGGCAGATGCTAACCCTAACGCTAACCCTAACACTATCCTTGAACTGATGCTAACCCTAACCCTAACCCTAACACTATCCTAGGCCTGATGATAACCCTAACCCTAACACTATCCTGGGGCTGATGTTGACCCTAACCCTAACCCTAACACTATCCTAGGGCTGATGGTAACCCTAACCCTAACCCAAACACTATCCTAGGGCTGATGCTAACCCTAACCCTAACCCTAACACTATCCTAGGGCTGATGCTAACCCTAACGCTAACACTATCTTAGGGCTGATGCTAACCCTAAACCTAACCCTAACACTAACCTAGGGCTGATGCTAACCCTAACCCTAACACTATCCTGGGGCTGATGTTAACCCTAACCCTAACCTTAACACTATCCTAGGGCTGATGCTAACCCTAACCCTAACCCAAACACTATCCTAGTGTTGATGCTAACCCTAACCCTAACACTATCCTAGGGCTGATGCTAACACTAACCCTATCCTTAACACTATCCTTGGGCTGATGCTAACCCTAACCCTAACACTATCCTGGGCCTGATGCTAACCCTAACCCTAACCCTAACACTATCCTAGGGCTGATGCTAACCCTAACCTAACACTATCCTTGGGCTGATGCTAACCCTAACCCTAACCCTAACACTAAACTAGGGCAGATGGTAACCCTAACGCTAACCCTAACACTATCCTTGAACTAATGCTAACCCTAACCCTAACCCTAACACTATCCTATGCCTAATGATATCCCTAACCCTAACCCTAACACTATCCTAGGGTTTATGTTAACCCTAACACTAACACTATCCTAGGGCTGATGCTAACCCTAACCCTAACCCTAACACTATCCTAGGGCTGATGCTAACCCTAACACTAACACTATCCTAGGGCTGATGCTAACCCTAACCCTAACCCTAACATTATCCTAGGGCGGATGCTAACCCTAACCCTAACCCTAACACTATCCTAGGGCTGATGCTAACCCTAACACTAACACTATCCTAGGCCTGATGCTAACCCTAACCCTAACCCTAACACTATCCTACGGCTGATGCTAACCCTAACCCTAACACTATCCTAGGGCTGATGCTAACCCTAACACTAACACTATCCTAGGGCTGATGCTAACCCTAACCCTAACCCTAACACTCTCCAAGGGCTGATGCTAACCCTAACCCTAACCCTAACACTATCCTATGGCTGATGCTAACCCTAACCCTAACCCTAACACTATCCTAGGGCTGATGCTAACCCTAACCCTAACACTATCCTAGGCCTGATGATAACCCTAACCCTAACCCTAACACTATCCTAGGGCTGATGCTAACCCTAACCCTAACACTATCCTAGGGCTGATGCTAACCCTAACCCCAACCCTAACACTATCCTAAGTCTGATGCTAACCCTAGACCTCACACTATACTAGGCCTGATGATAACCATAACCCTAACCTTAACACTATCCTAGGGCTGATGCTAACCCTAACCCTAACCCTAACACTATCCTAGAGCTGCTGCTAACCCTAACCCTAACACTATCCTAGGCCTGATGATAACCCTAACCCTAACCCTGACACTATCCTAGGGCTGATGCTAACCCTAACCCTAACACTATCCTAGGGCTGATGCTAACCCTAACCCTAACCCTAACACTATCCTAGGCCTGATGCTAACCCTATCCCTAACCCTAACACTCTCCTAGGGCTGAGGCTAACCCTAACCCTAACACTATCCTACGGCTGATGCTAACCCTAACCCTAACCCAAACACTATCCTAGGTTTGATGCTAACCCTAACCCTAACACTATCCTAGGCCTGATGATAATCCTAACCCTAACCCTAACACTATCCTTGGGCTGATGCTAACCCTAACCCTAACACTATCCTGGGCCTGATGCTAACCCTAACCCTAACCCTAACACTATCCTAGGGCTGATGCTAACCCTAACCCTAACACTATCCTTGGGCTGATGCTAACCCTAACCCTAACCCTAACAATATCCTAGGGCAGATGCTAACCCTATCCTTAACCCTAACACTATCCTTGGGCTGAAGCTAACCCTAACCCTAACACTATCCTGGGCCTGATGCTAACCCTAACCCTAACCCTAACACTATCCTAGGGCTGATGCTAACCCTAACCCTAACACTATCCTTGGGCTGATGCTAACCCTAACCCTAACCCTAACAATATCCTAGGGCAGATGCTAACCCTAACGCTAACCCTAACACTATCCTTGAACTGATGCTAACCCTAACCCTAACCCTAGCACTATCCTAGGCCTGACGATAACCCTAACCCTAACCCTAACACTATCCTAGAGTTTATGTTAACCCTAACCCTAACACTATCCTAGGGCTGATGCTAACCCTAACCCTAACCCTAACACTATCCTAGGGCGGATGCTAACCCTAACCCTAACGCTAACACTATCCTAGGGCTGATGCTAACCCTAACACTAACACTATCCTAGGGCTGATGCTAACCCTAACCCTAACCCTAACATTATCCTAGGGCTGATGCTAACCCTAACCCTAACTCTAAAACTATCTTAGGGCTGAGGCTAACCCTAACCCTAACACTATCCTACGGCTGATGCTAACCCTAACCCTAACCCTAACACTATCCTAGGGCTGATGCTAACCCTAACCCTAACACTATCCTAGGGCTGATGCTAACCCTAACCCTAACACTATCCTGGGGCTGATGTTAACCCTAACCCTAACCCTAACACTATCCTAGGGCTGATGCTAACCCTAACCCTAACCCAAACACTATCCTAGGGTTGATGCTATCCCTAACCCTAACACTATCCTAGGGCTGATACTAACACTAACCCTAACCCTAACACTATCCTTGGGCTGATGCTAACCCTAACCCTAACACTATCCTGGGCCTGATGCTAACCCTAACCCTAACCCTAACACTATCCTAGGGCTGATGCTAACGCTAACCTAACACTATCCTTGGGCTGATGCTAACCCTAACCCTAACCCTAACACTATCCTAGGGCTGATGCTAACCCTAAGGCTAACCCTAACACTATCCTTGAACTGATGCTAACCCTAACCCTAACCCTAACACTATCCTAGGCCTGATGATAACCCTAACCCTAACACTATCCTGGGGCTGATGTTAACCCTAACCCTAACCCTAACACTATCCTAGGGCTGATGGTAACCCTAACCCTAACCCAAACACTATCCTAGGGTTGATGCTAACCCTAACCCTAACACTATCCTAGGGCTGATGCTAACACTAACCCTAACCCTAACACTATCCTTGGGCTGATGCTAACCCTAACCCTAACACTATCCTGGGCCTGATGCTAACCCTAACCCTAACCCTAACACTATCCTAGGGCTGATGCTAACCCTAACCTAACACTATCCTTGGGCTGATGCTAACCCTAACCCTAACCCTAACACTATCCAAGGGCAGATGCTAACCCTAACGCTAACCCTAACACTATCCTTGAACTGATGCTAACCCTAACCCTAACCCTAACACTAATCTAGGCCTGATGATAACCCTAACCCTAACCCTAACACTATCCTAGGGTTTATGTTAACCCTAACCCTAACACTATCCTAGGGCTGATGCTAACCCTAACCCTAACCCTAACACTATCCTAGGGCGGATGCTAACCCTAACCCTAACCCTAACACTATCCTAGGGCTGATGCTAACCCTAACACTAACACTATCCTAGGGCTGATGCTAACCCTAACCCTAACCCTAACATTATCCTAGGGCGGATGCTAACCCTAACCCTAACCCTAACACTATCCTAGGGCTGATGCTAACCCTAACACTAACACTATCCTAGGCCTGATGCTAAACCTAACCCTAACCCTAACACTATCCTACGGCTGATCCTAACCCTAACCCTAACACTATCCTAGGGCTGATGCTAACCCTAACACTAACACTATCCTAGGGCTGATGGTAACCCTAACCCTAACCCTAACACTCTCCAAGGGCTGATGCTAACCCTAACCCTAACACTATCCTAGGCCTGATGATAACCCTAAGCCTAACCCAAACACTATCCTAGGTTTGATGCTAACCCTAACCCTAACACTATCCTAGGCCTGATGCTAACCCTAACCCTAACCCTAACACTATCCTAGGGCTGATGCTAACCCTAACCCTAACCCTAACACTATCCTAGGGCTGATGCTAACCCTAACCCTAACACTATCCTAGGCCTGATGATAACCCTAACCCTAACCCTAACACTATCCTAGGGCTGATGCTAATGCTAACCCTAACACTATCCTAGGGCTGATGCTAACCCTAACCCTAACCCTAACACTATCCTAGGGCTGATGCTAACCCTAATGCTAACCCTAACACTATCCTTGAACTGATGCTAACCCTAACCCTAAACCTAACACTATCCTAGGGCTGATGCTAACCCTAACCCTAAACCTAACACTATCCTAGGGCGGATGCTAACCCTAACACTAACCCTAACACTATCCTAGGGCTGATGCTAACCCTAACACTAACACTATCCTAGGGCTGATGCTAACCCTAACCCTAACCCTAACACTCTCCAAGGGCTGATGCTAACCCTAAACCTAACCCTAACACTATCCTAGGGCTGATGCTAACCCTAACCCTAACACTATCCTAGGGCTGATGCCAACCCTAACCCTAACCCTAACACTATCCTAGGGTTGATGATAACCCTAACCCTAACACTATCCTAGGGCTGATGCTAACCCTAACCCTAACCCTAACACTATCCTAGGGCTGATGCTAACCCTAACGCTAACACTATCTTAGGGCTGATGCTAACCCTAAACCTAACCCTAACACTCTCCAAGGGCTGATGCTAACCCTAACCCTAACCCTAACACTATCCTAGGGCTGATGCTAACCCTAACCCTAACCCTAACACTATCCTAGGGCTGATGCTAACCCTAACCCTAACCCAAACACTATCCTAGTGTTGATGCTAACCCTAACCCTAACACTATCCTAGGGCTCATGCTAACCCTAACCCTAACCCTAACACTATCCTAGGGATGATGCTAACCCTAACCCTAACTCTAACACTATCCTAGGGCTGATGCTAACCCTAACCCTAACCCTAACACTATCCTAGGCCTGATGCTAACCCTATCCCTAACCCTAACACTCTCCTAGGGCTGAGGCTAACCATAACCCTAACACTATCCTAGGGCTGATGCTAACCCTAACCCTAACCCAAACACTATCCTAGGGTTGATGCTAACCCTAAACCTGACACTATCCTAGGGCTGATGCTAACCCTAACCCTAACCCTAACACTATCCAAGGTTGATGCTATCCTTAACCCTAACCCTAACACTATCCTAGGGCTGATGCTAACCCTAACCCTAACAATATCCTAGGCCTGATGATATCCAAAACCCTAAACCTAACACTATCCTAGGGCTGATGCTAACCCTAACCCCAACCCTAACACTATCCTAGGGCTGATTCTAACCCTAACCCTAACACTATCCTAGGGCTGATGCTAACCCTAACACTAACACTATCCTAGGGCTGATGCTAACCCTAACCCTAACTCTAACACTATCTTAGCGCTGAGGCTAACCCTAACCCTAACACTATCCTACGGCTGATGCTAACCCTAACCCTAACCCTAACACTATCCTAGGGCTGATGCTAACCCTAACCCTAACACTATCCTAGGGCTGATGCTAACCCTAACCCTAACCCTAACACTATCCTAGGGCTGATGCTAACCCTAACCCTAACACTATCCTAGGGCTGATGCTAACCCTAACCCTAACCCTAACACTATCCTAGGGCTGATGCTAACCCTAACCCTAACACTATCCTAGGCCTGATGATAACCCTAACCCTAACCCTAACACTATCCTAGGGCTGATGCTAACCCTAACCCTAACACTATCCTAGGGCTGATGCTAACCCTAACCCTAACCCTAACACTATCCTAGGGCTGATGCTAACACTAACGCTAACCCTAACACTATCCTTGAACTGATGCTAACCCTAACCTTAACACTATCCTAGGCCTGATGATAACCCTAACCCTAACCCTAACACTATCCTAGGGCTGATGCTAACCCTAACCCTAACACTATCCTAGGGCTGATGCTAACCCTAACCGTAACCCTAACACTATCCTAGGGCTGATGCTAACCCTAACGCTAACCCTAACACTGTCCTTGAACTGATGCTAACCCTAACCCTAACCCTAAAACTACCCTAGGCCTGATGATAACCCTTACGCTAACCCTATCACTATCCTAGGGTTTATGTTAACCCAAACCCTAACACTATCCTAGGGCTGATGCTAACCCTAACCCTAACCCTAACACTATCCTAGGGCGGATGCTAACCCTAACGCTAACCCTAACACTATGTTAGGGCTGAGGCTAACCTTAACACTAACACTATCCTAGGGCTGATGCTAACCCTAACCCTAACCCTAACACTATCCTAGGGCTGATGCTAACCCTAACCCAAACTCTAACACTATCTTAGGGCTGAGGCTAACCCTAACCCAAACACTATCCTACGGCTGATGCTAACCCTAACCCTATCCCTAACACTATCCTAAGACTGATGCTAACCCTAACACTAACACTATCCTAGGCATTCTGCTAACCCTAACCCTAACCCTAACACTATCCTATGGCTGATGCTAACCCTAACACTAATACTATCCTAGGGCTGATGCTAACCCTAACCCTAACCCTAACACTATCCTAGGGCTGATGCTAACCCTATCCCTAACCCTAACACTATCCTAGGGCTGATGAAACCCTAACCCTAACATTATCCTAGGCTTGATGCTAACCCTAACCCTAACACTTACACTATCCTAGGGCTGATGCTAACACTAACTCTAACCCTAACACTATCCTAGGTCTGATGCTAACCCTAAACCTAACACTATCCTAGGGCTGATGCTACCCCTAACCCTAACCCTAACACTATCCTAGGGCTGATGTTAACCCTAACCCTAACACTATCCTAGGGCTAATGCTAACCCCAACCCTAACCCTAACACTCTCCTAGGGCTGATGCTAACCCTAACGCTTACACTATCCTAGGCCTGATGCTAACCCTAACCCTAACACTATCCTAGGGCTGATGCTAACCCTAACCCTAACCCTAACACTATCCTAGGGCTGATGCTAACCCTAACCCTAACACTATCCTAGGCCTGATGATAACCCTTACCCTAACCCTAACACTATCCTAGGGCTCATGCTAACCCTAACCCTAACACTATCCTAGGGCTGATGCTAACCTTAACCCTAACCCTAACACTATCCTAATTCTGATGCTAACCCTAGACCTCACACTATCCTAGGCCTGATGATAACCCTAACCCTAACCTTAACACTATCCTAGGGCTGATGCTAACCCTAACCCTATCCCTAACACTATCCTAGAGCTGATGCTAACCCTAACCCTAACATTATCCTAGGCCTGATGATAACCCTAACCCTAACCCTAACACTATCCTAGGGCTGATGCTAACCCTAACGCTAACACTATCCTAGGGCTGATGCTAACCCTAACCCTAACCCTAACACTATCCTACGGCTGATGCTAACCCTAACGCTAAGCCTAACACTATCCTTGAACTGATGCTAACCCTAACCCTAACCCTAACACTATCCTAGGCCTGATGATAACCCTAACCCTAACCCTAACACTATCCTAGGGTTTATGTTAACCCTAACACTAACACTATCCTAGGGCTGATGCTAACCCTAACCCTAACCCTAACACTATCCTAGGGCGGATGCTAACCCTAACCCTAACCCTAACACTATCCTAGGGCTGATGCTAACCCTAACACTAACACTATCCTAGGGCTGATGCTAACCCGAACCCTAACCCTAACACTATCTTAGGGCTGATGCTAACCCTAACCCTAACTCTAACACTATCTTAGGGCTGAGGCTAACCCTAACACGAAAACTATCCTAGGCCTGATGCTAACCCTAACCCTAACCCTAACACTATCCTAGGGCTGATGCTAACCCTAACCCTAACCCTAACACTATCCTAGGGCTGGTGCTAACCCTAACCATAACCCTAACACTATCCTAGGGCTGATGCTACTCCTAACCCTAACACTATCCTAGGGCTGATGCTAACCCTAACCCTAACCCTAACACTATCCTAGGGCTGATGCTAACCCTAACCCTAACCCTAACACTATCCTAGGGCTAATGCTAACCATAACCCTAACACTATCCTAGGCCTGATGCTCACCCTAACACTAACCCTAACACTATCTTAGGGCTGATGCTAACCCTAACCCTAACACTATCCTAGGGTTAATGCTAACCCTAACCCTAACCCTAACACTATCCTAGGGCTGATGCTAACCCTAACCCTAACACTATCCTAGGGCTGATGCTAACCCTAACCCTAACCCTAACACTATCCTATTGCTGATGCTAACCCTAACCCTAACCTTAACACTATCCTAGGGCTGATGCTAACCCTAACCCTAACACTATCCTAGGCCTGATGCTAACCCTAACCATAACCCTAACACTATCCTATGGCTGATGCTAACCCTAACCCTAACACTATCCTAGGGCTCATGCTAACCCTAACCCTAACCCTAACACTATCCTAGGGCTGATGTTAACCCTAACCCTAACCCTAACACTATCCTAGGGTTGATGCTAACCCCAACCCTAACACTATCCTAGGGCTGATGCTCACCCTAACCCTAACCTTAACACTATCCTAGGGCTGATGCTAACCCTAACCCTAACACTATCCTAGGCCTGATGCTAACCCTAACCCTAACCCTAACACTATCCAAGGACTGATGCTAACCCTAACCCTAACAGTATCCTAGGGCTGATGCTAACCCTAACCCTAACCCTAACACTATCCTAGGGCTGATGCTAACCCTAACCCTAACACTATCCTAGGGCTGATGCTAACCCTAACCCTAACCCTAACACTATCCTAGGGTTGATGCTAACCCTAACCCTAACCCTAACACTATCCTAGGGCTGATGCTAACCCTAACCCTAACACTATCCTAGGCCTGGTGCTAACCCTAACCCTAACCCTAACACTATCCTAGGGCTGATGCTAACCCTAACCCTAACAATATCCTAGGGCTAATGCTAACCCTAACCCTAACCCTAACACTATCCTAGGGCTGATGCTAACCCTAACCCTAACACTATCCTAGGGCTGATGCTAACCCTAACCCTAACCCTAACACTATCCTAGGGCTGATGCTAACCCTAACCCTAACACTATCCTAGGGCTGATGCTAACCCTAACCCTAACCCTAACACTATCCTAGGGCTGATGCTAACCCTAGCCGTAACTCTAAGACTATCCTAGAGCTGATCCTAACCCTAACCCTAACACTAACCCTAAACCTAAAACTGTCCTAGGGCTCATGCTAACCCTAACCCTAACCCTAACACTATCCTAGGGCTGATTCTAACCGTAACCCTAACACTATCCTAGGCCTGATGCTAACCCTAACCCTTACCCTAACACTATCTTAGGGCTCATGCTAACCCTAACCCTTACACTATCCTAGGGCTGATGCTAACCCTAACCCTAACCCTAACACTATCCTAGGGCTGATGCTAACCCTAATCCTAACCCTAACACTATCCTAGGGCTGATGGTAACTCTAACCCGAACACTATCCTAGGGCTGATGCTAACCCTAAGCCTAACCCTAACACTATCCTAGGGCTGATGCTAACCCTAACCCTAACACTCTCCTAGGCCTGATGCTAACCCTAACCCTAACTCTTACACTATCCTAGGGCTGATTCTAACCCTAACCCTAACCCTAACACTATCCTAGGTCTGATGCTAACCCTAAACCTAACACTATCCTAGGGCTGATGCTAACCCTAACCCTAACCCTAACACTATCCTAGGGCTGATGCTAACCCTAACCCTAACCCTAACACTATCCTAGGGCTGATGCTAACCCTAACCCTAACCCTAACACTATCCTAGGGCTGATGCTAACCCTAACCCTAACACTATCCTAGGCCTGGTGCTAACCCTAACCCTAACCCTAACACTATCCTAGGGCTGATGCTAACCCTAACCCTAACAATATCCTAGGGCTGATGCTAACCCTAACCCTAACCCTAACACTATCCTAGGGCTGATGCTAACCCTAACCCTAACACTATCCTAGGGCTGATGCTAACCCTAACCCTAACCCTAACACTATCCTAGGGCTGATGCTAACCCTAACCCTAACACTATCCTAGGGCTGATGCTAACCCTAACCCTAACTCTAACACTATCCTAGGGCTGATGCTAACCCTAACCCTAACAATATCCTAGGCCTGATGATATCCCTAACCCTAAACCTAACACTATCCTGGGGCTCATGCTAACCCTAACCCTAACACTATCCTAGGGCTGATTCTAACCGTAACCCTAACACTATCCCAGGCCTGATGCTAACCCTAACCCTTACCCTAATACTATCTTAGGGCTCATGCTAACCCTAACCCTTACACTATCCTAGGGCAGATGCTAACCCTAAACCTAACCCTAACACTCTCCTACGGCTGAGGCTAACGCTAACCGTAACACTATCCTAGGGCTAATGCTAACCCTAACCCTAACCCTAACACTATCCTAGGGCTGATGCTAACCCTAACCCTAACCCTAACACTATCCTAGGGCTGATGCTAACTCTAACCCGAGCACTATCCTAGGGCTGATGCTAACCCTAAGCCTAACCCTAACACTATCCTAGGGCTGACGCTAACCCTAACCCTAACACTATCCTAGGCCTGATGCTAACCCTAACCCTAACACTTACACTATCCTAGGGCTGATGCTAACCCTAACCCTAACCCTAACACTGTCCTAGGTCTGATGCTAACCCTAAACCTAACACTATCCTAGGGCTGATGCTAACCCTAACCCTAACACTATCCTAGGGCTGATGCTAACCCTAACCCTAACCCTAACACTATCCTAGGGCTGATGCTAACCCTAACCCTAACCCTAACACTATCCTAGGGCTGATGCTAACCCTAACAATAACCCTAACACTATCCTAGTGGTGAGGCTAACCCTAACCCTAACACTATCCTACGGCTGATGCTAACCCTAACCCTAACCCTAACACTATCCTAAGGCTGATGCTAACCCTAACACTAACACTATCCTAGGCCTGATGCTTACCCTAACCGTAACCCTAACACTATCCTAGGTCTCATGCTAACCCTAAACCTAACACTATCCTAGGGCTGATGCTAACTCTAACCCTAACCCTAACACTATCCTAGGGCTGATGCTATCCCTAACCCTAACCCTAACACTCTCCAAGGGCTGATGCTAACCCTAACTCTAACACTATCCTAGGCCTGATGCTAAACCTAACCCTAACACTATCCTAGGGCTGATGCTAACCCTATGCCTAACCCTAACACTATCCTAGGGCTGATGCTAACCCTAACCCTAACACTATCCAAGGGCTGATGCTAACCCTAACCCTAACGCTAACACTATCCTAGGGCTAATGCTAACCCTAACCCTAACACTATCCTAGGCCTGATGCTAACCCTAACACTAACACTAACACTATCCTAGGGCTGATGCTAACCCTAACCCTAACACTATCCTAGGGCTGATGCTAACACTAACCCTAACCCTAACACTATCCTAGGGCTGATGCTAACCCTAACCCTAACACTATCCTAGGGCTGATGCTAACCCTAACCCTAACCCTAACACTATCCTATTGCTGATGCTAACCCTAACCCTAACACTATCCTAGGGCTGATGCTAACCCTAACCCTAACCCTAACACTATCCTAGGGCTGATGCTAACCCTTACCATAACTCTAACACTATCTTAGGGCTGAGGATAACCCTAAACCTAACACTATCCTGCGGCTGATGCTAACCCTAATCCAAACCCTAACACTATCCTAGGGCTGATGCAAACCCTAACCCTAACACTATCCTAGGCCTGATGCAACCCTAACCCTAACCCTAACACTATCCTATGGCTGATGCTAACCCTAACCCTAACACTATCCTAGGGCTGATGCTAACCCTAACCCTAACCCTAACACTATCCTAGGGCTGATGTTAACCCTAACCCTAACACTATCCTAGGCCTGATGCTAACCCTATCCCTAACCCTAACACTCTCCTAGGGCTGATGCTAACCCTAACCCTAACCCTAACACTATCCTAGGGTTGATGCTAACCCTAACCCTAACACTATCCTAGGGCTGATTCTAACCCTAACCCTAACCCTAACACTATCCTAGGGCTGATGCTAACCCTAACCCTAACACTATCCTAGGCCTGATGCTAACCCTAACCCTAACCCTAACACTATACAAGGACTGATGCTAACCCTAACCCTAACAGTATCCTAGGGCTGATGCTAACCCTAACCCTAACCCTAACACTATCCTAGGGCTGATGCTAACCCTAACCCTAACACTATCCTAGGGCTGATGCTAACCCTAACCCTAACCCTAACACTATCCTAGGGTTGATGCTAACCCTAACCCTAACCCTAACACTATCCTAGTGCTGATGCTAACCCTAACCCTAACCCTAACACTATCCTAGGGTTGATGCTAACCCTAACCCTAACCCTAACACTATCCTAGGGCTGATGCTAACCCTAACCCTAACACTATCCTAGGCCTGGTGCTAACCCTAACCCTA
Source organism: Lemur catta (assembly GCF_020740605.2). Classification (NCBI taxonomy): domain Eukaryota; kingdom Metazoa; phylum Chordata; class Mammalia; order Primates; family Lemuridae; genus Lemur; species Lemur catta. Next base: position 471,733 of record NW_025423859.1, on the reverse strand, counting down.
ACCCTAACACTATCCTAGGGCTGATGCTAACCCTAACCCTAACAATATCCTAGGGCTAATGCTAACCCTAACCCTAACCCTAACACTATCCTAGGGCTGATGCTAACCCTAACCCTAACCCTAACACTATCCTAGGGCTGATGCTAACCCTAACCCTAACACTATCCTAGGGCTGATGCTAACCCTAACCCTAACCCTAACACTATCCTAGGGCTGATGCTAACCCTAGCCGTAACTCTAAGACTATCGTAGAGCTGATCCTAACCCTAACCCTAACACTAACCCTAAACCTAAAACTATCCTAGGGCTCATGCTAACCCTAACCCTAACCCTAACACTATCCTAGGGCTGATTCTAACCGTAACCCTAACACTATCCTAGGCCTGATGCTAACCCTAACCCTTACCCTAACACTATCTTAGGGCTCATGCTAACCCTAACCCTTACACTATCCTAGGGCTGATGCTAACCCTAAACCTAACCCTAACACTCTCCTACGGCTGAGGCTAACGCTAAACCTAACACTATCCTAGGGCTAATGCTAACCCTAACCCTAACCCTAACACTATCCTAGGGCTGATGCTAACCCTAATCCTAACCCTAACACTATCCTAGGGCTGATGGTAACTCTAACCCTAACACTATCCTGGGGCTGATGCTAACCCTAAGCCTAACCCTAACACTATCCTAGGGCTGATGCTAACCCTAACCCTAACACTATCCTAGGCCTGATGCTAACCCTAACCCTAACACTTACACTATCCTAGGGCTGATTCTAACCCTAACCCTAACCCTAACACTATCCTAGGTCTGATGCTAACCCTAAACCTAACACTATCCTAGGGCTGATGCTAACCCTAACCCTAACCCTAACACTATCCTAGGGCTGATGCTAACCCTAACTCTAACCCTAACACTATCCTAGGGCTGATGCTAACCCTAACCCTAACCCTAACACTATCCTAGGGCTGATGCTAACCCTAACCCTAACACTATCCTAGGCTGGTGCTAACCCCAACCCTAACCCTAACACTATCCTAGGGCTGATGCTAACCCTAACCCTAACACTATCCTAGGGCTGATGCTAACCCTAACCCTAACCCTAACACTATCCTAGGGCTGATGCTAACCCTAACCCTAACTCTAACACTATCTTAGGGCTGAGGATAACCCTAAACCTAACACTATCCTACGGCTGATGCTAACCCTAATCCTAACCCTAACAATATCCTAGGGCTGATGCAAACCCTAACCCTAACACTATCCTAGGCCTGATGCTAACCCTAACCCTAACCCTAACACTATCCTATGGCTGATGCAAACCCTAACCCTAACACTATCCTAGGGCTCATGCTAACCCTAACCCTAACCCTAACACTATCCTAGGGCTGATGTTAACCCTAACCCTAACCCTAACACTATCCTAGGGTTGATGCTAACCCTAACCCTAACACTATCCTAGGGCTGATGCTCACCCTAACCCTAACCTTAACACTATCCTAGGGCTGATGCTAACCCTAACCCTAACACTATCCTAGGCCTGATGCTAACCCTAACCCTAACCCTAACACTATCCACGGACTGATGCTAACCCTAACCCTAACACTATCCTAGGGCTGATGCTAACCCTAACGCTAACACTATCCTAGGGCTGATGCTAACCCTAACCCTAACCCTAACACTATCCTAGGGCTGATGCTAACCCTAACCCTAACCCTAACACTATCCTAGGGCTGATGCTAACCCTAACCCTAACACTATCCTAGGCCTGGTGCTAACCCTAACCCTAACCCTAACACTATCCTAGGGCTGATGCTAACCCTAACCCTAACAATATCCTAGGGCTAATGCTAACCCTAACCCTAACCCTAACACTATCCTAGGGCTGATGCTAACCCTAACCCTAACACTATCCTAGGGCTGATGCTAACCCTAACCCTAACCCTAACACTATCCTAGGGCTGATGCTAACCCTAACCCTAACACTATCCTAGGGCTGATGCTAACCCTAACCCTAACCCTAACACTATTCTAGGGCTGATGCTAACCCTAACCGAAACTCTAAGACTATCCTAGAGCTGATCCTAACCCTAACCCTAACACTAACCCTAAACCTAAAACTATCCTAGGGCTCATGCTAACCCTAACCCTAACCCTAACACTATCCTAGGGCTGATTCTAACCGTAACCCTAACACTATCCTAGGCCTGATGCTAACCCTAACCCTTACCCTAACACTATCTTAGGGCTCATGCTAACTCTAACCCTTACACTATCCTAGGGCTGATGCTAACCCTAAAGCTAACCCTAACACTCTCCTACGGCTGAGGCTAACGCTAACCCTAACACTATCCTAGGACTAATGCTAACCCTAACCCTAACCCTAACACTATCCTAGGGCTGATGCTAACCCTAATCCTAACCCTAACACTATCCTAGGGCTGATGGTAACTCTAACCCGAACACTATCCTAGGGCTGATGCTAACCCTAAGCCTAACCCTAACACAATCCTAGGGCTGATGCTAACCCTAACCCTAACACTATCCTAGGCCTGATGCTAACCCTAACCCTAACACTTACACTATCCTAGGGCTGATTCTAACCCTAACCCTAACCCTAACACTATCCTAGGTCTGATGCTAACCCTAAACATAACACTATCCTAGGGCTGATGCTAACCCTAACCCTAACCCTAACACTATCCTAGGGCTGATGCTAACCCTAACCCTAACCCTAACACTATCCTAGGGCTGATGCTAACCCTAACCCTAACCCTAACACTATCCTAGGGCTGATGCTAACCCTAACCCTAACACTATCCTAGGCCTGGTGCTAACCCTAACCCTAACCCTAACACTATCCTAGGGCTGATGCTAACCCTAACCCTAACAATATCCTAGGGCTGATGCTAACCCTAACCCTAACCCTAACACTATCCTAGGGCTGATGCTAACCCTAACCCTAACACTATCCTAGGGCTGATGCTAACCCTAACCCTAACCCTAACACTATCCTAGGGCTGATGCTAACCCTAACCCTAACACTATCCTAGGGCTGATGCTAACCCTAACCCTAACCCTAACACTATCCTAGGGCTGATGCTAACCCTAACCGTAACCCTAGCACTATCCTAGAGCTGACCCTAACCCTAACCCTAACCCTAACCCTAATACTATCCTAGGGCTGATGCTAACCCTAACCCTAACCCTAACACTATCCTAGGGCTAATGCTAACCGTAACACTAACACTATCCTAGGGCTGATGCTAACCCTAACCCTAACCCTAACACTATCCTAGGGCTTATGCTAACCCTAACCCTAACTCTAACACTATCCTAGGGCTGAGGCTAACCGTAACCCTAACAATATCCTAGGGCTGATGCTAACCCTAACCCTAACACTATCCTAGGGCTGATGCTAACCCTAACCCTAACACTATCCTAGGGCTGATGCTAACCCTAACCCTAACCCTAACACTATCCTAGGGCTAATGTTAACCCTAACCCTAACACTATCCTAGGCCTGATGCTAACCCGATCCCTAACCCTAACACTCTTCTAGGGCTGATGCTAACCCTAACCCTAACCCTAACACTATCCTAGGGTTGATGCTAACCCTAACCCTAACACTATCCTAGGGCTGATGGTAACCCTAACCCTAACCCTAACACTATCCTAGGCCTGATGCTAACCCTAACCCTAACCCTAACACTATCCTAGGGCTGATGCTAACCCTAACCCTATCACTATCCTAGGGCTGATGCTAACCCTAACCCTAACCCTAACACTATCCTAGGGCTGTTGCTAACCCTAACCCTAACACTATCCTAGGGCTGATGATAACCCTAACCCTAACCCTAACACTATCCTAGGCCTGATGCTAATCCTAACCCTAAGCCTAACACTATCCTATGGTTGACGCTAACCCTAACACTAACACTATCCTAGGGCTGATGCTAACCCTAACCCTAACCCTAACACTATTCTAGGGCTGATGCTAACCCTAACCCTAACACTATCCTAGGCCTGATGCTAACCCTAACCCTAACCCTAACACTTTCCTAGGGCTGATGCTAACCCTAACCCTAACCCTAACACTATCCTAGGGCTGGTGCTAACCCTAACCATAACCCTAACACTATCCTAGGGCTGATGCTACTCCTAACCCTAACACTATCCTAGGGCTGATGCTAACCCTAACCCTAACCCTAACACTATCCTAGGGCTGATGCTAACCCTAACCCTAACCCTAACACTATCCTAGGGCTAATGCTAACCCTAACCCTAACACTATCCTAGGCCTGATGCTCACCCTAACACTAACCCTAACACTATCTTAGGGCTGATGCTAACCCTAACCCTAACACTATCCTAGGGTTAATGCTAACCCTAACCCTAACCCTAACACTATCCTAGGGCTGATGCTAACCCTAACCCTAACACTATCCTAGGGCTGATGCTAACCCTAACCCTAACCCTAACACTATCCTATTGCTGATGCTAACCCTAACCCTAACCTTAACACTATCCTAGGGCTGATGCTAACCCTAACCCTAACACTATCCTAGGGCTGATGCTAACCCTAACCCTAACCCTAACACTATCCTAGGGCTGATGCTAACCCTAACCCTAACACTATCATAGGGCTGATGCTAACCCTAACCCTATCCCTAACACTATCCTAGGGCTGATGCTAACCCTAACCCTAACCTTAACACTATCCTAGGGCTGATGCTAACCCTAACCCTAACAATAACACTATCCTAGGGCTGATGCTAGCCCTAACCCTAACCCTAACACTATCCTAGGGCTGATGCTAACCCTAACACTAACACTATCCTAGGGCTGATGCTAACCCTAACCCTAACCCTAACACTATCCTAGGGCTGATGCTAACCCTAACTCTAACTCTAACACTATCTTAGGGCTGAGGATAACCCTAAACCTAACACTATCCTACGGCTGATGCTAACCCTAATCCTAACCCTAACAATATCCTAGGGCTGATGCAAACCCTAACCCTAACACTATCCTAGGCCTGATGCTAACCCTAACCATAACCCTAACATTATCCTATGGCTGATGCTCACCCTAACCCTAACACTATCCTAGGGCTCATGCTAACCCTAACCCTAACCCTAACACTATCCTAGGGCTGATGTTAACCCTAACCCTAACCCTAACACTATCCTAGGGTTGATGCTAACCCTAACCCTAACACTATCCTAGGGCTGATGCTCACCCTAACCCTAACCTTAACACTATCCTAGGGCTGATGCTAACCCTAACCCTAACACTATCCTAGGCCTGATGCTAACCCTAACCCTAACCCTAACACTATCCAAGGACTGATGCTAACCCTAACCCTAACAGTATCCTAGGGCTGATGCTAACCCTAACCCTAACCCTAACACTATCCTAGGGCTGATGCTAACCCTAACCCTAACACTATCCTAGGGCTGATGCTAACCCTAACCCTAACCCTAACACTATCCTAGGGTTGATGCTAACCCTAACCCTAACCCTAACACTATCCTAGGGCTGATGCTAACCCTAACCCTAACACTATCCTAGGCCTGGTGCTAACCCTAACCCTAACCCTAACACTATCCTAGGGCTGATGCTAACCCTAACCCTAACAATATCCTAGGGCTAATGCTAACCCTAACCCTAACCCTAACACTATCCTAGGGCTGATGCTAACCCTAACCCTAACACTATCCTAGGGCTGATGCTAACCCTAACCCTAACCCTAACACTATCCTAGGGCTGATGCTAACCCTAACCCTAACACTATCCTAGGGCTGATGCTAACCCTAACCCTAACCCTAACACTATCCTAGGGCTGATGCTAACCCTAGCCGTAACTCTAAGACTATCCTAGAGCTGATCCTAACCCTAACCCTAACACTAACCCTAAACCTAAAACTATCCTAGGGCTCATGCTAACCCTAACCCTAACCCTAACACTATCCTAGGGCTGATTCTAACCGTAACCCTAACACTATCCTAGGCCTGATGCTAACCCTAACCCTTACCCTAACACTATCTTAGGGCTCATGCTAACCCTAACCCTTACACTATCCTAGGGCTGATGCTAACCCTAACCCTAACCCTAACACTATCCTAGGGCTGATGCTAACCCTAATCCTAACCCTAACACTATCCTAGGGCTGATGGTAACTCTAACCCGAACACTATCCTAGGGCTGATGCTAACCCTAAGCCTAACCCTAACACTATCCTAGGGCTGATGCTAACCCTAACCCTAACACTCTCCTAGGCCTGATGCTAACCCTAACCCTAACACTTACACTATCCTAGGGCTGATTCTAACCCTAACCCTAACCCTAACACTATCCTAGGTCTGATGCTAACCCTAAACCTAACACTATCCTAGGGCTGATGCTAACCCTAACCCTAACCCTAACACTATCCTAGGGCTGATGCTAACCCTAACCCTAACCCTAACACTATCCTAGGGCTGATGCTAACCCTAACCCTAACCCTAACACTATCCTAGGGCTGATGCTAACCCTAACCCTAACACTATCCTAGGCCTGGTGCTAACCCTAACCCTAACCCTAACACTATCCTAGGGCTGATGCTAACCCTAACCCTAACAATATCCTAGGGCTGATGCTAACCCTAACCCTAACCCTAACACTATCCTAGGGCTGATGCTAACCCTAACCCTAACACTATCCTAGGGCTGATGCTAACCCTAACCCTAACCCTAACACTATCCTAGGGCTGATGCTAACCCTAACCCTAACACTATCCTAGGGCTGATGCTAACCCTAACCCTAACCCTAACACTATCCTAGGGCTGATGCTAACCCTAACCCTAACAATATCCTAGGCCTGATGATATCCCTAACCCTAAACCTAACACTATCCTGGGGCTCATGCTAACCCTAACCCTAACCCTAACACTATCCTAGGGCTGATTCTAACCGTAACCCTAACACTATCCCAGGCCTGATGCTAACCCTAACCCTTACCCTAATACTATCTTAGGGCTCATGCTAACCCTAACCCTTACACTATCCTAGGGCAGATGCTAACCCTAAACCTAACCCTAACACTCTCCTACGGCTGAGGCTAACGCTAACCGTAACACTATCCTAGGGCTAATGCTAACCCTAACCCTAACCCTAACACTATCCTAGGGCTGATGCTAACCCTAACCCTAACCCTAACACTATCCTAGGGCTGATGCTAACTCTAACCCGAGCACTATCCTAGGGCTGATGCTAACCCTAAGCCTAACCCTAACACTATCCTAGGGCTGACGCTAACCCTAACCCTAACACTATCCTAGGCCTGATGCTAACCCTAACCCTAACACTTACACTATCCTAGGGCTGATGCTAACCCTAACCCTAACCCTAACACTATCCTAGGTCTGATGCTAACCCTAAACCTAACACTATCCTAGGGCTGATGCTAACCCTAACCCTAACCCTAACACTATCCTAGGGCTGATGCTAACCCTAACCCTAACCCTAACACTATCCTAGGGCTGATGCTAACCCTAACCCTAACCCTAACACTATCCTAGGTCTCATGCTAACCCTAAACCTAACACTATCCTAGGGCTGATGCTAACCCTAAGCCTAACCCTAACACTATCCTAGGGCTGACGCTAACCCTAACCCTAACACTATCCTAGGCCTGATGCTAACCCTAACCCTAACACTTACACTATCCTAGGGCTGATGCTAACCCTAACCCTAACCCTAACACTGTCCTAGGTCTGATGCTAACCCTAAACCTAACACTATCCTAGGGCTGATGCTAACCCTAACCCTAACCCTAACACTATCCTAGGGCTGATGCTAACCCTAACCCTAACCCTAACACTATCCTAGGCCTGATGCTTACCCTAACCGTAACCCTAACACTATCCTAGGTCTCATGCTAACCCTAAACCTAACACTATCCTAGGGCTGATGCTAACTCTAACCCTAACCCTAACACTATCCTAGGGCTGATGCTATCCCTAACCCTAACCCTAACACTCTCCAAGGGCTGATGCTAACCCTAACTCTAACACTATCCTAGGCCTGATGCTAAACCTAACCCTAACACTATCCTAGGGCTGATGCTAACCCTATGCCTAACCCTAACACTATCCTAGGGCTGATGCTAACCCTAACCCTAACACTATCCAAGGGCTGATGCTAACCCTAACCCTAACGCTAACACTATCCTAGGGCTAATGCTAACCCTAACCCTAACACTATCCTATGCCTGATGCTAACCCTAACACTAACACTAACACTATCCTAGGGCTGATGCTAACCCTAACCCTAACACTATCCTAGGGCTGATGCTAACACTAACCCTAACCCTAACACTATCCTAGGGCTGATGCTAACCCTAACCCTAACACTATCCTAGGGCTGATGCTAACCCTAACCCTAACCCTAACACTATCCTATTGCTGATGCTAACCCTAACCCTAACACTATCCTAGGGCTGATGCTAACCCTAACCCTAACCTTAACACTATCCTAGGGCTGATGCTAACCCTAACCCTAACCCTAACACTATCCTAGGGCTGATGCTAACCCTTACCATAACTCTAACACTATCTTAGGGCTGAGGATAACCCTAAACCTAACACTATCCTGCGGCTGATGCTAACCCTAATCCTAACCCTAACACTATCCTAGGGCTGATGCAAACCCTAACCCTAACACTATCCTAGGCCTGATGCTAACCCTAACCCTAACCCTAACACTATCCTATGGCTGATGCTAACCCTAACCCTAACACTATCCTAGGGCTGATGCTAACCCTAACCCTAACCCTAACACTATCCTAGGGCTGATGTTAACCCTAACCCTAACACTATCCTAGGCCTGATGCTAACCCTATCCCTAACCCTAACACTCTCCTAGGGCTGATGCTAACCCTAACCCTAACCCTAACACTATCCTAGGGTTGATGCTAACCCTAACGCTAACACTATCCTAGGGCTGATTCTAACCCTAACCCTAACCCTAACACTATCCTAGGGCTGATGCTAACCCTAACCCTAACACTATCCTAGGCCTGATGCTAACCCTAACCCTAACCCGAACACTATCCTAGGGCTGATGCTAACCCTAAGCCTAACCCTAACACTATCCTAGGGCTGATGCTAACCCTAACCCTAACACTATCCTAGGCCTGATGCTAACCCTAACCCTAACACTTACACTATCCTAGGCCTGATTCTAACCCTAACCCTAACCCTAACACTATCCTAGGTCTGATGCTAACCCTAAACATAACACTATCCTAGGGCTGATGCTAACCCTAACCCTAACCCTAACACTATCCTAGGGCTGATGCTAACCCTAACCCTAACCCTAACACTATCCTAGGGCTGATGCTAACCCTAAACATAACACTATCCTAGGGCTGATGCTAACCCTAACCCTAACCCTAACACTATCCTAGGGCTGATGCTAACCCTAACCCTAACCCTAACACTATCCTAGGGCTGATGCTAACCCTAACCCTAACCCTAACACTATCCTAGGGCTGATGCTAACCCTAACCCTAACACTATCCTAGGCCTGGTGCTAACCCTAACCCTAACCCTAACACTATCCTAGGGCTGATGCTAACCCTAACCCTAACAATATCCTAGGGCTGATGCTAACCCTAACCCTAACCCTAACACTATCCTAGGGCTGATGCTAACCCTAACCCTAACACTATCCTAGGGCTGATGCTAACCCTAACCCTAACCCTAACACTATCCTAGGGCTGATGCTAACCCTAACCCTAACACTATCCTAGGGCTGATGCTAACCCTAACCCTAACCCTAACACTATCCTATTGCTGATGCTAACCCTAACCCTAACCTTAACACTATCCTAGGGCTGATGCTAACCCTAACCCTAACACTATCCTAGGGCTGATGCTAACCCTAACCCTAACCCTAACACTATCCTAGGGCTGATGCTAACCCTAACCCTAACACTATCATAGGGCTGATGCTAACCCTAACCCTATCCCTAACACTATCCTAGGGCTGATGCTAACCCTAACCCTAACCTTAACACTATCCTAGGGCTGATGCTAACCCTAACCCTAACAATAACACTATCCTAGGGCTGATGCTAGCCCTAACCCTAACCCTAACACTATCCTAGGGCTGATGCTAACCCTAACACTAACACTATCCTAGGGCTGATGCTAACCCTAACCCTAACCCTAACACTATCCTAGGGCTGATGCTAACCCTAACCCTAACTCTAACACTATCTTAGGGCTGAGGATAACCCTAAACCTAACACTATCCTACGGCTGATGCTAACCCTAATCCTAACCCTAACAATATCCTAGGGCTGATGCAAACCCTAACCCTAACACTATCCTAGGCCTGATGCTAACCCTAACCATAACCCTAACACTATCCTATGGCTGATGCTCACCCTAACCCTAACACTATCCTAGGGCTCATGCTAACCCTAACCCTAACACTAACACTATCCTAGGGCTGATGTTAACCCTAACCCTAACCCTAACACTATCCTAGGGTTGATGCTAACCCTAACCCTAACACTATCCTAGGGCTGATGCTCACCCTAACCCTAACCTTAACACTATCCTAGGGCTGATGCTAACCCTAACCCTAACACTATCCTAGGCCTGATGCTAACCCTAACCCTAACCCTAACACTATCCAAGGACTGATGCTAACCCTAACCCTAACAGTATCCTAGGGCTGATGCTAACCCTAACCCTAACCCTAACACTATCCTAGGGCTGATGCTAACCCTAACCCTAACACTATCCTAGGGCTGATGCTAACCCTAACCCTAACCCTAACACTATCCTAGGGTTGATGCTAACCCTAACCCTAACCCTAACACTATCCTAGGGCTGATGCTAACCCTAACCCTAACACTATCCTAGGCCTGGTGCTAACCCTAACCCTAACCCTAACACTATCCTAGGGCTGATGCTAACCCTAACCCTAACAATATCCTAGGGCTAATGCTAACCCTAACCCTAACCCTAACACTATCCTAGGGCTGATGCTAACCCTAACCCTAACACTATCCTAGGGCTGATGCTAACCCTAACCCTAACCCTAACACTATCCTAGGGCTGATGCTAACCCTAACCCTAACACTATCCTAGGGCTGATGCTAACCCTAACCCTAACCCTAACACTATCCTAGGGCTGATGCTAACCCTAACCCTAACCCTAACACTATCCTAGGGCTGATGCTAACCCTAACCCTAACCCTAACACTATCCTAGGCCTGATGCTTACCCTAACCGTAACCCTAACACTATCCTAGGTCTCATGCTAACCCTAAACCTAACACTATCCTAGGGCTGATGCTAACTCTAACCCTAACCCTAACACTATCCTAGGGCTGATGCTATCCCTAACCCTAACCCTAACACTCTCCAAGGGCTGATGCTAACCCTAACTCTAACACTATCCTAGGCCTGATGCTAAACCTAACCCTAACACTATCCTAGGGCTGATGCTAACCCTATGCCTAACCCTAACACTATCCTAGGGCTGATGCTAACCCTAACCCTAACACTATCCAAGGGCTGATGCTAACCCTAACCCTAACGCTAACACTATCCTAGGGCTAATGCTAACCCTAACCCTAACACTATCCTATGCCTGATGCTAACCCTAACACTAACACTAACACTATCCTAGGGCTGATGCTAACCCTAACCCTAACACTATCCTAGGGCTGATGCTAACACTAACCCTAACCCTAACACTATCCTAGGGCTGATGCTAACCCTAACCCTAACACTATCCTAGGGCTGATGCTAACCCTAACCCTAACCCTAACACTATCCTATTGCTGATGCTAACCCTAACCCTAACACTATCCTAGGGCTGATGCTAACCCTAACCCTAACCTTAACACTATCCTAGGGCTGATGCTAACCCTAACCCTAACCCTAACACTATCCTAGGGCTGATGCTAACCCTTACCATAACTCTAACACTATCTTAGGGCTGAGGATAACCCTAAACCTAACACTATCCTGCGGCTGATGCTAACCCTAATCCTAACCCTAACACTATCCTAGGGCTGATGCAAACCCTAACCCTAACACTATCCTAGGCCTGATGCTAACCCTAACCCTAACCCTAACACTATCCTATGGCTGATGCTAACCCTAACCCTAACACTATCCTAGGGCTGATGCTAACCCTAACCCTAACCCTAACACTATCCTAGGGCTGATGTTAACCCTAACCCTAACACTATCCTAGGCCTGATGCTAACCCTATCCCTAACCCTAACACTCTCCTAGGGCTGATGCTAACCCTAACCCTAACCCTAACACTATCCTAGGGTTGATGCTAACCCTAACGCTAACACTATCCTAGGGCTGATTCTAACCCTAACCCTAACCCTAACACTATCCTAGGGCTGATGCTAACCCTAACCCTAACACTATCCTAGGCCTGATGCTAACCCTAACCCTAACCCGAACACTATCCTAGGGCTGATGCTAACCCTAAGCCTAACCCTAACACTATCCTAGGGCTGATGCTAACCCTAACCCTAACACTATCCTAGGCCTGATGCTAACCCTAACCCTAACACTTACACTATCCTAGGCCTGATTCTAACCCTAACCCTAACCCTAACACTATCCTAGGTCTGATGCTAACCCTAAACATAACACTATCCTAGGGCTGATGCTAACCCTAACCCTAACCCTAACACTATCCTAGGGCTAATGCTAACCCTAACCCTAACCCTAACACTATCCTAGGGCTGATGCTAACCCTAAACATAACACTATCCTAGGGCTGATGCTAACCCTAACCCTAACCCTAACACTATCCTAGGGCTGATGCTAACCCTAACCCTAACCCTAACACTATCCTAGGGCTGATGCTAACCCTAACCCTAACCCTAACACTATCCTAGGGCTGATGCTAACCCTAACCCTAACACTATCCTAGGCCTGGTGCTAACCCTAACCCTAACCCTAACACTATCCTAGGGCTGATGCTAACCCTAACCCTAACAATATCCTAGGGCTGATGCTAACCCTAACCCTAACCCTAACACTATCCTAGGGCTGATGCTAACCCTAACCCTAACACTATCCTAGGGCTGATGCTAACCCTAACCCTAACACTATCCTAGGGCTGATGCTAACCCTAACCCTAACCCTAACACTATCCTATTGCTGATGCTAACCCTAACCCTAACCTTAACACTATCCTAGGGCTGATGCTAACCCTAACCCTAACACTATCCTAGGGCTGATGCTAACCCTAACCCTAACCCTAACACTATCCTAGGGCTGATGCTAACCCTAACCCTAACACTATCATAGGGCTGATGCTAACCCTAACCCTATCCCTAACACTATCCTAGGGCTGATGCTAACCCTAACCCTAACCTTAACACTATCCTAGGGCTGATGCTAACCCTAACCCTAACAATAACACTATCCTAGGGCTGATGCTAGCCCTAACCCTAACCCTAACACTATCCTAGGGCTGATGCTAACCCTAACACTAACACTATCCTAGGGCTGATGCTAACCCTAACCCTAACCCTAACACTATCCTAGGGCTGATGCTAACCCTAACCCTAACTCTAACACTATCTTAGGGCTGAGGATAACCCTAAACCTAACACTATCCTACGGCTGATGCTAACCCTAATCCTAACCCTAACAATATCCTAGGGCTGATGCAAACCCTAACCCTAACACTATCCTAGGCCTGATGCTAACCCTAACCATAACCCTAACACTATCCTATGGCTGATGCTCACCCTAACCCTAACACTATCCTAGGGCTCATGCTAACCCTAACCCTAACACTAACACTATCCTAGGGCTGATGTTAACCCTAACCCTAACCCTAACACTATCCTAGGGTTGATGCTAACCCTAACCCTAACACTATCCTAGGGCTGATGCTCACCCTAACCCTAACCTTAACACTATCCTAGGGCTGATGCTAACCCTAACCCTAACACTATCCTAGGCCTGATGCTAACCCTAACCCTAACCCTAACACTATCCAAGGACTGATGCTAACCCTAACCCTAACAGTATCCTAGGGCTGATGCTAACCCTAACCCTAACCCTAACACTATCCTAGGGCTGATGCTAACCCTAACCCTAACACTATCCTAGGGCTGATGCTAACCCTAACCCTAACCCTAACACTATCCTAGGGTTGATGCTAACCCTAACCCTAACCCTAACACTATCCTAGGGCTGATGCTAACCCTAACCCTAACACTATCCTAGGCCTGGTGCTAACCCTAACCCTAACCCTAACACTATCCTAGGGCTGATGCTAACCCTAACCCTAACAATATCCTAGGGCTAATGCTAACCCTAACCCTAACCCTAACACTATCCTAGGGCTGATGCTAACCCTAACCCTAACACTATCCTAGGGCTGATGCTAACCCTAACCCTAACCCTAACACTATCCTAGGGCTGATGCTAACCCTAACCCTAACACTATCCTAGGGCTGATGCTAACCCTAACCCTAACCCTAACACTATCCTAGGGCTGATGCTAACCCTAGCCGTAACTCTAAGACTATCCTAGAGCTGATCCTAACCCTAACCCTAACACTAACCCTAAACCTAAAACTATCCTAGGGCTCATGCTAACCCTAACCCTAACCCTAACACTATCCTAGGGCTGATTCTAACCGTAACCCTAACACTATCCTAGGCCTGATGCTAACCCTAACCCTTACCCTAACACTATCTTAGGGCTCATGCTAACCCTAACCCTTACACTATCCTAGGGCTGATGCTAACCCTAACCCTAACCCTAACACTATCCTAGGGCTGATGCTAACCCTAATCCTAACCCTAACACTATCCTAGGGCTGATGGTAACTCTAACCCGAACACTATCCTAGGGCTGATGCTAACCCTAAGCCTAACCCTAACACTATCCTAGGGCTGATGCTAACCCTAACCCTAACACTCTCCTAGGCCTGATGCTAACCCTAACCCTAACACTTACACTATCCTAGGGCTGATTCTAACCCTAACCCTAACCCTAACACTATCCTAGGTCTGATGCTAACCCTAAACCTAACACTATCCTAGGGCTGATGCTAACCCTAACCCTAACCCTAACACTATCCTAGGGCTGATGCTAACCCTAACCCTAACCCTAACACTATCCTAGGGCTGATGCTAACCCTAGCCCTAACCCTAACACTATCCTAGGGCTGATGCTAACCCTAACCCTAACACTATCCTAGGCCTGGTGCTAACCCTAACCCTAACCCTAACACTATCCTAGGGCTGATGCTAACCCTAACCCTAACAATATCCTAGGGCTGATGCTAACCCTAACCCTAACCCTAACACTATCCTAGGGCTGATGCTAACCCTAACCCTAACACTATCCTAGGGCTGATGCTAACCCTAACCCTAACCCTAACACTATCCTAGGGCTGATGCTAACCCTAACCCTAACACTATCCTAGGGCTGATGCTAACCCTAACCCTAACCCTAACACTATCCTAGGGCTGATGCTAACCCTAACCCTAACAATATCCTAGGCCTGATGATATCCCTAACCCTAAACCTAACACTATCCTGGGGCTCATGCTAACCCTAACCCTAACCCTAACACTATCCTAGGGCTGATTCTAACCGTAACCCTAACACTGTCCCAGGCCTGATGCTAACCCTAACCCTTACCCTAATACTATCTTAGGGCTCATGCTAACCCTAACCCTTACACTATCCTAGGGCAGATGCTAACCCTAAACCTAACCCTAACACTCTCCTACGGCTGAGGCTAACGCTAACCGTAACACTATCCTAGGGCTAATGCTAACCCTAACCCTAAACCTAACACTATCCTAGGGCTGATGCTAACCCTAACCCTAACCCTAACACTATCCTAGGGCTGATGCTAACTCTAACCCGAGCACTATCCTAGGGCTGATGCTAACCCTAAGCCTAACCCTAACACTATCCTAGGGCTGACGCTAACCCTAACCCTAACACTATCCTAGGCCTGATGCTAACCCTAACCCTAACACTTACACTATCCTAGGGCTGATGCTAACCCTAACCCTAACCCTAACACTGTCCTAGGTCTGATGCTAACCCTAAACCTAACACTATCCTAGGGCTGATGCTAACCCTAACCCTAACCCTAACACTATCCTAGGGCTGATGCTAACCCTAACCCTAACCCTAACACTATCCTAGGGCTGATGCTAACCCTAACCCTAACCCTAACACTATCCTAGGGCTGATGCTAACCCTAACAATAACCCTAACACTATCCTAGTGGTGAGGCTAACCCTAACCCTAACACTATCCTACGGCTGATGCTAACCCTAACCCTAACCCTAACACTATCCTAAGGCTGATGCTAACCCTAACACTAACACTATCCTAGGCCTGATGCTTACCCTAACCGTAACCCTAACACTATCCTAGGTCTCATGCTAACCCTAAACCTAACACTATCCTAGGGCTGATGCTAACTCTAACCCTAACCCTAACACTATCCTAGGGCTGATGCTATCCCTAACCCTAACCCTAACACTCTCCAAGGGCTGATGCTAACCCTAACTCTAACACTATCCTAGGCCTGATGCTAAACCTAACCCTAACACTATCCTAGGGCTGATGCTAACCCTATGCCTAACCCTAACACTATCCTAGGGCTGATGCTAACCCTAACCCTAACACTATCCAAGGGCTGATGCTAACCCTAACCCTAACGCTAACACTATCCTAGGGCTAATGCTAACCCTAACCCTAACACTATCCTATGCCTGATGCTAACCCTAACACTAACACTAACACTATCCTAGGGCTGATGCTAACCCTAACCCTAACACTATCCTAGGGCTGATGCTAACACTAACCCTAACCCTAACACTATCCTAGGGCTGATGCTAACCCTAACCCTAACACTATCCTAGGGCTGATGCTAACCCTAACCCTAACCCTAACACTATCCTATTGCTGATGCTAACCCTAACCCTAACACTATCCTAGGGCTGATGCTAACCCTAACCCTAACCTTAACACTATCCTAGGGCTGATGCTAACCCTAACCCTAACCCTAACACTATCCTAGGGCTGATGCTAACCCTTACCATAACTCTAACACTATCTTAGGGCTGAGGATAACCCTAAACCTAACACTATCCTGCGGCTGATGCTAACCCTAATCCTAACCCTAACACTATCCTAGGGCTGATGCAAACCCTAACCCTAACACTATCCTAGGCCTGATGCTAACCCTAACCCTAACCCTAACACTATCCTATGGCTGATGCTAACCCTAACCCTAACACTATCCTAGGGCTGATGCTAACCCTAACCCTAACCCTAACACTATCCTAGGGCTGATGTTAACCCTAACCCTAACACTATCCTAGGCCTGATGCTAACCCTATCCCTAACCCTAACACTCTCCTAGGGCTGATGCTAACCCTAACCCTAACCCTAACACTATCCTAGGGTTGATGCTAACCCTAACCCTAACACTATCCTAGGGCTGATTCTAACCCTAACCCTAACCCTAACACTATCCTAGGGCTGATGCTAACCCTAACCCTAACACTATCCTAGGCCTGATGCTAACCCTAACCCTAACCCGAACACTATCCTAGGGCTGATGCTAACCCTAAGCCTAACCCTAACACTATCCTAGGGCTGATGCTAACCCTAACCCTAACACTATCCTAGGCCTGATGCTAACCCTAACCCTAACACTTACACTATCCTAGGCCTGATTCTAACCCTAACCCTAACCCTAACACTATCCTAGGTCTGATGCTAACCCTAAACATAACACTATCCTAGGGCTGATGCTAACCCTAACCCTAACCCTAACACTATCCTAGGGCTGATGCTAACCCTAACCCTAACCCTAACACTATCCTAGGGCTGATGCTAACCCTAACCCTAACCCTAACACTATCCTAGGGCTGATGCTAACCCTAACCCTAACACTATCCTAGGCCTGGTGCTAACCCTAACCCTAACCCTAACACTATCCTAGGGCTGATGCTAACCCTAACCCTAACAATATCCTAGGGCTGATGCTAACCCTAACCCTAACCCTAACACTATCCTAGGGCTGATGCTAACCCTAACCCTAACACTATCCTAGGGCTGATGCTAACCCTAACCCTAACCCTAACACTATCCTAGGGCTGATGCTAACCCTAACCCTAACACTATCCTAGGGCTGATGCTAACCCTAACCCTAACCCTAACACTATCCTAGGGCTGATGCTAACCCTAACCGTAACCCTAGCACAATCCTAGAGCTGACCCTAACCCTAACCCTAACCCTAACCCTAATACTATCCTAGGGCTGATGCTAACCCTAACCCTAACCCTAACACTATCCTAGGGCTAATGCTAACCGTAACACTAACACTATCCTAGGGCTGATGCTAACCCTAACCCTAACCCTAACACTATCCTAGGGCTTATGCTAACCCTAACCCTAACTCTAACACTATCCTAGGGCTGAGGCTAACCGTAACCCTAACAATATCCTAGGGCTGATGCTAACCCTAACCCTAACACTATCCTAGGGCTGATGCTAACCCTAACCCTAACACTATCCTAGGGCTGATGCTAACCCTAACCCTAACCCTAACACTATCCTAGGGCTAATGTTAACCCTAACCCTAACACTATCCTAGGCCTGATGCTAACCCGATCCCTAACCCTAACACTCTTCTAGGGCTGATGCTAACCCTAACCCTAACCCTAACACTATCCTAGGGTTGATGCTAACCCTAACCCTAACACTATCCTAGGGCTGATGGTAACCCTAACCCTAACCCTAACACTATCCTAGGCCTGATGCTAACCCTAACCCTAACCCTAACACTATCCTAGGGCTGATGCTAACCCTAACCCTATCACTATCCTAGGGCTGATGCTAACCCTAACCCTAACCCTAACACTATCCTAGGGCTGTTGCTAACCCTAACCCTAACACTATCCTAGGGCTGATGATAACCCTAACCCTAACCCTAACACTATCCTAGGCCTGATGCTAATCCTAACCCTAAGCCTAACACTATCCTATGGTTGACGCTAACCCTAACACTAACACTATCCTAGGGCTGATGCTAACCCTAACCCTAACCCTAACACTATTCTAGGGCTGATGCTAACCCTAACCCTAACACTATCCTAGGCCTGATGCTAACCCTAACCCTAACCCTAACACTATCCTAGGGCTGATGCTAACCCTAACCCTAACCCTAACACTATCCTAGGGCTGGTGCTAACCCTAACCATAACCCTAACACTATCCTAGGGCTGATGCTACTCCTAACCCTAACACTATCCTAGGGCTGATGCTAACCCTAACCCTAACCCTAACACTATCCTAGGGCTGATGCTAACCCTAACCCTAACCCTAACACTATCCTAGGGCTAATGCTAACCCTAACCCTAACACTATCCTAGTCCTGATGCTCACCCTAACACTAACCCTAACACTATCTTAGGGCTGATGCTAACCCTAACCCTAACACTATCCTAGGGTTAATGCTAACCCTAACCCTAACCCTAACACTATCCTAGGGCTGATGCTAACCCTAACCCTAACACTATCCTAGGGCTGATGCTAACCCTAACCCTAACCCTAACACTATCCTATTGCTGATGCTAACCCTAACCCTAACCTTAACACTATCCTAGGGCTGATGCTAACCCTAACCCTAACACTATCCTAGGGCTGATGCTAACCCTAACCCTAACCCTAACACTATCCTAGGGCTGATGCTAACCCTAACCCTAACACTATCCTAGGGCTGATGCTAACCCTAACCCTATCCCTAACACTATCCTAGGGCTGATGCTAACCCTAACCCTAACCTTAACACTATGCTAGGGCTGATGCTAACCCTAACCCTAACAATAACACTATCCTAGGGCTGATGCTAGCCCTAACCCTAACCCTAACACTATCCTAGGGCTGATGCTAACCCTAACACTAACACTATCCTAGGGCTGATGCTAACCCTAACCCTAACCCTAACACTATCCTAGGGCTGATGCTAACCCTAACCCTAACTCTAACACTATCTTAGGGCTGAGGATAACCCTAAACCTAACACTATCCTACGGCTGATGCTAACCCTAATCCTAACCCTAACAATATCCTAGGGCTGATGCAAACCCTAACCCTAACACTATCCTAGGCCTGATGCTAACCCTAACCATAACCCTAACACTATCCTATGGCTGATGCTAACCCTAACCCTAACACTATCCTAGGGCTCATGCTAACCCTAACCCTAACCCTAACACTATCCTAGGGCTGATGTTAACCCTAACCCTAACCCTAACACTATCCTAGGGTTGATGCTAACCCCAACCCTAACACTATCCTAGGGCTGATGCTCACCCTAACCCTAACGTTAACACTATCCTAGGGCTGATGCTAACCCTAACCCTAACACTATCCTAGGCCTGATGCTAACCCTAACCCTAACCCTAACACTATCCAAGGACTGATGCTAACCCTAACCCTAACAGTATCCTAGGGCTGATGCTAACCCTAACCCTAACCCTAACACTATCCTAGGGCTGATGCTAACCCTAACCCTAACACTATCCTAGGGCTGATGCTAACCCTAACCCTAACCCTAACACTATCCTAGGGTTGATGCTAACCCTAACCCTAACCCTAACACTATCCTAGGGCTGATGCTAACCCTAACCCTAACACTATCCTAGGCCTGGTGCTAACCCTAACCCTAACCCTAACACTATCCTAGGGCTGATGCTAACCCTAACCCTAACAATATCCTAGGGCTAATGCTAACCCTAACCCTAACCCTAACACTATCCTAGGGCTGATGCTAACCCTAACCCTAACACTATCCTAGGGCTGATGCTAACCCTAACCCTAACCCTAACACTATCCTAGGGCTGATGCTAACCCTAACCCTAACACTATCCTAGGGCTGATGCTAACCCTAACCCTAACCCTAACACTATCCTAGGGCTGATGCTAACCCTAGCCGTAACTCTAAGACTATCCTAGAGCTGATCCTAACCCTAACCCTAACACTAACCCTAAACCTAAAACTGTCCTAGGGCTCATGCTAACCCTAACCCTAACCCTAACACTATCCTAGGGCTGATTCTAACCGTAACCCTAACACTATCCTAGGCCTGATGCTAACCCTAACCCTTACCCTAACACTATCTTAGGGCTCATGCTAACCCTAACCCTTACACTATCCTAGGGCTGATGCTAACCCTAACCCTAACCCTAACACTATCCTAGGGCTGATGCTAACCCTAATCCTAACCCTAACACTATCCTAGGGCTGATGGTAACTCTAACCCGAACACTATCCTAGGGCTGATGCTAACCCTAAGCCTAACCCTAACACTATCCTAGGGCTGATGCTAACCCTAACCCTAACACTCTCCTAGGCCTGATGCTAACCCTAACCCTAACTCTTACACTATCCTAGGGCTGATTCTAACCCTAACCCTAACCCTAACACTATCCTAGGTCTGATGCTATCCCTAAACCTAACACTATCCTAGGGCTGATGCTAACCCTAACCCTAACCCTAACACTATCCTAGGGCTGATGCTAACCCTAACCCTAACCCTAACACTATCCTAGGGCTGATGCTAACCCTAACCCTAACCCTAACACTATCCTAGGGCTGATGCTAACCCTAACCCTAACACTATCCTAGGCCTGGTGCTAACCCTAACCCTAACCCTAACACTATCCTAGGGCTGATGCTAACCCTAACCCTAACAATATCCTAGGGCTGATGCTAACCCTAACCCTAACCCTAACACTATCCTAGGGCTGATGCTAACCCTAACCCTAACACTATCCTAGGGCTGATGCTAACCCTAACCCTAACCCTAACACTATCCTAGGGCTGATGCTAACCCTAACCCTAACACTATCCTAGGGCTGATGCTAACCCTAACCCTAACCCTAACACTATCCTAGGGCTGATGCTAACCCTAACCCTAACAATATCCTAGGCCTGATGATATCCCTAACCCTAAACCTAACACTATCCTGGGGCTCATGCTAACCCTAACCCTAACCCTAACACTATCCTAGGGCTGATTCTAACCGTAACCCTAACACTATCCCAGGCCTGATGCTAACCCTAACCCTTACCCTAATACTATCTTAGGGCTCATGCTAACCCTAACCCTTACACTATCCTAGGGCAGATGCTAACCCTAAACCTAACCCTAACACTCTCCTACGGCTGAGGCTAACGCTAACCGTAACACTATCCTAGGGCTAATGCTAACCCTAACCCTAACCCTAACACTATCCTAGGGCTGATGCTAACCCTAACCCTAACCCTAACACTATCCTAGGGCTGATGCTAACTCTAACCCGAGCACTATCCTAGGGCTGATGCTAACCCTAAGCCTAACCCTAACACTATCCTAGGGCTGACGCTAACCCTAACCCTAACACTATCCTAGGCCTGATGCTAACCCTAACCCTAACACTTACACTATCCTAGGGCTGATGCTAACCCTAACCCTAACCCTAACACTGTCCTAGGTCTGATGCTAACCCTAAACCTAACACTATCCTAGGGCTGATGCTAACCCTAACCCTAACCCTAACACTATCCTAGGGCTGATGCTAACCCTAACCCTAACCCTAACACTATCCTAGGGCTGATGCTAACCCTAACCCTAACCCTAACACTATCCTAGGGCTGATGCTAACCCTAACAATAACCCTAACACTATCCTAGTGGTGAGGCTAACCCTAACCCTAACACTATCCTACGGCTGATGCTAACCCTAACCCTAACCCTAACACTATCCTAAGGCTGATGCTAACCCTAACACTAACACTATCCTAGGCCTGATGCTTACCCTAACCGTAACCCTAACACTATCCTAGGTCTCATGCTAACCCTAAACCTAACACTATCCTAGGGCTGATGCTAACTCTAACCCTAACCCTAACACTATCCTAGGGCTGATGCTATCCCTAACCCTAACCCTAACACTCTCCAAGGGCTGATGCTAACCCTAACTCTAACACTATCCTAGGCCTGATGCTAAACCTAACCCTAACACTATCCTAGGGCTGATGCTAACCCTATGCCTAACCCTAACACTATCCTAGGGCTGATGCTAACCCTAACCCTAACACTATCCAAGGGCTGATGCTAACCCTAACCCTAACGCTAACACTATCCTAGGGCTAATGCTAACCCTAACCCTAACACTATCCTAGGCCTGATGCTAACCCTAACACTAACACTAACACTATCCTAGGGCTGATGCTAACCCTAACCCTAACACTATCCTAGGGCTGATGCTAACACTAACCCTAACCCTAACACTATCCTAGGGCTGATGCTAACCCTAACCCTAACACTATCCTAGGGCTGATGCTAACCCTAACCCTAACCCTAACACTATCCTATTGCTGATGCTAACCCTAACCCTAACACTATCCTAGGGCTGATGCTAACCCTAACCCTAACCTTAACACTATCCTAGGGCTGATGCTAACCCTAACCCTAACCCTAACACTATCCTAGGGCTGATGCTAACCCTTACCATAACTCTAACACTATCTTAGGGCTGAGGATAACCCTAAACCTAACACTATCCTGCGGCTGATGCTAACCCTAATCCAAACCCTAACACTATCCTAGGGCTGATGCAAACCCTAACCCTAACACTATCCTAGGCCTGATGCTAACCCTAACCCTAACCCTAACACTATCCTATGGCTGATGCTAACCCTAACCCTAACACTATCCTAGGGCTGATGCTAACCCTAACCCTAACCCTAACACTATCCTAGGGCTGATGTTAACTCTAACCCTAACACTATCCTAGGCCTGATGCTAACCCTATCCCTAACCCTAACACTCTCCTAGGGCTGATGCTAACCCTAACCCTAACCCTAACACTATCCTAGGGTTGATGCTAACCCTAACCCTAACACTATCCTAGGGCTGATTCTAACCCTAACCCTAACCCTAACACTATCCTAGGGCTGATGCTAACCCTAACCCTAACACTATCCTAGGCCTGATGCTAACCCTAACCCTAACCCTAACACTATACAAGGACTGATGCTAACCCTAACCCTAACAGTATCCTAGGGCTGATGCTAACCCTAACCCTAACCCTAACACTATCCTAGGGCTGATGCTAACCCTAACCCTAACACTATCCTAGGGCTGATGCTAACCCTAACCCTAACCCTAACACTATCCTAGGGTTGATGCTAACCCTAACCCTAACCCTAACACTATCCTAGGGCTGATGCTAACCCTAACCCTAACCCTAACACTATCCTAGGGTTGATGCTAACCCTAACCCTAACCCTAACACTATCCTAGGGCTGATGCTAACCCTAACCCTAACACTATCCTAGGCCTGGTGCTAACCCTAACCCTAACCCTAACACTATCCTAGGGCTGATGCTAACCCTAACCCTAACAATATCCTAGGGCTAATGCTAACCCTAACCCTAACCCTAACACTATCCTAGGGCTGATGCTAACCCTAACCCTAACACTATCCTAGGGCTGATGCTAACCCTAACCCTAACCCTAACACTATCCTAGGGCTGATGCTAACCCTAACCCTAACACTATCCTAGGGCTGATGCTAACCCTAACCCTAACCCTAACACTATCCTAGGGCTGATGCTAACCCTAGCCGTAACTCTAAGACTATCGTAGAGCTGATCCTAACCCTAACCCTAACACTAACCCTAAACCTAAAACTATCCTAGGGCTCATGCTAACCCTAACCCTAACCCTAACACTATCCTAGGGCTGATTCTAACCGTAACCCTAACACTATCCTAGGCCTGATGCTAACCCTAACCCTTACCCTAACACTATCTTAGGGCTCATGCTAACCCTAACCCTTACACTATCCTAGGGCTGATGCTAACCCTAAACCTAACCCTAACACTCTCCTACGGCTGAGGCTAACGCTAAACCTAACACTATCCTAGGGCTAATGCTAACCCTAACCCTAACCCAAACACTATCCTAGGGCTGATGCTAACCCTAATCCTAACCCTAACACTATCCTAGGGCTGATGGTAACTCTAACCCTAACACTATCCTGGGGCTGATGCTAACCCTAAGCCTAACCCTAACACTATCCTAGGGCTGATGCTAACCCTAACCCTAACACTATCCTAGGCCTGATGCTAACCCTAACCCTAACACTTACACTATCCTAGGGCTGATTCTAACCCTAACCCTAACCCTAACACTATCCTAGGTCTGATGCTAACCCTAAACCTAACACTATCCTAGGGCTGATGCTAACCCTAACCCTAACCCTAACACTATCCTAGGGCTGATGCTAACCCTAACTCTAACCCTAACACTATCCTAGGGCTGATGCTAACCCTAACCCTAACACTAACACTATCCTAGGGCTGATGCTAACCCTAACCCTAACACTATCCTAGGCTGGTGCTAACCCTAACCCTAACCCTAACACTATCCTAGGGCTGATGCTAACCCTAACCCTAACAATATCCTAGGGCTGATGCTAACCCTAACCCTAACCCTAACACTATCCTAGGGCTGATGCTAACCCTAACCCTAACACTATCCGAGGGCTGATGCTAACCCTAACCCTAACCCTAACACTATCCTAGGGCTGATGCTAACCCTAACCCTAACACTATCCTAGGGCTGATGCTAACCCTAACCCTAACCCTAACACTATCCTAGGGCTGATGCTAACCCTAACCGTAACCCTAAGACTATCCTAGAGCTGATCCTAACCCTAACCCTAACACTAACCCTAACCCTAATACTATCCTAGGGCTGATGCTAACCCTAACCCTAACCCTAACACTATCCTAGGGCTGATGCTAACCCTAACCCTAACAATATCCTAGGCCTGATGATATCCCTAACCCTAAACCTAACACTATCCTAGGGCTCATGCTAACCCTAACCCTAACCCTAACACTATCCTAGGGCTGATTCTAACCGTAACCCTAACACTATCCCAGGCCTGATGCTAACCCTAACCCTTACCCTAATACTATCTTAGGACTCATGCTAACTCTAACCCTTACACTATCCTAGGGCAGATGCTAACCCTAAACCTAACCCTAACACTCTCCTACGGCTGAGGCTAACGCTAACCGTAACACTATCCTAGGGCTAATGCTAACCCTAACCCTAACCCTAACACTATCCTAGGGCTGATGCTAACCCTAACCCTAACCCTAACACTATCCTAGGGCTGATGCTAACTCTAAGCCGAGCACTATCCTAGGGCTGATGCTAACCCTAAGCCTAACCCTAACACTATCCTAGGGCTGACGCTAACCCTAACCCTAACACTATCCTAGGCCTGATGCTAACCTTAACCCTAACACTTACACTATCCTAGGGCTGATGCTAACCCTAACCCTAACCCTAACACTATCCTAGGGCTGATGCTAACCCTAACCCTAACACTATCCTAGGGCTGATGCTAACCCTAACCCTAACCCTAACACTATCCTAGGGCTGATGCTAACCCTAACCCTAACCCTAACACTATCCTAGGGCTGATGCTAACCCTAACCCTAACACTATCCTAGGGCTGATGCTAACCCTAACCCTAACCCTAACACTATCCTAGGGCTGATTCTAACCGTAACCCTAACACTATCCTGGGCCTGATGCTAACCCTAACCCTTACCCTAACACTCTCCTAGGGCTCATGCTAACCCTAACCCTTACACTATCCTAGGGCTCATGCTAACCCTAAACCTAACCCTAACACTCTCCTACGGCTGAGGCTAACGCTAACTCTAACAATATCCTAGGGCTAATGCTAACCCTAACCCTAACCCTAACACTATCCTAGGGCTGATGCTAACCCTAACCCTAACCCTAACACTATCCTAGGGCTGATGCTAACCCTAACCCTAACACTATCCTAGGGCTGTTGCTAACCCTAACCCTAACACTATCCTAGGGCTGATGATAACCCTAACCCTAACCCTAACACTATCCTAGGGCTGATGCTAACCCTAACCCTAACACTATCCTAGGGCTGATGCTAACCCTAACCCTAACCCTAACACTATCCTAGGGCTGTTGCTAACCCTAACCCTAACACTATCCTAGGGCTGATGCTAACCCTAACCCTAACCCTAACACTATCCTAGGGTTGATGCTAACCCTAACACTAACACTATCCTAGGGCTGATGCTAACCCTAACCCTAACCCTAACACTATCCTAGGGCTGATGATAACCCTAACCCTAACACTATCCTAGGCCTGATGCTAACCCTAACCCTAAACCTAAC
Organism: Lemur catta; assembly: GCF_020740605.2. Classification (NCBI taxonomy): domain Eukaryota; kingdom Metazoa; phylum Chordata; class Mammalia; order Primates; family Lemuridae; genus Lemur; species Lemur catta. The sequence goes on along the minus strand of NW_025423859.1, from coordinate 444,400 downwards.
ACTATCCTAGGGCTGATGCTAACCCTAACCCTAACCCTAACACTATCCTAGGGCTGATGCTAACCCTAACCATAACCCTAACACTATCCTAGGGCTGATGCTAACCCTAACCCTAACACTATCCTAGGGCTGATGCTAACCCTAACCCTAACCCTAACACTATCCTAGGGCTGATGCTAACCCTAACCCTAACACTATCCTAGGGCTGATGCTAACCCTAACCCTAACCCTAACACTATCCTAGGGCTGATGCTAACCCTAACCCTAACCCTAACACTATCCTAGGGCTGATGCTAACCCTAACCCTAACACTATCCTAGGGCTGATGCTAACCCTAACCCTAACCCTAACACTATCCTAGGGCTGATACTAACCCTAACCGTAACCCTAACACTATCCTAGAGCTGATCCTAACCCTAACCCTAACCCTAACCCTAACCCTAACACTATCCTAGGGCTGATGCTAACCCTAACCCTAACTCTAACACTATCTTAGGGCTGAGGCTAACCCTAACCCTAACACTATCTTAAGGTTGATGCTAACCCTAACCCTAACCCTAACACTATCCTAGGGCTGACGCTAACCCTACCCCTAACACTATCCTAGGCCTGATGCTAACCCGAACCCTAACCCTAACACTATCCTAGGGCTGATGCTAACACTAACCCTAACACTATCCTAGGTCTGATGCAAACCCTAATCCTAACCCTAACACTATCCTAGGGCTGATGTTAACCCTAACCCTAACACTATCCTAGGCCTGATGCTAACCCTATCCCTAACCCTAACACTCTTCTAGGGCTCATGCTAACCCTAACCCTAACCCTAACCCTAACACTGTCCTAGGGTTGATGCTAACCCTAACCCTAACAGTATCCTAGGGCTGATGCTAACCCTAACCCTAACCCTAACACTATCCTAGGGCTGATGCTAACCCTAACCCTAACACTATCCTAGGCCTGATGCTAACCCTAACCCTAACCCTAACACTATCCTAGGGCTGATGCTAACCCTAACCCTAACACTATCCTAGGGCTGATGCTAACCCTAACCCTAACCCTAACACTATCCTAGGGCTGTTGGTAACCCTAACCCTAACACTATCCTAGGGCTGATGCTAACCCTAACCCTAACCCTAACACTATCCTAGGCCTGATGCTAACCCTAACCCTAACCCTAACACTATCCTAGGGTTGATGCTAACCCTAAACCTAACACTATCCTAGGGCTGATGCTAACCCTAACCCTAACCCTAACACTATCCCAGGGCTGATGCTAACCCTAACCCTAACACTATCCTAGGGCTGAGGCTAACCCTAACCCTAACACTATCCTAGGGCTGATGCTAACCCTAACCCTAACCCTAACACTATCCTAGGGCTGATGCTAACCCTAACCGTAACCCTAAAACTATCCTAGAGCTGATCCTAACCCTAACCCTAACCCTAACCCTAATACTATCCTAGGGCTGATGCTAACCCTAACCCTAACAATAACACTATCCTAGGGCTGATGTTAACCCTAACGCTAACACTATCCTAGGGCTGATGCTAACCCTAACCCTAACACTATCTTAGGGCTGATGCTAACCCTAACCCTAACCCTAGCACTATCCTAGGGCTGATGCTAACCCTATCCGTAACACTATCCTAGGGCTGATGCTAACCCTAACCCTAACCCTAACACTATCCTAGGGCTGATGCTAACCCTAACCGTAACCCTAACACTATCCTAGAGCTGATCCTAACCATAACCCTAACACGAACCCTAAGCCTAATACTATCCTAGGGCTGATGCTAACCCTAACCCTAACCCTAACACTATCCTAGGGCTGATGCTAACCCTAACCCTAACACTATCCTAGGGCTGATGCTAACCCTAACCCTAACCCTAACACTATCCTAGGGCTGATGCTAACCCTAACCCTAACACTATCCTAGGCCTGATGCTAACCCTAACCCTAACCCTAACACTATCCTAGGGCTGATGCTAACCCTAACCCTAACACTATCCTAGGGCTGATGCTAACCCTAACCCTAACCCTAACACTATCCTAGGGCTGTTGGTAACCCTAACCCTAACACTATCCTAGGGCTGATGCTAACCCTAACCCTAACCCTAACACTATCCTAGGCCTGATGCTAACCCTAACCCTAACCCTAACACTATCCTAGGGTTGATGCTAACCCTAAACCTAACACTATCCTAGGGCTGATGCTAACCCTAACCCTAACCCTAACACTATCCCAGGGCTGATGCTAACCCTAACCCTAACACTATCCTAGGGTTGAGGCTAACCCTAACCCTAACACTATCCTAGGGCTGATGCTAACCCTAACCCTAACCCTAACACTATCCTAGGGCTGATGCTAACCCTAACCGTAACCCTAAAACTATCGTAGAGCTCATCCTAACCCTAACCCTAACCCTAACCCTAATACTATCCTAGGGCTGATGCTAACCCTAACCCTAACAATAACACTATCCTAGGGCTGATGTTAACCCTAACGCTAACACTATCCTAGGGCTGATGCTAACCCTAACCCTAACACTATCTTAGGGCTGATGCTAACCCTAACCCTAACCCTAACACTATCCTAGGGCTGATGCTAACCCTATCCGTAACACTATCCTAGGGCTGATGCTAACCCTAACCCTAACCCTAACACTATCCTAGGGCTGATGCTAACCCTAACCGTAACCCTAACACTATCCTAGAGCTGATCCTAACCCTAACCCTAACACTAACCCTAAGCCTAATACTATCCTAGGGCTGATGCTAACCCTAAGCCTAACCCTAACACTATCCTAGGGCTGATGCTAACCCTAACTCTAACACTATCCTAGGCCTGATGCTAACCCTAACCCTAACCCTAACACTATCCTAGGGCTGATGCTAACCGTAACCCTAACACTATCCTAGGGCTGATGCTAACCCTAACCCTAACCCTAACACTATCCTAGGGCTGATGCTAACCCTAACCCTAACACTATCCTAGGGCTGTTGCTAACCGTAACCCTAACCCTAACACTATCCTAGGGCTGATGCTAACCCTAACCCTAACACTATCCTAGGGCTGATGCTAACCCTAACCCTAACCCTAACACTATCCTCGGGATGAGGCTAACCCTAACCGTAACCCTAGCACTATCCTAGAGCTGACCCTAACCCTAACCCTAACCCTAACCCTAATACTATCCTAGGGCTGATGCTAACCCTAACCCTAACCCTAACACTATCCTAGGGCTGATGCTAATCGTAACACTAACACTATCCTAGGGCTGATGCTAACCCTAACCCTAACCCTAACACTATCCTAGGGCTTATGCTAACCCTAACCGTAACTCTAACACTATCCTAGGGCTGAGGCTAACCGTAACCCTAACAATATCCTAGGGCTGATGCTAACCCTAACCCTAACCCTAACACTATCCTAGGCCTGATGCTAACCCTAACCCTAACCCTAACACTATCCTAGGGCTGATGCTAACCCTAACCCTATCACTATCCTAGGGCTGATGCTAACCCTAACCCTAACCCTAACACTATCCTAGGGCTGTTGCTAACCCTAACCCTAACACTATCCTAGGGCTGATGCTAACCCTAACCCTAACCCTAACACTATCCTAGGCCTGATGCTAATCCTAACCCTAACCCTAACACTATCCTATGGTTGACGCTAACCCTAACACTAACACTATCCTAGGGCTGATGCTAACCCTAACCCTAACCCTAACACTATTCTAGGGCTGATGCTAACCCTAACCCTAACACTATCCTAGGCCTGATGCTAACCCTAAACCTAACCCTAACACTATCCTAGGGCTGATGCTAACCCTAACCCTAACCCTAACACTATCCTAGGGCTGGTGCTAACCCTAAACATAACCCTAACACTATCCTAGGGCTGATGCTAATCCTAACCCTAACACTATCCTAGGGCTGATGCTAACCCTAACCCTAACCCTAACACTATCCTAGGGCTGATGCTAACCCTAACCCTAACCCTAACACTATCCTAGGGCTGATGCTAACCCTAACCCTAACTCTAACACTATCCTAGGGCTGATGCTAACCCTAACCCTAACACTATCCTAGGGCTGATGCTAACCCTAACCCTAACCCTAACACTATCCTAGGGCTGATACTAACCCTAACCGTAACCCTAACACTATCCTAGAGCTGATCCTAACCCTAACCCTAACCCTAACCCTAACCCTAACACTATCCTAGGGCTGATGCTAACCCTAACCCTAACTCTAACACTATCTTAGGGCTGAGGCTAACCCTAACCCTAACACTATCTTAAGGTTGATGCTAACCCTAACCCTAACCCTAACACTATCCTAGGGCTGACGCTAACCCTACCCCTAACACTATCCTAGGCCTGATGCTAACCCGAACCCTAACCCTAACACTATCCTAGTGCTGATGCTAACACTAACCCTAACACTATCCTAGGTCTGATGCAAACCCTAACCCTAACCCTAACACTATCCTAGGGCTGATGTTAACCCTAACCCTAACACTATCCTAGGCCTGATGCTAACCCTATCCCTAACCCTAACACTCTTCTAGGGCTCATGCTAACCCTAACCCTAACCCTAACCCTAACACTGTCCTAGGGTTGATGCTAACCCTAACCCTAACAGTATCCTAGGGCTGATGCTAACCCTAACCCTAACCCTAACACTATCCTAGGGCTGATGCTAACCCTAACCCTAACACTATCCTAGGGCTGATGCTAACCCTAACCCTAACCCTAACACTATCCTAGGGCTGTTGGTAACCCTAACCCTAACACTATCCTAGGGCTGATGCTAACCCTAACCCTAACCCTAACACTATCCTAGGCCTGATGCTAACCCTAACCCTAACCCTAACACTCTCCTAGGGTTGATGCTAACCCTAAACCTAACACTATCCTAGGGCTGATGCTAACCCTAACCCTAACCCTAACACTATCCCAGGGCTGATGCTAACCCTAACCCTAACACTATCCTAGGGCTGAGGCTAACCCTAACCCTAACACTATCCTAGGGCTGATGCTAACCCTAACCCTAACCCTAACACTATCCTAGGGCTGATGCTAACCCTAACCGTAACCCTAAAACTATCCTAGAGCTGATCCTAACCCTAACCCTAACCCTAACCCTAATACTGTCCTAGGGCTGATGCTAACCCTAACCCTAACAATAACACTATCCTAGGGCTGATGTTAACCCTAACGCTAACACTATCCTAGGGCTGATGCTAACCCTAACCCTAACACTATCTTAGGGCTGATGCTAACCCTAACCCTAACCCTAGCACTATCCTAGGGCTGATGCTAACCCTATCCGTAACACTATCCTAGGGCTGATGCTAACCCTAACCCTAACCCTAACACTATCCTAGGGCTGATGCTACCCCTAACCGTAACCCTAACACTATCCTAGAGCTGATCCTAACCATAACCCTAACACGAACCCTAAGCCTAATACTATCCTAGGGCTGATGCTAACCCTAACCCTAACCCTAACACTATCCTAGGGCTGATGCTAACCCTAACCCTAACACTATCCTAGGGCTGATGCTAACCCTAACCCTAACCCTAACACTATCCTAGGGCTGATGCTAACCCTAACCCTAACCCTAACACTATCCTAGGGCTGATGCTAACCCTAACCCTAACACTATCCTAGGGCTGATGCTAACCCTAACCCTAACCCTAACACTATCCTAGGGCTGATACTAACCCTAACCGTAACCCTAACACTATCCTAGAGCTGATCCTAACCCTAACCCTAACCCTAACCCTAACCCTAACACTATCCTAGGGCTGATGCTAACCCTAACCCTAACTCTAACACTATCTTAGGGCTGAGGCTAACCCTAACCCTAACACTATCTTAAGGCTGATGCTAACCCTAACCCTAACCCTAACACTATCCTAGGGCTGATGCTAACCCTAACCCTAACTCTAACACTATCTTAGGGCTGAGGCTAACCCTAACCCTAACACTATCTTAAGGCTGATGCTAACCCTAACCCTAACCCTAACACTATCCTAGGGCTGACGCTAACCCTACCCCTAACACTATCCTAGGTCTGATGCAAACCCTAACCCTAACCCTAACACTATCCTAGGGCTGATGTTAACCCTAACCCTAACCCTAACACTATCCTAGGGCTGATGCTAACCCTAACCCTAACTCTAACACTATCTTAGGGCTGAGGCTAACCCTAACCCTAACACTATCTTAAGGCTGATGCTAACCCTAACCCTAACCCTAACACTATCCTAGGGCTGACGCTAACCCTACCCCTAACACTATCCTAGGTCTGATGCAAACCCTAACCCTAACCCTAACACTATCCTAGGGCTGATGTTAACCCTAACCCTAACACTATCCTAGGCCTGATGCTAACCCTATCCCTAACCCTAACACTCTTCTAGGGCTCATGCTAACCCTAACCCTAACCCTAACCCTAACACTGTCCTAGGGTTGATGCTAACCCTAACCCTAACAGTATCCTAGGGCTGATGCTAACCCTAACCCTAACCCTAACACTATCCTAGGGCTGATGCTAACCCTAACCCTAACACTATCCTAGGCCTGATGCTAACCCTAACCCTAACCCTAACACTATCCTAGGGCTGATGCTAACCCTAACCCTAACACTATCCTAGGGCTGATGCTAACCCTAACCGTAACCCTAACACTATCCTAGAGCTGATCCTAACCCTAACCCTAACACTAACCCTAAGCCTAATACTATCCTAGGGCTGATGCTAACCCTAAGCCTAACCCTAACACTATCCTAGGGCTGATGCTAACCCTAACTCTAACACTATCCTAGGCCTGATGCTAACCCTAACCCTAACCCTAACACTATCCTAGGGCTGATGCTAACCGTAACCCTAACACTATCCTAGGGCTGATGCTAACCCTAACCCTAACCCTAACACTATCCTAGGGCTGATGCTAACCCTAACCCTAACACTATCCTAGGGCTGTTGCTAACCGTAACCCTAACCCTAACACTATCCTAGGGCTGATGCTAACCCTAACCCTAACACTATCCTAGGGCTGATGCTAACCCTAACCCTAACCCTAACACTATCCTCGGGATGAGGCTAACCCTAACCGTAACCCTAGCACTATCCTAGAGCTGACCCTAACCCTAACCCTAACCCTAACCCTAATACTATCCTAGGGCTGATGCTAACCCTAACCCTAACCCTAACACTATCCTAGGGCTGATGCTAATCGTAACACTAACACTATCCTACGGCTGATGCTAACCCTAACCCTAACCCTAACACTATCCTAGGACTTATGCTAACCCTAACCGTAACTCTAACACTATCCTAGGGCTGAGGCTAACCGTAACCCTAACAATATCCTAGGGCTGATGCTAACCCTAACCCTAACCCTAACACTATCCTAGGGCTGATGCTTACCCTAACCCTAACACTATCCTAGGGCTGATGCTAACCCTAACCCTAACCCTAACACTATCCTAGGGCTAATGTTAACCCTAACCCTAACACTATCCTAGGCCTGATGCTAACCCTAACCCTAACCCTAACACTATCCTAGGGCTGATGCTAACCCTAACCCTATCACTATCCTAGGGCTGATGCTAACCCTAACCCTAACCCTAACACTATCCTAGGGCTGTTGCTAACCCTAACCCTAACACTATCCTAGGGCTGATGCTAACCCTAACCCTAACCCTAACACTATCCTAGGCCTGATGCTAATCCTAACCCTAACCCTAACACTATCCTATGGTTGACGCTAACCCTAACACTAACACTATCCTAGGGCTGATGCTAACCCTAACCCTAACCCTAACACTATTCTAGGGCTGATGCTAACCCTAACCCTAACACTATCCTAGGACTGATGCTAACCCTAAACCTAACCCTAACACTATCCTAGGGCTGATGCTAACCCTAACCCTAACCCTAACACTATCCTAGGGCTGGTGCTAACCCTAAACATAACCCTAACACTATCCTAGGGCTGATGCTAATCCTAACCCTAACACTATCCTAGGGCTGATGCTAACCCTAACCCTAACCCTAACACTATCCTAGGGCTGATGCTAACCCTAACCCTAACCCTAACACTATCCTAGGGCTAATGCTAACCCTAACCCTAACACTATCCTAGGCCTGATGCTCACCCTAACACTAACCCTAACACTATCTTAGGGCTGATGCTAACCCTAACCCTAACACTATCCTAGGGTTGATGCTAACCCTAACCCTAACCCTAACACTATCCTAGGGCTGATGCTAACCCTAACCCTAACAATATCCTAGGGATGATGCTAACCCTAACCCTAACCCTAACACTATCCTATTGCTGATGCTAACCCTAACCCTAACCTTAACACTATCCTAGGGCTGATGCTAACCCTAACCCTAACACTATCCTAGGGCTGATGCTAACCCTAACCCTAACCCTAACACTATCCTAGGGCTGATGCTAACCCTAACCCTAACACTATCATAGGGCTGATGCTAACCCTAACCCTATCCCTAACACTATCCTAGGGCTGATGCTAACCCTAACCCTAACCTTAACACTATCCTAGGGCTGATGCTAACCCTAACCCTAACAATAACACTATCCTAGGGCTGATGCTAGCCCTAACCCTAACCCTAACACTATCCTAGGGCTGATGCTAACCCTAACACTAACACTATCCTAGGGTTGATGCTAACCCTAACCCTAACCCTAACACTATCCTAGGGCTGATGCTAACCCTAACCCTAACTCTAACACTATCTTAGGGCTGAGGATAACCCTAAACCTAACACTATCCTACGGCTGATGCTAACCCTAATCCTAACCCTAACAATATCCTAGGGCTGATGCAAACCCTAACCCTAACACTATCCTAGGCCTGATGCTAACCCTAACCCTAACCCTAACACTATCCTATGGCTGATGCTAACCCTAACCCTAACACTATCCTAGGGCTCATGCTAACCCTAACCCTAACCCTAACACTATCCTAGGGCTGATGTTAACCCTAACCCTAACCCTAACACTATCCTAGGGTTGATGCTAACCCTAACCCTAACACTATCCTAGGGCTGATGCTCACCCTAACCCTAACCTTAACACTATCCTAGGGCTGATGCTAACCCTAACCCTAACACTATCCTAGGCCTGATGCTAACCCTAACCCTAACCCTAACACTATCCAAGGACTGATGCTAACCCTAACCCTAACAGTATCCTAGGGCTGATGCTAACCCTAACCCTAACCCTAACACTATCCTAGGGCTGATGCTAACCCTAACCCTAACACTATCCTAGGGCTGATGCTAACCCTAACCCTAACCCTAACACTATCCTAGGGCTGATGCTAACCCTAACCCTAACCCTAACACTATCCTAGGGCTGATGCTAACCCTAACCCTAACACTATCCTAGGCCTGGTGCTAACCCTAACCCTAACCCTAACACTATCCTAGGGCTGATGCTAACCCTAACCCTAACCCTAACACTATCCTAGGGCTAATGCTAACCCTAACCCTAACACTATCCTAGGCCTGATGCTCACCCTAACACTAACCCTAACACTATCTTAGGGCTGATGCTAACCCTAACCCTAACACTATCCTAGGGTTGATGCTAACCCTAACCCTAACCCTAACACTATCCTAGGGCTGATGCTAACCCTAACCCTAACAATATCCTAGGGATGATGCTAACCCTAACCCTAACCCTAACACTATCCTATTGCTGATGCTAACCCTAACCCTAACCTTAACACTATCCTAGGGCTGATGCTAACCCTAACCCTAACACTATCCTAGGGCTGATGCTAACCCTAACCCTAACCCTAACACTATCCTAGGGCTGATGCTAACCCTAACCCTAACACTATCATAGGGCTGATGCTAACCCTAACCCTATCCCTAACACTATCCTAGGGCTGATGCTAACCCTAACCCTAACCTTAACACTATCCTAGGGCTGATGCTAACCCTAACCCTAACAATAACACTATCCTAGGGCTGATGCTAGCCGTAACCCTAACCCTAACACTATCCCAGGGCTGATGCTAACCCTAACACTAACACTATCCTAGGGCTGATGCTAACCCTAACCCTAACCCTAACACTATCCTAGGGCTGATGCTAACCCTAACCCTAACTCTAACACTATCTTAGGGCTGAGGGTAACCCTAAACCTAACACTATCCTACGGCTGATGCTAACCCTAATCCTAACCCTAACAATATCCTAGGGCTGATGCAAACCCTAACCCTAACACTATCCTAGGCCTGATGCTAACCCTAACCCTAACCCTAACACTATCCTATGGCTGATGCTAACCCTAACCCTAACACTATCCTAGGGCTCATGCTAACCCTAACCCTAACCCTAACACTATCCTAGGGCTGATGTTAACCCTAACCCTAACCCTAACACTATCCTAGGGTTGATGCTAACCCTAACCCTAACACTATCCTAGGGCTGATGCTCACCCTAACCCTAACCTTAACACTATCCTAGGGCTGATGCTAACCCTAACCCTAACACTATCCTAGGCCTGATGCTAACCCTAACCCTAACCCTAACACTATCCAAGGACTGATGCTAACCCTAACCCTAACAGTATCCTAGGGCTGATGCTAACCCTAACCCTAACCCTAACACTATCCTAGGGCTGATGCTAACCCTAACCCTAACACTATCCTAGGGCTGATGCTAACCCTAACCCTAACCCTAACACTATCCTAGGGCTGATGCTAACCCTAACCCTAACACTATCATAGGGCTGATGCTAACCCTAACCCTATCCCTAACACTATCCTAGGGCTGATGCTAACCCTAACCCTAACCTTAACACTATCCTAGGGCTGATGCTAACCCTAACCCTAACAATAACACCATCCTAGGGCTGATGCTAGCCCTAACCCTAACCCTAACACTATCCTAGGGCTGATGCTAACCCTAACACTAACACTATCCTAGGGCTGATGCTAACCCTAACCCTAACCCTAACACTATCCTAGGGCTGATGCTAACCCTAACCCTAACTCTAACACTATCTTAGGGCTGAGGGTAACCCTAAACCTAACACTATCCTACGGCTGATGCTAACCCTAATCCTAACCCTAACAATATCCTAGGGCTGATGCAAACCCTAACCCTAACACTATCCTAGGCCTGATGCTAACCCTAACCCTAACCCTAACACTATCCTATGGCTGATGCTAACCCTAACCCTAACACTATCCTAGGGCTCATGCTAACCCTAACCCTAACCCTAACACTATCCTAGGGCTGATGTTAACCCTAACCCTAACCCTAACACTATCCTAGGGTTGATGCTAACCCTAACCCTAACACTATCCTAGGGCTGATGCTCACCCTAACCCTAACCTTAACACTATCCTAGGGCTGATGCTAACCCTAACCCTAACACTATCCTAGGCCTGATGCTAACCCTAACCCTAACCCTAACACTATCCAAGGACTGATGCTAACCCTAACCCTAACAGTATCCTAGGGCTGATGCTAACCCTAACCCTAACCCTAACACTATCCTAGGGCTGATGCTAACCCTAACCCTAACACTATCCTAGGGCTGATGCTAACCCTAACCCTAACCCTAACACTATCCTAGGGCTGATGCTAACCCTAACCCTAACCCTAACACTATCCTAGGGCTGATGCTAACCCTAACCCTAACACTATCCTAGGCCTGGTGCTAACCCTAACCCTAACCCTAACACTATCCTAGGGCTGATGCTAACCCTAACCCTAACAATATCCTAGGGCTAATGCTAACCCTAACCCTAACCCTAACACTATCCTAGGGCTGATGCTAACCCTAACCCTAACACTATCCTAGGGCTGATGCTAACCCTAACCCTAACCCTAACACTATCCTAGGGCTGATGCTAACCCTAACCCTAACACTATCCTAGGGCTGTTGCTAACCGTAACCCTAACCCTAACACTATCCTAGGGCTGATGCTAACCCTAACCCTAACACTATCCTAGGGCTGATGCTAACCCTAACCCTAACCCTAACACTATCCTCGGGCTGAGGCTAACCCTAACCGTAACCCTAGCACTATCCTAGAGCTGACCCTAACCCTAACCCTAACCCTAACCCTAATACTATCCTAGGGCTGATGCTAACCCTAACCCTAACCCTAACACTATCCTAGGGCTGATGCTAACCGTAACACTAACACTATCCTAGGGCTGATGCTAACCCTAACCCTAACCCTAACACTATCCTAGGGCTTATGCTAACCCTAACCGTAACTCTAACACTATCCTAGGGCTGAGGCTAACCGTAACCCTAACAATATCCTAGGGCTGATGCTAACCCTAACCCTAACCCTAACACTATCCTAGGGCTGATGCTTACCCTAACCCTAACACTATCCTAGGGCTGATGCTAACCCAATACCTAACCCTAACACTATCCTAGGGCTAATGTTAACCCTAACCCTAACACTATCCTAGGCCTGATGCTAACCCGATCCCTAACCCTAACACTCTTCTAGGGCTGATGCTAACCCTAACCCTAACCCTAACACTATCCTAGGGTTGATGCTAACCCTAACCCTAACACTATCCTACGGCTGATGGTAACCCTAACCCTAACCCTAACACTATCCTAGGCCTGATGCTAACCCTAACCCTAACCCTAACACTATCCTAGGGCTGATGCTAACCCTAACCCTATCACTATCCTAGGGCTGATGCTAACCCTAACCCTAACCCTAACACTATCCTAGGGCTGTTGCTAACCCTAACCCTAACACTATCCTAGGGCTGATGCTAACCCTAACCCTAACCCTAACACTATCCTAGGCCTGATGCTAATCCTAACCCTAACCCTAACACTATCCTATGGTTGACGCTAACCCTAACACTAACACTATCCTAGGGCTGATGCTAACCCTAACCCTAACCCTAACACTATTCTAGGGCTGATGCTAACCCTAACCCTAACACTATCCTAGGCCTGAAGCTAACCCTAAACCTAACCCTAACACTATCCTAGGGCTGATGCTAACCCTAACCCTAACCCTAACACTATCCTAGGGCTGATGGTAACCCTAACCCTAACAATATCCTAGGCCTGATGATATCCCTAACCCTAAACCTAACAGTATCCTAGGGCTCATGCTAACCCTAACCCTAACCCTAACACTGTCCTAGGGCTGATTCTAACCGTAACCCTAACACTATCCCAGGCCTGATGCTAACCCTAACCCTTACCCTAATACTATCTTAGGGCTCATGCTAACCCTAACCCTTACACTATCCTAGGGCAGATGCTAACCCTAAACCTAACCCTAACACTCTCCTACGGCTGAGGCTAACGCTAACCGTAACACTATCCTAGGGCTAATGCTAACGCTAACCCTAACCCTAACACTATCCTAGGGCTGATGCTAACCCTAACCCTAACCCTAACACTATCCTAGGGCTGATGCTAACTCTAACCCGAGCACTATCCTAGGGCTGATGCTAACCCTAAGCCTAACCCTAACACTATCCTAGGGCTGACGCTAACCCTAACCCTAAGACTATCCTAGGCCTGATGCTAACCCTAACCCTAACACTTACACTATCCTAGGGCTGATGCTAACCCTAACCCTAAACCTAACACTATCCTAGGGCTGATGCTAACCCTAACCCTAACACTATCCTAGGGCTGATGCTAACCCTAACCCTAACCCTAACACTATCCTAGGGCTGATGCTAACCCTAACCCTAACCCTAACACTATCCTAGGGCTGATGCTAACCCTAACCCTAACACTATCCTATGGCTGATGCTAACCCTAACCCTAACCCTAACACTATCCTAGGGCTGATTCTAACCGTAACCCTAACACTATCCTGGGCCTGATGCTAACCCTAACCCTTACCCTAACACTCTCCTAGGGCTCATGCTAACCCTAACCCTTACACTATCCTAGGGCTGATGCTAACCCTAAACCTAACCCTAACACTCTCCTACGGCTGAGGCTAACGCTAACTCTAACAATATCCTAGGGCTAATGCTAACCCTAACCCTAACCCTAACACTATCCTAGGGCTGATGCTAACCCTAACCCTAACCCTAACACTATCCTAGGGCTGATGCTAACCCTAACCCTAACACTATCCTAGGGCTGTTGCTAACCCTAACCCTAACACTATCCTAGGGCTGATGCTAACCCTAACCCTAACCCTAACACTATCCTAGGGCTGATGCTAACCCTAACCCTAACACTATCCTAGGGCTGATGCTAACCCTAACCCTAACCCTAACACTATCCTAGGGCTGTTGCTAACCCTAACCCTAACACTATCCTAGGGCTGATGCTAACCCTAACCCTAACCCTAACACTATCCTAGGGTTGATGCTAACCCTAACACTAACACTATCCTAGGGCTGATGCTAACCCTAACCCTAACCCTAACACTATCCTAGGGCTGATGATAACCCTAACCCTAACACTATCCTAGGCCTGATGCTAACCCTAACCCTAAACCTAACACTATCCTAGGGCTGATGCTAACCCTAACCCTAACCCTAACACTATCCTAGGGCTGATGCTAACCCTAACCATAACCCTAACACTATCCTAGGGCTGATGCTAACCCTAACCCTAACACTATCCTAGGGCTGATGCTAACCCTAACGCTAACCCTAACACTATCCTAGGGCTGATGCTAACCCTAACCCTAACCCTAACACTATCCTAGGGCTGATGATAACCCTAACCCTAACACTATCCTAGGCCTGATGCTAACCCTAACCCTAAACCTAACACTATCCTAGGGCTGATGCTAACCCTAACCCTAACCCTAACACTATCCTAGGGCTGATGCTAACCCTAACCATAACCCTAACACTATCCTAGGGCTGATGCTAACCCTAACCCTAACACTATCCTAGGGCTGATGCTAACCCTAACGCTAACCCTAACACTATCCTAGGGCTGATGCTAACCCTAACCCTAACACTATCCTAGGGCTGATGCTAACCCTAACCCTAACCCTAACACTATCCTAGGGCTGATGCTAACCCTAACCCTAACCCTAACACTATCCTAGGGCTGATGCTAACCCTAACCCTAACACTATCCTAGGGCAGATGCTAACCCTAACCCTAACCCTAACACTATCCTAGGGCTGATACTAACCCTAACCGTAACCCTAACACTATCCTAGAGCTCATCCTAACCCTAACCCTAACCCTAACCCTACACCCTAACACTATCCTAGGGCTGATGCTAACCCTAACCCTAACTCTAACACTATCTTAGGGCTGAGGCTAACCCTAACCCTAACACTATCTTAAGGCTGATGCTAACCCTAACCCTAACCCTAACACTATCCTAGGGCTGACGCTAACCCTACCCCTAACACTATCCTAGGCCTGATGCTAACCCGAACCCTAACCCTAACACTATCCTAGGGCTGATGCTAACACTAACCCTAACACTATCCTAGGTCTGATGCAAACCCTAATCCTAACCCTAACACTATCCTAGGGCTGATGTTAACCCTAACCCTAACACTATCCTAGGCCTGATGCTAACCCTATCCCTAACCCTAACACTCTTCTAGGGCTCATGCTAACCCTAACCCTAACCCTAACCCTAACCCTAACACTGTCCTAGTGTTGATGCTAACCCTAACCCTAACACTATCCTAGGGCTGATGCTAACCCTAACCCTAACCCTAACACTATCCTAGGGCTGATGCTAACCCTAACCCTAACACTATCCTAGGCCTGATGCTAACCCTAACCCTAACCCTAACACTATCCTAGGGCTGATGCTAACCCTAACCCTAACACTATCCTAGGGCTGATGCTAACCCTAACCCTAACCGTAACACTATCCTAGGGCTGTTGGTAACCCTAACCCTAACACTATCCTAGGGCTGATGCTAACCCTAACCCTAACCCTAACACTATCCTAGGCCTGATGCTAACCCTAACCCTAACCCTAACACTATCCTAGGGTTGATGCTAACCCTAAACCTAACACTATCCTAGGGCTGATGCTAACCCTAACCCTTAGCCTAACACTATCCCAGGGCTGATGCTAACCCTAACCCTAACACTATCCTAGGCCTGATGCTAACCCTAACCCTAAACCTAACACTATCCTAGGGCTGATGCTAACCCTAACCCTAACCCTAACACTATCCTAGGGCTGATGCTAACCCTAACCATAACCCTAACACTATCCTAGGGCTGATGCTAACCCTAACCCTAACACTATCCTAGGGCTGATGCTAACCCTAACCCTAACCCTAACACTATCCTAGGGCTGATGCTAACCCTAACCGTAACCCTAAAACTATCCTAGAGCTGATCCTAACCCTAACCCTAACCCTAACCCTAATACTATCCTAGGGCTGATGCTAACCCTAACCCTAACAATAACACTATCCTAGGGCTGATGTTAACCCTAACGCTAACACTATCCTAGGGCTGATGCTAACCCTAACCCTAACACTATCCTAGGGCTGATGCTAACCCTAACCCTAACCCTAACACTATCCTAGGGCTGATGCTAACCCTATCCGTAACACTATCCTAGGGCTGATGCTAACCCTAACCCTAACCCTAACACTATCCTAGGGCTGATGCTAACCCTAACCGTAACCCTAACACTATCCTAGAGCTGATCCTAACCCTAACCCTAACACTAACCCTAAGCCTAATACTATCCTAGGGCTGATGCTAACCCTAAGCCTAACCCTAACACTATCCTAGGGCTGATGCTAACCCTAACTCTTACACTATCCTAGGCCTGATGCTAACCCTAACCCTAACCCTAACACTATCCTAGGGCTGATGCTAACCGTAACCCTAACACTATCCTAGGGCTGATGCTAACCCTAACCCTAACCCTAACACTATCCTAGGGCTGATGCTAACCCTAACCCTAACACTATCCTAGGGCTGTTGCTAACCCTAACCCTAACCCTAACACTATCCTAGGGCTGATGCTAACCCTAACCCTAACACTATCCTAGGGCTGATGCTAACCCTAACCCTAACCCTAACACTATCCTCGGGCTGAGGCTAACCCTAACCGTAACCCTAGCACTATCCTAGAGCTGACCCTAACCCTAACCCTAACCCTAACCCTAATACTATCCTAGGGCTGATGCCAACCCTAACCCTAACCCTAACACTATCCTAGGGCTGATGCTAACCGTAACACTAACACTATCCTAGGGCTGATGCTAACCCTAACCCTAACCGTAACACTGTCCTAGGGCTTATGCTAACCCTAACCCTAACTCTAACACTATCCTAGGGCTGAGGCTAACCGTAACCCTAACAATATCCTAGGGCTGATGCTAATCCGAACCCTAACCCTAACACTATCCTAGGGCTGATGCTTACCCTAACCCTAACACTATCCTAGGGCTGATGCTAACCCTAACCCTAACCCTAACACTATCCTAGGGCTAATGTTAACCCTAACCCTAACACTATCCTAGGCCTGATGCTAACCCGATCCCTAACCCTAACACTCTTCTAGGGCTGATGCTAACCCTAACCCTAACCCTAACACTATCCTAGGGTTGATGCTAACCCTAACCCTAACACTATCCTAGGGCTGATGGTAACCCTAACCCTAACCCTAACACTATCCTAGGGCTGATGCTAACCCTAACCCTATCACTATCCTAGGGCTGATGCTAACCCTAACCCTAACCCTAACACTATCCTAGGGCTGTTGCTAACCCTAACCCTAACACTATCCTAGGGCTGATGCTAACCCTAACCCTAACCCTAACACTATCCTAGGCCTGATGCTAATCCTAACCCTAACCCTAACACTATCCTATGGTTGACGCTAACCCTAACACTAACACTATCCTAGGGCTGATGCTAACCCTAACCCTAACCCTAACACTATTCTAGGGCTGATGCTAACCCTAACCCTAACACTATCCTAGGCCTGATGCTAACCCTAAACCTAACCCTAACACTATCCTAGGGCTGATGCTAACCCTAACCCTAACCCTAACACTATCCTAGGGCTGGTGCTAACCCTAACCATAACCCTAACACTATCCTAGGGCTGATGCTAATCCTAACCCTAACACTATCCTAGGGCTGATGCTAACCCTAACCCTAACCCTAACACTATCCTAGGGCTGATGCTAACCCTAACCCTAACCCTAACACTATCCTAGGGCTAATGCTAACCCTAACCCTAACACTATCCTAGGCCTGATGCTCACCCTAACACTAACCCTAACACTATCTTAGGGCTGATGCTAACCCTAACCCTAACACTATCCTAGGGTTGATGCTAACCCTAACCCTAACCCTAACACTATCCTAGGGCTGATGCTAACCCTAACCCTAACACTATCCTAGGGCTGTTGCTAACCCTAACCCTAACACTATCCTAGGGCTGATGCTAACCCTAACCCTAACCCTAACACTATCCTAGGGCTGATGCTAACCCTAACCCTAACACTATCCTAGGGCTGATGCTAACCCTAACACTAACCCTAACACTATCCTAGGGCTGTTGCTAACCCTAACACTAACACTATCCTAGGGCTGATGCTAACCCTAACCCTAACCCTAACACTATCCTAGGGTTGATGCTAACCCTAACACTAATACTATCCTAGGGCTGATGCTAACCCTAACCCTAACCCTAACACTATCCTAGGGCTGATGATAACCCTAACCCTAACACTATCCTAGGCCTGATGCTAAACCTAACCCTAAACCTAACACTATCCTAGGGCTGATGCTAACCCTAACCCTAACCCTAACACTATCCTAGGGCTGATGCTAACCCTAACCATAACCCTAACACTATCCTAGGGCTGATGCTAACCCTAACCCTAACACTATCCTAGGGCTGATGCTAACCCTAACGCTAACCCTAACACTATCCTAGGGCTGATGCTAACCCTAACCCTAACACTATCCTAGGGCTGATGCTAACCCTAACCCTAACCCTAACACTATCCTAGGGCTGATGCTAACCCTAACCCTAACCCTAACACTATCCTAGGGTTGATGCTAACCCTAACCCTAACACTATCCTAGGGCAGATGCTAACCCTAACCCTAACCCTAACACTATCCTAGGGCTGATACTAACCCTAACCGTAACCCTAACACTATCCTAGAGCTGATCCTAACCCTAACCCTAACCCTAACCCTAACCCTAACACTATCCTAGGGCTGATGCTAACCCTAACCCTAACTCTAACACTATCTTAGGGCTGAGGCTAACCCTAACCCTAACACTATCTTAAGGCTGATGCTAACCCTAACCCTAACCCTAACACTATCCTAGGGCTGACGCTAACCCTACCCCTAACACTCTCCTAGGCCTGATGCTAACCTGAACCCTAACCCTAACACTATCCTAGGGCTGATGCTAACACTAACCCTAACACTATCCTAGGTCTGATGCAAACCCTAATCCTAACCCTAACACTATCCTAGGGCTGATGTTAACCGTAACCCTAACACTATCCTAGGCCTGATGCTAACCCTATCCCTAACCCTAACACTCTTCTAGGGCTCATGCTAACCCTAACCCTAACCCTAACCCTAACACTGTCCTAGTGTTGATGCTAACCCTAACCCTAACACTATCCTAGGGCTGATGCTAACCCTAACCCTAACCCTAACACTATCCTAGGGCTAATGCTAACCCTAACCCTAACACTATCCTAGGCCTGATGCTCACCCTAACACTAACCCTAACACTATCTTAGGGCTGATGCTAACCCTAACCCTAACACTATCCTAGGGTTGATGCTAACCCTAACCCTAACCCTAACACTATCCTAGGGCTGATGCTAACCCTAACCCTAACACTATCCTAGGGCTGTTGCTAACCCTAACCCTAACACTATCCTAGGGCTGATGCTAACCCTAACCCTAACCCTAACACTATCCTAGGGCTGATGCTAACCCTAACCCTAACACTATCCTAGGGCTGATGCTAACCCTAACCCTAACCCTAACACTATCCTAGGGCTGTTGCTAACCCTAACCCTAACACTATCCTAGGGCTGATGCTAACCCTAACCCTAACCCTAACACTATCCTAGGGTTGATGCTAACCCTAACACTAATACTATCCTAGGGCTGATGCTAACCCTAACCCTAACCCTAACACTATCCTAGGGCTGATGATAACCCTAACCCTAACACTATCCTAGGCCTGATGCTAACCCTAACCCTAAACCTAACACTATCCTAGGGCTGATGCTAACCCTAACCCTAACCCTAACACTATCCTAGGGCTGATGCTAACCCTAACCATAACCCTAACACTATCCTAGGGCTGATGCTAACCCTAACCCTAACACTATCCTAGGGCTGATGCTAACCCTAACGCTAACCCTAACACTATCCTAGGGCTGATGCTAACCCTAACCCTAACACTATCCTAGGGCTGATGCTAACCCTAACCCTAACCCTAACACTATCCTAGGGCTGATGCTAACCCTAACCCTAACCCTAACACTATCCTAGGGTTGATGCTAACCCTAACCCTAACACTATCCTAGGGCAGATGCTAACCCTAACCCTAACCCTAACACTATCCTAGGGCTGATACTAACCCTAACCGTAACCCTAACACTATCCTAGAGCTGATCCTAACCCTAACCCTAACCCTAACCCTAACCCTAACACTATCCTAGGGCTGATGCTAACCCTAACCCTAACTCTAACACTATCTTAGGGCTGAGGCTAACCCTAACCCTAACACTATCTTAAGGCTGATGCTAACCCTAACCCTAACCCTAACACTATCCTAGGGCTGACGCTAACCCTACCCCTAACACTATCCTAGGCCTGATGCTAACCTGAACCCTAACCCTAACACTATCCTAGGGCTGATGCTAACACTAACCCTAACACTATCCTAGGTCTGATGCAAACCCTAATCCTAACCCTAACACTATCCTAGGGCTGATGTTAACCGTAACCCTAACACTATCCTAGGCCTGATGCTAACCCTATCCCTAACCCTAACACTCTTCTAGGGCTCATGCTAACCCTAACCCTAACCCTAACCCTAACACTGTCCTAGTGTTGATGCTAACCCTAACCCTAACACTATCCTAGGGCTGATGCTAACCCTAACCCTAACCCTAACACTATCCTAGGGCTGATGCTAACCCTAACCCTAACACTATCCTAGGCCTGATGCTAACCCTAACCCTAACCCTAACACTATCCTAGGGCTGATGCTAACCCTAACCCTAACACTATCCTAGGGCTGATGCTAACCCTAACCCTAACCCTAACACTATCCTAGGGCTGTTGGTAACCCTAACCCTAACACTATCCTAGGGCTGATGCTAACCCTAACCCTAACCCTAACACTATCCTAGGGCTGATGCTAACCCTAACCCTAACCCTAACACTATCCTAGGGCTGATGCTAACCCTAACCATAACCCTAACACTATCCTAGGGCTGATGCTAACCCTAACCCTAACACTATCCTAGGGCTGATGCTAACCCTAACCCTAACCCTAACACTATCCTAGGGCTGATGCTAACCCTAACCCTAACACTATCCTAGGGCTGATGCTAACCCTAACCCTAACCCTAACACTATAGTAGGGCTGATGCTAACCCTAACCGTAACCCTAAAACTATCCTAGAGCTGATCCTAACCCTAACCCTAACCCTAACCCTAATACTATCCTAGGGCTGATGCTAACCCTAACCCTAACAATAACACTATCCTAGGGCTGATGTTAACCCTAACGCTAACACTATCCTAGGGCTGATGCTAACCCTAACCCTAACACTATCCTAGGGCTGATGCTAACCCTAACCCTAACCCTAACACTATCCTAGGGCTGATGCTAACCCTATCCGTAACACTATCCTAGGGCTGATGCTAACCCTAACCCTAACCCTAACACTATCCTAGGGCTGATGCTAACCCTAACCGTAACCCTAACACTATCCTAGAGCTGATCCTAACCCTAACCCTAACACTAACCCTAAGCCTAATACTATCCTAGGGCTGATGCTAACCCTAAGCCTAACCCTAACACTATCCTAGGGCTGATGCTAACCCTAACTCTAACACTATCCTAGGCCTGATGCTAACCCTAACCCTAACCCTAACACTATCCTAGGGCTGATGCTAACCGTAACCCTAACACTATCCTAGGGCTGATGCTAACCCAAACCCTAACCCTAACACTATCCTAGGGCTGATGCTAACCCTAACCCTAACACTATCCTAGGGCTGTTGCTAACCCTAACCCTAACCCTAACACTATCCTAGGGCTGATGCTAACCCTAACCCTAACACTATCCTAGGGCTGATGCTAACCCTAACCCTAACCCTAACACTATCCTCGGGCTGAGGCTAACCCTAACCGTAACCCTAGCACTATCCTAGAGCTGACCCTAACCCTAACCCTAACCCTAACCCTAAGACTATCCTAGGGCTGATGCTAACCCTAACCCTAACCCTAACACTATCCTAGGGCTGATGCTAACCCTAACCCTAACACTATCCTAGGGCTGATGCTAACCCTAACCCTAACCCTAACACTATCCTAGGGCTGATGCTAACCCTAACCCTAACCCTAACACTATCCTAGGGCTGATGCTAACCCTAACCCTAACACTATCCTATGGCTGATGCTAACCCTAACCCTAACCCTAACACTATCCTGGGCCTGATGCTAACCCTAACCCTTACCCTAACACTCTCCTAGGGCTCATGCTAACCCTAACCCATACACTATCCTAGGGCTGATGCTAACCCTAAACCTAACCCTAACACTCTCCTACGGCTGAGGCTAACGCTAACTCTAACACTATCCTAGGGCTGATGCTAACCCTAACCCTAACACTATCCTAGGGCTGTTGCTAACCCTAACCCTAACACTATCCTAGGGCTGATGCTAACCCTAACCCTAACCCTAACACTATCCTAGGGCTGATGCTAACCCTAACCCTAACACTATCCTAGGGCTGATGCTAACCCTAACCCTAACCCTAACACTATCCTAGGGCTGTTGCTAACCCTAACCCTAACACTATCCTAGGGCTGATGCTAACCCTAACCCTAACCCTAACACTATCCTAGGGTTGATGCTAACCCTAACACTAATACTATCCTAGGGCTGATGCTAACCCTAACCCTAACCCTAACACTATCCTAGGGCTGATGATAACCCTAACCCTAACACTATCCTAGGCCTGATGCTAACCCTAACCCTAAACCTAACACTATCCTAGGGCTGATGCTAACCCTAACCCTAACCCTAACACTATCCTAGGGCTGATGCTAACCCTAACCATAACCCTAACACTATCCTAGGGCTGATGCTAACCCTAACCCTAACACTATCCTAGGGCTGATGCTAACCCTAACGCTAACCCTAACACTATCCTAGGGCTGATGCTAACCCTAACCCTAACACTATCCTAGGGCTGATGCTAACCCTAACCCTAACCCTAACACTATCCTAGGGCTGATGCTAACCCTAACCCTAACCCTAACACTATCCTAGGGTTGATGCTAACCCTAACCCTAACACTATCCTAGGGCAGATGCTAACCCTAACCCTAACCCTAACACTATCCTAGGGCTGATACTAACCCTAACCGTAACCCTAACACTATCCTAGAGCTGATCCTAACCCTAACCCTAACCCTAACCCTAACCCTAACACTATCCTAGGGCTGATGCTAACCCTAACCCTAACTCTAACACTATCTTAGGGCTGAGGCTAACCCTAACCCTAACACTATCTTAAGGCTGATGCTAACCCTAACCCTAACCCTAACACTATCCTAGGGCTGACGCTAACCCTACCCCTAACACTATCCTAGGCCTGATGCTAACCTGAACCCTAACCCTAACACTATCCTAGGGCTGATGCTAACACTAACCCTAACACTATCCTAGGTCTGATGCAAACCCTAATCCTAACCCTAACACTATCCTAGGGCTGATGTTAACCGTAACCCTAACACTATCCTAGGCCTGATGCTAACCCTATCCCTAACCCTAACACTCTTCTAGGGCTCATGCTAACCCTAACCCTAACCCTAACCCTAACACTGTCCTAGTGTTGATGCTAACCCTAACCCTAACACTATCCTAGGGCTGATGCTAACCCTAACCCTAACCCTAACACTATCCTAGGGCTGATGCTAACCCTAACCCTAACACTATCCTAGGCCTGATGCTAACCCTAACCCTAACCCTAACACTATCCTAGGGCTGATGCTAACCCTAACCCTAACACTATCCTAGGGCTGATGCTAACCCTAACCCTAACCCTAACACTATCTTAGGGCTGTTGGTAACCCTAACCCTAACACTATCCTAGGGCTGATGCTAACCCTAACCCTAACCCTAACACTATCCTAGGGCTGATGCTAACCCTAACCCTAACCCTAACACTATCCTAGGGCTGATGCTAACCCTAACCATAACCCTAACACTATCCTAGGGCTGATGCTAACCCTAACCCTAACACTATCCTAGGGCTGATGCTAACCCTAACCCTAACCCTAACACTATAGTAGGGCTGATGCTAACCCTAACCGTAACCCTAAAACTATCCTAGAGCTGATCCTAACCCTAACCCTAACCCTAACCCTAATACTATCCTAGGGCTGATGCTAACCCTAACCCTAACAATAACACTATCCTAGGGCTGATGTTAACCCTAACGCTAACACTATCCTAGGGCTGATGCTAACCCTAACCCTAACACTATCCTAGGGCTGATGCTAACCCTAACCCTAACCCTAACACTATCCTAGGGCTGATGCTAACCCTATCCGTAACACTATCCTAGGGCTGATGCTAACCCTAACCCTAACCCTAACACTATCCTAGGGCTGATGCTAACCCTAACCGTAACCCTAACACTATCCTAGAGCTGATCCTAACCCTAACCCTAACACTAACCCTAAGCCTAATACTATCCTAGGGCTGATGCTAACCCTAAGCCTAACCCTAACACTATCCTAGGGCTGATGCTAACCCTAACTCTAACACTATCCTAGGCCTGATGCTAACCCTAACCCTAACCCTAACACTATCCTAGGGCTGATGCTAACCGTAACCCTAACACTATCCTAGGGCTGATGCTAACCCAAACCCTAACCCTAACACTATCCTAGGGCTGATGCTAACCCTAACCCTAACACTATCCTAGGGCTGTTGCTAACCCTAACCCTAACCCTAACACTATCCTAGGGCTGATGCTAACCCTAACCCTAACACTATCCTAGGGCTGATGCTAACCCTAACCCTAACCCTAACACTATCCTCGGGCTGAGGCTAACCCTAACCGTAACCCTAGCACTATCCTAGAGCTGACCCTAACCCTAACCCTAACCCTAACCCTAAGACTATCCTAGGGCTGATGCTAACCCTAACCCTAACCCTAACACTATCCTAGGGCTGATGCTAACCCTAACCCTAACACTATCCTAGGGCTGATGCTAACCCTAACCCTAACCCTAACACTATCCTAGGGCTGATGCTAACCCTAACCCTAACCCTAACACTATCCTAGGGCTGATGCTAACCCTAACCCTAACACTATCCTATGGCTGATGCTAACCCTAACCCTAACCCTAACACTATCCTGGGCCTGATGCTAACCCTAACCCTTACCCTAACACTCTCCTAGGGCTCATGCTAACCCTAACCCATACACTATCCTAGGGCTGATGCTAACCCTAAACCTAACCCTAACACTCTCCTACGGCTGAGGCTAACGCTAACTCTAACAATATCCTAGGGCTAATGCTAACCCTAACCCTAACCCTAACACTATCCTAGGGCTGATGCTAACCCTAACCCTAACCCTAACACTATCCTAGGGCTGATGCTAACCCTAACCCTAACACTATCCTAGGGCTGTTGCTAACCCTAACCCTAACACTATCCTAGGGCTGATGCTAACCCTAACCCTAACCCTAACACTATCCTAGGGCTGATGCTAACCCTAACCCTAACACTATCCTAGGGCTGATGCTAACCCTAACCCTAACCCTAACACTATCCTAGGGCTGTTGCTAACCCTAACCCTAACACTATCCTAGGGCTGATGCTAACCCTAACCCTAACCCTAACAATATCCTAGGGTTGATGCTAACCCTAAAACTAACACTATCCTAGGGCTGATGCTAACCCTAACCCTAACCCTAACACTATCCTAGGGCTGATGATAACCCTAACCCTAACACTATCCTAGGCCTGATGCTAACCCTAACCCTAAACCTAACACTATCCTAGGGCTGATGCTAACCCTAACCCTAACCCTAACACTATCCTAGGGCTGATGCTAACCCTAACCATAACCCTAACACTATCCTAGGGCTGATGCTAACCCTAACCCTAACACTATCCTAGGGCTGATGCTAACCCTAACGCTAACCCTAACACTATCCTAGGGCTGATGCTAACCCTAACCCTAACACTATCCTAGGGCTGATGCTAACCCTAACCCTAACCCTAACACTATATCCTAGGGCTGATGCTAACCCTAACCCTAACCCTAACACTATCCTAGGGCTGATGCTAACCCTAACCCTAACACTATCCTAGGGCAGATGCTAACCCTAACCCTAAACCTAACACTATCCTAGGGCTGATACTAACCCTAACCGTAACCCTAACACTATCCTAGAGCTGATCCTAACCCTAACCCTAACCCTAACCCTAACCCTAACACTATCCTAGGGCTGATGCTAACCCTAACCCTAACTCTAACACTATCTTAGGGCTGAGGCTAACCCTAACCCTAACACTATCTTAAGGCTGATGCTAACCCTAACCCTAACCCTAACACTATCCTAGGGCTGACGCTAACCCTACCCCTAACACTATCCTAGGCCTGATGCTAACCCGAACCCTAACCCTAACACTATCCTAGGGCTGATGCTAACACTAACCCTAACACTATCCTAGGTCTGATGCAAACCCTAATCCTAACCCTAACACTATCCTAGGGCTGATGTTAACCCTAACCCTAACACTATCCTAGGCCTGATGCTAACCCTATCCCTAACCCTAACACTCTTCTAGGGCTCATGCTAACCCTAACCCTAACCCTAACCCTAACACTGTCCTAGTGTTGATGCTAACCCTAACCCTAACACTATCCTAGGGCTGATGCTAACCCTAACCCTAACCCTAACACTATCCTAGGGCTGATGCTAACCCTAACCCTAACACTATGCTAGGCCTGATGCCAACCCTAACCCTAACCCAAACACTATCCTAGGGCTGTTGGTAACCCTAACCCTAACACTATCCTAGGGCTGATGCTAACCCTAACCCTAACCCTAACACTATCCTAGGCCTGATGCTAACCCTAACCCTAACCCTAACACTATCCTAGGGTTGATGCTAACCCTAAACCTAACACTATCCTAGGGCTGATGCTAACCCTAACCCTAACCCTAACACTATCCCAGGGCTGATGCTAACCCTAACCCTAACACTATCCTAGGCCTGATGCTAACCCTAACCCTAAACCTAACACTATCCTAGGGCTGATGCTAACCCTAACCCTAACCCTAACACTATCCTAGGGCTGATGCTAACCCTAACCATAACCCTAACACTATCCTAGGGCTGATGCTAACCCTAACCCTAACACTATCCTAGGGCTGATGCTAACCCTAACCCTAACCCTAACACTATCCTAGGGCTGATGCTAACCCTAACCCTAACACTATCCTAGGGCTGATGCTAACCCTAACCCTAACCCTAACACTATCCTAGGGCTGATGCTAACCCTAACCGTAACCCTAAAACTATCCTAGAGCTGATCCTAACCCTAACCCTAACCCTAACCCTAATACTATCCTAGGGCTGATGCTAACCCTAACCCTAACAATAACACTATCCTAGGGCTGATGTTAACCCTAACGCTAACACTATCCTAGGGCTGATGCTAACCCTAACCCTAACACTATCCTAGGGCTGATGCTAACCCTAACCCTAACCCTAACACTATCCTAGGGCTGATGCTAACCCTATCCGTAACACTATCCTAGGGCTGATGCTAACCCTAACCCTAAACCTAACACTATCCTAGGGCTGATGCTAACCCTAACCGTAACCCTAACACTATCCTAGAGCTGATCCTAACCCTAACCCTAACACTAACCCTAAGCCTAATACTATCCTAGGGCTGATGCTAACCCTAAGCCTAACCCTAACACTATCCTAGGGCTGATGCTAACCCTAACTCTAACACTATCCTAGGCCTGATGCTAACCCTAACCCTAACCCTAACACTATCCTAGGGCTGATGCTAACCGTAACCCTAACACTATCCTAGGGCTGATGCTAACCCCAACCCTAACCCTAACACTATCCTAGGGCTGATGCTAACCCTAACCCTAACACTATCCTAGGGCTGTTGCTAACCCTAACCCTAACCCTAACACTATCCTAGGGCTGATGCTAACCCTAACCCTAACACTATCCTAGGGCTGATGCTAACCCTAACCCTAACCCTAACACTATCCTCGGGCTGAGGCTAACCCTAACCGTAACCCTAGCACTATCCTAGAGCTGACCCTAACCCTAACCCTAACCCTAACCCTAATACTATCCTAGGGCTGATGCTAACCCTAACCCTAACACTATCCTAGGCCTGATGCTAACCCTAACCCTAAACCTAACACTATCCTAGGGCTGATGCTAACCCTAACCCTAACCCTAACACTATCCTAGGGCTGATGCTAACCCTAACCATAACCCTAACACTATCCTAGGGCTGATGCTAACCCTAACCCTAACACTATCCTAGGGCTGATGCTAACCCTAACGCTAACCCTAACACTATCCTAGGGCTGATGCTAACCCTAACCCTAACACTATCCTAGGGCTGATGCTAACCCTAACCCTAACCCTAACACTATCCTAGGGCTGATGCTAACCCTAACCCTAACCCTAACACTATCCTAGGGCTGATGCTAACCCTAACCCTAACACTATCCTAGGGCAGATGCTAACCCTAACCCTAACCCTAACACTATCCTAGGGCTGATACTAACCATAACCGTAACCCTAACACTATCCTAGAGCTGATCCTAACCCTAACCCTAACCCTAACCCTAACCCTAACACTATCCTAGGGCTGATGCTAACCCTAACCCTAACTCTAACACTATCTTAGGGCTGAGGCTAACCCTAACCCTAACACTATCTTAAGGCTGATGCTAACCCTAACCCTAACCCTAACACTATCCTAGGGCTGACGCTAACCCTACCCCTAACACTATCCTAGGCCTGATGCTAACCCGAACCCTAACCCTAACACTATCCTAAGGCTGATGCTAACACTAACCCTAACACTATCCTAGGTCTGATGCAAACCCTAATCCTAACCCTAACACTATCCTAGGGCTGATGTTAACCCTAACCCTAACACTATCCTAGGCCTGATGCTAACCCTATCCCTAACCCTAACACTCTTCTAGGGCTGATGCTAACCCTAACCCTAACCCTAACACTGTCCTAGTGTTGATGCTAACCCTAACCCTAACACTATCCTAGGGCTGATGCTAACCCTAACCCTAACCCTAACACTGTCCTAGTGTTGATGCTAACCCTAACCCTAACACTATCCTAGGGCTGATGCTAACCCTAACCCTAACCCTAACACTATCCTAGGGCTGATGCTAACCCTAACCCTAACACTATCCTAGGCCTGATGCTAACCCTAACCCTAACCCTAACACTATCCTAGGGCTGATGCTAACCCTAACCCTAACACTATCCTAGGGCTGATGCTAACCCTAACCCTAACCCTAACACTATCCTAGGGCTGTTGGTAACCCTAACCCTAACACTATCCTAGGGCTGATGCTAACCCTAACCGTAACCCTAACACTATCCTAGGCCTGATGCTAACCCTAACCCTAACCCTAACACTATCCTAGGGTTGATGCTAACCCTAAACCTAACACTATCCTAGGGCTGATGCTAACCCTAACCCTAACCCTAACACTATCCCAGGGCTGATGCTAACCCTAACCCTAACACTATCCTAGGCCTGATGCTAACCCTAACCCTAAACCTAACACTATCCTAGGGCTGATGCTAACCCTAACCCTAACCCTAACACTATCCTAGGGCTGATGCTAACCCTAACCATAACCCTAACACTATCCTAGGGCTGATGCTAACCCTAACCCTAACACTATCCTAGGGCTGATGCTAACCCTAACCCTAACCCTAACACTATCCTAGGGCTGATGCTAACCCTAACCCTAACACTATCCTAGGGCTGATGCTAACCCTAACCCTAACCCTAACACTATCCTAGGGCTGATGCTAACCCTAACCGTAACCCTAAAACTATCCTAGAGCTGATCCTAACCCTAACCCTAACCCTAACCCTAATACTATCCTAGGGCTGATGCTAACCCTAACCCTAACAATAACACTATCCTAGGGCTGATGTTAACCCTAACGCTAACACTATCCTAGGGCTGATGCTAACCCTAACCCTAACACTATCCTAGGGCTGATGCTAACCCTAACCCTAACCCTAACACTATCCTAGGGCTGATGCTAACCCTATCCGTAACACTATCCTAGGGCTGATGCTAACCCTAACCCTAAACCTAACACTATCCTAGGGCTGATGCTAACCCTAACCGTAACCCTAACACTATCCTAGAGCTGATCCTAACCCTAACCCTAACACTAACCCTAAGCCTAATACTATCCTAGGGCTGATGCTAACCCTAAGCCTAACCCTAACACTATCCTAGGGCTGATGCTAACCCTAACTCTAACACTATCCTAGGCCTGATGCTAACCCTAACCCTAACCCTAACACTATCCTAGGGCTGATGCTAACCGTAACCCTAACACTATCCTAGGGCTGATGCTAACCCTAACCCTAACCCTAACACTATCCTAGGGCTGATGCTAACCCTAACCCTAACACTATCCTAGGGCTGTTGCTAACCCTAACCCTAACCCTAACACTATCCTAGGGCTGATGCTAACCCTAACCCTAACACTATCCTAGGGCTGATGCTAACCCTAACCCTAACCCTAACACTATCCTCGGGCTGAGGCTAACCCTAACCGTAACCCTAGCACTATCCTAGAGCTGACCCTAACCCTAACCCTAACCCTAACCCTAATACTATCCTAGGGCTGATGCTAACCCTAACCCTAACCCTAACACTATCCTAGGGCTGATGCTAACCGTAACACTAACACTATCCTACGGCTGATGCTAACCCTAACCCTAACCCTAACACTGTCCTAGGGCTTATGCTAACCCTAACCCTAACTCTAACACTATCCTAGGGCTGAGGCTAACCGTAACCCTAACAATATCCTAGGGCTGATGCTAACCCGAACCCTAACCCTAACACTATCCTAGGGCTGATGCTTACCCTAACCCTAACACTATCCTAGGGCTGATGCTAACCCTAACCCTATCACTATCCTAGGGCTGATGCTAACCCTAACCCTAACCCTAACACTATCCTAGGGCTGTTGCTAACCCTAACCCTAACACTATCCTAGGGCTGATGCTAACCCTAACCCTAACCCTAACACTATCCTAGGCCTGATGCTAATCCTAACCCTAACCCTAACACTATCCTATGGTTGACGCTAACCCTAACACTAACACTATCCTAGGGCTGATGCTAACCCTAACCCTAACCCTAACCCTATTCTAGGGCTGATGCTAACCCTAACCCTAACACTATCCTAGGCCTGATGCTAACCCTAAACCTAACCCTAACACTATCCTAGGGCTGATGCTAACCCTAACCCTAACCCTAACACTATCCTAGGGCTGGTGCTAACCCTAACCATAACCCTAACACTATCCTAGGGCTGATGCTAATCCTAACCCTAACACTATCCTAGGGCTGATGCTAACCCTAACCCTAACCCTAACACTATCCTAGGGCTGATGCTAACCCTAACCCTAACCCTAACACTATCCTAGGGCTAATGCTAACCCTAACCCTAACACTATCCTAGGCCTGATGCTCACCCTAACACTAACCCTAACACTATGTTAGGGCTGATGCTAACCCTAACCCTAACACTATCCTAGGGTTGATGCTAACCCTAACCCTAACCCTAACACTATCCTAGGGCTGATGCTAACCCTAACCCTAACACTATCCTAGGGCTGATGCTAACCCTAACCCTAACCCTAACACTATCCTAGGGCTGATGCTAACCCTAACCGTAACCCTAAGACTATCCTAGAGCTGATCCTAACCCTAACCCTAACACTAACCCTAACCCTAATACTATCCTAGGGCTGATGCTAACCCTAACCCTAACCCTAACACTATCCTAGGGCTGATGGTAACCCTAACCCTAACAATATCCTAGGCCTGATGATATCCCTAACCCTAAACCTAACACTATCCTAGGGCTCATGCTAACCCTAACCCTAACCCTAACACTATCCTAGGGCTGATTCTAACCGTAACCCTAACACTATCCCAGGCCTGATACTAACCCTACCCCTTACCCTAATACTATCTTAGGGCTCATGCTAACCCTAACCCTTACACTATCCTAGGGCAGATGCTAACCCTAAACCTAACCCTAACACTCTCCTACGGCTGAGGCTAACGCTAACCGTAACACTATCCTAGGGCTAATGCTAACGCTAACCCTAACCCTAACACTATCCTAGGGCTGATGCTAACCCTAACCCTAACCCTAACACTATCCTAGGGCTGATGCTAACTCTAACCCGAGCACTATCCTAGGGCTGATGCTAACCCTAAGCCTAACCCTAACACTATCCTAGGGCTGACGCTAACCCTAACCCTAAGACTATCCTAGGCCTGATGCTAACCCTAACCCTAACACTTACACTATCCTAGGGCTGATGCTAACCCTAACCCTAACCCTAACACTATCCTAGGGCTGATGCTAACCCTAACCCTAACACTATCCTAGGGCTGATGCTAACCCTAACCCTAACCCTAACACTATCCTAGGGCTGATGCTAACCCTAACCCTAACCCTAACACTATCCTAGGGCTGATGCTAACCCTAACCCTAACACTATCCTAGGGCTGATGCTAACCCTAACCCTAACCCTAACACTATCCTAGGGCTGTTGGTAACCCTAACCCTAACACTATCCTAGGGCTGATGCTAACCCTAACCCTAACCCTAACACTATCCTAGGCCTGATGCTAACCCTAACCCTAACCCTAACACTATCCTAGGGCTGATGCTAACCCTAACCCTAACCCTAACACTATCCCAGGGCTGATGCTAACCCTAACCCTAACACTATCCTAGGCCTGATGCTAACCCTAACCCTAAACCTAACACTATCCTAGGGCTGATGCTAACCCTAACCCTAACCCTAACACTATCCTAGGGCTGATGCTAACCCTAACCATAACCCTAACACTATCCTAGGGCTGATGCTAACCCTAACCCTAACACTATCCTAGGGCTGATGCTAACCCTAACCCTAACCCTAACACTATCCTAGGGCTGATGCTAACCCTAACCCTAACACTATCCTAGGGCTGATGCTAACCCTAACCCTAACCCTAACACTATCCTAGGGCTGATGCTAACCCTAACCGTAACCCTAAAACTATCCTAGAGCTGATCCTAACCCTAACCCTAACCCTAACCCTAATACTATCCTAGGGCTGATGCTAACCCTAACCCTAACAATAACACTATCCTAGGGCTGATGTTAACCCTAACGCTAACACTATCCTAGGGCTGATGCTAACCCTAACCCTAACACTATCCTAGGGCTGATGCTAACCCTAACCCTAACCCTAACACTATCCTAGGGCTGATGCTAACCCTATCCGTAACACTATCCTAGGGCTGATGCTAACCCTAACCCTAAACCTAACACTATCCTAGGGCTGATGCTAACCCTAACCGTAACCCTAACACTATCCTAGAGCTGATCCTAACCCTAACCCTAACACTAACCCTAAGCCTAATACTATCCTAGGGCTGATGCTAACCCTAAGCCTAACCCTAACACTATCCTAGGGCTGATGCTAACCCTAACTCTAACACTATCCTAGGCCTGATGCTAACCCTAACCCTAACCCTAACACTATCCTAGGGCTGATGCTAACCGTAACCCTAACACTATCCTAGGGCTGATGCTAACCCTAACCCTAACCCTAACACTATCCTAGGGCTGATGCTAACCCTAACCCTAACACTATCCTAGGGCTGTTGCTAACCCTAACCCTAACCCTAACACTATCCTAGGGCTGATGCTAACCCTAAGCCTAACACTATCCTAGGGCTGATGCTAACCCTAACCCTAACCCTAACACTATCCTCGGGCTGAGGCTAACCCTAACCGTAACCCTAGCACTATCCTAGAGCTGACCCTAACCCTAACCCTAACCCTAACCCTAATACTATCCTAGGGCTGATGCTAACCCTAACCCTAACACTATCCTAGGCCTGATGCTAACCCTAACCCTAAACCTAACACTATCCTAGGGCTGATGCTAACCCTAACCCTAACCCTAACACTATCCTAGGGCTGATGCTAACCCTAACCATAACCCTAACACTATCCTAGGGCTGATGCTAACCCTAACCCTAACACTATCCTAGGGCTGATGCTAACCCTAACGCTAACCCTAACACTATACTAGGGCTGATGCTAACCCTAACCCTAACACTATCCTAGGGCTGATGCTAACCCTAACCCTAACCCTAACACTATCCTAGGGCTGATTCTAACCCTAACCCTAACCCTAACACTATCCTAGGGCTGATGCTAACCCTAACCCTAACACTATCCTAGGGCAGATGCTAACCCTAACCCTAACCCTAACACTATCCTAGGGCTGATACTAACCATAACCGTAACCCTAACACTATCCTAGAGCTGATCCTAACCCTAACCCTAACCCTAACCCTAACCCTAACACTATCCTAGGGCTGATGCTAACCCTAACCCTAACTCTAACACTATCTTAGGGCTGAGGCTAACCCTAACCCTAACACTATCTTAAGGCTGATGCTAACCCTAACCCTAACCCTAACACTATCCTAGGGCTGACGCTAACCCTACCCCTAACACTATCCTAGGCCTGATGCTAACCCGAACCCTAACCCTAACACTATCCTAGGGCTGATGCTAACACTAACCCTAACACTATCCTAGGTCTGATGAAAACCCTAATCCTAACCCTAACACTATCCTAGGGCTGATGTTAACCCTAACCCTAACACTATCCTAGGGCTGATGCTAACCCTAACCCTAACCCTAACACTATCCTAGGCCTGATGCTAACCCTAACCCTAACCCTAACACTATCCTAGGGTTGATGCTAACCCTAAACCTAACACTATCCTAGGGCTGATGCTAACCCTAACCCTAACCCTAACACTATCCCAGGGCTGATGCTAACCCTAACCCTAACACTATCCTAGGCCTGATGCTAACCCTAACCCTAAACCTAACACTATCCTAGGGCTGATGCTAACCCTAACCCTAACCCTAACACTATCCTAGGGCTGATGCTAACCCTAACCATAACCCTAACACTATCCTAGGGCTGATGCTAACCCTAACCCTAACACTATCCTAGGGCTGATGCTAACCCTAACCCTAACCCTAACACTATCCTAGGGCTGATGCTAACCCTAACCCTAACACTATCCTAGGGCTGATGCTAACCCTAACCCTAACCCTAATACTATCCTAGGGCTGATGCTAACCCTAACCCTAACAATAACACTATCCTAGGGCTGATGTTAACCCTAACGCTAACACTATCCTAGGGCTGATGCTAACCTTAACCCTAACACTATCCTAGGGCTGATGCTAACCCTAACCCTAACCCTAACACTATCCTAGGGCTGATGCTAACCCTATCCGTAACACTATCCTAGGGCTGATGCTAACCCTAACCCTAAACCTAACACTATCCTAGGGCTGATGCTAACCCTAACCGTAACCCTAACACTATCCTAGAGCTGATCCTAACCCTAACCCTAACACTAACCCTAAGCCTAATACTATCCTAGGGCTGATGCTAACCCTAAGCCTAACCCTAACACTATCCTAGGGCTGATGCTAACCCTAACTCTAACACTATCCTAGGCCTGATGCTAACCCTAACCCTAACCCTAACACTATCCTAGGGCTGATGCTAACCGTAACCCTAACACTATCCTAGGGCTGATGCTAACCCTAACCCTAACCCTAACACTATCCTAGGGCTGATGCTAACCCTAACCCTAACACTATCCTAGGGCTGTTGCTAACCCTAACCCTAACCCTAACACTATCCTAGGGCTGATGCTAACCCTAACCCTAACACTATCCTAGGGCTGATGCTAACCCTAACCCTAACCCTAACACTATCCTCGGGCTGAGGCTAACCCTAACCGTAACCCTAGCACTATCCTAGAGCTGACCCTAACCCTAACCCTAACCCTAACCCTAATACTATCCTAGGGCTGATGCTAACCCTAACCCTAACCCTAACACTATCCTAGGGCTGATGCTAACCGTAACACTAACACTATCCTAGGGCTGATGCTAACCCTAACCCTAACCCTAACACTGTCCTAGGGCTTATGCTAACCCTAACCCTAACTCTAACACTATCCTAGGGCTGAGGCTAACCGTAACCCTAACAATATCCTAGGGCTGATGCTAACCCGAACCCTAACCCTAACACTATCCTAGGGCTGATGCTTACCCTAACCCTAACACTATCCTAGGGCTGATGCTAACCCTAACCCTATCACTATCCTAGGGCTGATGCTAACCCTAACCCTAACCCTAACACTATCCTAGGGCTGTTGCTAACCCTAACCCTAACACTATCCTAGGGCTGATGCTAACCCTAACCCTAACCCTAACACTATCCTAGGCCTGATGCTAATCCTAACCCTAACCCTAACACTATCCTATGGTTGACGCTAACCCTAACACTAACACTATCCTAGGGCTGATGCTAACCCTAACCCTAACCCTAACACTATTCTAGGGCTGATGCTAACCCTAACCCTAACACTATCCTAGGCCTGATGCTAACCCTAAACCTAACCCTAACACTATCCTAGGGCTGATGCTAACCCTAACCCTAACCCTAACACTATCCTAGGGCTGGTGCTAACCCTAACCATAACCCTAACACTATCCTAGGGCTGATGCTAATCCTAACCCTAACACTATCCTAGGGCTGATGCTAACCCTAACCCTAACCCTAACACTATCCTAGGGCTGATGCTAACCCTAACCCTAACCCTAACACTATCCTAGGGCTAATGCTAACCCTAACCCTAACACTATCCTAGGCCTGATGCTCACCCTAACACTAACCCTAACACTATCTTAGGGCTGATGCTAACCCTAACCCTAACACTATCCTAGGGTTGATGCTAACCCTAACCCTAACCCTAACACTATCCTAGGGCTGATGCTAACCCTAACCCTAACACTATCCTAGGGCTGATGCTAACCCTAACCCTAACCCTAACACTATCCTAGGGCTGATGCTAACCCTAACCGTAACCCTAAGACTATCCTAGAGCTGATCCTAACCCTAACCCTAACACTAACCCTAACCCTAATACTATCCTAGGGCTGATGCTAACCCTAACCCTAACCCTAACACTATCCTAGGGCTGATGGTAACCCTAACCCTAACAATATCCTAGGCCTGATGATATCCCTAACCCTAAACCTAACACTATCCTAGGGCTCATGCTAACCCTAACCCTAACCCTAACACTATCCTAGGGCTGATTCTAACCGTAACCCTAACACTATCCCAGGCCTGATACTAACCCTACCCCTTACCCTAATACTATCTTAGGGCTCATGCTAACCCTAACCCTTACACTATCCTAGGGCAGATGCTAACCCTAAACCTAACCCTAACACTCTCCTACGGCTGAGGCTAACGCTTACCGTAACACTATCCTAGGGCTAATGCTAACGCTAACCCTAACCCTAACACTATCCTAGGGCTGATGCTAACCCTAACCCTAACCCTAACACTATCCTAGGGCTGATGCTAACTCTAACCCGAGCACTATCCTAGGGCTGATGCTAACCCTAAGCCTAACCCTAACACTATCCTAGGGCTGACGCTAACCCTAACCCTAAGACTATCCTAGGCCTGATGCTAACCCTAACCCTAACACTTACACTATCCTAGGGCTGATGCTAACCCTAACCCTAACCCTAACACTATCCTAGGGCTGATGCTAACCCTAACCCTAACACTATCCTAGGGCTGATGCTAACCCTAACCCTAACCCTAACACTATCCTAGGGCTGATGCTAACCCTAACCCTAACCCTAACACTATCCTAGGGCTGATGCTAACCCTAACCCTAACACTATCCTAGGGCTGATGCTAACCCTAACCCTAACCCTAACACTATCCTAGGGCTGATGCTAACCCTAACCCTAACACTATCCTAGGGCTGATGCTAACCCTAACCCTAACCCTAACACTATCCTAGGCCTGATGCTAACCCTAACCCTAACCCTAACACTATCCTAGGGTTGATGCTAACCCTAAACCTAACACTATCCTAGGGCTGATGCTAACCCTAACCCTAACCCTAACACTATCCCAGGGCTGATGCTAACCCTAACCCTAACACTATCCTAGGCCTGATGCTAACCCTAACCCTAAACCTAACACTATCCTAGGGCTGATGCTAACGCTAACCCTAACCCTAACACTATCCTAGGGCTGATGCTAACCCTAACCATAACCCTAACACTATCCTAGGGCTGATGCTAACCCTAACCCTAACACTATCCTAGGGCTGATGCTAACCCTAACCCTAACCCTAACACTATCCTAGGGCTGATGCTAACCCTAACCCTAACACTATCCTAGGGCTGATGCTAACCCTAACCCTAACCCTAACACTATCCTAGGGCTGATGCTAACCCTAACCGTAACCCTAAAACTATCCTAGAGCTGATCCTAACCCTAACCCTAACCCTAACCCTAATACTATCCTAGGGCTGATGCTAACCCTAACCCTAACAATAACACTATCCTAGGGCTGATGTTAACCCTAACGCTAACACTATCCTAGGGCTGATGCTAACCCTAACCCTAACACTATCCTAGGGCTGATGCTAACCCTAACCCTAACCCTAACACTATCCTAGGGCTGATGCTAACCCTATCCGTAACACTATCCTAGGGCTGATGATAACCCTAACCCTAAACCTAACACTATCCTAGGGCTGATGCTAACCCTAACCGTAACCCTAACACTATCCTAGAGCTGATCCTAACCCTAACCCTAACACTAACCCTAAGCCTAATACTATCCTAGGGCTGATGCTAACCCTAAGCCTAACCCTAACACTATCCTAGGGCTGATGCTAACCCTAACTCTAACACTATCCTAGGCCTGATGCTAACCCTAACCCTAACCCTAACACTATCCTAGGGCTGATGCTAACCGTAACCCTAACACTATCCTAGGGCTGATGCTAACCCTAACCCTAACCCTAACACTATCCTAGGGCTGATGCTAACCCTAACCCTAACACTATCCTAGGGCTGTTGCTAACCCTAACCCTAACCCTAACACTATCCTAGGGCTGATGCTAACCCTAACCCTAACACTATCCTAGGGCTGATGCTAACCCTAACCCTAACCCTAACACTATCCTCGGGCTGAGGCTAACCCTAACCGTAACCCTAGCACTATCCTAGAGCTGACCCTAACCCTAACCCTAACCCTAACCCTAATACTATCCTAGGGCTGATGCTAACCCTAACCCTAACACTATCCTAGGCCTGATGCTAACCCTAACCCTAAACCTAACACTATCCTAGGGCTGATGCTAACCCTAACCCTAACCCTAACACTATCCTAGGGCTGATGCTAACCCTAACCATAACCCTAACACTATCCTAGGGCTGATGCTAACCCTAACCCTAACACTATCCTAGGGCTGATGCTAACCCTAACGCTAACCCTAACACTATCCTAGGGCTGATGCTAACCCTAACCCTAACACTATCCAAGGGCTGATGCTAACCCTAACCCTAACCCTAACACTATCCTAGGGCTGATGCTAACCCTAACCCTAACCCTAACACTATCCTAGGGCTGATGCTAACCCTAACCCTAACACTAACCTAGGGCAGATGCTAACCCTAACCCTAACCCTAACACTATCCTAGGGCTGATACTAACCATAACCGTAACCCTAACACTATCCTAGAGCTGATCCTAACCCTAACCCTAACCCTAACCCTAACCCTAACACTATCCTAGGGCTGATGCTAACCCTAACCCTAACTCTAACACTATCTTAGGGCTGAGGCTAACCCTAACCCTAACACTATCTTAAGGCTGATGCTAACCCTAACCCTAACCCTAACACTATCCTAGGGCTGACGCTAACCCTACCCCTAACACTATCCTAGGCCTGATGCTAACCCGAACCCTAACCCTAACACTATCCTAGGGCTGATGCTAACACTAACCCTAAC
Organism: Lemur catta; assembly: GCF_020740605.2. Classification (NCBI taxonomy): domain Eukaryota; kingdom Metazoa; phylum Chordata; class Mammalia; order Primates; family Lemuridae; genus Lemur; species Lemur catta. The sequence goes on along the minus strand of NW_025423859.1, from coordinate 403,869 downwards.
ACTATCCTAGGTCTGATGCAAACCCTAATCCTAACCCTAACACTATCCTAGGGCTGATGTTAACCCTAACCCTAACACTATCCTAGGCCTGATGCTAACCCTATCCCTAACCCTAACACTCTTCTAGGGCTCATGCTAACCCTAACCCTAACCCTAACCCTAACACTGTCCTAGTGTTGATGCTAACCCTAACCCTAACACTATCCTAGGGCTGATGCTAACCCTAACCCTAACCCTAACACTATCCTAGGGCTGATGCTAACCCTAACCCTAACACTATCCTAGGCCTGATGCTAACCCTAACCCTAACCCTAACACTATCCTAGGGCTGATGCTAACCCTAACCCTAACACTATCCTAGGGCTGATGCTAACCCTAACCCTAACCCTAACACTATCCTAGGGCTGTTGGTAACCCTAACCCTAACACTATCCTAGGGCTGATGCTAACCCTAACCCTAACCCTAACACTATCCTAGGCCTGATGCTAACCCTAACCCTAACCCTAACACTATCCTAGGGTTGATGCTAACCCTAAACCTAACACTATCCTAGGGCTGATGCTAACCCTAACCCTAACCCTAACACTATCCCAGGGCTGATGCTAACCCTAACCCTAACACTATCCTAGGCCTGATGCTAACCCTAACCCTAAACCTAACACTATCCTAGGGCTGATGCTAACCCTAACCCTAACCCTAACACTATCCTAGGGCTGATGCTAACCCTAACCATAACCCTAACACTATCCTAGGGCTGATGCTAACCCTAACACTAACACTATCCTAGGGCTGATGCTAACCCTAACCCTAACCCTAACACTATCCTAGGGCTGATGCTAACCCTAACCCTAACACTATCCTAGGGCTGATGCTAACCCTAACCCTAACCCTAACACTATCCTAGGGCTGATGCTAACCCTAACCGTAACCCTAAAACTATCCTAGAGCTGATCCTAACCCTAACCCTAACCCTAACCCTAATACTATCCTAGGGCTGATGCTAACCCTAACCCTAACAATAACACTATCCTAGGGCTGATGTTAACCCTAACCCTAACACTATCCTAGGGCTGATGCTAACCCTAACCCTAACCCTAACACTATCCTAGGGCTGATGCTAACCCTATCCGTAACACTATCCTAGGGCTGATGCTAACCCTAACCCTAAACCTAACACTATCCTAGGGCTGATGCTAACCCTAACCGTAACCCTAACACTATCCTAGAGCTGATCCTAACCCTAACCCTAACACTAACCCTAAGCCTAATACTATCCTAGGGCTGATGCTAACCCTAAGCCTAACCCTAACACTATCCTAGGGCTGATGCTAACCCTAACTCTAACACTATCCTAGGCCTGATGCTAACCCTAACCCTAACCCTAACACTATCCTAGGGCTGATGCTAACCGTAACCCTAACACTATCCTAGGGCTGATGCTAACCCTAACCCTAACCCTAACACTATCCTAGGGCTGATGCTAACCCTAACCCTAACACTATCCTAGGGCTGTTGCTAACCCTAACCCTAACCCTAACACTATCCTAGGGCTGATGCTAACCCTAACCCTAACACTATCCTAGGGCTGATGCTAACCCTAACCCTAACCCTAACACTATCCTCGGGCTGAGGCTAACCCTAACCGTAACCCTAGCACTATCCTAGAGCTGACCCTAACCCTAACCCTAACCCTAACCCTAATACTATCCTAGGGCTGATGCTAACCCTAACCCTAACCCTAACACTATCCTAGGGCTGATGCTAACCGTAACGCTAACACTATCCTAGGGCTGATGCTAACCCTAACCCTAACCCTAACACTGTCCTAGGGCTTATGCTAACCCTAACCCTAACTCTAACACTATCCTAGGGCTGAGGCTAACCGTAACCCTAACAATATCCTAGGGCTGATGCTAACCCGAACCCTAACCCTAACACTATCCTAGGGCTGATGCTTACCCTAACCCTAACACTATCCTAGGGCTGATGCTAACCCTAACCCTAACCCTAACACTATCCTAGGGCTAATGTTAACCCTAACCCTAACACTATCCTAGGCCTGATGCTAACCCGATCCCTAACCCTAACACTCTTCTAGGGCTGATGCTAACCCTAACCCTAACCCTAACACTATCCTAGGGTTGATGCTAACCCTAACCCTAACACTATCCTAGGGCTGATGGTAACCCTAACCCTAACCCTAACACTATCCTAGGGTGATGCTAACCCTAACCCTATCACTATCCTAGGGCTGATGCTAACCCTAACCCTAACCCTAACACTATCCTAGGGCTGTTGCTAACCCTAACCCTAACACTATCCTAGGGCTGATGCTAACCCTAACCCTAACCCTAACACTATCCTAGGCCTGATGCTAATCCTAACCCTAACCCTAACACTATCCTATGGTTGACGCTAACCCTAACACTAACACTATCCTAGGGCTGATGCTAACCCTAACCCTAACCCTAACACTATTCTAGGGCTGATGCTAACCCTAACCCTAACACTATCCTAGGCCTGATGCTAACCCTAAACCTAACCCTAACACTATCCTAGGGCTGATGCTAACCCTAACGCTAACCCTAACACTATCCTAGGGCTGATGCTAACCCTAACCCTAACACTATCCTAGGGCTGATGCTAACCCTAACCCTAACCCTAACACTATCCTAGGGCTGATGCTAACCCTAACCCTAACCCTAACACTATCCTAGGGCTGATGCTAACCCTAACCCTAACACTATCCTAGGGCAGATGCTAACCCTAACCCTAACCCTAACACTATCCTAGGGCTGATACTAACCATAACCGTAACCCTAACACTATCCTAGAGCTGATCCTAACCCTAACCCTAACCCTAACCCTAACCCTAACACTATCCTAGGGCTGATGCTAACCCTAACCCTAACTCTAACACTATCTTAGGGCTGAGGCTAACCCTAACCCTAACACTATCTTAAGGCTGATGCTAACCCTAACCCTAACCCTAACACTATCCTAGGGCTGACGCTAACCCTACCCCTAACACTATCCTAGGCCTGATGCTAACCCGAACCCTAACCCTAACACTATCCTAGGGCTGATGCTAACACTAACCCTAACACTATCCTAGGTCTGATGCAAACCCTAATCCTAACCCTAACACTATCCTAGGGCTGATGTTAACCCTAACCCTAACACTATCCTAGGCCTGATGCTAACCCTATCCCTAACCCTAACACTCTTCTAGGGCTCATGCTAACCCTAACCCTAACCCTAACCCTAACACTGTCCTAGTGTTGATGCTAACCCTAACCCTAACACTATCCTAGGGCTGATGCTAATCCTAACCCTAACCCTAACACTATCCTAGGGCTGATGCTAACCCTAACCCTAACACTATCCTAGGCCTGATGCTAACCCTAACCCTAACCCTAACACTATCCTAGGGCTGATGCTAACCCTAACCCTAACACTATCCTAGGGCTGATGCTAACCCTAACCCTAACCCTAACACTATCCTAGGGCTGTTGGTAACCCTAACCCTAACACTATCCTAGGGCTGATGCTAACCCTAACCCTAACCCTAAGACTATCCTAGGGCTGATGCTAACCCTATCCGTAACACTATCCTAGGGCTGATGCTAACCCTAACCCTAAACCTAACACTATCCTAGGGCTGATGCTAACCCTAACCGTAACCCTAACACTATCCTAGAGCTGATCCTAACCCTAACCCTAACACTAACCCTAAGCCTAATACTATCCTAGGGCTGATGCTAACCCTAAGCCTAACCCTAACACTATCCTAGGGCTGATGCTAACCCTAACTCTAACACTATCCTAGGCCTGATGCTAACCCTAACCCTAACCCTAACACTATCCTAGGGCTGATGCTAACCGTAACCCTAACACTATCCTAGGGCTGATGCTAACCCTAACCCTAACCCTAACACTATCCTAGGGCTGATGCTAACCCTAACCCTAACACTATCCTAGGGCTGTTGCTAACCCTAACCCTAACCCTAACACTATCCTAGGGCTGATGCTAACCCTAACCCTAACACTATCCTAGGGCTGATGCTAACCCTAACCCTAACCCTAACACTATCCTCGGGCTGAGGCTAACCCTAACCGTAACCCTAGCACTATCCTAGAGCTGACCCTAACCCTAACCCTAACCCTAACCCTAATACTATCCTAGGGCTGATGCTAACCCTAACCCTAACCCTAACACTATCCTAGGGCTGATGCTAACCGTAACGCTAACACTATCCTAGGGCTGATGCTAACCCTAACCCTAACCCTAACACTGTCCTAGGGCTTATGCTAACCCTAACCCTAACTCTAACACTATCCTAGGGCTGAGGCTAACCGTAACCCTAACAATATCCTAGGGCTGATGCTAACCCGAACCCTAACCCTAACACTATCCTAGGGCTGATGCTTACCCTAACCCTAACACTATCCTAGGGCTGATGCTAACCCTAACCCTAACCCTAACACTATCCTAGGGCTAATGTTAACCCTAACCCTAACACTATCCTAGGCCTGATGCTAACCCGATCCCTAACCCTAACACTCTTCTAGGGCTGATGCTAACCCTAACCCTAACCCTAACACTATCCTAGGGTTGATGCTAACCCTAACCCTAACACTATCCTAGGGCTGATGGTAACCCTAACCCTAACCCTAACACTATCCTAGGGCTGATGCTAACCCTAACCCTATCACTATCCTAGGGCTGATGCTAACCCTAACCCTAACCCTAACACTATCCTAGGGCTGTTGCTAACCCTAACCCTAACACTATCCTAGGGCTGATGCTAACCCTAACCCTAACCCTAACACTATCCTAGGCCTGATGCTAATCCTAACCCTAACCCTAACACTATCCTATGGTTGACGCTAACCCTAACACTAACACTATCCTAGGGCTGATGCTAACCCTAACCCTAACCCTAACACTATTCTAGGGCTGATGCTAACCCTAACCCTAACACTATCCTAGGCCTGATGCTAACCCTAAACCTAACCCTAACACTATCCTAGGGCTGATGCTAACCCTAACCCTAACCCTAACACTATCCTAGGGCTGGTGCTAACCCTAACCATAACCCTAACACTATCCTAGGGCTGATGCTAATCCTAACCCTAACACTATCCTAGGGCTGATGCTAACCCTAACCCTAACCCTAACACTATCCTAGGGCTGATGCTAACCCTAACCCTAACCCTAACACTATCCTAGGGCTAATGCTAACCCTAACCCTAACACTATCCTAGGCCTGATGCTCACCCTAACACTAACCCTAACACTATCTTAGGGCTGATGCTAACCCTAACCCTAACACTATCCTAGGGTTGATGCTAACCCTAACCCTAACCCTAACACTATCCTAGGGCTGATGCTAACCCTAACCCTAACACTATCCAAGGGCTGATGCTAACCCTAACCCTAACCCTAACACTATCCTAGGGCTGATGCTAACCCTAACCGTAACCCTAAGACTATCCTAGAGCTGATCCTAACCCTAACCCTAACACTAACCCTAACCCTAATACTATCCTAGGGCTGATGCTAACCCTAACCCTAACCCTAACACTATCCTAGGGCTGATGGTAACCCTAACCCTAACAATATCCTAGGCCTGATGATATCCCTAACCCTAAACCTAACACTATCCTAGGGCTCATGCTAACCCTAACCCTAACCCTAACACTATCCTAGGGTTGATTCTAACCGTAACCCTAACACTATCCCAGGCCTGATACTAACCCTACCCCTTACCCTAATACTATCTTAGGGCTCATGCTAACCCTAACCCTTACACTATCCTAGGGCAGATGCTAACCCTAACCCTAACCCTAACACTATCCTAGGGCTGATGCTAACCCTAACCCTAACACTATCCTAGGGCTGATGCTAACCCTAACCCTAACCCTAACACTATCCTAGGGCTGATGCTAACCCTAACCCTAACCCTAACACTATCCTAGGGCTGATGCTAACCCTAACCCTAACACTATCCTATGGCTGATGCTAACCCTAACCCTAACCCTAACACTATCCTAGGGCTGATTGTAACCGTAACCCTAACACTATCCTGGGCCTGATGCTAACCCTAACCCTTACCCTAACACTCTCCTAGGGCTCATGCTAACCCTAACCCTTACACTATCCTAGGGCTGATGCTAACCCTAACCCTAACCCTAACACTATCCTAGGGCTGATGCTAACCCTAACCCTAACACTATCCTAGGGCTGTTGCTAACCCTAACCCTAACACTATCCTAGGGCTGATGCTAACCCTAACCCTAACCCTAACACTATCCTAGGGCTGATGCTAACCCTAACCCTAACACTATCCTAGGGCTGATGCTAACCCTAACCCTAACCCTAACACTATCCTAGGGCTGTTGCTAACCCTAACCCTAACACTATCCTAGGGCTGATGCTAACCCTAACCCTAACCCTAACACTATCCTAGGGTTGATGCTAACCCTAACACTAATACTATCCTAGGGCTGATGCTAACCCTAACCCTAACCCTAACACTATCCTAGGGCTGATGATAACCCTAACCCTAACACTATCCTAGGGTTGATGCTAACCCTAACCCTAACCCTAACACTATCCTAGGGCTGATGCTAACCCTAACCCTAACACTATCCAAGGGCTGATGCTAACCCTAACCCTAACCCTAACACTATCCTAGGGCTGATGCTAACCCTAACCGTAACCCTAAGACTATCCTAGAGCTGATCCTAACCCTAACCCTAACACTAACCCTAACCCTAATACTATCCTAGGGCTGATGCTAACCCTAACCCTAACCCTAACACTATCCTAGGGCTGATGGTAACCCTAACCCTAACAATATCCTAGGCCTGATGATATCCCTAACCCTAAACCTAACACTATCCTAGGGCTCATGCTAACCCTAACCCTAACCCTAACACTATCCTAGGGTTGATTCTAACCGTAACCCTAACACTATCCCAGGCCTGATACTAACCCTACCCCTTACCCTAATACTATCTTAGGGCTCATGCTAACCCTAACCCTTACACTATCCTAGGGCAGATGCTAACCCTAACCCTAACCCTAACACTATCCTAGGGCTGATGCTAACCCTAACCCTAACACTATCCTAGGGCTGATGCTAACCCTAACCCTAACCCTAACACTATCCTAGGGCTGATGCTAACCCTAACCCTAACCCTAACACTATCCTAGGGCTGATGCTAACCCTAACCCTAACACTATCCTATGGCTGATGCTAACCCTAACCCTAACCCTAACACTATCCTAGGGCTGATTGTAACCGTAACCCTAACACTATCCTGGGCCTGATGCTAACCCTAACCCTTACCCTAACACTCTCCTAGGGCTCATGCTAACCCTAACCCTTACACTATCCTAGGGCTGATGCTAACCCTAACCCTAACCCTAACACTATCCTAGGGCTGATGCTAACCCTAACCCTAACACTATCCTAGGGCTGTTGCTAACCCTAACCCTAACACTATCCTAGGGCTGATGCTAACCCTAACCCTAACCCTAACACTATCCTAGGGCTGATGCTAACCCTAACCCTAACACTATCCTAGGGCTGATGCTAACCCTAACCCTAACCCTAACACTATCCTAGGGCTGTTGCTAACCCTAACCCTAACACTATCCTAGGGCTGATGCTAACCCTAACCCTAACCCTAACACTATCCTAGGGTTGATGCTAACCCTAACACTAATACTATCCTAGGGCTGATGCTAACCCTAACCCTAACCCTAACACTATCCTAGGGCTGATGATAACCCTAACCCTAACACTATCCTAGGCCTGATGCTAACCCTAACCCTAAACCTAACACTATCCTAGGGCTGATGCTAACCCTAACCCTAACCCTAACACTATCCTAGGGCTGATGCTAACCCTAACCATAACCCTAACACTATCCTAGGGCTGATGCTAACCCTAACCCTAACACTATCTTAAGGCTGATGCTAACCCTAACCCTAACCCTAACACTATCCTAGGGCTGACGCTAACCCTACCCCTAACACTATCCTAGGCCTGATGCTAACCCGAACCCTAACCCTAACACTATCCTAGGGCTGATGCTAACACTAACCCTAACACTATCCTAGGTCTGATGCAAACCCTAATCCTAACCCTAACACTATCCTAGGCCTGATGCTAACCCTATCCCTAACCCTAACACTCTTCTACGGCTCATGCTAACCCTAACCCTAACCCTAACCCTAACACTGTCCTAGTGTTGATGCTAACCCTAACCCTAACACTATCCTAGGGCTGATGCTAACCCTAACCCTAACCCTAACACTATCCTAGGGCTGATGCTAACCCTAACCCTAACACTATCCTAGGCCTGATGCTAACCCTAACCCTAACCCTAACACTATCCTAGGGCTGATGCTAGCCCTAACCCTAACACTATCCTAGGGCTGATGCTAACCCTAACCCTAACCCTAACACTATCCTAGGGCTGTTGGTAACCCTAACCCTAACACTATCCTAGGGCTGATGCTAACCCTAACCCTAACCCTAACACTATCCTAGGCCTGATGCTAACCCTAACCCTAACCCTAACACTATCCTAGTGTTGATGCTAACCCTAAACCTAACACTATCCTAGGGCTGATGCTAACCCTAACCCTAACCCTAACACTATCCCAGGGCTGATTCTAACCCTAACCCTAACACTATCCTAGGCCTGATGCTAACCCTAACCCTAAACCTAACACTATCCTAGGGCTGATGCTAACCCTAACCCTAACCCTAACACTATCCTAGGGCTGATGCTAACCCTAACCATAACCCTAACACTATCCTAGGGCTGATGCTAACCCGAACCCTAACACTATCCTAGGGCTGATGCTAACCCTAACCCTAACCCTAACACTATCCTAGGGCTGATGCTAACCCTAACCCTAACACTATCCTAGGGCTGATGCTAACCCTAACCCTAACCCTAACACTATCCTAGGGCTGATGCTAACCCTAACCGTAACCCTAAAACTATCCTAGAGCTGATCCTAACCCTAACCCTAACCCTAACCCTAATACTATCCTAGGGCTGATGCTAACCCTAACCCTAACAATAACACTATCCTAGGGCTGATGTTAACCCTAACGCTAACACTATCCTAGGGCTGATGCTAACCCTAACCCTAACACTATCCTAGGGCTGATGCTAACCCTAACCCTAACCCTAACACTATCCTAGGGCTGATGCTAACCCTATCCGTAACACTATCCTAGGGCTGATGCTAACCCTAACCCTAACCCTAACACTATCCTAGGGCTGATGCTAACCCTAACCGTAACCCTAACACTATCCTAGAGCTGATCCTAACCCTAACCCTAACACTAACCCTAAGCCTAATACTATCCTAGGGCTGATGCTAACCCTAAGCCTAACCCTAACACTATCCTAGGGCTGATGCTAACCCTAACTCTAACACTATCCTAGGCCTGATGCTAACCCTAACCCTAACCCTAACACTATCCTAGGGCTGATGCTAACCGTAACCCTAACACTATCCTAGGGCTGATGCTAACCCTAACCCTAACCCTAACACTATCCTAGGGCTGATGCTAACCCTAACCCTAACACTATCCTAGGGCTGTTGCTAACCCTAACCCTAACCCTAACACTATCCTAGGGCTGATGCTAACCCTAACCCTAACACTATCCTAGGGCTGATGCTAACCCTAACCCTAACCCTAACACTATCCTCGGGCTGAGGCTAACCCTAACCGTAACCCTAGCACTATCCTAGAGCTGACCCTAACCCTAACTCTAACCCTAACCCTAATACTATCCTAGGGCTGATGCTAACCCTAACCCTAACCCTAACACTATCCTAGGGCTGATGCTAACCGTAACACTAACACTATCCTAGGGCTGATGCTAACCCTAACCCTAACCCTAACACTATCCTAGGGCTTATGCTAACCCTAACCCTAACTCTAACACTATCCTAGGGCTGAGGCTAACCGTAACCCTAACAATATCCTAGGGCTGATGCTAACCCTAACCCTAACCCTAACACTATCCTAGGGCTGATGCTTACCCTAACCCTAACACTATCCTAGGGCTGATGCTAACCCTAACCCTAACCCTAACACTATCCTAGGGCTAATGTTAACCCTAACCCTAACACTATCCTAGGCCTGATGCTAACCCGATCCCTAACCCTAACACTCTTCTAGGGCTGATGCTAACCCTAACCCTAACCCTAACACTATCCTAGGGTTGATGCTAACCCTAACCCTAACACTATCCTAGGGCTGATGGTAACCCTAACCCTAACCCTAACACTATCCTAGGGCTGATGCTAACCCTAACCCTATCACTATCCTAGGGCTGATGCTAACCCTAACCCTAACCCTAACACTATCCTAGGGCTGTTGCTAACCCTAACCCTAACACTATCCTAGGGCTGATGCTAACCCTAACCCTAACCCTAACACTATCCTAGGCCTGATGCTAATCCTAACCCTAACCCTAACACTATCCTATGGTTGACGCTAACCCTAACACTAACACTATCCTAGGGCTGATGCTAACCCTAACCCTAACCGTAACACTATTCTAGGGCTGATGCTAACCCTAACCCTAACACTATCCTAGGCCTGATGCTAACCCTAAACCTAACCCTAACACTATCCTAGGGCTGATGCTAACCCTAACCCTAACCCTAACACTATCCTAGGGCTGGTGCTAACCCTAACCATAACCCTAACACTATCCTAGGGCTGATGCTAATCCTAACCCTAACACTATCCTAGGGCTGATGCTAACCCTAACCCTAACCCTAACAGTATCCTAGGGCTGATGCTAACCCTAACCCTAACCCTAACACTATCCTAGGGCTAATGCTAACCCTAACCCTAACACTATCCTAGGCCTGATGCTCACCCTAACACTAACCCTAACACTATCTTAGGGCTGATGCTAACCCTAACCCTAACACTATCCTAGGGTTGATGCTAACCCTAACCCTAACCCTAACACTATCCTAGGGCTGATGCTAACCCTAACCCTAACACTATCCTAGGGATGATGCTAACCCTAACCCTAACCCTAACACTATCCTATTGCTGATGCTAACCCTAACCCTAACCTTAACACTATCCTAGGGCTGATGCTAACCCTAACCCTAACACTATCCTAGGGCTGATGCTAACCCTAACCCTAACCCTAACACTATCCTAGGGCTGATGCTAACCCTAACCCTAACACTATCATAGGGCTGATGCTAACCCTAACCCTATCCCTAACACTATCCTAGGGCTGATGCTAACCCTAACCCTAACCTTAACACTATCCTAGGGCTGATGCTAACCCTAACCCTAACAATAACACTATCCTAGGGCTGATGCTAGCCCTAACCCTAACCCTAACACTATCCTAGGGCTGATGCTAACCCTAACACTAACACTATCCTAGGGCTGATGCTAACCCTAACCCTAACCCTAACACTATCCTAGGGCTGATGCTAACCCTAACCCTAACTCTAACACTATCTTAGGGCTGAGGATAACCCTAAACCTAACACTATCCTACGGCTGATGCTAACCCTAATCCTAACCCTAACAATATCCTAGGGCTGATGCAAACCCTAACCCTAACACTATCCTAGGCCTGATGCTAACCCTAACCCTAACCCTAACACTATCCTATGGCTGATGCTAACCCTAACCCTAACAGTATCCTAGGGCTCATGCTAACCCTAACCCTAACCCTAACACTATCCTAGGGCTGATGTTAACCCTAACCCTAACCCTAACACTATCCTAGGGTTGATGCTAACCCTAACCCTAACACTATCCTAGGGCTGATGCTCACCCTAACCCTAACCTTAACACTATCCTAGGGCTGATGCTAACCCTAACCCTAACACTATCCTAGGCCTGATGCTAACCCTAACCCTAACCCTAACACTATCCAAGGACTGATGCTAACCCTAACCCTAACAGTATCCTAGGGCTGATGCTAACCCTAACCCTAACCCTAACACTATCCTAGGGCTGATGCTAACCCTAACCCTAACACTATCCTAGGGCTGATGCTAACCCTAACCCTAACCCTAACACTATCCTAGGGCTGATGCTAACCCTAACCCTAACCCTAACACTATCCTAGGGCTGATGCTAACCCTAACCCTAACACTATCCTAGGCCTGGTGCTAACCCTAACCCTAACTCTAACACTATCCTAGGGCTGATGCTAACCCTAACCCTAACAATATCCTAGGGCTAATGCTAACCCTAACCCTAACCCTAACACTATCCTAGGGCTGATGCTAACCCTAACCCTAACACTATCCTAGGGCTGATGCTAACCCTAACCCTAACCCTAACACTATCCTAGGGCTGATGCTAACCCTAACCCTAACACTATCCTAGGGCTGATGCTAACCCTAACCCTAACCCTAACACTATCCTAGGGCTGATGCTAACCCTAACCGTAACTCTAAGACTATCCTAGAGCTGATCCTAACCCTAACCCTAACACTAACCCTAAACCTAAAACTATCCTAGGGCTCATGCTAACCCTAACCCTAACCCTAACACTATCCTAGGGCTGATGCTAACCCTAACCCTTACCCTAACACTATCTTAGGGCTCATGCTAACCCTAACCCTTACACTATCCTAGGGCTGATGCTAACCCTAAACCTAACCCTAACACTCTCCTACGGCTGAGGCTAACGCTAAACCTAACACTATCCTAGGGCTAATGCTAACCCTAACCCTAACCCTAACACTATCCTAGGGCTGATGCTAACCCTAATCCTAACCCTAACACTATCCTAGGGCTGATGGTAACTCTAACCCGAACACTATCCTAGGGCTGATGCTAACCCTAAGCCTAACCCTAACACTATCCTAGGGCTGATGCTAACCCTAACCCTAACACTATCCTAGGCCTGATGCTAACCCTAACCCTAACACTTACACTATCCTAGGGCTGATGCTAACCCTAACCCTAACCCTAACACTATCCTAGGTCTGATGCTAACCCTAAACCTAACACTATCCTAGGGCTGATGCTAACCCTAACCCTAACCCTAACACTATCCTAGGGCTGATGCTAACCCTAACCCTAACCCTAACACTATCCTAGGGCTGATGCTAACCCTAACCCTAACCCTAACACTATCCTAGGGCTGATGCTAACCCTAACCCTAACACTATCCTAGGCCTGGTGCTAACCCTAACCCTAACCCTAACACTATCCTAGGGCTGATGCTAACCCTAACCCTAACAATATCCTAGGGCTGATGCTAACCCTAACCCTAACCCTAACACTATCCTAGGGCTGAGGCTAACCCTAACCCTAACACTATCCTAGGGCTGATGCTAACCCTAACCCTAACCCTAACACTATCCTAGGGCTGATGCTAACCCTAACCCTAACACTATCCTAGGGCTGATGCTAACCCTAACCCTAACCCTAACACTATCCTAGGGCTGATGCTAACCCTAACCGTAACCCTAAGACTATCCTAGAGCTGATCCTAACCCTAACCGTAACACTAACCCTAACCCTAATACTATCCTAGGGCTGATGCTAACCCTAACCCTAACCCTAACACTATCCTAGGGCTGATGGTAACCCTAACCCTAACAATATCCTAGGCCTGATGATATCCCTAACCCTAAACCTAACACTATCCTAGGGCTCATGCTAACCCTAACCCTAACCCTAACACTATCCTAGGGCTGATTCTAACCGTAACCCTAACACTATCCCAGGCCTGATGCTAACCCTAACAATTACCCTAATACTATCTTAGGGCTCATGCTAACCCTAACCCTTACACTATCCTAGGGCAGATGCTAACCCTAAACCTAACCCTAACACTCTCCTACTGCTGAGGCTAACGCTAACCGTAACACTATCCTAGGGCTAATGCTAACCCTAACCCTAACCCTAACACTATCCTAGGGCTGATGCTAACCCTAACCCTAACCCTAACACTATCCTAGTGCTGATGCTAACTCTAACCCGAGCACTATCCTACGGCTGATGCTAACCCTAAGCCTAACCCTAACACTATCCTAGGGCTGACGCTAACCCTAACCCTAACACTATCCTAGGCCTGATGCTAACCCTAACCCTAACCCTAACACTGTCCTAGGTCTGATGCTAACCCTAAACCTAACACTATCCTAGGGCTGATGCTAACCCTAACCCTAACCCTAACACTATCCTAGGGCTGATGCTAACCCTAACCCTAACACTAACACTATCCTAGGGCTGATGCTAACCCTAACCCTAACCCTAACACTATCCTAGGGCTGATGCTAACCCTAACAATAACCCTAACACTATCCTAGGGGTGAGGCTAACCCTAACCCTAACACTATCCTACGGCTGATGCTAACCCTAACCCTAACCCTAACACTATCCTAAAGCTGATGCTAACCCTAACACTAACACTATCCTAGGCCTGATGCTTACCCTAACCGTAACCCTAACACTATCCTAGGTCTCATGCTAACCCTAAACCTAACACTATCCTAGGGCTGATGCTAACTCTAACCCTAACCCTAACACTATCCTAGGGCTGATGCTATCCCTAACCCTAACCCTAACACTCTCCAAGGGCTGAAGCTAACCCTAACTCTAACACTATCCTAGGCCTGATGCTAAACCTAACCCTAACACTATCCTAGGGCTGATGCTAACCCTATGCCTAACACTAACACTATCCTAGGGCTGATGCTAACCCTAACCCTAACACTATCCAAGGGCTGATGCTAACCCTAACCCTAACGCTAACACTATCCTAGGGCTAATGCTAACCCTAACCCTAACACTATCCTAGGCCTGATGCTAACCCTAACACTAACACTAACACTATCCTAGGGCTGATGCTAACCCTAACCCTAACACTATCCTAGGGCTGATGCTAACACTAACCCTAACCCTAACACTATCCTAGGGCTGATGCTAACCCTAACCCTAACACTATCCTAGGGCTGATGCTAACCCTAACCCTAACCCTAACACTATCCTATTGCTGATGCTAACCCTAACCCTAACACTATCCTAGGGCTGATGCTAACCCTAACCCTAACCTGAACACTATCCTAGGGCTGATGCTAACCCTAACCCTAACCCTAACACTATCCTAGGCCTGATGCTAACCCTATCCCTAACCCTAACACTCTCCTAGGGCTGATGCTAACCCTAACCCTAACCCTAACACTATCCTAGGGTTGATGCTAACCCTAACCCTAACACTATCCTAGGGCTGATGCTAACCCTAACCCTAACCCTAACACTATCCTAGGGCTGATGCTAACCCTAACCCTAACACTATCCTAGGCCTGATGCTAACCCTAACCCTAACCCTAACACTATCCAAGGACTGATGCTAACCCTAACCCTAACAGTATCCTAGGGCTGATGCTAACCCTAACCCTAACCCTAACACTATCCTAGGGCTGATGCTAACCCTAACCCTAACACTATCCTAGGGCTGATGCTAACCCTAACCCTAACCCTAACACTATAATAGGGTTGATGCTAACCCTAACCCTAACCCTAACAATATCCTAGGGCTGATGCTAACCCTAACCCTAACACTATCCTAGGCCTGGTGCTAACCCTAACCCTAACCCTAACACTATCCTAGGGCTGATGCTAACCCTAACCCTAACAATATCCTAGGGCTAATGCTAACCCTAACCCTAACCCTAACACTATCCTAGGGCTGATGCTAACCCTAACCCTAACACTATCCTAGGGCTGATGCTAACCCTAACCCTAACCCTAACACTATCCTAGGGCTGATGCTAACCCTAACCCTAACACTATCCTAGGGCTGATGCTAACCCTAACCCTAACCCTAACACTATCCTAGGGCTGATGCTAACCCTAGCCGTAACTCTAAGACTATCCTAGAGCTGATCCTAACCCTAACCCTAACACTAACCCTAAACCTAAAACTATCCTAGGGCTCATGCTAACACTAACCCTAACCCTAACACTATCCTAGGGCTGATTCTAACCGTAACCCTAACACTATCCTAGGCCTGATGCTAACCCTAACCCTTACCCTAACACTATCTTAGGGGTCATGCTAACCCTAACCCTTACACTATCCTAGGGCTGATGCTAACCCTAAACCTAACCCTAACACTCTCCTACGGCTGAGGCTAACGCTAAACCTAACACTATCCTAGGGCTAATGCTAACCCTAACCCTAACCCTAACAGTATCCTAGGGCTGATGCTAACCCTAATCCTAACCCTAACACTATCCTAGGGCTGATGGTAACTCTAACCCGAACACTATCCTAGGGCTGATGCTAACCCTAAGCCTAACCCTAACACTATCCTAGGGCTGATGCTAACCCTAACCCTAACACTATCCTAGGCCTGATGCTAACCCTAACCCTAACACTTACACTATCCTAGGGCTGATTCTAACCCTAACCCTAACCCTAACACTATCCTAGGTCTGATGCTAACCCTAAACCTAACACTATCCTAGGGCTGATGCTAACCCTAACCCTAACCCTAACACTATCCTAGGGCTGATGCTAACCCTAACCCTAACCCTAACACTATCCTAGGGCTGATGCTAACCCTAACCCTAACCCTAACACTATCCTAGGGCTGATGCTAACCCTAACCCTAACACTATCCTAGGCCTGGTGCTAACCCTAACCCTAACCCTAACACTATCCTAGGGCTGTTGCTAACCCTAACCCTAACAATATCCTAGGGCTGATGCTAACCCTAACCCTAACCCTAACACTATCCTAGGGCTGATGCTAACCCTAACCCTAACACTATCCTAGGGCTGATGCTAACCCTAACCCTAACCCTAACACTATCCTAGGGCTGATGCTAACCCTAACCCTAACACTATCCTAGGGCTGATGCTAACCCTAACCCTAACCCTAACACTATCCTAGGGCTGATGCTAACCCTAACCGTAACCCTAAGACTATCCTAGAGCTGATCCTAACCCTAACCCTAACACTAACCCTAACACTAATACTATCCTAGGGCTGATGCTAACCCTAACCCTAACCCTAACACTATCCTAGGGCTGATGGTAACCCTAACCCTAACAATATCCTAGGCCTGATGATATCCCTAACCCTAAACCTAACACTATCCTAGGGCTCATGCTAACCCTAACCCTAACCCTAACACTATCCTAGGGCTGATTCTAACCGTAACCCTAACACTATCCCAGGCCTGATGCTAACCCTAACCCTTACCCTAATACTATCTTAGGGCTCATGCTAACCCTAACCCTTACACTATCCTAGGGCAGATGCTAACCCTAAACCTAACCCTAACACTCTCCTACGGCTGAGGCTAACGCTAACCGTAACATTATCCTAGGGCTAATGCTAACCCTAACCCTAACATTAACACTATCCTAGGGCTGATGCTAACCCTAACCCTAACCCTAACACTATCCTAGGGCTGATGCTAACTCTAACCCGAGCACTATCCTAGGGCTGATGCTAACCCTAAGCCTAACCCTAACACTATCCTAGGGCTGACGCTAACCCTAACCCTAACACTATCCTAGGCCTGATGCTAACCCTAACCCTAACACTTACACTATCCTAGGGCTGATGCTAACCCTAACCCTAACCCTAACACTGTCCTAGGTCTGATGCTAACCCTAAACCTAACACTATATAGGGCTGATGCTAACCATAACCCTAACCCTAACACTATCCTAGGGCTGATGCTAACCCTAACCCTAACCCTAACACTATCCTAGGGCTGATGCTAACCCTAACCCTAACCCTAACACTATCCTAGGGCTGATGCTAACCCTAACAATAACCCTAACACTATCCTAGGGGTGAGGCTAACCCTAACCCTAACACTATCCTACGGCTGATGCTAACCCTAACCCTAACCCTAACACTATCCTAAGGCTGATGCTAACCCTAACACTAACACTATCCTAGGCCTGAAGCTTACCCTAACAGTAACCCTAACACTATCCTAGGTCTCATGCTAACCCTAAACCTAACACTATCCTAGGTCTGATGCTAACTCTAACCCTAACCCTAACACTATCCTAGGGCTGATGCTATCCCTAACCCTAACCCTAACACTCTCCAAGGGCTGGTGCTAACCCTAACTCTAACACTATCCTAGGCCTGATGCTAAACCTAACCCTAACACTATCCTAGGGCTGATGCTAACCCTATGCCTAACCCTAACACTATCCTAGGGCCGATGCTAACCCTAACCCTAACACTATCCAAGGGCTGATGCTAACCCTAACCCTAACGCTAACACTATCCTAGGGCTAATGCTAACCCTAACCCTAACACTATCCTAGGCCTGATGCTAACCCTAACACTAACACTAACACTATCCTAGGGCGGATGCTAACCCTAACCCTAACACTATCCTAGGGCTGATGCTAACACTAACCCTAACCCTAACACTATCCTAGGGCTGATGCTAACCCTAACCCTAACACTATCCTAGGGCTGGTGCTAACCCTAACCCTAACCCTAACACTATCCTATTGCTGATGCTAAACCTAACCCTAACACTATGCTAGGGCTGATGCTAACCCTAACCCTAACCTTAACACTATCCTAGGGCTGATGCTATCCCTAACCCTAACACTAACACTATCCTAGGGCTGATGCTAACCCTTACCATAACTCTAACACTATCTTAGGGCTGAGGATAACCCTAAACCTAACACTATCCTGCGGCTGATGCTAACCCTAATCCTAACCCTAACACTATCCTAGGGCTGATGCAAACCCTAACCCTAACACTATCCTAGGCCTGATGCTAACCCTAACCCTAACCCTAACACTATCCTATGGCTGATGCTAACCCTAACCCTAACCCTAACACTATCCTAGGCCTGACGCTAACCCTAACCCTAACACTATCCTAGGCCTGGTGCTAAACCGAACCCTAACCCTAACACTATCCTAGGGCTGATGCTAACCCTAACCCTAACAATATCCTAGGGCTAATGCTAACCCTAACCCTAACCCTAACACTATCCTAGGGCTGATGCTAACCCTAACCCTAACACTATCCTAGGGCTGATGCTAACCCTAACCCTAACCCTAACACTATCCTAGGGCTGATGCTAACCCTAACCCTAACACTATCCTAGGGCTGATGCTAACCCTAACCCTAACCCTAACACTATCCTAGGGCTGATGCTAACCCTAGCCGTAACTCTAAGACTATCCTAGAGCTGATCCTAACCCTAACCCTAACACTAACCCTAAACCTAAAACTATCCTAGGGCTCATGCTAACCCTAACCCTAAACCTAACACTATCCTAGGGCTGATTCTAACCGTAACCCTAACACTATCCTAGGCCTGATGCTAACCCTAACCCTTACCCTAACACTATCTTAGGGCTCATGCTAACCCTAACACTTACACAATCCTAGGGCTGATGCTAACCCTAAACCTAACCCTAACACTCTCCTACGGCTGAGGCTAACGCTAAACCTAACACTATCCTAGGGCTAATGCTAACCCTAACCCTAACCCTAACAGTATCCTAGGGCTGATGCTAACCCTAATCCTAACCCTAACACTATCCTAGGGCTGATGGTAACTCTAACCCGAAAACTATCCTAGGGCTGATGCTAACCCTAACCCTAACACTATCCTAGGGCTGATGCTAACCCTAAGCCTAACCCTAACACTATCCTAGGGCTGATGCTAACCCTAACCCTAACACTATCCTAGGCCTGATGCTAACCCTAACCCTAACACTTACACTATCCTAGGGCTGATTCTAACCCTAACCCTAACCCTAACACTATCCTAGGTCTGATGCTAACCCTAAACCTAACACTATCCTAGGGCTGATGCTAACCCTAACCCTAACCCTAGCACTATCCTTGGGCTGATGCTAACCCTAACCCTAACCCTAACACTATCCTAGGGCTGATGCTAACCCTAACCCTAACACTATCCTAGGCCTGGTGCTAACCCTAACCCTAACCCTAACACTATCCTAGGGCTGATGCTAACCCTAACCCTAACAATATCCTAGGGCTGATGCTAACCCTAACCCTAACCCTAACACTATCCTAGGGCTGATGCTAACCCTAACCCTAACACTATCCTAGGGCTGATGCTAACCCTAACCCTAACCCTAACACTATCCTAGGGCTGATGCTAACCCTAACCCTAACACTATCCTAGGGCTGATGCTAACCCTAACCCTAACCCTAACACTATTCTAGGGCTGATGCTAACCCTAACCGTAACCCTAAGACTATCCTAGAGCTGATCCTAACCCTAACCCTAACACTAACCCTAACACTAATACTATCCTAGGGCTGATGCTAACCCTAACCCTAACCCTAACACTATCCTAGGGCTGATGGTAACCCTAACCCTAACAATATCCTAGGCCTGATGATATCCCTAACCCTAAACCTAACACTATCCTAGGGCTCATGCTAACCCTAACCCTAACCCTAACACTATCCTAGGGCTGATTCTAACCGTAACCCTAACACTATCCCAGGCCTGATGCTAACCCTAACCCTTACCCTAATACTATCTTAGGGCTCATGCTAACCCTAACCCTTACACTATCCTAGGGTGATGCTAACCCTAACCCTAACCCTAACACTATCCTAGGGCTGATGCTAACCCTAACCGTAACCCTAAGACTATCCTAGAGCTGATCCTAACCCTAACCCTAACACTAACCCTAACACTAATACTATCCTAGGGCTGATGCTAACCCTAACCCTAACCCTAACACTATCCTAGGGCTGATGGTAACCCTAACCCTAACAATATCCTAGGCCTGATGATATCCCTAACCCTAAACCTAACACTATCCTAGGGCTCATGCTAACCCTAACCCTAACCCTAACACTATCCTAGGGCTGATTCTAACCGTAACCCTAACACTATCCCAGGCCTGATGCTAACCCTAACCCTTACCCTAATACTATCTTAGGGCTCATGCTAACCCTAACCCTTACACTATCCTAGGGCAGATGCTAACCCTAAACCTAACCCTAACACTCTCCTACGGCTGAGGCTAACGCTAACCGTAACATTATCCTAGGGCTAATGCTAACCCTAACCCTAACATTAACACTATCCTAGGGCTGATGCTAACCCTAACCCTAACCCTAACACTATCCTAGGGCTGATGCTAACTCTAACCCGAGCACTATCCTAGGGCTGATGCTAACCCTAAGCCTAACCCTAACACTATCCTAGGGCTGACGCTAACCCTAACCCTAACACTATCCTAGGCCTGATGCTAACCCTAACCCTAACACTTACACTATCCTAGGGCTGATGCTAACCCTAACCCTAACCCTAACACTGTCCTAGGTCTGATGCTAACCCTAAACCTAACACTATCCTAGGGCTGATGCTAACCATAACCCTAACCCTAACACTATCCTAGGGCTGATGCTAACCCTAACCCTAACCCTAACACTATCCTAGGGCTGATGCTAACCCTAACCCTAACCCTAACACTATCCTAGGGCTGATGCTAACCCTAACAATAACCCTAACACTATCCTAGGGGTGAGGCTAACCCTAACCCTAACACTATCCTACGGCTGATGCTAACCCTAACCCTAACCCTAACACTATCCTAAGGCTGATGCTAACCCTAACACTAACACTATCCTAGGCCTGAAGCTTACCCTAACAGTAACCCTAACACTATCCTAGGTCTCATGCTAACCCTAAACCTAACACTATCCTAGGGCTGATGCTAACTCTAACCCTAACCCTAACACTATCCTAGGGCTGATGCTATCCCTAACCCTAACCCTAACACTCTCCAAGGGCTGGTGCTAACCCTAACTCTAACACTATCCTAGGCCTGATGCTAAACCTAACCCTAACACTATCCTAGGGCTGATGCTAACCCTATGCCTAACCCTAACACTATCCTAGGGCTGATGCTAACCCTAACCCTAACACTATCCAAGGGCTGATGCTAACCCTAACCCTAACGCTAACACTATCCTAGGGCTAATGCTAACCCTAACCCTAACACTATCCTAGGCCTGATGCTAACCCTAACACTAACACTAACACTATCCTAGGGCGGATGCTAACCCTAACCCTAACACTATCCTAGGGCTGATGCTAACACTAACCCTAACCCTAACACTATCCTAGGGCTGATGCTAACCCTAACCCTAACACTATCCTAGGGCTGGTGCTAACCCTAACCCTAACCCTAACACTATCCTATTGCTGATGCTAACCCTAACCCTAACACTATGCTAGGGCTGATGCTAACCCTAACCCTAACCTTAACACTATCCTAGGGCTGATGCTATCCCTAACCCTAACCCTAACACTATCCTAGGGCTGATGCTAACCCTTACCATAACTCTAACACTATCTTAGGGCTGAGGATAACCCTAAACCTAACACTATCCTGCGGCTGATGCTAACCCTAATCCTAACCCTAACACTATCCTAGGGCTGATGCAAACCCTAACCCTAACACTATCCTAGGCCTGATGCTAACACTAACCCTAACCCTAACACTATCCTATGGCTGATGCTACCCCTAACCCTAACCCTAACACTATCCTAGGCCTGATGCTAACCCTAACCCTAACACTATCCTAGGCCTGGTGCTAAACCTAACCCTAACCCTAACACTATCCTAGGGCTGATGCTAACCCTAACCCTAACAATATCCTAGGGCTAATGCTAACCCTAACCCTAACCCTAACACTATCCTAGGGCTGATGCTAACCCTAACCCTAACACTATCCTAGGGCTGATGCTAACCCTAACCCTAACCCTAACACTATCCTAGGGCTGATGCTAACCCTAACCCTAACACTATCCTAGGGCTGATGCTAACCCTAACCCTAACCCTAACACTATCCTAGGGCTGATGCTAACCCTAGCCGTAACTCTAAGACTATCCTAGAGCTGATCCTAACCCTAACCCTAACACTAACCCTAAACCTAAAACTATCCTAGGGCTCATGCTAACCCTAACCCTAAACCTAACACTATCCTAGGGCTGATTCTAACCGTAACCCTAACACTATCCTAGGCCTGATGCTAACCCTAACCCTTACCCTAACACTATCTTAGGGCTCATGCTAACCCTAACACTTACACTATCCTAGGGCTGATGCTAACCCTAAACCTAACCCTAACACTCTCCTACGGCTGAGGCTAACACTAAACCTAACACTATCCTAGGGCTAATGCTAACCCTAACCCTAACCCTAACAGTATCCTAGGGCTGATGCTAACCCTAATCCTAACCCTAACACTATCCTAGGGCTGATGGTAACTCTAACCCGAACACTATCCTAGGGCTGATGCTAACCCTAAGCCTAACCCTAACACTATCCTAGGGCTGATGCTAACCCTAACCCTAACACTATCCTAGGCCTGATGCTAACCCTAACCCTAACACTTACACTATCCTAGGGCTGATTCTAACCCTAACCCTAACCCTAACACTATCCTAGGTCTGATGCTAACCCTAAACCTAACACTATCCTAGGGCTGATGCTAACCCTAACCCTAACCCTAACACTATCCTAGGGCTGATGCTAACCCTAACCCTAACCCTAACACTATCCTTGGGCTGATGCTAACCCTAACCCTAACCCTAACACTATCCTAGTGCTGATGCTAACCCTAACCCTAACACTATCCTAGGCCTGGTGCTAACCCTAACCCTAACCCTAACACTATCCTAGGGCTGATGCTAACCCTAACCCTAACAATATCCTAGGGCTGATGCTAACCCTAACCCTAACCCTAACACTATCCTAGGGCTGATGCTAACCCTAACCCTAACACTATCCTAGGGCTGATGCTAACCCTAACCCTAACCCTAACACTATCCTAGGGCTGATGCTAACCCTAACCCTAACACTATCCTAGGGCTGATGCTAACCCTAACCCTAACCCTAACACTATCCTAGGGCTGATGCTAACCCTAACCGTAACCCGAAGACTATCCTAGAGCTGATCCTAACCCTAACCCTAACACTAACCCTAACACTAATACTATCCTAGGGCTGATGCTAACCCTAACCCTAACCCTAACACTATCCTAGGGCTGATGGTAACCCTAACCCTAACAATATCCTAGGCCTGATGATATCCCTAACCCTAAACCTAACACTATCCTAGGGCTCATGCTAACCCTAACCCTAACCCTAACACTATCCTAGGGCTGATTCTAACCGTAACCCTAACACTATCCCAGGCCTGATGCTAACCCTAACCCTTACCCTAATACTATCTTAGGGCTCATGCTAACCCTAACCCTTACACTATCCTAGGGCAGATGCTAACCCTAAACCTAACCCTAACACTCTCCTACGGCTGAGGCTAACGCTAACCGTAACACTATCCTAGGGCTAATGCTAACCCTAACTCTAACCCTAACACTATCCTAGGGCTGATGCTAACCCTAACCCTAACCCTAACACTATCCTAGGGCTGATGCTAACTCTAACCCGAGCACTATCCTAGGGCTGATGCTAACCCTAAGCCTAACCCTAACACTATCCTAGGGCTGACGCTAACCCTAACCCTAACACTATCCTAGGCCTGATGCTAACCCTAACCCTAACACTTACACTATCCTAGGGCTGATGCTAACCCTAACCCTAACCCTAACACTGTCCTAGGTCTGATGCTAACCCTAAACCTAACACTATCCTAGGGCTGATGCTAACCCTAACCCTAACCCTAACACTATCCTAGGGCTGATGCTAACCCTAACCCTAACCCTAACACTATCCTAGGGCTGATGCTAACCCTAACCCTAACCCTAACACTATCCTAGGGCTGATGCTAACCCTAACAATAACCCTAACACTATCCTAGGGGTGAGGCTAACCCTAACCCTAACACTATCCTACGGCTGATGCTAACCCTAACCCTAACCCTAACACTATCCTAAGGCTGATGCTAACCCTAACACTAACACTATCCTAGGCCTGAAGCTTACCCTAACCGTAACCCTAACACTATCCTAGGTCTCATGCTAACCCTAAACCTAACACTATCCTAGGGCTGATGCTAACTCTAACCCTAACCCTAACACTATCCTAGGCCTGATGCTAAACCTAACCCTAACACTATCCTAGGGCTGATGCTAACCCTATGCCTAACCCTAACACTATCCTAGGGCTGATGCTAACCCTAACCCTAACACTATCCAAGGGCTGATGCTAACCCTAACCCTAACGCTAACACTATCCTAGGGCTAATGCTAACCCTAACCCTAACACTATCCTAGGCCTGATGCTAACCCTAACACTAACACTAACACTATCCTAGGGCTGATGCTAACCCTAACCCTAACACTATCCTAGGCCTGATGCTAACCCTAACCCTAACCCTAACACTATCCTAGGGCTGATGCTAACCCTAACCCTAACACTATCCTAGGGCTGATGCTAACCCTAACCCTAACCCTAACACTATCCTAGGGCTGTTGGTAACCCTAACACTAACACTATCCTAGGGCTGATGCTAACCCTAACCCTAACCCTAACACTATCCTAGGCCTGATGCTAACCCTAACCCTAACCCTAACACTATCCTAGGGTTGATGCTAACCCTAAACCTAACACTATCCTAGGGCTGATGCTAACCCTAACCCTAACCCTAACACTATCCTAGGGCTGATGCTAACCCTAACCATAACCCTAACACTATCCCAGGGCTGATGCTAACCCTAACCCTAACACTATCCTAGGCCTGATGCTAACCCTAACCCTAAACCTAACACTATCCTAGGGCTGATGCTAACCCTAACCCTAACCCTAACACTATCCTAGGGCTGATGCTAACCCTAACCATAACCCTAACACTATCCTAGGGCTGATGCTAACCCTAACCCTAACACTATCCTAGGGCTGATGCTAACCCTAACCCTAACCCTAACACTATCCTAGGGCTGATGCTAACCCTAACCCTAACACTATCCTAGGGCTGATGCTAACCCTAACCCTAACCCTAACACTATCCTAGGGCTGATGCTAACCCTAACCGTAACCCTAAAACTATCCTAGAGCTGATCCTAACCCTAACCATAACCCTAACCCTAATACTATCCTAGGGCTGATGCTAACCCTAACCCTAACAATAACACTATCCTAGGGCTGATGTTAACCCTAACGCTAACACTATCCTAGGGCTGATGCTAACCCTAACCCTAACACTATCCTAGGGCTGATGCTAACCCTAACCCTAACCCTAACACTATCCTAGGGCTGATGCTAACCCTATCCGTAACACTATCCTAGGGCTGATGCTAACCCTAACCCTAACCCTAACACTATCCTAGGGCTGATGCTAACCCTAACCGTAACCCTAACACTATCCTAGAGCTGATCCTAACCCTAACCCTAACACTAACCCTAAGCCTAATACTATCCTAGGGCCGATGCTAACCCTAAGCCTAACCCTAACACTATCCTAGGGCTGATGCTAACCCTAACTCTAACACTATCCTAGGCCTGATGCTAACCCTAACCCTAACCCTAACACTATCCTAGGGCTGATGCTAACCGTAACACTAACACTATCCTAGGGCTGATGCTAACCCTAACCCTAACCCTAACACTATCCTAGGGCTGATGCTAACCCTAACCCTAACACTATCCTAGGGCTGTTGCTAACCCTAACCCTAACCCTAACACTATCCTAGGGCTGATGCTAACCCTAACCCTAACACTATCCTAGGGCTGATGCTAACCCTAACCCTAACCCTAACACTATCCTCGGGCTGAGGCTAACCCTAACCGTAACCCTAGCACTATCCTAGAGCTGACCCTAACCCTAACCCTAACCCTAACCCTAATACTATCCTAGGGCTGATGCTAACCCTAACCCTAACCCTAACACTATCCTAGGGCTGATGCTAACCCTAACCCTAACACTATCCTAGGGCTGATGCTAACCCTAACCCTAACCCTAACACTATCCTAGGGCTGATGCTAACCCTAACCCTAACCCTAACACTATCCTAGGGCTGATGCTAACCCTAACCCTAACACTATCCTATGGCTGATGCTAACCCTAACCCTAACCCTAACACTATCCTAGGGCTGATTCTAACCGTAACCCTAACACTATCCTGGGCCTGATGCTAACCCTAACCCTTACCCTAACACTCTCCTAGGGCTCATGCTAACCCTAACCCTTACACTATCCTAGGGCTGATGCTAACCCTAAACCTAACCCTAACACTCTCCTACGGCTGAGGCTAACGCTAACTCTAACAATATCCTAGGGCTAATGCTAACCCTAACCCTAACCCTAACACTATCCTAGGGCTGATGCTAACCCTAACCCTAACCCTAACACTATCCTAGGGCTGATGCTAACCCTAACCCTAACACTATCCTAGGGCTGTTGCTAATCCTAACCCTAACACTATCCTAGGGCTGATGCTAACCCTAACCCTAACCCTAACACTATCCTAGGGCTGATGCTAACCCTAACCCTAACACTATCCTAGGGCTGATGCTAACCCTAACCCTAACCCTAACACTATCCTAGGGCAGTTGCTAACCCTAACCCTAACACTATCCTAGGGCTGATGCTAACCCTAACCCTAATCCTAACACTCTCCTAGGGTTGATGCTAACCCTAAAACTAACACTATCCTAGGGCTGATGCTAACCCTAACCCTAACCCTAACACTATCCTAGGGCTGGTGATAACCCTAACCCTAACACTATCCTAGGCCTGATGCTAACCCTAACCCTAAACCTAACACTATCCTAGGGCTGATGCTAACCCTAACCCTAACCCTAACACTATCCTAGGGCTGATGCTAACCCTAACCATAACCCTAACACTATCCTAGGGCTGATGCTAACCCTAACCCTAACACTATCCTAGGGCTGATGCTAACCCTAACGCTAACCCTAACACTATCCTAGGGCTGATGCTAACCCTAACCCTAACACTATCCTAGGGCTGATGCTAACCCTAACCCTAACCCTAACACTATCCTAGGGCTGATGCTAACCCTAACCCTAACCCTAACACTATCCTAGGGCTGATGCTAACCCTAACCCTAACACTATCCTAGGGCAGATGCTAACCCTAACCCTAACCCAACACTATCCTAGGGCTGATACTAACCCTAACCGTAACCCTAACACTATCCTAGAGCTGATCCTAACCCTAACCCTAACCCTAACCCTAACCCTAACACTATCCTAGGGCTGATGCTAACCCTAACCCTAACTCTAACACTATCTTAGGGCTGAGGCTAACCCTAACCCTAACACTATCTTAAGGCTGATGCTAACCCTAACCCTAACCCTAACACTATCCTAGGGCTGACGCTAACCCTACCCCTAACACTATCCTAGGCCTGATGCTAACCCGAACCCTAACCCTAACACTATCCTAGGGCTGATGCTAACACTAACCCTAACACTATCCTAGGTCTGATGCAAACCCTAATCCTAACCCTAACACTATCCTAGGGCTGATGTTAACCCTAACCCTAACACTATCCTAGGCCTGATGCTAACCCTATCCCTAACCCTAACACTCTTCTAGGGCTCATGCTAACCCTAACCCTAACCCTAACCCTAACACTGTCCTAGTGTTGATGCTAACCCTAACCCTAACACTATCCTAGGGCTGATGCTAACCCTAACCCTAACCCTAACACTATCCTAGGGCTGATGCTAACCCTAACCCTAACACTATCCTAGGCCTGATGCTAACCCTAACCCTAACCCTAACACTATCCTAGGGCTGATGCTAACCCTAACCCTAACACTATCCTAGGGCTGATGCTAACCCTAACCCTAACCCTAACACTATCCTAGGGCTGTTGGTAACCCTAACCCTAACACTATCCTAGGGCTGATGCTAACCCTAACCCTAACCCTAACACTATCCTAGGCCTGATGCTAACCCTAACCCTAACCCTAACACTATCCTAGGGTTGATGCTAACCCTAAACCTAACACTATCCTAGGGCTGATGCTAACCCTAACCCTAACCCTAACACTATCCCAGGGCTGATGCTAACCCTAACCCTAACACTATCCTAGGCCTGATGCTAACCCTAACCCTAAACCTAACACTATCCTAGGGCTGATGCTAACCCTAACCCTAACCCTAACACTATCCTAGGGCTGATGCTAACCCTAACCATAACCCTAACACTATCCTAGGGCTGATGCTAACCCTAACCCTAACACTATCCTAGGGCTGATGCTAACCCTAACCCTAACCCTAACACTATCCTAGGGCTGATGCTAACCCTAACCCTAACACTATCCTAGGGCTGATGCTAACCCTAACCCTAACCCTAACACTATCCTAGGGCTGATGCTAACCCTAACCGTAACCCTAAAACTATCCTAGAGCTGATCCTAACCCTAACCCTAACCCTAACCCTAATACTATCCTAGGGCTGATGCTAACCCTAACCCTAACAATAACACTATCCTAGGGCTGATGTTAACCCTAACGCTAACACTATCCTAGGGCTGATGCTAACCCTAACCCTAACACTATGCTAGGGCTGATGCTAACCCTAACCCTAACCCTAACACTATCCTAGGGCTGATGCTAACCCTATCCGTAACACTATCCTAGGGCTGATGCTAACCCTAACCCTAAACCTAACTCTATCCTAGGGCTGATGCTAACCCTAACCGTAACCCTAACACTATCCTAGAGCTGATCCTAACCCTAACCCTAACACTAACCCTAAGCCTAATACTATCCTAGGGCTGATGCTAACCCTAAGCCTAACCCTAACACTATCCTAGGGCTGATGCTAACCCTAACTCTAACACTATCCTAGGCCTGATGCTAACCCTAACCCTAACCCTAACACTATCCTAGGGCTGATGCTAACCGTAACCCTAACACTATCCTAGGGCTGATGCTAACCCTAACCCTAACCCTAACACTATCCTAGGGCTGATGCTAACCCTAACCCTAACACTATCCTAGGGCTGTTGCTAACCCTAACCCTAACCCTAACACTATCCTAGGGCTGATGCTAACCCTAACCCTAACACTATCCTAGGGCTGATGCTAACCCTAACCCTAACCCTAACACTATCCTCGGGCTGAGGCTAACCCTAACCGTAACCCTAGCACTATCCTAGAGCTGACCCTAACCCTAACCCTAACCCTAACCCTAATACTATCCTAGGGCTGATGCTAACCCTAACCCTAACACTATCCTAGGCCTGATGCTAACCCTAACCCTAAACCTAACACTATCCTAGGGCTGATGCTAACCATAACCCTAACCCTAACACTATCCTAGGGCTGATGCTAACCCTAACCATAACCCTAACACTATCCTAGGGCTGATGCTAACCCTAACCCTAACACTATCCTAGGGCTGATGCTAACCCTAACGCTAACCCTAACACTATCCTAGGGCTGATGCTAACCCTAACCCTAACACTATCCTAGGGCTGATGCTAACCCTAACCCTAACCCTAACACTATCCTAGGGCTGATGCTAACCGTAACCCTAACCCTAACACTATCCTAGGGCTGATGCTAACCCTAACCCTAACACTATCCTAGGGCAGATGCTAACCCTAACCCTAACCCTAACACTATCCTAGGGCTGATACTAACCATAACCGTAACCCTAACACTATCCTAGAGCTGATCCTAACCCTAACCCTAACCCTAACCCTAACCCTAACACTATCCTGGGCCTGATGCTAACCCTAACCCTAACTCTAACACTATCTTAGGGCTGAGGCTAACCCTAACCCTAACACTATCTTAAGGCTGATGCTAACCCTAACACTAACCCTAACACTATCCTAGGGCTGACGCTAACCCTACCCCTAACACTATCCTAGGCCTGATGCTAACCCGAACCCTAACCCTAACACTATCCTAGGGCTGATGCTAACACTAACCCTAACACTATCCTAGGTCTGATGCAAACCCTAATCCTAACCCTAACACTATCCTAGGGCTGATGTTAACCCTAACCCTAACACTATCCTAGGCCTGATGCTAACCCTATCCCTAACCCTAACACTCTTCTAGGGCTCATGCTAACCCTAACCCTAACCCTAACCCTAACACTGTCCTAGTGTTGATGCTAACCCTAACCCTAACACTATCCTAGGGCTGATGCTAACCCTAACCCTAACCCTAACACTATCCTAGGGCTGATGCTAACCCTAACCCTAACACTATCCTAGGCCTGATGCTAACCCTAACCCTAACCCTAACACTATCCTAGGTCTGATGCTAACCCTAACCCTAACACTATCCTAGGGCTGATGCTAACCCTAACCCTAACCCTAACACTATCCTAGGGCTGTTGGTAACCCTAACCCTAACACTATCCTAGGGCTGATGCTAACCCTAACCCTAACCCTAACACTATCCTAGGCCTGATGCTAACCCTAACCCTAACCCTAACACTATCCTAGGGTTGATGCTAACCCTAAACCTAACACTATCCTAGGGCTGATGCTAACCCTAACCCTAACCCTAACACTATCCCAGGGCTGATGCTAACCCTAACCCTAACACTATCCTAGGCCTGATGCTAACCCTAACCCTAAACCTAACACTATCCTAGGGCTGATGCTAACCCTAACCCTAACCCTAACACTATCCTAGGGCTGATGCTAACCCTAACCATAACCCTAACACTATCCTAGGGCTGATACTAACCCTAACCCTAACATTATCCTAGGGCTGATGCTAACCCTAACCCTAACCCTAACACTATCCTAGGGCTGATGCTAACCCTAACCCTAACACTATCCTAGGGCTGATGCTAACCCTAACCCTAACCCTAACACTATCCTAGGGCTGATGCTAACCCTAACCGTAACCCTAAAACTATCCTAGAGCTGATCCTAACCCTAACCCTAACCCTAACCCTAATACTATCCTAGGGCTTATGCTAACCCTAACCCTAACAATAACACTATCCTAGGGCTGATGTTAACCCTAACGCTAACACTATCCTAGGGCTGATGCTAACCCTAACCCTAACACTATCCTAGGGCTGATGCTAACCCTAACCCTAACCCTAACACTATCCTAGGGCTGATGCTAACCCTATCCGTAACACTATCCTAGGGCTGATGCTAACCCTAACCCTAAACCTAACACTATCCTAGGGCTGATGCTAACCCTAACCGTAACCCTAACACTATCCTAGAGCTGATCCTAACCCTAACCCTAACACTAACCCTAAGCCTAATACTATCCTAGGGCTGATGCTAACCCTAAGCCTAACCCTAACACTATCCTAGGGCTGATGCTAACCCTAACTCTAACACTATCCTAGGCCTGATGCTAACCCTAACCCTAACCCTAACACTATCCTAGGGCTGATGCTAACCGTAACACTAACACTATCCTAGGGCTGATGCTAACCCTAACCCTAACCCTAACACTATCCTAGGGCTGATGCTAACCCTAACCCTAACACTATCCTAGGGCTGTTGCTAACCCTAACCCTAACCCTAACACTATCCTAGGGCTGATGCTAACCCTAACCCTAACACTATCCTAGGGCTGATGCTAACCCTAACCCTAACCCTAACACTATCCTCGGGCTGAGGCTAACCCTAACCGTAACCCTAGCACTATCCTAGAGCTGACCCTAACCCTAACCCTAACCCTAACCCTAATACTATCCTAGGGCTGATGCTAACCCTAACCCTAACCCTAACACTATCCTAGGGCTGATGCTAACCGTAACACTAACACTATCCTAGGGCTGATGCTAACCCTAACCCTAACCCTAACACTGTCCTAGGGCTTATGCTAACCCTAACCCTAACTCTAACACTATCCTAGGGCTGAGGCTAACCGTAACCCTAACAATATCCTAGGGCTGATGCTAACCCGAACCCTAACCCTAACACTATCCTAGGGCTGATGCTTACCCTAACCCTAACACTATCCTAGGGCTGATGCTAACCCTAACCCTAACCCTAACACTATCCTAGGGCTGATGCTAACCCTAACCCTAACACTATCCTAGGCCTGATGCTCACCCTAACACTAACCCTAACACTATCTTAGGGCTGATGCTAACCCTAACCCTAACACTATCCTAGGGTTGATGCTAACCCTAACCCTAACCCTAACACTATCCTAGGGCTGATGCTAACCCTAACCCTAACACTATCCTAGGGCTGATGCTAACCCTAACCCTAACCCTAACACTATCCTAGGGCTGATGCTAACCCTAACCGTAACCCTAAGACTATCCTAGAGCTGATCCTAACCCTAACCCTAACACTAACCCTAACCCTAATACTATCCTAGGGCTGATGCTAACCCTAACCCTAACCCTAACACTATCCTAGGGCTGATGGTAACCCTAACCCTAACAATATCCTAGGCCTGATGATATCCCTAACCCTAAACCTAACACTATCCTAGGGCTCATGCTAACCCTAACCCTAACCCTAACACTATCCTAGGGCTGATTCTAACCGTAACCCTAACACTATCCCAGGCCTGATACTAACCCTAACCCTTACCCTAATACTATCTTAGGGCTCATGCTAACCCTAACCCTTACACTATCCTAGGGCAGATGCTAACCCTAAACCTAACCCTAACACTCTCCTACGGCTGAGGCTAACGCTAACCGTAACACTATCCTAGGGCTAATGCTAACGCTAACCCTAACCCTAACACTATCCTAGGGCTGATGCTAACCCTAACCCTAACCCTAACACTATCCTAGGGCTGATGCTAACTCTAACCCGAGCACTATCCTAGGGCTGATGCTAACCCTAAGCCTAACCCTAACACTATCCTAGGGCTGACGCTAACCCTAACCCTAAGACTATCCTAGGCCTGATGCTAACCCTAACCCTAACACTTACACTATCCTAGGGCTGATGCTAACCCTAACCCTAACCCTAACACTATCCTAGGGCTGATGCTAACCCTAACCCTAACACTATCCTAGGGCTGATGCTAACCCTAACCCTAACCCTATCACTATCCTAGGGCTGATGCTAACCCTAACCCTAACCCTAACACTATCCTAGGGCTGTTGCTAACCCTAACCCTAACACTATCCTAGGGCTGATGCTAACCCTAACCCTAATCCTAACACTATCCTAGGGTTGATGCTAACCCGAAAACTAACACTATCCTAGGGCTGATGCTAACCCTAACCCTAACCCTAACACTATCCTAGGGCTGGTGATAACCCTAACCCTAACACTATCCTAGGCCTGATGCTAACCCTAACCCTAAACCTAACACTATCCTAGGGCTGATGCTAACCCTAACCCTAACCCTAACACTATCCTAGGGCTGATGCTAACCCTAACCATAACCCTAACACTATCCTAGGGCTGATGCTAACCCTAACCCTAACACTATCCTAGGGCTGATGCTAACCCTAACGCTAACCCTAACACTATCCTAGGGCTGATGCTAACCCTAACCCTAACACTATCCTAGGGCTGATGCTAACCCTAACCCTAACCCTAACACTATCCTAGGGCTGATGCTAACCCTAACCCTAACCCTAACACTATCCTAGGGCTGATGCTAACCCTAACCCTAACACTATCCTAGGGCAGATGCTAACCCTAACCCTAACACTATCCTAGGGCTGATACTAACCCTAACCGTAACCCTAACACTATCCTAGAGCTGATCCTAACCCTAACCCTAACCCTAACCCTAACCCTAACACTATCCTAGGGCTGATGCTAACCCTAACCCTAACTCTAACACTATCTTAGGGCTGAGGCTAACCCTAACCCTAACACTATCTTAAGGCTGATGCTAACCCTAACCCTAACCCTAACACTATCCTAGGGCTGACGCTAACCCCACCCCTAACACTATCCTAGGCCTGATGCTAACCCGAACCCTAACCCTAACACTATCCTAGGGCTGATGCTAACACTAACCCTAACACTATCCTAGGTCTGATGCAAACCCTAATCCTAACCCTAACACTATCCTAGGGCTGATGTTAACCCTAACCCTAACACTATCCTAGGCCTGATGCTAACCCTATCCCTAACCCTAACACTCTTCTAGGGCTCATGCTAACCCTAACCCTAACCCTAACCCTAACACTGTCCTAGTGTTGATGCTAACCCTAACCCTAACACTATCCTAGGGCTGATGCTAACCCTAACCCTAACCCTAACACTATCCTAGGGCTGATGCTAACCCTAACCCTAACACTATCCTAGGCCTGATGCTAACCCTAACCCTAACCCTAACACTATCCTAGGGCTGATGCTAACCCTAACCCTAACACTATCCTAGGGCTGATGCTAACCCTAA
Organism: Lemur catta; assembly: GCF_020740605.2. NCBI lineage: Eukaryota > Metazoa > Chordata > Mammalia > Primates > Lemuridae > Lemur > Lemur catta. Next base: position 368,544 of record NW_025423859.1, on the reverse strand, counting down.
CCCTAACAATATCCTAGGCCTGATGATATCCCTAACCCTAAACCTAACACTATCCTAGGGCTCATGCTAACCCTAACCCTAACCCTAACACTATCCTAGGGCTGATTCTAACCGTAACCCTAACACTATCCCAGGCCTGATACTAAGCCTAACCCTTACCCTAATACTATCTTAGGGCTCATGCTAACCCTAACCCTTACACTATCCTAGGGCAGATGCTAACCCTAAACCTAACCCTAACACTCTCCTACGGCTGAGGCTAACGCTAACCGTAACACTATCCTAGGGCTAATGCTAACGCTAACCCTAACCCTAACACTATCCTAGGGCTGATGCTAACCCTAACCCTAACCCTAACACTATCCTAGGGCTGATGCTAACTCTAACCCGAGCACTATCCTAGGGCTGATGCTAACCCTAAGCCTAACCCTAACACTATCCTAGGGCTGACGCTAACCCTAACCCTAAGACTATCCTAGGCCTGATGCTAACCCTAACCCTAACACTTACACTATCCTAGGGCTGATGCTAACCCTAACCCTAACCCTAACACTATCCTAGGGCTGATGCTAACCCTAACCCTAACACTATCCTAGGGCTGATGCTAACCCTAACTCTAACCCTAACACTATCCTAGGGCTGATGCTAACCCTAACCCTAACCCTAACACTATCCTAGGGCTGATGCTAACCCTAACCCTAACACTATCCTATGGCTGATGCTAACCCTAACCCTAACCCTAACACTATCCTAGGGCTGATTCTAACCGTAACCCTAACACTATCCTGGGCCTGATGCTAACCCTAACCCTTACCCTAACACTCTCCTAGGGCTCATGCTAACCCTAACCCTTACACTATCCTAGGGCTGATGGTAACCCTAAACCTAACCCTAACACTCTCCTACGGCTGAGGCTAACGCTAACTCTAACAATATCCTAGGGCTAATGCTAACCCTAACCCTAACCCTAACACTATCCTAGGGCTGATGCTAACCCTAACCCTAACCCTAACACTATCCTAGGGCTGATGCTAACCCTAACCCTAACACTATCCTAGGGCTGTTGCTAACCCTAACCCTAACACTATCCTAGGGCTGTTGCTAACCCTAACCCTAACACTGTCCTAGGGCTTATGCTAACCCTAACCCTAACTCTAACACTATCCTAGGGCTGAGGCTAACCGTAACCCTAACAATATCCTAGGGCTGATGCTAACCCGAACCCTAACCCTAACACTATCCTAGGGCTGATGCTTACCCTAACCCTAACACTATCCTAGGGCTGATGCTAACCCTAACCCTAACCCTAACACTATCCTAGGGCTAATGTTAACCCTAACCCTAACACTATCCTAGGCCTGATGCTAACCCGATCCCTAACCCTAACACTCTTCTAGGGCTGATGCTAACCCTAACCCTAACCCTAACACTATCCTAGGGTTGATGCTAACCCTAACCCTAACACTATCCTAGGGCTGATGGTAACCCTAACCCTAACCCTAACACTATCCTAGGGCTGATGCTAACCCTAACCCTATCACTATCCTAGGGCTGATGCTAACCCTAACCCTAACCCTAACACTATCCTAGGGCTGTTGCTAACCCTAACCCTAACACTATCCTAGGGCTGATGCTAACCCTAACCCTAACCCTAACACTATCCTAGGCCTGATGCTAATCCTAACCCTAACCCTAACACTATCCTATGGTTGACGCTAACCCTAACACTAACACTATCCTAGGGCTGATGCTAACCCTAACCCTAACCCTAACACTATTCTAGGGCTGATGCTAACCCTAACCCTAACACTATCCTAGGGCTGATGCTAACCGTAACACTAACACTATCCTAGGGCTGATGCTAACCCTAACCCTAACCCTAACACTGTCCTAGGGCTTATGCTAACCCTAACCCTAACTCTAACACTATCCTAGGGCTGAGGCTAACCGTAACCCTAACAATATCCTAGGGCTGATGCTAACCCGAACCCTAACCCTAACACTATCCTAGGGCTGATGCTTACCCTAACCCTAACACTATCCTAGGGCTGATGCTAACCCTAACCCTAACCCTAACACTATCCTAGGGCTAATGTTAACCCTAACCCTAACACTATCCTAGGCCTGATGCTAACCCGATCCCTAACCCTAACACTCTTCTAGGGCTGATGCTAACCCTAACCCTAACCCTAACACTATCCTAGGGTTGATGCTAACCCTAACCCTAACACTATCCTAGGGCTGATGGTAACCCTAACCCTAACCCTAACACTATCCTAGGGCTGATGCTAACCCTAACCCTATCACTATCCTAGGGCTGATGCTAACCCTAACCCTAACCCTAACACTATCCTAGGGCTGTTGCTAACCCTAACCCTAACACTATCCTAGGGCTGATGCTAACCCTAACCCTAACCCTAACACTATCCTAGGCCTGATGCTAATCCTAACCCTAACCCTAACACTATCCTATGGTTGACGCTAACCCTAACACTAACACTATCCTAGGGCTGATGCTAACCCTAACCCTAACCCTAACACTATTCTAGGGCTGATGCTAACCCTAACCCTAACACTATCCTAGGCCTGATGCTAACCCTAAACCTAACCCTAACACTATCCTAGGGCTGATGCTAACCCTAACCCTAACCCTAACACTATCCTAGGGCTGGTGCTAACCCTAACCATAACCCTAACACTATCCTAGGGCTGATGCTAATCCTAACCCTAACACTATCCTAGGGCTGATGCTAACCCTAACCCTAACCCTAACACTATCCTAGGGCTGATGCTAACCCTAACCCTAACCCTAACACTATCCTAGGGCTAATGCTAACCCTAACCCTAACACTATCCTAGGCCTGATGCTCACCCTAACACTAACCCTAACACTATCTTAGGGCTGATGCTAACCCTAACCCTAACACTATCCTAGGGTTGATGCTAACCCTAACCCTAACCCTAACACTATCCTAGGGCTGATGCTAACCCTAACCCTAACACTATCCTAGGGCTGATGCTAACCCTAACCCTAACCCTAACACTATCCTAGGGCTGATGCTAACCCTAACCGTAACCCTAAGACTATCCTAGAGCTGATCCTAACCCTAACCCTAACACTAACCCTAACCCTAATACTATCCTAGGGCTGATGCTAACCCTAACCCTAACCCTAACACTATCCTAGGGCTGATGGTAACCCTAACCCTAACAATATCCTAGGCCTGATGATATCCCTAACCCTAAACCTAACACTATCCTAGGGCTCATGCTAACCCTAACCCTAACCCTAACACTATCCTAGGGCTGATTCTAACCGTAACCCTAACACTATCCCAGGCCTGATACTAACCCTAACCCTTACCCTAATACTATCTTAGGGCTCATGCTAACCCTAACCCTTACACTATCCTAGGGCAGATGCTAACCCTAAACCTAACCCTAACACTCTCCTACGGCTGAGGCTAACGCTAACCGTAACACTATCCTAGGGCTAATGCTAACGCTAACCCTAACCCTAACACTATCCTAGGGCTGATGCTAACCCTAACCCTAACCCTAACACTATCCTAGGGCTGATGCTAACTCTAACCCGAGCACTATCCTAGGGCTGATGCTAACCCTAAGCCTAACCCTAACACTATCCTAGGGCTGACGCTAACCCTAACCCTAAGACTATCCTAGGCCTGATGCTAACCCTAACCCTAACACTTACACTATCCTAGGGCTGATGCTAACCCTAACCCTAACCCTAACACTATCCTAGGGCTGATGCTAACCCTAACCCTAACACTATCCTAGGGCTGATGCTAACCCTAACCCTAACCCTATCACTATCCTAGGGCTGATGCTAACCCTAACCCTAACCCTAACACTATCCTAGGGCTGTTGCTAACCCTAACCCTAACACTATCCTAGGGCTGATGCTAACCCTAACCCTAATCCTAACACTATCCTAGGGTTGATGCTAACCCGAAAACTAACACTATCCTAGGGCTGATGCTAACCCTAACCCTAACCCTAACACTATCCTAGGGCTGGTGATAACCCTAACCCTAACACTATCCTAGGCCTGATGCTAACCCTAACCCTAAACCTAACACTATCCTAGGGCTGATGCTAACCCTAACCCTAACCCTAACACTATCCTAGGGCTGATGCTAACCCTAACCATAACCCTAACACTATCCTAGGGCTGATGCTAACCCTAACCCTAACACTATCCTAGGGCTGATGCTAACCCTAACGCTAACCCTAACACTATCCTAGGGCTGATGCTAACCCTAACCCTAACACTATCCTAGGGCTGATGCTAACCCTAACCCTAACCCTAACACTATCCTAGGGCTGATGCTAACCCTAACCCTAACCCTAACACTATCCTAGGGCTGATGCTAACCCTAACCCTAACACTATCCTAGGGCAGATGCTAACCCTAACCCTAACCCTAACACTATCCTAGGGCTGATACTAACCCTAACCGTAACCCTAACACTATCCTAGAGCTGATCCTAACCCTAACCCTAACCCTAACCCTAACCCTAACACTATCCTAGGGCTGATGCTAACCCTAACCCTAACTCTAACACTATCTTAGGGCTGAGGCTAACCCTAACCCTAACACTATCTTAAGGCTGATGCTAACCCTAACCCTAACCCTAACACTATCCTAGGGCTGACGCTAACCCCACCCCTAACACTATCCTAGGCCTGATGCTAACCCGAACCCTAACCCTAACACTATCCTAGGGCTGATGCTAACACTAACCCTAACACTATCCTAGGTCTGATGCAAACCCTAATCCTAACCCTAACACTATCCTAGGGCTGATGTTAACCCTAACCCTAACACTATCCTAGGCCTGATGCTAACCCTATCCCTAACCCTAACACTCTTCTAGGGCTCATGCTAACCCTAACCCTAACCCTAACCCTAACACTGTCCTAGTGTTGATGCTAACCCTAACCCTAACACTATCCTAGGGCTGATGCTAACCCTAACCCTAACCCTAACACTATCCTAGGGCTGATGCTAACCCTAACCCTAACACTATCCTAGGCCTGATGCTAACCCTAACCCTAACCCTAACACTATCCTAGGGCTGATGCTAACCCTAACCCTAACACTATCCTAGGGCTGATGCTAACCCTAACCCTAACAATATCCTAGGCCTGATGATATCCCTAACCCTAAACCTAACACTATCCTAGGGCTCATGCTAACCCTAACCCTAACCCTAACACTATCCTAGGGCTGATTCTAACCGTAACCCTAACACTATCCCAGGCCTGATACTAAGCCTAACCCTTACCCTAATACTATCTTAGGGCTCATGCTAACCCTAACCCTTACACTATCCTAGGGCAGATGCTAACCCTAAACCTAACCCTAACACTCTCCTACGGCTGAGGCTAACGCTAACCGTAACACTATCCTAGGGCTAATGCTAACGCTAACCCTAACCCTAACACTATCCTAGGGCTGATGCTAACCCTAACCCTAACCCTAACACTATCCTAGGGCTGATGCTAACTCTAACCCGAGCACTATCCTAGGGCTGATGCTAACCCTAAGCCTAACCCTAACACTATCCTAGGGCTGACGCTAACCCTAACCCTAAGACTATCCTAGGCCTGATGCTAACCCTAACCCTAACACTTACACTATCCTAGGGCTGATGCTAACCCTAACCCTAACCCTAACACTATCCTAGGGCTGATGCTAACCCTAACCCTAACACTATCCTAGGGCTGATGCTAACCCTAACTCTAACCCTAACACTATCCTAGGGCTGATGCTAACCCTAACCCTAACCCTAACACTATCCTAGGGCTGATGCTAACCCTAACCCTAACACTATCCTATGGCTGATGCTAACCCTAACCCTAACCCTAACACTATCCTAGGGCTGATTCTAACCGTAACCCTAACACTATCCTGGGCCTGATGCTAACCCTAACCCTTACCCTAACACTCTCCTAGGGCTCATGCTAACCCTAACCCTTACACTATCCTAGGGCTGATGGTAACCCTAAACCTAACCCTAACACTCTCCTACGGCTGAGGCTAACGCTAACTCTAACAATATCCTAGGGCTAATGCTAACCCTAACCCTAACCCTAACACTATCCTAGGGCTGATGCTAACCCTAACCCTAACCCTAACACTATCCTAGGGCTGATGCTAACCCTAACCCTAACACTATCCTAGGGCTGTTGCTAACCCTAACCCTAACACTATCCTAGGGCTGTTGCTAACCCTAACCCTAACACTGTCCTAGGGCTTATGCTAACCCTAACCCTAACTCTAACACTATCCTAGGGCTGAGGCTAACCGTAACCCTAACAATATCCTAGGGCTGATGCTAACCCGAACCCTAACCCTAACACTATCCTAGGGCTGATGCTTACCCTAACCCTAACACTATCCTAGGGCTGATGCTAACCCTAACCCTAACCCTAACACTATCCTAGGGCTAATGTTAACCCTAACCCTAACACTATCCTAGGCCTGATGCTAACCCGATCCCTAACCCTAACACTCTTCTAGGGCTGATGCTAACCCTAACCCTAACCCTAACACTATCCTAGGGTTGATGCTAACCCTAACCCTAACACTATCCTAGGGCTGATGGTAACCCTAACCCTAACCCTAACACTATCCTAGGGCTGATGCTAACCCTAACCCTATCACTATCCTAGGGCTGATGCTAACCCTAACCCTAACCCTAACACTATCCTAGGGCTGTTGCTAACCCTAACCCTAACACTATCCTAGGGCTGATGCTAACCCTAACCCTAACCCTAACACTATCCTAGGCCTGATGCTAATCCTAACCCTAACCCTAACACTATCCTATGGTTGACGCTAACCCTAACACTAACACTATCCTAGGGCTGATGCTAACCCTAACCCTAACCCTAACACTATTCTAGGGCTGATGCTAACCCTAACCCTAACACTATCCTAGGCCTGATGCTAACCCTAAACCTAACCCTAACACTATCCTAGGGCTGATGCTAACCCTAACCCTAACCCTAACACTATCCTAGGGCTGGTGCTAACCCTAACCATAACCCTAACACTATCCTAGGGCTGATGCTAATCCTAACCCTAACACTATCCTAGGGCTGATGCTAACCCTAACCCTAACCCTAACACTATCCTAGGGCTGATGCTAACCCTAACCCTAACCCTAACACTATCCTAGGGCTAATGCTAACCCTAACCCTAACACTATCCTAGGCCTGATGCTCACCCTAACACTAACCCTAACACTATCTTAGGGCTGATGCTAACCCTAACCCTAACACTATCCTAGGGTTGATGCTAACCCTAACCCTAACCCTAACACTATCCTAGGGCTGATGCTAACCCTAACCCTAACACTATCCTAGGGCTGATGCTAACCCTAACCCTAACCCTAACACTATCCTAGGGCTGATGCTAACCCTAACCGTAACCCTAAGACTATCCTAGAGCTGATCCTAACCCTAACCCTAACACTAACCCTAACCCTAATACTATCCTAGGGCTGATGCTAACCCTAACCCTAACCCTAACACTATCCTAGGGCTGATGGTAACCCTAACCCTAACAATATCCTAGGCCTGATGATATCCCTAACCCTAAACCTAACACTATCCTAGGGCTCATGCTAACCCTAACCCTAACCCTAACACTATCCTAGGGCTGATTCTAACCGTAACCCTAACACTATCCCAGGCCTGATACTAACCCTAACCCTTACCCTAATACTATCTTAGGGCTCATGCTAACCCTAACCCTTACACTATCCTAGGGCAGATGCTAACCCTAAACCTAACCCTAACACTCTCCTACGGCTGAGGCTAACGCTAACCGTAACACTATCCTAGGGCTAATGCTAACGCTAACCCTAACCCTAACACTATCCTAGGGCTGATGCTAACCCTAACCCTAACCCTAACACTATCCTAGGGCTGATGCTAACTCTAACCCGAGCACTATCCTAGGGCTGATGCTAACCCTAAGCCTAACCCTAACACTATCCTAGGGCTGACGCTAACCCTAACCCTAAGACTATCCTAGGCCTGATGCTAACCCTAACCCTAACACTTACACTATCCTAGGGCTGATGCTAACCCTAACCCTAACCCTAACACTATCCTAGGGCTGATGCTAACCCTAACCCTAACACTATCCTAGGGCTGATGCTAACCCTAACCCTAACCCTATCACTATCCTAGGGCTGATGCTAACCCTAACCCTAACCCTAACACTATCCTAGGGCTGTTGCTAACCCTAACCCTAACACTATCCTAGGGCTGATGCTAACCCTAACCCTAATCCTAACACTATCCTAGGGTTGATGCTAACCCGAAAACTAACACTATCCTAGGGCTGATGCTAACCCTAACCCTAACCCTAACACTATCCTAGGGCTGGTGATAACCCTAACCCTAACACTATCCTAGGCCTGATGCTAACCCTAACCCTAAACCTAACACTATCCTAGGGCTGATGCTAACCCTAACCCTAACCCTAACACTATCCTAGGGCTGATGCTAACCCTAACCATAACCCTAACACTATCCTAGGGCTGATGCTAACCCTAACCCTAACACTATCCTAGGGCTGATGCTAACCCTAACGCTAACCCTAACACTATCCTAGGGCTGATGCTAACCCTAACCCTAACACTATCCTAGGGCTGATGCTAACCCTAACCCTAACCCTAACACTATCCTAGGGCTGATGCTAACCCTAACCCTAACCCTAACACTATCCTAGGGCTGATGCTAACCCTAACCCTAACACTATCCTAGGGCAGATGCTAACCCTAACCCTAACCCTAACACTATCCTAGGGCTGATACTAACCCTAACCGTAACCCTAACACTATCCTAGAGCTGATCCTAACCCTAACCCTAACCCTAACCCTAACCCTAACACTATCCTAGGGCTGATGCTAACCCTAACCCTAACTCTAACACTATCTTAGGGCTGAGGCTAACCCTAACCCTAACACTATCTTAAGGCTGATGCTAACCCTAACCCTAACCCTAACACTATCCTAGGGCTGACGCTAACCCTACCCCTAACACTATCCTAGGCCTGATGCTAACCCGAACCCTAACCCTAACACTATCCTAGGGCTGATGCTAACACTAACCCTAACACTATCCTAGGTCTGATGCAAACCCTAATCCTAACCCTAACACTATCCTAGGGCTGATGTTAACCCTAACCCTAACACTATCCTAGGCCTGATGCTAACCCTATCCCTAACCCTAACACTCTTCTAGGGCTCATGCTAACCCTAACCCTAACCCTAACCCTAACACTGTCCTAGTGTTGATGCTAACCCTAACCCTAACACTATCCTAGGGCTGATGCTAACCCTAACCCTAACCCTAACACTATCCTAGGGCTGATGCTAACCCTAACCCTAACACTATCCTAGGCCTGATGCTAACCCTAACCCTAACCCTAACACTATCCTAGGGCTGATGCTAACCCTAACCCTAACACTATCCTAGGGCTGATGCTAACCCTAACCCTAACAATATCCTAGGCCTGATGATATCCCTAACCCTAAACCTAACACTATCCTAGGGCTCATGCTAACCCTAACCCTAACCCTAACACTATCCTAGGGCTGATTCTAACCGTAACCCTAACACTATCCCAGGCCTGATACTAACCCTAACCCTTACCCTAATACTATCTTAGGGCTCATGCTAACCCTAACCCTTACACTATCCTAGGGCAGATGCTAACCCTAAACCTAACCCTAACACTCTCCTACGGCTGAGGCTAACGCTAACCGTAACACTATCCTAGGGCTAATGCTAACGCTAACCCTAACCCTAACACTATCCTAGGGCTGATGCTAACCCTAACCCTAACCCTAACACTATCCTAGGGCTGATGCTAACTCTAACCCGAGCACTATCCTAGGGCTGATGCTAACCCTAAGCCTAACCCTAACACTATCCTAGGGCTGACGCTAACCCTAACCCTAAGACTATCCTAGGCCTGATGCTAACCCTAACCCTAACACTTACACTATCCTAGGGCTGATGCTAACCCTAACCCTAACCCTAACACTATCCTAGGGCTGATGCTAACCCTAACCCTAACACTATCCTAGGGCTGATGCTAACCCTAACTCTAACCCTAACACTATCCTAGGGCTGATGCTAACCCTAACCCTAACCCTAACACTATCCTAGGGCTGATGCTAACCCTAACCCTAACACTATCCTATGGCTGATGCTAACCCTAACCCTAACCCTAACACTATCCTAGGGCTGATTCTAACCGTAACCCTAACACTATCCTGGGCCTGATGCTAACCCTAACCCTTACCCTAACACTCTCCTAGGGCTCATGCTAACCCTAACCCTTACACTATCCTAGGGCTGATGGTAACCCTAAACCTAACCCTAACACTCTCCTACGGCTGAGGCTAACGCTAACTCTAACAATATCCTAGGGCTAATGCTAACCCTAACCCTAACCCTAACACTATCCTAGGGCTGATGCTAACCCTAACCCTAACCCTAACACTATCCTAGGGCTGATGCTAACCCTAACCCTAACACTATCCTAGGGCTGTTGCTAACCCTAACCCTAACACTATCCTAGGGCTGATGCTAACCCTAACCCTAACCCTAACACTATCCTAGGGCTGATGCTAACCCTAACCCTAACACTATCCTAGGGCTGATGCTAACCCTAACCCTAATCCTAACACTATCCTAGGGTTGATGCTAACCCTAAAACTAACACTATCCTAGGGCTGATGCTAACCCTAACCCTAACACTAACACTATCCTAGGGCTGGTGATAACCCTAACCCTAACACTACCCTAGGCCTGATGCTTACCCTAACCCTAAACCTAACACTATCCTAGGGCTGATGCTAACCCTAACCCTAACCCTAACACTATCCTAGGGCTGATGCTAACCCTAACCATAACCCTAACACTATCCTAGGGCTGATGCTAACCCTAACCCTAACACTATCCTAGGGCTGATGCTAACCCTAACGCTAACCCTAACACTATCCTAGGGCTGATGCTAACCCTAACCCTAACACTATCCTAGGGCTGATGCTAACCCTAACCCTAACCCTAACACTATCCTAGGGCTGATGCTAACCCTAACCCTAACCCTAACACTATCCTAGGGCTGATGCTAACCCTAACCCTAACACTATCCTAGGGCAGATGCTAACCCTAACCCTAACCCTAACACTATCCTAGGGCTGATACTAACCCTAACCGTAACCCTAACACTATCCTAGAGCTGATCCTAACCCTAACCCTAACCCTAACCCTAACCCTAACACTATCCTAGGGCTGATGCTAACCCTAAACCTAACTCTAACACTATCTTAGGGCTGAGGCTAACCCTAACCCTAACACTATCTTAAGGCTGATGCTAACCCTAACCCTAACCCTAACACTATCCTAGGGCTGACGCTAACCCTACCCCTAACACTATCCTAGGCCTGATGCTAACCCGAACCCTAACCCTAACACTATCCTAGGGCTGATGCTAACACTAACCCTAACACTATCCTAGGTCTGATGCAAACCCTAATCCTAACCCTAACACTATCCTAGGGCTGATGTTAACCCTAACCCTAACACTATCCTAGGCCTGATGCTAACCCTATCCCTAACCCTAACACTCTTCTAGGGCTCATGCTAACCCTAACCCTAACCCTAACCCTAACACTGTCCTAGTGTTGATGCTAACCCTAATCCTAACACTATCCTAGGGCTGATGCTAACCCTAACCCTAACCCTAACACTATCCTAGGGCTGATGCTAACCCTAACCCTAACACTATCCTAGGCCTGATGCTAACCCTAACCCTAACCCTAACACTATCCTAGGGCTGATGCTAACCCTAACCCTAACACTATCCTAGGGCTGATGCTAACCCTAACCCTAACCCTAACACTATCCTAGGGCTGTTGGTAACCCTAACCCTAACACTATCCTAGGGCTGATGCTAACCCTAACCCTAACCCTAACACTATCCTAGGCCTGATGCTAACCCTAACCCTAACCCTAACACTATCCTAGGGTTGATGCTAACCCTAAACCTAACACTATCCTAGGGCTGATGCTAACCCTAACCCTAACCCTAACACTATCCCAGGGCTGATGCTAACCCTAACCCTAACACTATCCTAGGCCTGATGCTAACCCTAACCCTAAACCTAACACTATCCTAGGGCTGATGCTAACCCTAACCCTAACCCTAACACTATCCTAGGGCTGATGCTAACCCTAACCATAACCCTAACACTATCCTAGGGCTGATGCTAACCCTAACCCTAACACTATCCTAGGGCTGATGCTAACCCTAACCCTAACCCTAACACTATCCTAGGGCTGATGCTAACCCTAACCCTAACACTATCCTAGGGCTGATGCTAACCCTAACCCTAACCCTAACACTATCCTAGGGCTGATGCTAACCCTAACCGTAACACTAACCCTAAGCCTAATACTATCCTAGGGCTGATGCTAACCCTAACCCTAACACTATCCTAGGGCTGATGCTAACCCTAACCCTAAACCTAACACTATCCTAGGGCTGATGCTAACCCTAACCGTAACCCTAACACTATCCTAGAGCTGATCCTAACCCTAACCCTAACACTAACCCTAAGCCTAATACTATCCTAGGGCTGATGCTAACCCTAAGCCTAACCCTAACACTATCCTAGGGCTGATGCTAACCCTAACTCTAACACTATCCTAGGCCTGATGCTAACCCTAACCCTAACCCTAACACTATCCTAGGGCTGATGCTAACCGTAACCCTAACACTATCCTAGGGCTGATGCTAACCCTAACCCTAACCCTAACACTATCCTAGGGCTGATGCTAGCCCTAACCCTAACACTATCCTAGGGCTGTTGCTAACCCTAACCCTAACCCTAACACTATCCTAGGGCTGATGCTAACCCTAACCCTAACACTATCCTAGGGCTGATGCTAACCCTAACCCTAACCCTAACACTATCCTCGGGCTGAGGCTAACGCTAACCGTAACCCTAGCACTATCCTAGAGCTGACCCTAACCCTAACCCTAACCCTAACCCTAATACTATCCTAGGGCTGATGCTAACCCTAACCCTAACACTATCCTAGGCCTGATGCTAACCCTAACCCTAAACCTAACACTATCCTAGGGCTGATGCTAACCCTAACCCTAACCCTAACACTATCCTAGGGCTGATGCTAACCCTAACCATAACCCTAACACTATCCTAGGGCTGATGCTAACCCTAACCCTAACAGTATCCTAGGGCTGATGCTAACCCTAACGCTAACCCTAACACTATCCTAGGGCTGATGCTAACCCTAACCCTAACACTATCCTAGGGCTGATGCTAACCCTAACCCTAACCCTAACACTATCCTAGGGCTGATGCTAACCCTAACCCTAACCCTAACACTATCCTAGGGCTGATGCTAACCCTAACCCTAACACTATCCTAGGGCAGATGCTAACCCTAACCCTAACCCTAACACTATCCTAGGGCTGATACTAACCATAACCGTAACCCTAACACTATCCTAGAGCTGATCCTATCCCTAACCCTAACACTCTTCTAGGGCTCATGCTAACCCTAACCCTAACCCTAACCCTAACACTGTCCTAGTGTTGATGCTAACCCTAACCCTAACACTATCCTAGTGCTGATGCTAACCCTAACCCTAACCCTAACACTATCCTAGGGCTGATGCTAACTCTAACCCTAACACTATCCTAGGCCTGATGCTAACCCTAACCCTAACCCTAACACTATCCTAGGGCTGATGCTAACCCTAACCCTAACACTATCCTAGGGCTGATGCTAACCCTAACCCTAACCCTAACACTATCCTAGGGCTGTTGGTAACCCTAACCCTAACACTATCCTAGGGCTGATGCTAACCCTAACCCTAACCCTAATACTATCCTAGGCCTGATGCTAACCCTAACCCTAACCCTAACACTATCCTAGGGTTGATGCTAACCCTAAACCTAACACTATCCTAGGGCTGATGCTAACCCTAACCCTAACCCTAACACTATCCCAGGGCTGATGCTAACCCTAACCCTAACACTATCCTAGGCCTGATGCTAACCCTAACCCTAAACCTAACACTATCCTAGGGCTGATGCTAACCCTAACCCTAACCTTAACACTATCCTAGGGCTGATGCTAACCCTAACCATAACCCTAACACTATCCTAGGGCTGATGCTAACCCTAACCCTAACACTATCCTAGGGCTGATGCTAACCCTAACCCTAACCCTAACACTATCCTAGGGCTGATGCTAACCCTAACCCTAACACTATCCTAGGGCTGATGCTAACCCTAACCCTAACCCTAACACTATCCTAGGGCTGATGCTAACCCTAACCGTAACCCTAAAACTATCCTAGAGCTGATCCTAACCCTAACCCTAACCCTAACCCTAATACTATCCTAGGGCTGATGCTAACCCTAACCCTAACAATAACACTATCCTAGGGCTGATGTTAACCCTAACGCTAACACTATCCTAGGGCTGATGCTAACCCTAACCCTAACACTATCCTAGGGCTGATGCTAACCCTAACCCTAACCCTAACACTATCCTAGGGCTGATGCTAACCCTATCCGTAACACTATCCTAGGGCTGATGCTAACCCTAACCCTAAACCTAACACTATCCTAGGGCTGATGCTAACCCTAACCGTAACCCTAACACTATCCTATAGCTGATCCTAACCCTAACCCTAACACTAACCCTAAGCCTAATACTATCCTAGGGCTGATGCTAACCCTAAGCCTAACCCTAACACTATCCTAGGGCTGATGCTAACCCTAACTCTAACACTATCCTAGGCCTGATGCTAACCCTAACCCTAACCCTAACACTATCCTAGGGCTGATGCTAACCGTAACCCTAACACTATCCTAGGGCAGATGCTAACCCTAACCCTAACCCTAACACTATCCTAGGGCTGATGCTAACCCTAACCCTAACACTATCCTAGGGCTGTTGCTAACCCTAACCCTAACCCTAACACTATCCTAGGGCTGATGCTAACCCTAACCCTAACACTATCCTAGGGCTGATGCTAACCCTAACCCTAACCCTAACACTATCCTCGGGCTGAGGCTAACCCTAACCGTAACCCTAGCACTATCCTAGAGCTGACCCTAACCCTAACCCTAACCCTAACCCTAATACTATCCTAGGGCTGATGCTAACCCTAACCCTAACACTATCCTAGGCCTGATGCTAACCCTAACCCTAAACCTAACACTATCCTAGGGCTGATGCTAACCCTAACCCTAACCCTAACACTATCCTAGGGCTGATGCTAACCCTAACCATAACCCTAACACTATCCTAGGGCTGATGCTA
The DNA here is from genome assembly GCF_020740605.2 of Lemur catta. NCBI lineage: Eukaryota > Metazoa > Chordata > Mammalia > Primates > Lemuridae > Lemur > Lemur catta. The sequence goes on along the minus strand of NW_025423859.1, from coordinate 353,125 downwards.
ACCCTAACCCTAACACTATCCTAGGGCTGATGCTAACCCTAACGCTAACCCTAACACTATCCTAGGGCTGATGCTAACCCTAACCCTAACACTATCCTAGGGCTGATGCTAACCCTAACCCTAACCCTAACACTATCCTAGGGCTGATGCTAACCCTAACCCTAACCCTAACACTATCCTAGGGCTGATGCTAACCCTAACCCTAACACTATCCTAGGGCAGATGCTAACCCTAACCCTAACCCTAACACTATCCTAGGGCTGATACTAACCATAACCGTAACCCTAACACTATCCTAGAGCTGATCCTAACCCTAACCCTAACCCTAACCCTAACCCTAACACTATCCTAGGGCTGATGCTAACCCTAACCCTAACTCTAACACTATCTTAGGGCTGAGGCTAACCCTAACCCTAACACTATCTTAAGGCTGATGCTAACCCTAACACTAACCCTAACACTATCCTAGGGCTGACGCTAACCCTACCCCTAACACTATCCTAAGCCTGATGCTAACCCGAACCCTAACCCTAACACTATCCTAGGGCTGATGCTAACACTAACCCTAACACTATCCTAGGTCTGATGCAAACCCTAATCCTAACCCTAACACTATCCTAGGGCTGATGTTAACCCTAACCCTAACACTATCCTAGGCCTGATGCTAACCCTATCCCTAACCCTAACACTCTTCTAGGGCTCATGCTAACCCTAACCCTAACCCTAACCCTAACACTGTCCTAGTGTTGATGCTAACCCTAACCCTAACACTATCCTAGGGCTGATGCTAACCCTAACCCTAACCCTAACACTATCCTAGGGCTGATGCTAACCCTAACCCTAACACTATCCTAGGCCTGATACTAACCCTAACCCTAACCCTAACACTATCCTAGGGCTGATGCTAACCCTAACCCTAACACTATCCTAGGGCTGATGCTAACCCTAACCCTAACCCTAACACTATCCTAGGGCTGTTGGTAACCCTAACCCTAACACTATCCTAGGGCTGATGCTAACCCTAACCCTAACCCTAACACTATCCTAGGCCTGATGCTAACCCTAACCCTAACCCTAACACTATCCTAGGGTTGATGCTAACCCTAAACCTAACACTATCCTAGGGCTGATGCTAACCCTAACCCTAACCCTAACACTATCCCAGGGCTGATGCTAACCCTAACCCTAACACTATCCTAGGCCTGATGCTAACCCTAACCCTAAACCTAACACTATCCTAGGGCTGATGCTAACCCTAACCCTAACCCTAACACTATCCTAGGGCTGATGCTAACCCTAACAATAACCCTAACACTATCCTAGGGCTGATGCTAACCCTAACCCTAACACTATCCTAGGGCTGATGCTAACCCTAACCCTAACCCTAACACTATCCTAGGGCTGATGCTAACCCTAACCCTAACACTATCCTAGGGCTGATGCTAACCCTAACCCTAACCCTAACACTATCCTAGGGCTGATGCTAACCCTAACCGTAACCCTAAAACTATCCTAGAGCTGATCCTAACCCTAACCCTAACCCTAACCCTAATACTATCCTAGGGCTGATGCTAACCCTAACCCTAACAATAACACTATCCTAGGGCTGATGCTAACCCTAACCCTAACACTATCCTAGGCCTGATGCTAACCCTAACCCTAAACCTAACACTATCCTAGGGCTGATGCTAACCCTAACCATAACCCTAACACTATCCTAGGGCTGATGCTAACCCTAACCCTAACACTACCTAGGGCTGATGCTAACCCTAACGCTAACACTAACACTATCCTAGGGCTGATGCTAACCCTAACCCTAACACTATCCTAGGGCTGATGCTAACCCTAACCCTAACCCTAACACTATCCTAGGGCTGATGCTAACCCTAACCCTAACCCTAACACTATCCTAGGGCTGATGCTAACCCTAACCCTAACACTATCCTAGGGCAGATGCTAACCCTAACCCTAACCCTAACACTATCCTAGGGCTGATACTAACCATAACCGTAACCCTAACACTATCCTAGAGCTGATCCTAACCCTAACCCTAACCCTAACCCTAACCCTAACACTATCCTAGGGCTGATGCTAACCCTAACCCTAACTCTAACACTATCTTAGGGCTGAGGCTAACCCTAACCCTAACACTATCTTAAGGCTGATGCTAACCCTAACACTAACCCTAACACTATCCTAGGGCTGACGCTAACCCTACCCCTAACACTATCCTAGGCCTGATGCTAACCCGAACCCTAACCCTAACACTATCCTAGGGATGATGCTAACACTAACCCTAACACTATCCTAGGTCTGATGCAAACCCTAATCCTAACCCTAACACTATCCTAGGGCTGATGTTAACCCTAACCCTAACACTATCCTAGGCCTGATGCTAACCCTATCCCTAACCCTAACACTCTTCTAGGGCTCATGCTAACCCTAACCCTAACCCTAACCCTAACACTGTCCTAGTGTTGATGCTAACCCTAACCCTAACACTATCCTAGGGCTGATGCTAACCCTAACCCTAACCCTAACACTATCCTAGGGCTGATGCTAACCCTAACCCTAACACTATCCTAGGCCTGATGCTAACCCTAACCCTAACCCTAACACTATCCTAGGGCTGATGCTAACCCTAACCCTAACACTATCCTAGGGCTGATGCTAACCCTAACCCTAACCCTAACACTATCCTAGGGCTGTTGGTAACCCTAACCCTAACACTATCCTAGGGCTGATGCTAACCCTAACCCTAACCCTAACACTATCCTAGGCCTGATGCTAACCCTAACCCTAACCCTAACACTATCCTAGGGTTGATGCTAACCCTAAAGCTAACACTATCCTAGGGCTGATGCTAACCCTAACCCTAACCCTAACACTATCCCAGGGCTGATGCTAACCCTAACCCTAACACTATCCTAGGCCTGATGCTAACCCTAACCCTAAACCTAACACTATCCTAGGGCTGATGCTAACCCTAACCCTAACCCTAACACTATCCTAGGGCTGATGCTAACCCTAACCATAACCCTAACACTATCCTAGGGCTGATGCTAACCCTAACCCTAACACTATCCTAGGGCTGATGCTAACCCTAACCCTAACCCTAACACTATCCTAGGGCTGATGCTAACCCTAACCCTAACACTATCCTAGGGCTGATGCTAACCCTAACCCTAACCCTAACACTATCCTAGGGCTGATGCTAACCCTAACCGTAACCCTAAAACTATCCTAGAGCTGATCCTAACCCTAACCCTAACCCTAACCCTAATACTATCCTAGGGCTGATGCTAACCCTAACCCTAACAATAACACTATCCTAGGGCTGATGCTAACCCTAACCCTAACACTATCCTAGGCCTGATGCTAACCCTAACCCTAAACCTAACACTATCCTAGGGCTGATGCTAACCCTAACCCTAACCCTAACACTATCCTAGGGCTGATGCTAACCCTAACCATAACCCTAACACTATCCTAGGGCTGATGCTAACCCTAACCCTAACACTATCCTAGGGCTGATGCTAACCCTAACGCTAACCCTAACACTATCCTAGGGCTGATGCTAACCCTAACCCTAACACTATCCTAGGGCTGATGCTAACCCTAACCCTAACCCTAACACTATCCTAGGGCTGATGCTAACCCTAACCCTAACCCTAACACTATCCTAGGGCTGATGCTAACCCTAACCCTAACACTATCCTAGGGCAGATGCTAACCCTAACCCTAACCCTAACACTATCCTAGGGCTGATACTAACCATAACGGTAACCCTAACACTATCCTAGAGCTGATCCTAACCCTAACCCTAACCATAACCCTAACCCTAACACTATCCTAGGGCTGATGCTAACCCTAACCCTAACTCTAACACTATCTTAGGGCTGAGGCTAACCCTAACCCTAACACTATCTTAAGGCTGATGCTAACCCTAACACTAACCCTAACACTATCCTAGGGCTGACGCTAACCCTACCCCTAACACTATCCTAGGCCTGATGCTAACCCGAACCCTAACACTAACACTATCCTAGGGCTGATGCTAACACTAACCCTAACACTATCCTAGGTCTGATGCAAACCCTAATCCTAACCCTAACACTATCCTAGGGCTGATGTTAACCCTAACCCTAACACTATCCTAGGCCTGATGCTAACCCTATCCCTAACCCTAACACTCTTCTAGGGCTCATGCTAACCCTAACCCTAACCCTAACCCTAACACTGTCCTAGTGTTGATGCTAACCCTAACCCTAACACTATCCTAGGGCTGACGCTAACCCTAACCCTAACCCTAACACTATCCTAGGGCTGATGCTAACCCTAAGCCTAACCCTAACACTATCCTAGGGCTGATGCTAACCCTAACTCTAACACTATCCTAGGCCTGATGCTAACCCTAACCCTAACCCTAACGCTATCCTAGGGCTGATGCTAACCGTAACCCTAACACTATCCTAGGGCAGATGCTAACCCTAACCCTAACCCTAACACTATCCTAGGGCTGATGCTAACCCTAACCCTAACACTATCCTAGGGCTGTTGCTAACCCTAACCCTAACCCTAACACTATCCTAGGGCTGATGCTAACCCTAACCCTAACACTATCCTAGGGCTGATGCTAACCCTAACCCTAACCCTAACACTATCCTCGGGCTGAGGCTAACCCTAACCGTAACCCTAGCACTATCCTAGAGCTGACCCTAACCCTAACCCTAACCCTAACCCTAATACTATCCTAGGGCTGATGCTAACCCTAACCCTAACACTATCCTAGGCCTGATGCTAACCCTAACCCTAAACCTAACACTATCCTAGGGCTGATGCTAACCCTAACCCTAACCCTAACACTATCCTAGGGCTGATGCTAACCCTAACCATAACCCTAACACTATCCTAGGGCTGATGCTAACCCTAACCCTAACACTATCCTAGGGCTGATGCTAACCCTAACGCTAACCCTAACACTATCCTAGGGCTGATGGTAACCCTAACCCTAACACTATCCTAGGGCTGATGCTAACCCTAACCCTAACCCTAACACTATCCTAGGGCTGATGCTAACCCTAACCCTAACCCTAACACTATCCTAGGGCTGATGCTAACCCTAACCCTAACACTATCCTAGGGCAGATGCTAACCCTAACCCTAACCCTAACACTATCCTAGGGCTGATACTAACCATAACCGTAACCCTAACACTATCCTAGAGCTGATCCTAACCCTAACCCTAACCCTAACCCTAACCCTAACACTATCCTAGGGCTGATGCTAACCCTAACCCTAACTCTAACACTATCTTAGGGCTGAGGCTAACCCTAACCCTAACACTATCTTAAGGCTGATGCTAACCCTAACACTAACCCTAACACTATCCTAGGGCTGACGCTAACCCTACCCCTAACACTATCCTAGGCCTGATGCTAACCCGAACCCTAACCCTAACACTATCCTAGGGCTGATGCTAACACTAACCCTAACACTATCCTAGGTCTGATGCAAACCCTAATCCTAACCCTAACACTATCCTAGGGCTGATGTTAACCCTAACCCTAACACTATCCTAGGCCTGATGCTAACCCTATCCCTAACCCTAACACTCTTCTAGGGCTCATGCTAACCCTAACCCTAACCCTAACCCTAACACTGTCCTAGTGTTGATGCTAACCCTAACCCTAACACTATCCTAGGGCTGATGCTAACCCTAACCCTAACCCTAACACTATCCTAGGGCTGATGCTAACCCTAACCCTAACACTATCCTAGGCCTGATGCTAACCCTAACCCTAACCCTAACACTATCCTAGGGCTGATGCTAACCCTAACCCTAACACTATCCTAGGGCTGATGCTAACCCTAACCCTAACCCTAACACTATCCTAGGGCTGTTGGTAACCCTAACCCTAACACTATCCTAGGGCTGATGCTAACCCTAACCCTAACCCTAACACTATCCTAGGCCTGATGCTAACCCTAACCCTAACCCTAACACTATCCTAGGGTTGATGCTAACCCTAAACCTAACACTATCCTAGGGCTGATGCTAACCCTAACCCTAACCCTAACACTATCCCAGGGCTGATGCTAACCCTAACCCTAACACTATCCTAGGCCTGATGCTAACCCTAACCCTAAACCTAACACTATCCTAGGGCTGATGCTAACCCTAACCCTAACCCTAACACTATCCTAGGGCTGATGCTAACCCTAACAATAACCCTAACACTATCCTAGGGCTGATGCTAACCCTAACCCTAACACTATCCTAGGGCTGATGCTAACCCTAACCCTAACCCTAACACTATCCTAGGGCTGATGCTAACCCTAACCCTAACACTATCCTAGGGCTGATGCTAACCCTAACCCTAACCCTAACACTATCCTAGGGCTGATGCTAACCCTAACCGTAACCCTAAAACTATCCTAGAGCTGATCCTAACCCTAACCCTAACCCTAACCCTAATACTATCCTAGGGCTGATGCTAACCCTAACCCTAACAATAACACTATCCTAGGGCTGATGCTAACCCTAACCCTAACACTATCCTAGGCCTGATGCTAACCCTAACCCTAAACCTAACACTATCCTAGGGCTGATGCTAACCCTAACCCTAACCCTAACACTATCCTAGGGCTGATGCTAACCCTAACCATAACCCTAACACTATCCTAGGGCTGATGCTAACCCTAACCCTAACACTACCTAGGGCTGATGCTAACCCTAACGCTAACCCTAACACTATCCTAGGGCTGATGCTAACCCTAACCCTAACACTATCCTAGGGCTGATGCTAACCCTAACCCTAACCCTAACACTATCCTAGGGCTGATGCTAACCCTAACCCTAACCCTAACACTATCCTAGGGCTGATGCTAACCCTAACCCTAACACTATCCTAGGGCAGATGCTAACCCTAACCCTAACCCTAACACTATCCTAGGGCTGATACTAACCATAACCGTAACCCTAACACTATCCTAGAGCTGATCCTAACCCTAACCCTAACCCTAACCCTAACCCTAACACTATCCTAGGGCTGATGCTAACCCTAACCCTAACTCTAACACTATCTTAGGGCTGAGGCTAACCCTAACACTAACACTATCTTAAGGCTGATGCTAACCCTAACACTAACCCTAACACTATCCTAGGGCTGACGCTAACCCTACCCCTAACACTATCCTAGGCCTGATGCTAACCCGAACCCTAACCCTAACACTATCCTAGGGATGATGCTAACACTAACCCTAACACTATCCTAGGTCTGATGCAAACCCTAATCCTAACCCTAACACTATCCTAGGGCTGATGTTAACCCTAACCCTAACACTATCCTAGGCCTGATGCTAACCCTATCCCTAACCCTAACACTCTTCTAGGGCTCATGATAACCCTAACCCTAACCCTAACCCTAACACTGTCCTAGTGTTGATGCTAACCCTAACCCTAACACTATCCTAGGGCTGATGCTAACCCTAACCCTAACCCTAACACTATCCTAGGGCTGATGCTAACCCTAACCCTAACACTATCCTAGGCCTGATGCTAACCCTAACCCTAACCCTAACACTATCCTAGGGCTGATGCTAACCCTAACCCTAACACTATCCTAGGGCTGATGCTAACCCTAACCCTAACCCTAACACTATCCTAGGGCTGTTGGTAACCCTAACCCTAACACTATCCTAGGGCTGATGCTAACCCTAACCCTAACCCTAACACTATCCTAGGCCTGATGCTAACCCTAACCCTAACCCTAACACTATCCTAGGGTTGATGCTAACCCTAAACCTAACACTATCCTAGGGCTGATGCTAACCCTAACCCTAACCCTAACACTATCCCAGGGCTGATGCTAACCCTAACCCTAACACTATCCTAGGCCTGATGCTAACCCTAACCCTAAACCTAACACTATCCTAGGGCTGATGCTAACCCTAACCCTAACCCTAACACTATCCTAGGGCTGATGCTAACCCTAACCATAACCCTAACACTATCCTAGGGCTGATGCTAACCCTAACCCTAACACTATCCTAGGGCTGATGCTAACCCTAACCCTAACCCTAACACTATCCTAGGGCTGATGCTAACCCTAACCCTAACACTATCCTAGGGCTGATGCTAACCCTAACCCTAACCCTAACACTATCCTAGGGCTGATGCTAACCCTAACCGTAACCCTAAAACTATCCTAGAGCTGATCCTAACCCTAACCCTAACCCTAACCCTAATACTATCCTAGGGCTGATGCTAACCCTAACCCTAACAATAACACTATCCTAGGGCTGATGCTAACCCTAACCCTAACACTATCCTAGGCCTGATGCTAACCCTAACCCTAAACCTAACACTATCCTAGGGCTGATGCTAACCCTAACCCTAACCCTAACACTATCCTAGGGCTGATGCTAACCCTAACCATAACCCTAACACTATCCTAGGGCTGATGCTAACCCTAACCCTAACACTATCCTAGGGCTGATGCTAACCCTAACGCTAACCCTAACACTATCCTAGGGCTGATGCTAACCCTAACCCTAACACTATCCTAGGGCTGATGCTAACCCTAACCCTAACCCTAACACTATCCTAGGGCTGATGCTAACCCTAACCCTAACCCTAACACTATCCTAGGGCTGATGCTAACCCTAACCCTAACACTATTCTAGGGCAGATGCTAACCCTAACCCTAACCCTAACACTATCCTAGGGCTGATACTAACCATAACCGTAACCCTAACACTATCCTAGAGCTGATCCTAACCCTAACCCTAACCCTAACCCTAACCCTAACACTATCCTAGGGCTGATGCTAACCCTAACCCTAACTCTAACACTATCTTAGGGCTGAGGCTAACCCTAACCCTAACACTATCTTAAGGCTGATGCTAACCCTAACACTAACCCTAACACTATCCTAGGGCTGACGCTAACCCTACCCCTAACACTATCCTAGGCCTGATGCTAACCCGAACCCTAACCCTAACACTATCCTAGGGCTGATGCTAACACTAACCCTAACACTATCCTAGGTCTGATGCAAACCCTAATCCTAACCCTAACACTATCCTAGGGCTGATGTTAACCCTAACCCTAACACTATCCTAGGCCTGATGCTAACCCTATCTCTAACCCTAACACTCTTCTAGGGCTCATGCTAACCCTAACCCTAACCCTAACCCTAACACTGTCCTAGTGTTGATGCTAACCCTAACCCTAACACTATCCTAGGGCTGACGCTAACCCTAACCCTAACCCTAACACTATCCTAGGGCTGATGCTAACCCTAACCCTAACACTATCCTAGGCCTGATGCTAACCCTAACCCTAACCCTAACACTATCCTAGGGCTGATGCTAACCCTAACCCTAACACTATCCTAGGGCTGATGCTAACCCTAACCCTAACCCTAACACTATCCTAGGGCTGTTGGTAACCCTAACCCTAACACTATCCTAGGGCTGATGCTAACCCTAACCCTAACCCTAACACTATCCTAGGCCTGATGCTAACCCTAACCCTAACCCTAACACTATCCTAGGGTTGATGCTAACCCTAAACCTAACACTATCCTAGGGCTGATGCTAACCCTAACCCTAACCCTAACACTATCCCAGGGCTGATGCTAACCCTAACCCTAACACTATCCTAGGCCTGATGCTAACCCTAACCCTAAACCTAACACTATCCTAGGGCTGATGCTAACCCTAACCGTAACCCTAAAACTATCCTAGAGCTGATCCTAACCCTAACCCTAACCCTAACCCTAATACTATCCTAGGGCTGATGCTAACCCTAACCCTAACAATAACACTATCCTAGGGCTGATGTTAACCCTAACGCTAACACTATCCTAGGGCTGATGCTAACCCTAACCCTAACACTATCCTAGGGCTGATGCTAACCCTAACCCTAACCCTAACACTATCCTAGGGCTGATGCTAACCCTATCCGTAACACTATCCTAGGGCTGATGCTAACCCTAACCCTAAACCTAACACTATCCTAGGGCTGATGCTAACCCTAACCGTAACCCTAACACTATCCTAGAGCTGATCCTAACCCTAACCCTAACACTAACCCTAAGCCTAATACTATCCTAGGGCTGATGCTAACCCTAAGCCTAACCCTAACACTATCCTAGGGCTGATGCTAACCCTAACTCTAACACTATCCTAGGCCTGATGCTAACCCTAACCCTAACCCTAACACTATCCTAGGGCTGATGCTAACCGTAACACTAACACTATCCTAGGGCTGATGCTAACCCTAACCCTAACCCTAACACTATCCTAGGGCTGATGCTAACCCTAACCCTAACACTATCCTAGGGCTGTTGCTAACCCTAACCCTAACCCTAACACTATCCTAGGGCTGATGCTAACCCTAACCCTAACACTATCCTAGGGCTGATGCTAACCCTAACCCTTACCCTAACACTATCCTCGGGCTGAGACTAACCCTAACCGTAACCCTAGCACTATCCTAGAGCTGACCCTAACCCTAACCCTAACCCTAACCCTAATACTATCCTAGGGCTGATGCTAACCCTAACCCTAACCCTAACACTATCCTAGGGCTGATGCTAACCGTAACACTAACACTATCCTAGGGCTGATGCTAACCCTAACCCTAACCCTAACACTGTCCTAGGGCTTATGCTAACCCTAACCCTAACTCTAACACTATCCTAGGGCTGAGGCTAACCGTAACCCTAACAATATCCTAGGGCTGATGCTAACCCGAACCCTAACCCTAACACTATCCTAGGGCTGATGCTTACCCTAACCCTAACACTATCCTAGGGCTGATGCTAACCCTAACCCTAACCCTAACACTATCCTAGGGCTAATGTTAACCCTAACCCTAACACTATCCTAGGCCTGATGCTAACCCGATCCCTAACCCTAACACTCTTCTAGGGCTGATGCTAACCCTAACCCTAACCCTAACACTATCCTAGGGTTGATGCTAACCCTAACCCTAACACTATCCTAGGGCTGATGGTAACCCTAACCCTAACCCTAACACTATCCTAGGGCTGATGCTAACCCTAACCCTATCACTATCCTAGGGCTGATGCTAACCCTAACCCTAACCCTAACACTATCCTAGGGCTGTTGCTAACCCTAACCCTAACACTATCCTAGGGCTGATGCTAACCCTAACCCTAACCCTAACACTATCCTAGGCCTGATGCTAATCCTAACCCTAACCCTAACACTATCCTATGGTTGACGCTAACCCTAACACTAACACTATCCTAGGGCTGATGCTAACCCTAACCCTAACCCTAACACTATTCTAGGGCTGATGCTAACCCTAACCCTAACACTATCCTAGGCCTGATGCTAACCCTAAACCTAACCCTAACACTATCCTAGGGCTGATGCTAACCCTAACCCTAACCCTAACACTATCCTAGGGCTGGTGCTAACCCTAACCATAACCCTAACACTATCCTAGGGCTGATGCTAATCCTAACCCTAACACTATCCTAGGGCTGATGCTAACCCTAACCCTAACCCTAACACTATCCTAGGGCTGATGCTAACCCTAACCCTAACCCTAACACTATCCTAGGGCTAATGCTAACCCTAACCCTAACACTATCCTAGGCCTGATGCTCACCCTAACACTAACCCTAACACTATCTTAGGGCTGATGCTAACCCTAACCCTAACACTATCCTAGGGTTGATGCTAACCCTAACCCTAACCCTAACACTATCCTAGCGCTGATGCTAACCCTAACCCTAACACTATCCTAGGGCTGATGCTAACCCTAACCCTAACCCTAACACTATCCTAGGGCTGATGCTAACCCTAACCGTAACCCTAAGACTATCCTAGAGCTGATCCTAACCCTAACCCTAACACTAACCCTAACCCTAATACTATCCTAGGGCTGATGCTAACCCTAACCCTAACCCTAACACTATCCTAGGGCTGATGGTAACCCTAACCCTAACAATATCCTAGGCCTGATGATATCCCTAACCCTAAACCTAACACTATCCTAGGGCTCATGCTAACCCTAACCCTAACCCTAACACTATCCTAGGGCTGATTCTAACCGTAACCCTAACACTATCCCAGGCCTGATACTAACCCTAACCCTTACCCTAATACTATCTTAGGGCTCATGCTAACCCTAACCCTTACACTATCCTAGGGCAGATGCTAACCCTAAACCTAACCCTAACACTCTCCTACGGCTGATGCTAACGCTAACCGTAACACTATCCTAGGGCTAATGCTAACGCTAACCCTAACCCTAACACTATCCTAGGGCTGATGCTAACCCTAACCCTAACCCAAACACTATCCTAGGGCTGATGCTAACTCTAACCCGAGCACTATCCTAGGGCTGATGCTAACCCTAAGCCTAACCCTAACACTATCCTAGGGCTGACGCTAACCCTAACCCTAAGACTATCCTAGGCCTGATGCTAACCCTAACCCTAACACTTACACTATCCTAGGGCTGATGCTAACCCTAACCCTAACCCTAACACTATCCTAGGGCTGATGCTAACCCTAACCCTAACACTATCCTAGGGCTGATGCTAACCCTAACCCTAACCCTAACACTATCCTAGGGCTGATGCTAACCCTAACCCTAACACTATCCTGGGCCTGATGCTAACCCTAACCCTTACCCTAACACTCTCCTAGGGCTCATGCTAACCCTAACCCTTACACTATCCTAGGGCTGATGGTAACCCTAAACCTAACCCTAACACTCTCCTACGGCTGAGGCTAACGCTAACTGTAACAATATCCTAGGGCTAATGCTAACCCTAACCCTAACCCTAACACTATCCTAGGGCTGATGCTAACCCTAACCCTAACCCTAACACTATCCTAGGGCTGATGCTAACCCTAACCCTAACACTATCCTAGGGCTGTTGCTAACCCTAACCCTAACACTATCCTAGGGCTGATGCTAACCCTAACCCTAACCCTAACACTATCCTAGGGCTGATGCTAACGCTAACCCTAACACTATCCTAGGGCTGATGCTAACCCTAACCCTAACCCTAACACTATCCTAGGGCTGTTGCTAACCCTAACCCTAACACTATCCTAGGGCTGATGCTAACCCTAACCCTAACCCTAACACTATCCTAGGGTTGATGCTAACCCTAACACTAATACTATCCTAGGGCTGATGCTAACCCTAACCCTAACCCTAACACTATCCTAGGGCTGATGATAACCCTAACCCTAACACTATCCTAGGCCTGATGCTAACCCTAACCCTAAACCTAACACTATCCTAGGGCTGATGCTAACCCTAACCCTAACCCTAACACTATCCTAGGGCTGATGCTAACCCTAACCATAACCCTAACACTATCCTAGGGCTGATGCTAACCCTAACCCTAACACTATCCTAGGGCTGATGCTAACCCTAACGCTAACCCTAACACTATCCTAGGGCTGATGCTAACCCTAACCCTAACACTATCCTAGGGCTGATTCTAACCCTAACCCTAACCCTAACACTATCCTAGGGCTGATGCTAACCCTAACCCTAACCCTAACACTATCCTAGGGCTGATGCTAACCCTAACCCTAACACTATCCTAGGGCAGATGCTAACCCTAACCCTAACCCTAACACTATCCTAGGGCTGATACTAACCCTAACCGTAACCCTAACACTATCCTAGAGCTGATCCTAACCCTAACCCTAACCCTAACCCTAACCCTAACACTATCCTAGGGCTGATGCTAACCCTAACCCTAACTCTAACACTATCTTAGGGCTGAGGCTAACCCTAACCCTAACACTATCTTAAGGCTGATGCTAACCCTAACCCTAACCCTAACACTATCCTAGGGCTGACGCTAACCCTACCCCTAACACTATCCTAGGCCTGATGCTAACCCGAACCCTAACCCTAACACTATCCTAGGGCTGATGCTAACACTAACCCTAACACTATCCTAGGTCTGATGCAAACCCTAATCCTAACCCTAACACTATCCTAGGGCTGATGTTAACCGTAACCCTAACACTATCCTAGGCCTGATGCTAACCCTATCCCTAACCCTAACACTCTTCTAGGGCTCATGCTAACCCTAACCCTAACCCTAACCCTAACACTGTCCTAGTGTTGATGCTAACCCTAACCCTAACACTATCCTAGGGCTGATGCTAACCCTAACCCTAACCCTAACACTATCCTAGGGCTGATGCTAACCCTAACCCTAACACTATCCTAGGCCTGATGCTAACCCTAACCCTAACCCTAACACTATCCTAGGGCTGAGGCTAACCGTAACCCTAACAATATCCTAGGGCTGATGCTAACCCGAACCCTAACCCTAACACTATCCTAGGGCTGATGCTTACCCTAACCCTAACACTATCCTAGGGCTGATGCTAACCCTAACCCTAACCCTAACACTATCCTAGGGCTAATGTTAACCCTAACCCTAACACTATCCTAGGCCTGATGCTAACCCGATCCCTAACCCTAACACTCTTCTAGGGCTGATGCTAACCCTAACCCTAACCCTAACACTATCCTAGGGTTGATGCTAACCCTAACCCTAACACTATCCTAGGGCTGATGGTAACCCTAACCCTAACCCTAACACTATCCTAGGGCTGATGCTAACCCTAACCCTATCACTATCCTAGGGCTGATGCTAACCCTAACCCTAACCCTAACACTATCCTAGGGCTGTTGCTAACCCTAACCCTAACACTATCCTAGGGCTGATGCTAACCCTAACCCTAACCCTAACACTATCCTAGGCCTGATGCTAATCCTAACCCTAACCCTAACACTATCCTATGGTTGACGCTAACCCTAACACTAACACTATCCTAGGGCTGATGCTAACCCTAACCCTAACCCTAACACTATTCTAGGGCTGATGCTAACCCTAACCCTAACACTATCCTAGGCCTGATGCTAACCCTAAACCTAACCCTAACACTATCCTAGGGCTGATGCTAACCCTAACCCTAACCCTAACACTATCCTAGGGCTGGTGCTAACCCTAACCATAACCCTAACACTATCCTAGGGCTGATGCTAATCCTAACCCTAACACTATCCTAGGGCTGATGCTAACCCTAACCCTAACCCTAACACTATCCTAGGGCTGATGCTAACCCTAACCCTAACCCTAACACTATCCTAGGGCTAATGCTAACCCTAACCCTAACACTATCCTAGGCCTGATGCTCACCCTAACACTAACCCTAACACTATCTTAGGGCTGATGCTAACCCTAACCCTAACACTATCCTAGGGTTGATGCTAACCCTAACCCTAACCCTAACACTATCCTAGCGCTGATGCTAACCCTAACCCTAACACTATCCTAGGGCTGATGCTAACCCTAACCCTAACCCTAACACTATCCTAGGGCTGATGCTAACCCTAACCGTAACCCTAAGACTATCCTAGAGCTGATCCTAACCCTAACCCTAACACTAACCCTAACCCTAATACTATCCTAGGGCTGATGCTAACCCTAACCCTAACCCTAACACTATCCTAGGGCTGATGGTAACCCTAACCCTAACAATATCCTAGGCCTGATGATATCCCTAACCCTAAACCTAACACTATCCTAGGGCTCATGCTAACCCTAACCCTAACCCTAACACTATCCTAGGGCTGATTCTAACCGTAACCCTAACACTATCCCAGGCCTGATACTAACCCTAACCCTTACCCTAATACTATCTTAGGGCTCATGCTAACCCTAACCCTTACACTATCCTAGGGCAGATGCTAACCCTAAACCTAACCCTAACACTCTCCTACGGCTGATGCTAACGCTAACCGTAACACTATCCTAGGGCTAATGCTAACGCTAACCCTAACCCTAACACTATCCTAGGGCTGATGCTAACCCTAACCCTAACCCAAACACTATCCTAGGGCTGATGCTAACTCTAACCCGAGCACTATCCTAGGGCTGATGCTAACCCTAAGCCTAACCCTAACACTATCCTAGGGCTGACGCTAACCCTAACCCTAAGACTATCCTAGGCCTGATGCTAACCCTAACCCTAACACTTACACTATCCTAGGGCTGATGCTAACCCTAACCCTAACCCTAACACTATCCTAGGGCTGATGCTAACCCTAACCCTAACACTATCCTAGGGCTGATGCTAACCCTAACCCTAACCCTAACACTATCCTAGGGCTGATGCTAACCCTAACCCTAACCCTAACACTATCCTAGGGCTGATGCTAACCCTAACCCTAACACTATCCTATGGCTGATGCTAACCCTAACCCTAACCCTAACACTATCCTAGGGCTGATTCTAACCGTAACCCTAACACTATCCTGGGCCTGATGCTAACCCTAACCCTTACCCTAACACTCTCCTAGGGCTCATGCTAACCCTAACCCTTACACTATCCTAGGGCTGATGGTAACCCTAAACCTAACCCTAACACTCTCCTACGGCTGAGGCTAACGCTAACTGTAACAATATCCTAGGGCTAATGCTAACCCTAACCCTAACCCTAACACTATCCTAGGGCTGATGCTAACCCTAACCCTAACCCTAACACTATCCTAGGGCTGATGCTAACCCTAACCCTAACACTATCCTAGGGCTGTTGCTAACCCTAACCCTAACACTATCCTAGGGCTGATGCTAACCCTAACCCTAACCCTAACACTATCCTAGGGCTGATGCTAACGCTAACCCTAACACTATCCTAGGGCTGATGCTAACCCTAACCCTAACCCTAACACTATCCTAGGGCTGTTGCTAACCCTAACCCTAACACTATCCTAGGGGTGATGCTAACCCTAACCCTAACCCTAACACTATCCTAGGGTTGATGCTAACCCTAACACTAATACTATCCTAGGGCTGATGCTAACCCTAACCCTAACCCTAACACTATCCTAGGGCTGATGATAACCCTAACCCTAACACTATCCTAGGCCTGATGCTAACCCTAACCCTAAACCTAACACTATCCTAGGGCTGATGCTAACCCTAACCCTAACCCTAACACTATCCTAGGGCTGATGCTAACCCTAACCATAACCCTAACACTATCCTAGGGCTGATGCTAACCCTAACCCTAACACTATCCTAGGGCTGATGCTAACCCTAACGCTAACCCTAACACTATCCTAGGGCTGATGCTAACCCTAACCCTAACACTATCCTAGGGCTGATGCTAACCCTAACCCTAACCCTAACACTATCCTAGGGCTGATGCTAACCCTAACCCTAACCCTAACACTATCCTAGGGCTGATGCTAACCCTAACCCTAACACTATCCTAGGGCAGATGCTAACCCTAACCCTAACCCTAACACTATCCTAGGGCTGATACTAACCCTAACCGTAACCCTAACACTATCCTAGAGCTGATCCTAACCCTAACCCTAACCCTAACCCTAACCCTAACACTATCCTAGGGCTGATGCTAACCCTAACCCTAACTCTAACACTATCTTAGGGCTGAGGCTAACCCTAACCCTAACACTATCTTAAGGCTGATGCTAACCCTAACCCTAACCCTAACACTATCCTAGGGCTGACGCTAACCCTACCCCTAACACTATCCTAGGCCTGATGCTAACCCGAACCCTAACCCTAACACTATCCTAGGGCTGATGCTAACACTAACCCTAACACTATCCTAGGTCTGATGCAAACCCTAATCCTAACCCTAACACTATCCTAGGGCTGATGTTAACCCTAACCCTAACACTATCCTAGGCCTGATGCTAACCCTATCCCTAACCCTAACACTCTTCTAGGGCTCATGCTAACCCTAACCCTAACCCTAACCCTAACACTGTCCTAGTGTTGATGCTAACCCTAACCCTAACACTATCCTAGGGCTGATGCTAACCCGAACCCTAACCCTAACACTATCCTAGGGCTGATGCTAACCCTAACCCTAACACTATCCTAGGCCTGATGCTAACCCTAACCCTAACCCTAACACTATCCTAGGGCTGATGCTAACCCTAACCCTAACACTATCCTAGGGCTGATGCTAACCCTAACCCTAACCCTAACACTATCCTAGGGCTGTTGGTAACCCTAACCCTAACACTATCCTAGGGCTGATGCTAACCCTAACCCTAACCCTAACACTATCCTAGAGCTGATCCTAACCCTAACCCTAACCCTAACCCTAATACTATCCTAGGGCTGATGCTAACCCTAACCCTAACAATAACACTATCCTAGGGCTGATGTTAACCCTAACGCTAACACTATCCTAGGGCTGATGCTAACCCTAACCCTAACACTATCCTAGGGCTGATGCTAACCCTAACCCTAACCCTAACACTATCCTAGGGCTGATGCTAACCCTATCCGTAACACTATCCTAGGGCTGATGCTAACCCTAACCCTAACCCTAACACTATCCTAGGGCTGATGCTAACCCTAACCGTAAACCTAACACTATCCTAGAGCTGATCCTAACCCTAACCCTAACACTAACCCTAAGCCTAATACTATCCTAGGGCTGATGCTAACCCTAAGCCTAACCCTAACACTATCCTAGGGCTGATGCTAACCCTAACTCTAACACTATCCTAGGCCTGATGCTAACCCTAACCCTAACCCTAACACTATCCTAGGGCTGATGCTAACCGTAACCCTAACACTATCCTAGGGCTGATGCTAACCCTAACCCTAACCCTAACACTATCCTAGGGCTGATGCTAACCCTAACCCTAACACTATCCTAGGGCTGTTGCTAACCCTAAACCTAACCCTAACACTATCCTAGGGCTGATGCTAACCCTAACCCTAACACTATCCTAGGGCTGATGCTAACCCTAACCCTAACCCTAACACTATCCTCGGGCTGAGGCTAACCCTAACCGTAACCCTAGCACTATCCTAGAGCTGACCCTAACCCTAACCCTAACCCTAACCCTAATACTATCCTAGGGCTGATGCTAACCCTAACCCTAACCCTAACACTATCCTAGGGCTGATGCTAACCGTAACACTAACACTATCCTAGGGCTGATGCTAACCCTAACCCTAACCCTAACAATATCCTAGGGCTTATGCTAACCCTAACCCTAACTCTAACACTATCCTAGGGCTGAGGCTAACCGTAACCCTAACAATATCCTAGGGCTGATGCTAACCCTAACCCTAACCCTAACACTATCCTAGGGCTGATGCTTACCCTAACCCTAACACTATCCTAGGGCTGATGCTAACCCTAACCCTAACCCTAACACTATCCTAGGGCTAATGTTAACCCTAACCCTAACACTATCCTAGGCCTGATGCTAACCCGATCCCTAACCCTAACACTCTTCTAGGGCTGATGCTAACCCTAACCCTAACCCTAACACTATCCTAGGGTTGATGCTAACCCTAACCCTAACACTATCCTAGGGCTGATGGTAACCCTAACCCTAACCCTAACACTATCCTAGGGCTGATGCTAACCCTAACCCTATCACTATCCTAGGGCTGATGCTAACCCTAACCCTAACCCTAACACTATCCTAGGGCTGTTGCTAACCCTAACCCTAACACTATCCTAGGGCTGATGCTAACCCTAACCCTAACCCTAACACTCTCCTAGGCCTGATGCTAATCCTAACCCTAACCCTAACACTATCCTATGGTTGACGCTAACCCTAACACTAACACTATCCTAGGGCTGATGCTAACCCTAACCCTAACCCTAACACTATTCTAGGGCTGATGCTAACCCTAACCCTAACACTATCCTAGGCCTGATGCTAACCCTAAACCTAACCCTAACACTATCCTAGGGCTGATGCTAACCCTAACCCTAACCCTAACACTATCCTAGGGCTGGTGCTAACCCTAACCATAACCCTAACACTATCCTAGGGCTGATGCTAATCCTAACCCTAACACTATCCTAGGGCTGATGCTAACCCTAACCCTAACCCTAACACTATCCTAGGGCTGATGCTAACCCTAACCCTAACCCTAACACTATCCTAGGGCTAATGCTAACCCTAACCCTAACACTATCCTAGGCCTGATGCTCACCCTAACACTAACCCTAACACTATCTTAGGGCTGATGCTAACCCTAAACCTAACACTATCCTAGGGTTGATGCTAACCCTAACCCTAACCCTAACACTATCCTAGGGCTGATGCTAACCCTAACCCTAACACTATCCTAGGGATGATGCTAACTCTAACCCTAACCCTAACACTATCCTATTGCTGATGCTAACCCTAACCTTAACCTTAACACTATCCTAGGGCTGATGCTAACCCTAACCCTAACACTATCCTAGGGCTGATGCTAACCCTAACCCTAACCCTAACACTATCCTAGGGCTGATGCTAACCCTAACCCTAACACTATCATAGGGCTGATGCTAACCCTAACCCTATCCCTAACACTATCCTAGGGCTGATGCTAACCCTAACCCTAACCTTAACACTATCCTAGGGCTGATGCTAACCCTAACCCTAACAATAACACTATCCTAGGGCTGATGCTAGCCCTAACCCTAACCCTAACACTATCCTAGGGCTGATGCTAACCCTAACACTAACACTATCCTAGGGCTGATGCTAACCCTAACCCTAACCCTAACACTATCCTAGGGCTGATGCTAACCCTAACCCTAACTCTAACACTATCTTAGGGCTGAGGATAACCCTAAACCTAACACTATCCTACGGCTGATGCTAACCCTAATCCTAACCCTAACAATATCCTAGGGCTGATGCAAACCCTAACCCTAACACTATCCTAGGCCTGATGCTAACCCTAACCCTAACCCTAACACTATCCTATGGCTGATGCTAACCCTAACCCTAACACTATCCTAGGGCTCATGCTAACCCTAACCCTAACCCTAACACTATCCTAGGGCTGATGTTAACCCTAACCCTAACCCTAACACTATCCTAGGGTTGATGCTAACCCTAACCCTAACACTATCCTAGGGCTGATGCTCACCCTAACCCTAACCTTAACACTATCCTAGGGCTGATGCTAACCCTAACCCTAACACTATCCTAGGCCTGATGCTAACCCTAACCCCAACCCTAACACTATCCAAGGACTGATGCTAACCCTAACCCTAACAGTATCCTGGGGCTGATGCTAACCCTAACCCTAACCCTAACACTATCCTAGGGCTGATGCTAACCCTAACCCTAACACTATCCTAGGGCTGATGCTAACCCTAACCCTAACCCTAACACTATCCTAGGGCTGATGCTAACCCTAACCCTAACCCTAACACTATCCTAGGGCTGATGCTAACCCTAACCCTAACACTATCCTAGGCCTGGTGCTAACCCTAACCCTAACTCTAACACTATCCTAGGGCTGATGCTAACCCTAACCCTAACAATATCCTAGGGCTAATGCTAACCCTAACCCTAACCCTAACACTATCCTAGGGCTGATGCTAACCCTAACCCTAACACTATCCTAGGGCTGATGCTAACCCTAACCCTAACCCTAACACTATCCTAGGGCTGATGCTAACCCTAACCCTAACACTATCCTAGGGCTGATGCTAACCCTAACCCTAACCCTAACACTATCCTAGGGCTGATGCTAACCCTAACCGTAACTCTAAGACTATCCTAGAGCTGATCCTAACCCTAACCCTAACACTAACCCTAAACCTAAAACTATCCTAGGGCTCATGCTAACCCTAACCCTAACCCTAACACTATCCTAGGGCTGATGCTAACCCTAACCCTTACCCTAACACTATCTTAGGGCTCATGCTAACCCTAACCCTTACACTATCCTAGGGCTGATGCTAACCCTAAACCTAACCCTAACACTCTCCTACGGCTGAGGCTAACGCTAAACCTAACACTATCCTAGGGCTAATGCTAACCCTAAGCCTAACCCTAACACTATCCTAGGGCTGATGCTAACCCTAATCCTAACCCTAACACTATCCTAGGGCTGATGGTAACTCTAACCCGAACACTATCCTAGGGCTGATGCTAACCCTAAGCCTAACCCTAACACTATCCTAGGGCTGATGCTAACCCTAACCCTAACACTATCCTAGGCCTGATGCTAACCCTAACCCTAACACTTACACTATCCTAGGGCTGATGCTAACCCTAACCCTAACCCTAACACTATCCTAGGTCTGATGCTAACCCTAAACCTAACACTATCCTAGGGCTGATGCTAACCCTAACCCTAACCCTAACACTATCCTAGGGCTGATGCTAACCCTAACCCTAACCCTAACACTATCCTAGGGCTGATGCTAACCCTAACCCTAACCCTAACACTATCCTAGGGCTGATGCTAACCCTAACCCTAACACTATCCTAGGCCTGGTGCTAACCCTAACCCTAACCCTAACACTATCCTAGGGCTGATGCTAACCCTAACCCTAACAATATCCTAGGGCTGATGCTAACCCTAACCCTAACCCTAACACTATCCTAGGGCTGATGCTAACCCTAACCCTAACACTATCCTAGGGCTGATGCTAACCCTAACCCTAACCCTAACACTATCCTAGGGCTGATGCTAACCCTAACCCTAACACTATCCTAGGGCTGATGCTAACCCTAACCCTAACCCTAACACTATCCTAGGGCTGATGCTAACCCTAACCGTAACCCTAAGACTATCCTAGAGCTGATCCTAACCCTAACCGTAACACTAACCCTAACCCTAATACTATCCTAGGGCTGATGCTAACCCTAACCCTAACCCTAACACTATCCTAGGGCTGATGGTAACCCTAACCCTAACAATATCCTAGGCCTGATGATATCCCTAACCCTAAACCTAACACTATCCTAGGGCTCATGCTAACCCTAACCCTAACCCTAACACTATCCTAGGGCTGATTCTAACCGTAACCCTAACACTATCCCAGGCCTGATGCTAACCCTAACAATTACCCTAATACTATCTTAGGGCTCATGCTAACCCTAACCCTTACACTATCCTAGGGCAGATGCTAACCCTAAACCTAACCCTAACACTCTCCTACGGCTGAGGCTAACGCTAACCGTAACACTATCCTAGGGCTAATGCTAACCCTAACCCTAACCCTAACACTATCCTAGGGCTGATGCTAACCCTAACCCTAACCCTAACACTATCCTAGGGCTGATGCTAACTCTAACCCGAGCACTATCCTACGGCTGATGCTAACCCTAAGCCTAACCCTAACACTATCCTAGGGCTGACGCTAACCCTAACCCTAACACTATCCTAGGCCTGATGCTAACCCTAACCCTAACACTTACACTATCCTAGGGCTGATGCTAACCCTAACCCTAACCCTAACACTGTCCTAGGTCTGATGCTAACCCTAAACCTAACACTATCCTAGGGCTGATGCTAACCCTAACCCTAACCCTAACACTATCCTAGGGCTGATGCTAACCCTAACCCTAACCCTAACACTATCCTAGGGCTGATGCTAACCCTAACCCTAACCCTAACACTATCCTAGGGCTGATGCTAACCCTAACAATAACCCTAACACTATCCTAGGGGTGAGGCTAACCCTAACCCTAACACTATCCTACGGCTGATGCTAACCCTAACCCTAACCCTAACACTATCCTAAGGCTGATGCTAACCCTAACACTAACACTATCCTAGGCCTGATGCTTACCCTAACCGTAACCCTAACACTATCCTAGGTCTCATGCTAACCCTAAACCTAACACTATCCTAGGGCTGATGCTAACTCTAACCCTAACCCTAACACTATCCTAAGGCTGATGCTATCCCTAACCCTAACCCTAACACTCTCCAAGGGCTGATGCTAACCCTAACTCTAACACTATCCTAGGCCTGATGCTAAACCTAACCCTAACACTATCCTAGGGCTGATGCTAACCCTATGCCTAACCCTAACACTATCCTAGGGCTGATGCTAACCCTAACCCTAACACTATCCAAGGGCTGATGCTAACCCTAACCCTAACGCTAACACTATCCTAGGGCTAATGCTAACCCTAACCCTAACACTATCCTAGGCCTGATGCTAACCCTAACACTAACACTAACACTATCCTAGGGCTGATGCTAACCCTAACCCTAACACTATCCTAGGGCTGATGCTAACACTAACCCTAACACTATCCTAGGGCTGATGCTAACCCTAACCCTAACCCTAACACTATCCTATTGCTGATGCTAACCCTAACCCTAACACTATCGTAGGGCTGATGCTAACCCTAACCCTAACCTTAACACTATCCTAGGGCTGATGCTAACCCTAACCCTAACCCTAACACTATCCTAGGGCTGATGCTAACCCTTACCATAACTCTAACACTATCTTAGGGCTGAGGATAATCCTAAACCTAACACTATCCTGCGGCTGATGCTAACCCTAATCCTAACCCTAACACTATCCTAGGGCTGATGCAAACCCTAACCCTAACACTATCCTAGGCCTGATGCTAACCCTAACCCTAACCCTAACACTATCCTATGGCTGATGCTAACCCTAACCCTAACACTATCCTAGGGCTGATGCTAACCCTAACCCTATCCCTAACACTATCCTAGGGCTGATGTTAACCCTAACCCTAACACTATCCTAGGCCTGATGCTAACCCTATCCCTAACCCTAACACTCTCCTAGGGCTGATGCTAACCCTAACCCTAACCCTAACACTATCCTAGGGTTGATGCTAACCCTAACCCTAACACTATCCTAGGGCTGATGCTAACCCTAACCCTAACCCTAACACTATCCTAGGGCTGATGCTAACCCTAACCCTAACCCTAACACTATCCTAGGCCTGATGCTAACCCTAACCCTAACACTATCCTAGGCCTGGTGCTAAACCTAACCCTAACCCTAACACTATCCTAGGGCTGATGCTAACCCTAACCCTAACAATATCCTAGGGCTAATGCTAACCCTAACCCTAACCCTAACACTATCCTAGGGCTGATGCTAACCCTAACCCTAACACTATCCTAGGGCTGATGCTAACCCTAACCCTAACCCTAACACTATCCTAGGGCTGATGCTAACCCTAACCCTAACACTATCCTAGGGCTGATGCTAACCCTAACCCTAACCCTAACACTATCCTAGGGCTGATACTAACCCTAGCCGTAACTCTAAGGCTATCCTAGAGCTGATCCTAACCCTAACCCTAACACTAACCCTAAACCTAAAACTATCCTAGGGCTCATGCTAACCCTAACCCTAAACCTAACACTATCCTAGGGCTGATTCTAACCGTAACCCTAACACTATCCTAGGCCTGATGCTAACCCTAACCCTTACCCTAACACTATCTTAGGGCTCATGCTAACCCTAACACTTACACTATCCTAGGGCTGATGCTAACCCTAAACCTAACCCTAACACTCTCCTACGGCTGAGGCTAACGCTAAACCTAACACTATCCTAGGGCTAATGCTAACCCTAACCCTAACCCTAACAGTATCCTAGGGCTGATGCTAACCCTAATCCTAACCCTAACACTATCCTAGGGCTGATGGTAACTCTAACCCGAACACTATCCTAGGGCTGATGCTAACCCTAAGCCTAACCCTAACACTATCCTAGGGCTGATGCTAACCCTAACCCTAACACTATCCTAGGCCTGATGCTAACCCTAACCCTAACACTTACACTATCCTAGGGCTGATTCTAACCCTAACCCTAACCCTAACACTATCCTAGGTCTGATGCTAACCCTAAACCTAACACTATCCTAGGGCTGATGCTAACCCTAACCCTAACCCTAACACTATCCTAGGGCTGATGCTAACCCTAACCCTAACCCTAACACTATCTTAGGGCTGATGCTAACCCTAACCCTAACCCTAACACTATCCTAGGGCTGATGCTAACCCTAACCCTAACACTATCCTAGGCCTGGTGCTAACCCTAACCCTAACCCTAACACTATCCTAGGGCTGATGCTAACCCTAACCCTAACAATATCCTAGGGCTGATGCTAACCCTAACCCTAACCCTAACACTATCCTAGGGCTGATGCTAACCCTAACCCTAACACTATCCTAGGGCTGATGCTAACCCTAACCCTAACCCTAACACTATCCTAGGGCTGATGCTAACCCTAACCCTAACACTATCCTAGGGCTGATGCTAACCCTAACCCTAACCCTAACACTATCCTAGGGCTGATGCTAACCCTAACCGTAACCCTAAGACTATCCTAGAGCTGATCCTAACCCTAACCCTAACACTAACCCTAACACTAATACTATCCTAGGGCTGATGCTAACCCTAACCCTAACCCTAACACTATCCTAGGGCTGATGGTAACCCTAACCCTAACAATATCCTAGGCCTGATGATATCCCTAACCCTAAACCTAACACTATCCTAGGGCTCATGCTAACCCTAACCCTAACCCTAACACTATCCTAGGGCTGATTCTAACCGTAACCCTAACACTATCCCAGGCCTGATGCTAACCCTAACCCTTACCCTAATACTATCTTAGGGCTCATGCTAACCCTAACCCTTACACTATCCTAGGGCAGATGCTAACCCTAAACCTAACCCTAACACTCTCCTACGGCTGAGGCTAACGCTAACCGTAACACTATCCTAGGGCTAATGCTAACCCTAACCCTAACCCTAACACTATCCTAGGGCTGATGCTAACCCTAACCCTAACCCTAACACTATCCTAGGGCTGATGCTAACTCTAACCCGAGCACTATCCTAGGGCTGATGCTAACCCTAAGCCTAACCCTAACACTATCCTAGGGCTGACGCTAACCCTAACCCTAACACTATCCTAGGCCTGATGCTAACCCTAACCCTAACACTTACACTATCCTAGGGCTGATGCTAACCCTAACCCTAACCCTAACACTGTCCTAGGTCTGATGCTAACCCTAAACCTAACACTATCCTAGGGCTGATGCTAACCCTAACCCTAACCCTAACACTATCCTAGGGCTGATGCTAACCCTAACCCTAACCCTAACACTATCCTAGGGCTGATGCTAACCCTAACCCTAACCCTAACACTATCCTAGGGCTGATGCTAACCCTAACAATAACCCTAACACTATCCTAGGGGTGAGGCTAACCCTAACCCTAACACTATCCTACGGCTGATGCTAACCCTAACCCTAACCCTAACACTATCCTAAGGCTGATGCTAACCCTAACACTAACACTATCCTAGGCCTGAAGCTTACCCTAACCGTAACCCTAACACTATCCTAGGTCTCATGCTAACCCTAAACCTAACACTATCCTAGGGCTGATGCTAACTCTTACCCTAACCCTAACACTATCCTAGGGCTGATGCTATCCCTAACCCTAACCCTAACACTCTCCAAGGGCTGATGCTAACCCTAACTCTAACACTATCCTAGGCCTGATGCTAAACCTAACCCTAACACTATCCTAGGGCTGATGCTAACCCTATGCCTAACCCTAACACTATCCTAGGGCTGATGCTAACCCTAACCCTAACACTATCCAAGGGCTGATGCTAACCCTAACCCTAACGCTAACACTATCCTAGGGCTAATGCTAACCCTAACCCTAACACTATCCTAGGCCTGATGCTAACCCTAACACTAACACTAACACTATCCTAGGGCTGATGCTAACCCTAACCCTAACACTATCCTAGGGCTGATGCTAACACTAACCCTAACCCTAACACTATCCTAGGGCTGATGCTAACCCTAACCCTAACACTATCCTAGGGCTGATGCTAACCCTAACCCTAACCCTAACACTATCCTATTGCTGATGCTAACCCTAACCCTAACACTATCCTAGGGCTGATGCTAACCCTAACCCTAACCTTAACACTATCCTAGGGCTGATGCTATCCCTAACCCTAACCCTAACACTATCCTAGGGCTGATGCTAACCCTTACCATAACTCTAACACTATCTTAGGGCTGAGGATAACCCTAAACCTAACACTATCCTGCGGCTGATGCTAACCCTAATCCTAACCCTAACACTATCCTAGGGCTGATGCAAACCCTAACCCTAACACTATCCTAGGCCTGATGCTAACCCTAACCCTAACCCTAACACTATCCTATGGCTGATGCTAACCCTAACCCTAACACTATCCTAGGGCTGATGCTAACCCTAACCCTAACCCTAACACTATCCTAGGGCTGATGTTAACCCTAACCCTAACACTATCCTAGGCCTGATGCTAACCCTATCCCTAACCCTAACACTCTCCTAGGGCTGATGCTAACCCTAACCCTAACCCTAACACTATCCTAGGGTTGATGCTAACCCTAACCATAACACTCTCCTAGGGCTGATGCTAACCCTAACCCTAACCCTAACACTATCCTAGGGCTGATGCTAACCCTAACCCTAACACTATCCTAGGCCTGATGCTAACCCTAACCCTAACCATAACACTATCATAGGGCTGATGCTAACCCTAACCCTAACACTATCCTAGGGCTGATGCTAACCCTAACCCTAACCCTAACACTATCCTAGGGCTGATGCTAACCCTAACCCTAACACTATCCTAGGGCTGATGCTAACCCTAACCCTAACCCTAACACTATCCTAGGGCTGATTCTAACCGTAACCCTAACACTATCCTGGGCCTGATGCTAACCCTAACCCTTACCCTAACACTCTCCTAGGGCTCATGCTAACCCTAACCCTTACACTATCCTAGGGCTGATGCTAACCCTAAACCTAACCCTAACACTCTCCTACGGCTGAGGCTAACGCTAACTCTAACAATATCCTAGGGCTAATGCTAACCCTAACCCTAACCCTAACACTATCCAAGGGCTGATGCTAATCCTAACCCTAACCCTAACACTATCCTAGGGCTGATGCTAACCCTAACCCTAACACTATCCTAGGCCTGGTGCTAACCCTAACCCTAACCCTAACACTATCCTAGGGCTGATGCTAAACCTAACCCTAACAATATCCTAGGGCTGATGCTAACCCTAACCCTAACCCTAACACTATCCTAGGGCTGATGCTAACCCTAACCCTAACACTATCCTAGGGCTGATGCTAACCCTAACCCTAACCCTAACACTATCCTAGGGCTGATGCTAACCCTAACCCTAACACTATCCAAGGGCTGATGCTAACCCTAACCCTAACGCTAACACTATCCTAGGGCTAATGCTAACCCTAACCCTAACACTATCCTAGGCCTGATGCTAACCCTAACACTAACACTAACACTATCCTAGGGCAGATGCTAACCCTAACCCTAACACTATCCTAGGGCTGATGCTAACACTAACCCTAACCCTAACACTATCCTAGGGCTGATGCTAACCCTAACCCTAACACTATCCTAGGGCTGATGCTAACCCTAACCCTAACCCTAACACTATCCTATTGCTGATTCTAACCGTAACCCTAACACTATCCTGGGCCTGATGCTAACCCTAACCCTTACCCTAACACTCTCCTAGGGCTAATGCTAACCCTAACCCTAACACTATCCTAGGGCTGATGCTAACCCTAACCCTAACCCTAACACTATCCTAGGGCTGATGCTAACCCTAACCCTAACACTATCCTAGGGCTGATGCTAACACTAACCCTAACCCTAACACTATCCTAGGGCTGATGCTAACCCTAACCGTAACCCTAACACTATCCTAGAGCTGATCCTAACCCTAACCCTAACACTAACCCTAACCCTAATACTATCCTAGGGCTGATGCTAACCCTAACCCTAACCCTTACACTATCCTAGGGCTGATGCTAACCCTAACCCTAACACTATCCTAGGGCTGATGCTAACAATAACGCTAACCCTAACACTATCCTAGGGCTGATGCTAACCCTAACCGTAACTCTAAGACTATCCTAGAGCTGATCGTAACCCTAACCCTAACAATAACCCTAAACCTAAAACTATCCTAGGGCTCATGCTAACCCTAACCCTAAGCCTAACACTATCCTAGGGCTGATTCTAACCGTAACCCTAACACTATCCTAGGCCTGATGCTAACCCTAACCCTTACCCTAACACTATCTTAGGGCTCATGCTAACCCTAACCCTTACGCTATCCTAGGGCTGATGCTAACCCTAAACCTAACCCTAACACTCTCCTACGGCTGAGGCTAACGCTAACCCTAACACTATCCTAGGGCTAATGCTAACCCTAACCCTAACCCTAACACTATCCTAGGGCTGATGCTAACCCTAATCCTAACCCTAACACTATCCTAGGGCTGATGGTAACTCTAACCCGAACACTATCCTAGGGCTGATGCTAACCCTAAGCCTAACCCTAACACTATCCTAGGGCTGATGCTAACCCTAACCCTAACACTATCCTAGGCCTGATGCTAACCCTAACCCTAACACTTACACTATCCTAGGGCTGATTCTAACCATAACCCTATCCCTAACACTCTCCTAGGTCTGATGCTAACCCTAAACCTAACACTATCCTAGGGCTGATGCTAACCCTAACCCTAACCCTAACACTATCCTAGGGCTGATGCTAACCCTAACCCTAACCCTAACACTATCCTAGGGCTGATGCTAACCCTAACCCTAACCCTAACACTATCCTAGGGCTGATGCTAACCCTAACCCTAACACTATCCTAGGCCTGGTGCTAACCCTAACCCTAACCCTAACACTATCCTAGGGCTGATGCTAACCCTAACCCTAACAATATCCTAGGGCTGATGCTAACCCTAACCCTAACCCTAACACTATCCTAGGGCTGATGCTAACCCTAACCCTAACACTATCCTAGGGCTGATGCTAACCCTAACCCTAACCCTAACACTATCCTAGGGCTGATGCTAACCCTAACCCTAAATCTATCCTAGGGCTGATGCTAACCATAACCCTAACCCTAACACTATCCTAGGGCTGATGCTAACCCTAACCGTAACCCTAAGACTATCCTAGAGCTGATCCTAACCCTAACCCTAACACTAACCCTAACCCTAATACTATCCTAGGGCTCATGCTAACCCTAACCCTAACCCTAACACTATCCTAGGGCTGATGGTAACCCTAACCCTAAAAATATCCTAGGCCTGATGATATCCCTAACCCTAAACCTAACACTATCCTAGGGCTCATGCTAACCCTAACCCTAACCCTAACACTATCCTAGGGCTGATTCTAACCGTAACCCTAACACTATCCTAGGCCTGATGCTAACCCTAACCCTTACCCTAACACTATCTTAGGGCTCATGCTAACCCTAACCCTTACACTATCCTAGGGCAGATGCTAACCCTAAACCTAACCCTAACACTCTCCTACGGCTGAGGCTAACGCTAACCCTAACACTATCCTAGGGCTAATGCTAACCCTAACCCTAACCCTAACACTATCCTAGGGCTGATGCTAACCCTAACCCTAACCCTAACACTATCCTAGGGCTGATGCTAACTCTAACCCGAGCACTATCCTAGGGCTGATGCTAACCCTAAGCCTAACCCTAACACTATCCTAGGGCTGACGCTAACCCTAACCCTAACACTATCCTAGGCCTGATGCTAACCCTAACCCTAACACTTACACTATCCTAGGGCTGATGCTAACCCTAACCCTAACCCTAACACTGTCCTAGGTCTCATGCTAACCCTAAACCTAACACTATCCTAGGGCTGATGCTAACCCTAACCCTAACCCTAACACTATCTAGGGCTGATGCTAACCCTAACCCTAACCCTAACACTATCCTAGGGCTGATGCTAACCCTAACCCTAACCCTAACACTATCCTAGGGCTGATGCTAACCCTAACAATAACCCTAACACTATCCTAGGGGTGAGGCTAACCCTAACCCTAACACTATCCTACGGCTGATGCTAACCCTAACCCTAACCCTAACACTATCCTAAGGTTGATGCTAACCCTAACACTAACACTATCCTAGGCCTGATGCTTACCCTAACCGTAACCCTAACACTATCCTAGGTCTGATGCTAACCCTAAACCTAACACTATCCTAGGGCTGATGCTAACTCTAACCCTAACCCTAACACTATCCTAGGGCTGATGCTATCCCTAACACTAACCCTAACACTCTCCAAGGGCTGATGCTAACCCTAACTCTAACACTATCCTAGGCCTGATGCTAAACCTAACCCTGACACTATCCTAGGGCTGATGCTAACCCTATGCCTAACCCTAACACTATCCTAGGGCTGATGCTAACCCTAACCCTAACACTATCCAAGGGCTGATGCTAACGCTAACCCTAACGCTAACACTATCCTAGGGCTAATGCTAACCCTAACCCTAACACTATCCTAGGCCTGATGC
Source organism: Lemur catta (assembly GCF_020740605.2). Lineage (NCBI taxonomy): Eukaryota > Metazoa > Chordata > Mammalia > Primates > Lemuridae > Lemur > Lemur catta. The sequence continues at coordinate 320,877 of NW_025423859.1, read as the reverse complement.
TAACCCTAACACTAACACTAACACTATCCTAGGGCTGATGCTAACCCTAACCCTAACACTATCCTAGGGCTGATGCTAACACTAACCCTAACCCTAACACTATCCTAGGGCTGATGCTAACCCTAACCCTAACACTATCCTAGGGCTGATGCTAACCCTAACCCTAACACTAACACTATCCTATTGCTGATGCTAACCCTAACCCTAACACAATCCTAGGGCTGATGCTAACCCTAACCCTAACCTTAACACTATCCTAGGGCTGATGCTAACACTAACCCTAACCCTAACACTATCCTAGGGCTGATGCTAACCCTAACCCTAACACTAACACTATCCTAGGGCTGATGCTAACCCTAACACTAACAATATCCTAGGGCTAATGCTAACCCTAACCCTAACCCTAACCCTAACACTATCCTAGGGCTGATGCTAACCCTAACCGTAACCCTAAGACTATCCTAGAGCTGATCCTAACCCTAACCCTAACACTAACCCTAACCCTAATACTATCCTAGGGCTGATGCTAACCCTAACCCTAACCCTAACACTATCCTAGGGCTGATGGTAACCCTAACCCTAACAATATCCTAGGCCTGATGATATCCCTAACCCTAAACCTAACACTATCCTAGGGCTCATGCTAACCCTAACCCTAACCCTAACACTATCCTAGGGCTGATTCTAACCGTAACCCTAACACTATCCCAGGCCTGATGCTAACCCTAACCCTTACCCTAACACTATCTTAGGGCTCATGCTAACCCTAACCCTTACACTATCCTAGGGCAGATGCTAACCCTAAACCTAACCCTAACACTCTCCTACGGCTGAGGCTAACGCTAACCCTAACACTATCCTAGGGCTAATGCTAACCCTAACCCTAACCCTAACACTATCCTAGGGCTGATGCTAACCCTAACCCTAACCCTAACACTATCCTAGGGCTGATGCTAACTCTAACCCGAGCACTATCCTAGGGCTGATGCTAACCCTAAGCCTAACCCTAACACTATCCTAGGGCTGACGCTAACACTAACCCTAACACTATCCTAGGCCTGATGCTAACCCTAACCCTAACACTTACACTATCCTAGGGCTGATGCTAACCCTAACCCTAACCCTAACACTATCCTAGGGCTGATGCTAACCCTAACCCTAACCCTAACACTATCCTAGGGCTGATGCTAACCCTAACAATAACCCTAACACTATCCTAGGGGTGAGGCTAACCCTAACCCTAACACTATCCTACGGCTGATGCTAACCCTAACCCTAACCCTAACACTATCCTAAGGCTGATGCTAACCCTAACACTAACACTATCCTAGGCCTGAAGCTTACCCTAACCGTAACCCTAACACTATCCTAGGTCTCATGCTAACCCTAAACCTAACACTATCCTAGGGCTGATGCTAACTCTAACCCTAACCCTAACACTATCCTAGGGCTGATGCTATCCCTAACCCTAACCCTAACACTCTCCAAGGGCTGATGCTAACCCTAACTCTAACACTATCCTACGCCTGATGCTAAACCTAACCCTAACACTATCCTAGGGCTGATGCTAACCCTATGCCTAACCCTAACACTATCCTAGGGCTGATGCTAACCCTAACCCTAACACTATCCAAGGGCTGATGCTAACCCTAACCCTAACGCTAACACTATCCTAGGGCTAATGCTAACCCTAACCCTAACACTATCCTAGGCCTGATGCTAACCCTAACACTAACACTAACACTATCCTAGGGCTGATGCTAACCCTAACCCTAACACTATCCTAGGGCTGATGCTAACACTAACCCTAACCCTAACACTATCCTAGGGCTGATGCTAACCCTAACCCTAACACTATCCTAGGGCTGATGCTAACCCTAACCCTAACCCTAACACTATCCTATTGCTGATGCTAACCCTAACCCTAACACTATCCTAGGGCTGATGCTAACCCTAACCCTAACCCTAACACTATCCTAGGGCTGATGCTAACCCTAACCCTAACACTATCCTAGGGCTGATGCTAACCCTAACCCTAACCCTAACACTATCCTAGGGCTGATTCTAACCGTAACCCTAACACTATCCTGGGCCTGATGCTAACCCTAACCCTTACCCTAACACTCTCCTAGGGCTCATGCTAACCCTAACCCTTACACTATCCTAGGGCTGATGCTAACCCTAAACCTAACCCTAACACTCTCCTACGGCTGAGGCTAACGCTAACTCTAACAATATACTAGGGCTAATGCTAACCCTAACCCTAACCCTAACACTATCCTAGGGCTGATGCTAACCCTAACCCTAACCCTAACACTATCCTAGGGCTGATGCTAACCCTAACCCTAACACTATCCTAGGCCTGGTGCTAACCCTAACCCTAACCCTAACACTATCCTAGGGCTGATGCTAACCCTAACCCTAACAATATCCTAGGGCTGATGCTAACCCTAACCCTAACCCTAACACTATCCTAGGGCTGATGCTAACCCTAACCCTAACACTATCCTAGGGCTGATGCTAACCCTAACCCTAACCCTAACACTATCCTAGGGCTGATGCTAACCCTAACCCTAACACTATCCAAGGGCTGATGCTAACCCTAACCCTAACGCTAACACTATCCTAGGGCTAATGCTAACCCTAACCCTAACACTATCCTAGGCCTGATGCTAACCCTAACACTAACACTAACACTATCCTAGGGCTGATGCTAACCCTAACCCTAACACTATCCTAGGGCTGATGCTAACACTAACCCTAACCCTAACACTATCCTAGGGCTGATGCTAACCCTAACCCTAACACTATCCTAGGGCTGATGCTAACCCTAACCCTAACCCTAACACTATCCTATTGCTGATGCTAACCCTAACCCTAACACTATCCTAGGGCTGATGCTAACCCTAACCCTAACCTTAACACTATCCTAGGGCTGATGCTAACCCTAACCCTAACCCTAACACTATCCTAGGGCTGATGCTAACCCTTACCATAACTCTAACACTATCTTAGGGCTGAGGATAACCCTAAACCTAACACTATCCTGCGGCTGATGCTAACCCTAATCCTAACCCTAACACTATCCTAGGGCTGATGCAAACCCTAACCCTAACACTATCCTAGGCCTGATGCTAACCCTAACCCTAACCCTAACACTATCCTATGGCTGATGCTAACCCTAACCCTAACACTATCCTAGGGCTGATGCTAACCCTAACCCTAACCCTAACACTATCCTAGGGCTGATGTTAACCCTAACCCTAACACTATCCTAGGCCTGATGCTAACCCTATCCCTAACCCTAACACTCTCCTAGGGCTGATGCTAACCCTAACCCTAACCCTAACACTATCCTAGGGTTGATGCTAACCCTAACCCTAACACTATCCTAGGGCTGATGCTAACCCTAACCCTAACCCTAACACTATCCTACGGCTGATGCTAACCCTAACCCTAACACTATCCTAGGCCTGATGCTAACCCTAACCCTAACCATAACACTATCCTAGGGCTGATGCTAACCCTAACCCTAACACTATCCTAGGGCTGATGCTAACCCTAACCCTTACCCTAACACTATCCTAGGGCTGATGCTAACCCTAACCCTAACACTATCCTAGGGCTGATGCTAACCCTAACCCTAACCCTAACACTATCCTAGGGCTGATTCTAACCGTAACCCTAACACTATCCTGGGCCTGATGCTAACCCTAACCCTTACCCTAACACTCTCCTAGGGCTCATGCTAACCCTAACCCTTACACTATCCTAGGGCTGATGCTAACCCTAAACCTAACCCTAACACTCTCCTACGGCTGAGGCTAACGCTAACTCTAACAATATCCTAGGGCTAATGCTAACCCTAACCCTAACCCTAACACTATCCTAGGGCTGATGCTAACCCTAACCCTAACCCTAACACTATCCTAGGGCTGATGCTAACCCTAACCCTAACACTATCCTAGGCCTGGTGCTAACCCTAACCCTAACCCTAACACTATCCTAGGGCTGATGCTAACCCTAACCCTAACAATATCCTAGGGCTGATGCTAACCCTAACCCTAACCCTAACACTATCCTAGGGCTGATGCTAACGCTAACCCTAACACTATCCTAGGGCTGATGCTAACCCTAACCCTAACCCTAACACTATCCTAGGGCTGATGCTAACCCTAACCCTAACACTATCCTAGGGCTGATGCTAACACTAACCCTAACCCTAACACTATCCTAGGGCTGATGCTAACCCTAACCGTTACCCTAACACTATCCTAGAGCTGATCCTAACCCTAACCCTAACACTAACCCTAACCCTAATACTATCCTAGGGCTGATGCTAACCCTAACCCTAACCCTTACACTATCCTAGGGCTGATGCTAACCCTAACCCTAACACTATCCTAGGGCTGATGCTAACCCTAACGCTAACCCTAACACTATCCTAGGGCTGATGCTAACCCTAACCGTAACTCTAAGACTATCCTAGAGCTGATCCTAACCCTAACCCTAACAATAACCCTAAACCTAAAACTATCCTAGGGCTCATGCTAACCCTTACCCTAACCCTAACACTATCCTAGGGCTGATTCTAACCGTAACCCTAACACTATCCTAGGCCTGATGCTAACCCTAACCCTTACCCTAACACTATCTTAGGGCTCATGCTAACCATAACCCTTACGCTATCCTAGGGCTGATGCTAACCCTAAACCTAACCCTAACACTCTCCTACGGCTGAGGCTAACGCTAACCCTAACACTACCCTAGGGCTAATGCTAACCCTAACCCTAACCCTAACACTATCCTAGGGCTGATGCTAACCCTAATCCTAACCCTAACACTATCCTAGGGCTGATGGTAACTCTAACCCGAACACTATCCTAGGGCTGATGCTAACCCTAAGCCTAACCCTAACACTATCCTAGGGCTGATGCTAACCCTAACCCTAACACTATCCTAGGCCTGATGCTAACCCTAACCCTAACACTTACACTATCCTAGGGCTGATTCTAACCATAACCCTATCCCTAACACTCTCCTAGGTCTGATGCTAACCCTAAACCTAACACTATCCTAGGGCTGATGCTAACCCTAACCCTAACCCTAACACTATCCTAGGGCTGATGCTAACCCTAACCCTAACCCTAACACTATCCTAGGGCTGATGCTAACCCTAACCCTAACCCTAACACTATCCTAGGGCTGATGCTAACCCTAACCCTAACACTATCCTAGGCCTGGTGCTAACCCTAACCCTAACCCTAACACTATCCTAGGTCTGATGCTAACCCTAACCCTAACAATATCCTAGGGCTGATGCTAACCCTATCCCTAACCCTAACACTATCCTAGGGCTGATGCTAACCCTAACCCTAACACTATCCTAGGGCTGATGCTAACACTAACCCTAACCCTAACACTATCCTAGGGCTGATGCTAACCCTAACCCTAACTCTATCCTAGGGCTGATGCTAACCCTAACCCTAACCCTAACACTCTCCTAGGGCTGATGCTAACCCTAACCGTAACCCTAAGACTATCCTAGAGCTGATCCTAACCCTAACCCTAACACTAACCCTAACCCTAATACTATCCTAGGGCTCATGCTAACCCTAACCCTAACCCTAACACTATCCTATGGCTGATGGTAACCCTAACCCTAAAAATATCCTAGGCCTGATGATATCCCTAACCCTAAACCTAACACTATCCTAGGGCTCATGCTAACCCTAACCCTAACCCTAACACTATCCTAGGGCTGATTCTAACCGTAACCCTAACACTATCCTAGGCCTGATGCTAACCCTAACCCTTACACTAACACTATCTTAGGGCTCATGCTAACCCTAACCCTTACACTATCCTAGGGCAGATGCTAACCCTAAACCTAACCGTAACACTCTCCTACGGCTGAGGCTAACGCTAACCCTAACACTATCCTAGGGCTAATGCTAACCCTAACCCTAACCCTAACACTATCCTAGGGCTGATGCTAACCCTAACCCTAACCCTAACACTATCCTAGGGCTGATGCTAACTCTAACCCGAGCACTATCCTAGGGCTGATGCTAACCCTAAGCCTAACCCTAACACTATCCTAGGGCTGACGCTAACCCTAAACCTAACACTATCCTAGGCCTGATGCTAACCCTAACCCTAACACTTACACTATCCTAGGGCTGATGCTAACCCTAACCCTAACCCTAACACTGTCCTAGGTCTCATGCTAACCCTAAACCTAACACTATCCTAGGGCTGATGCTAACCCTAACCCTAACCCTAACACTATCTAGGGCTGATGCTAACCCTAACCCTAACCCTAACACTATCCTAGGGCTGATGCTAACCCTAACCCTAACCCTAACACTATCCTAGGGCTGATGCTAACCCTAACAATAACCCTAACACTATCCTAGGGGTGAGGCTAACCCTAACCCTAACACTATCCTACGGCTGATGCTAACCCTAACCCTAACCCTAACACTATCCTAAGGCTGATGCTAACCCTAACACTAACACTATCCTAGGCCTGATGCTTACCCTAACCGTAACCCTAACACTATCCTAGGTCTGATGCTAACCCTAAACGTAACACTATCCTAGGGCTGATGCTAACTCTAACCCTAACCCTAACGCTATCCTAGGGCTGATGCTATCCCTAATACTAACCCTAACACTCTCCAAGGGCTGATGCTAACCCTAACTCTAACACTATCCTAGGCCTGATGCTAAACCTAACCCTGACACTATCCTACGGCTGATGCTAACCCTATGCCTAACCCTAACACTATCCTAGGGCTGATGCTAACCCTAACCCTAACACTATCCAAGGGCTGATGCTAACCCTAACCCTAACGCTAACACTATCCTAGGGCTAATGCTAACCCTAACCCTAACACTATCCTAGGCCTGATGCTAACCCTAACACTAACACTAACACTATCCTAGGGCTGATGCTAACCCTAACCCTAACACTATCCTAGGGCTGATGCTAACCCTAACCCTAACACTAACACTATCCTATTGCTGATGCTAACCCTAACCCTAACACTATCCTAGGGCTGATGCTAACCCTAACCCTAACCTTAACACTATCCTAGGGCTGATGCTAACACTAACCCTAACCCTAACACTATCCTAGGGCTGATGCTAACCCTAACCCTAACACTAACACTATCCTAGGGCTGATGCTAACCCTAACACTAACACTATCCTAGGGCTAATGCTAACCCTAACCCTAACCCTAACCCTAACACTATCCTAGGGCTGATGCTAACCCTTACCATAACTCTAACACTATCTTAGGGCTGAGGATAACCCTAAACCTAACACTATCCTGCGGCTGATGCTAACCCTAATCCTAACCCTAACACTATCCTAGGGCTGATGCAAACCCTAACCCTAACACTATCCTAGGCCTGATGCTAACCCTAACCCTAACCCTAACACTATCCTAGGGCTGATGCTAACCCTAACCGTAACCCTAAGACTATCCTAGAGCTGATCCTAACCCTAACCCTAACACTAACCCTAACCCTAATACTATCCTAGGGCTGATGCTAACCCTAACCCTAACCCTAACACTATCCTAGGGCTGATGGTAACCCTAACCCTAACAATATCCTAGGCCTGATGATATCCCTAACCCTAAACCTAACACTATCCTAGGGCTCATGCTAACCCTAACCCTAACCCTAACACTATCCTAGGGCTGATTCTAACCGTAACCCTAACACTATCCCAGGCCTGATGCTAACCCTAACCCTTACCCTAACACTATCTTAGGGCTCATGCTAACCCTAACCCTTACACTATCCTAGGGCAGATGCTAACCCTAAACCTAACCCTAACACTCTCCTACGGCTGAGGCTAACGCTAACCCTAACACTATCCTAGGGCTAATGCTAACCCTAACCCTAACCCTAACACTATCCTAGGGCTTATGCTAACCCTAACCCTAACCCTAACACTATCCTAGGGCTGATGCTAACTCTAACCCGAGCACTATCCTAGGGCTGATGCTAACCCTAAGCCTAACCCTAACACTATCCTAGGGCTGACGCTAACACTAACCCTAACACTATCCTAGGCCTGATGCTAACCCTAACCCTAACACTTACACTATCCTAGCGCTGATGCTAACCCTAACCCTAACCCTAACACTGTCCTAGGTCTCATGCTAACCCTAAACCTAACACTATCCTAGGGCTGATGCTAACCCTAACCCTAACCCTAACACTATCTAGGGCTGATGCTAACCCTAACCCTAACCCTAACAGTATCCTAGGGCTGATGCTAACCCTAACCCTAACCCTAACACTATCCTAGGGCTGATGCTAACCCTAACAATAACCCTAACACTATCCTAGGGGTGAGGCTAACCCTAACCCTAACACTATCCTACGGCTGATGCTAACCCTAACCCTAACCCTAACACTATCCTAAGGCTGATGCTAACCCTAACACTAACACTATCCTAGGCCTGATGCTTACCCTAACCGTAACCCTAACACTATCCTAGGTCTGATGCTAACCCTAAACCTAACACTATCCTAGGGCTGATGCTAACTCTAACCCTAACCCTAACACTATCCTAGGGCTGATGCTATCCCTAACACTAACCCTAACACTCTCCAAGGGCTGATGCTAACCCTAACTCTAACACTATCCTAGGCCTGAAGCTAAACCTAACCCTAACACTATCCTAGGGCTGATGCTAACCCTATGCCTAACCCTAACACTATCCTAGGGCTGATGCTAACCCTAACCCTAACACTATCCAAGGGCTGATGCTAACCCTAACCCTAACGCTAACACTATCCTAGGGCTAATGCTAACCCTAACCCTAACACTATCCTAGGCCTGATGCTAACCCTAACACTAACACTAACACTATCCTAGGGCTGATGCTAACCCTAACCCTAACACTATCCTAGGGCTGATGCTAACACTAACCCTAACCCTAACACTATCCTAGGGCTGATGCTAACCCTAACCCTAACACTATCCTAGGGCTGATGCTAACCCTAACCCTAACACTAACACTATCCTATTGCTGATGCTAACCCTAACCCTAACACTATCCTAGGGCTGATGCTAACCCTAACCCTAACCTTAACACTATCCTAGGGCTGATGCTAACCCTAACCCTAACCCTAACACTATCCTAGGGCTGATGCTAACCCTAACCCTAACACTAACACTATCCTATTGCTGATGCTAACCCTAACACTAACACTATCCTAGGGCTGATACTAACCCTAACCCTAACCCTAACCCTAACACTATCCTAGGGCTGATGCTAACCCTTACCATAACTCTAACACTATCTTAGGGCTGAGGATAACCCTAAACCTAACACTATCCTGCGGCTGATGCTAACCCTAATCCTAACCCTAACACTATCCTAGGGCTGATGCAAACCCTAACCCTAACACTATCCTAGGCCTGATGCTAACCCTAACCCTAACCCTAACACTATCCTATGGCTGATGCTAACCCTAACCCTAACACTATCCTAGGGCTGATGCTAACCCTAACCCTAACCCTAACACTATCCTAGGGCTGATGTTAACCCTAACCCTAACACTATCCTAGGCCTGATGCTAACCCTATCCCTAACCCTAACACTCTCCTAGGGCTGATGCTAACCCTAACCCTAACCCTAACACTATCCTAGGGTTGATGCTAACCCTAACCCTAACACTATCCTAGGGCTGATGCTAACCCTAACCCTAACCCTAACACTATCCTAGGCCTGATGCTAACCCTAACCCTAACACTATCCTAGGCCTGATGCTAACCCTAACCCTAACCATAACACTATCCTAGGGCTGATGCTAACCCTAACCCTAACACTATCCTAGGGCTGATGCTAACCCTAACCCTAACCCTAACACTATCCTAGGGCTGATGCTAACCCTAACCCTAACACTATCCTAGGGCTGATGCTAACCATAACCCTAACCCTAACACTATCCTAGGGCTGATTCTAACCGTAACCCTAACACTATCCTAGGCCTGATGCTAACCCTAACCCTTACCCTAACACTCTCCTAGGGCTCATGCTAACCCTAACCCTTACACTATCCTAGGGCTGATGCTAACCCTAAACCTAACCCTAACACTCTCCTACGGCTGAGGCTAACGCTAACTCTAACAATATCCTAGGGCTAATGCTAACCCTAACCCTAACCCTAACACTATCCTAGGGCTGATGCTAACCCTAACCCTAACCCTAACACTATCCTAGGGCTGATGCTAACCCTAACCGTAACACTATCCTAGGCCTGGTGCTAACCCTAACCCTAACCCTAACACTATCCTAGGGCTGATGCTAACCCTAACCCTAACAATATCCTAGGGCTAATGCTAACCCTAACCCTAACACTAACACTATACTAGGGCTGATGCTAACCCTAACCCTAACACTATCCTAGGGCTGATGCTAACCCTAACCCTAACCCTAACACTATCCTAGGGCTGATGCTAACCCTAACCCTAACACTATCCTAGGGCTGATGCTAACCCTAACCCTAACCCTAACACTATCCTAGGGCTGATGCTAACCCTAACCGTAACCCTAAGACTATCCTAGAGCTGATCCTAACCCTAACCCTAACACTATCCCTAAACCTAAAACTATCCTAGGGCTCATGCTAACGCTAACCCTAACCCTAACACTATCCTAGGGCTGATTCTAACCGTAACCCTAACACTATCCTAGGCCTGATGCTAACCCTAACCCTTACCCTAACACTATCTTAGGGCTCATGCTAACCCTAACCCTTACACTATCCTAGGGCTGATGCTAATCCTAAACCTAACCCTAACACTCTCCTACGGCTGAGGCTAACGCTAACCCTAACACTATCCTAGGGCTAATGCTAACCCTAACCCTAACCCTAACACTATCCTAGGGCTGATGCTAACCCTAATCCTAACCCTAACACTATCCTAGGGCTGATGGTAACTCTAACGCGAACACTATCCTAGGGCTGATGCTAAATCTAAGCCTAACCCTAACACTATCCTAGGGCTGATGCTAACCCTAACCCTAACACTATCCTAGGCCTGATGCTAACACTAACCCTAACACTTACACTATCCTAGGGCTGATTCTAACCCTAACCCTAACACTATCCTAGGGCTGATGCTAACCCTAACCCTAACCCTAACACTATCCTAGGGCTAATGCTAACCCTAACCCTAACCCTAACACTATCCTAGGGCTGATGCTAACCCTAATCCTAACCCTAACACTATCCTAGGGCTGATGGTAACTCTAACCCGAACACTATCCTAGGGCTGATGCTAAATCTAAGCCTAACCCTAACACTATCCTAGGGCTGATGCTAACCCTAACCCTAACACTATCCTAGGCCTGATGCTAACACTAACCCTAACACTTACACTATCCTAGGGCTGATTCTAACCCTAACCCTAACCCTAACACTATCCTAGGGCTGATGCTAACCCTAACCCTAACCCTAACACTATCCTAGGGCTGATGCTAACCCTAAACCTAACTCTAACACTATCCTAGGGCTGATGCTAACCCTAACCCTAACCCTAACACTATCCTAGGGCTGATGCTAACCCTAACCCTAACACTATCCTAGGCCTGGTGCTAACCCTAACCCTAACCCTAACACTATCCTAGGGCTGATGCTAACCCTAACCCTAACAATATCCTAGGGCTGATGCTAACCCTAACCCTAACCCTAACGCTATCCTAGGGCTGATGCTAACCCTAACCCTAACACTATCCTAGGGCTGATGCTAACCCTAACCCTAACCCTAACACTATCCTAGGGCTGATGCTAACCCTAACCCTAACACTATCCTAGGGCTGATGCTAACCCTAACCCTAACCCTAACACTATCCTTGGGCTGATGCTAACCCTAACCGTAACCCTAAGACTATCCTAGAGCTGATCCTAACCCTAACCCTAACACTAACCCTAACCCTAATACTATCCTAGGGCTGATGCTAACCCTAACCCTAACCCTAACACTATCCTAGGGCTGATGGTAACCCTAACCCTAACAATATCCTAGGCCTGATGATATCCCTAACCCTAAACCTAACACTATCCTAGGGCTCATGCTAACCCTAACCCTAACCCTAACACTATCCTAGGGCTGATGTTAACCCTAACCCTAACACTATCCTAGGCCTGATGCTAACCCTATCCCTAACCCTAACACTCTCCTAGGGCTGATGCTATCCCTAACCCTAACCCTAACACTATCCTAGGGTTGATGCTAACCCTAACCCTAACACTATCCTAGGGCTGATGCTAACCCTAACCCTAACCCTAACACTATCCTAGGGCTGATGCTAACCCTAACCCTAACACTATCCTAGGCCTGATGCTAACCCTAACCCTAACCATAACACTATCCTAGGGCTGATGCTAACCCTAACCCTAACACTATCCTAGGGCTGATGCTAACCCTAACCCTAACCCTAACACTATCCTAGGGCTGATGCTAACCCTAACCCTAACACTATCCTAGGGCTGATGCTAACCCTAACCCTAACCCTAACACTATCCTAGGGCTGATTCTAACCGTAACCCTAACACTATCCTAGGCCTGATGCTAACCCTAACCCTTACCCTAACACTCTCCTAGGGCTCATGCTAACCCTAACCCTTACACTATCCTAGGGCTGATGCTAACCCTAAACCTAACCCTAACAATCTCCTACGGCTGAGGCTAACGCTAACTCTAACAATATCCTAGGGCTAATGCTAACCCTAACCCTAACCCTAACACTATCCTAGGGCTGATGCTAACCCTAACCCTAACCCTAACACTATCCTAGGGCTGATGCTAACCCTAACCCTAACACTATCCTAGGCCTGGTGCTAACCCTAACCCTAACCCTAACACTATCCTAGGGCTGATGCTAACCCTAACCCTAACAATATCCTAGGGCTAATGCTAACCCTAACCCTAACCCTAACACTATACTAGGGCTGATGCTAACCCTAACCCTAACACTATCCTAGGGCTGATGCTAACCCTAACCCTAACCCTAACACTATCCTAGGGCTGATGCTAACCCTAACCCTAACACTATCCTAGGGCTGATGCTAACCCTAACCCTAACCCTAACACTATCCTAGGGCTGATGCTAACCCTAACCGTAACCCTAAGACTATCCTAGAGCTGATCCTAACCCTAACCCTAACACTATCCCTAAACCTAAAACTATCCTAGGGCTCATGCTAACCCTAACCCTAACCCTAACACTATCCTAGGGCTGATTCTAACCGTAACCCTAACACTATCCTAGGCCTGATGCTAACCCTAACCCTTACCCTAACACTATCTTAGGGCTCATGCTAACCCTAACCCTTACACTATCCTAGGGCTGATGCTAACCCTAAACCTAACCCTAACACTCTCCTACGGCTGAGGCTAACGCTAACCCTAACACTATCCTAGGGCTAATGCTAACCCTAACCCTAACCCTAACACTATCCTAGGGCTGATGCTAACCCTAATCCTAACCCTAACACTATCCTAGGGCTGATGGTAACTCTAACGCGAACACTATCCTAGGGCTGATGCTAAATCTAAGCCTAACCCTAACACTATCCTAGGGCTGATGCTAACCCTAACCCTAACACTATCCTAGGCCTGATGCTAACACTAACCCTAACACTTACACTATCCTAGGGCTGATTCTAACCCTAACCCTAACCCTAACACTATCCTAGGGCTGATGCTAACCCTAACCCTAACCCTAACACTATCCTAGGGCTGATGCTAACCCTAAACCTAACTCTAACACTATCCTAGGGCTGATGCTAACCCTAACCCTAACCCTAACACTATCCTAGGGCTGATGCTAACCCTAACCCTAACACTATCCTAGGCCTGGTGCTAACCCTAACCCTAACCCTAACACTATCCTAGGGCTGATGCTAACCCTAACCCTAACAATATCCTAGGGCTGATGCTAACCCTAACCCTAACCCTAACGCTATCCTAGGGCTGATGCTAACCCTAACCCTAACACTATCCTAGGGCTGATGCTAACCCTAACCCTAACCCTAACACTATCCTAGGGCTGATGCTAACCCTAACCCTAACACTATCCTAGGGCTGATGCTAACCCTAACCCTAACCCTAACACTATCCTTGGGCTGATGCTAACCCTAACCGTAACCCTAAGACTATCCTAGAGCTGATCCTAACCCTAACCCTAACAATAACCCTAACCCTAATACTATCCTAGGGCTGATGCTAACCCTAACCCTAACCCTAACACTATCCTAGGGCTGATGGTAACCCTAACCCTAACAATATCCTAGGCCTGATGATATCCCTAACCCTAAACCTAACACTATCCTAGGGCTCATGCTAACCCTAACCCTAACCCTGACACTATCCTAGGGCTGATTCTAACCGTAACCCTAACACTATCCTAGGCCTGATGCTAACCCTAACCCTTACCCTAACACTATCTTAGGGCTCATGCTAACCCTAACCCTTACACTATCCTAGGGCTGATGCTAACCCTAAACCTAACCCTAACACTCTCCTACGGCAGAGGCTAACGCTAACCCTAACACTATCCTAGGGCTAATGCTAACCCTAACCCTAACCCTAACACTATCCTAGGGCTGATGCTAACCCTAATCCTAACCCTAACACTATCCTAGGGCTGATGGTAACTCTAACCCGAACACTATCCTAGGGCTGATGCTAAATCTAAGCCTAACCCTAACCCTATCCTAGGGCTGATGCTAACCCTAACCCTAACACTATCCTAGGCCTGATGCTAACACTAACCCTAACACTTACACTATCCTAGGGCTGATTCTAACCCTAACCCTAACCCTAACACTATCCTAGGGCTGATGCTAACCCTAACCCTAACCCTAACACTATCCTAGGGCTAATGCTAACCCTAACCCTAACCCTAACACTATCCTAGGGCTGATGCTAACCCTAATCCTAACCCTAACACTATCCTAGGGCTGATGGTAACTCTAACCCGAACACTATCCTAGGGCTGATGCTAAATCTAAGCCTAACCCTAACACTATCCTAGGGCTGATGCTAACCCTAACCCTAACACTATCCTAGGCCTGATGCTAACACTAACCCTAACACTTACACTATCCTAGGGCTGATTCTAACCCTAACCCTAACCCTAACACTATCCTAGGGCTGATGCTAACCCTAACCCTAACCCTAACACTATCCTAGGGCTGATGCTAACCCTAAACCTAACTCTAACACTATCCTAGGGCTGATGCTAACCCTAACCCTAACCCTAACACTATCCTAGGGCTGATGCTAACCCTAACCCTAACACTATCCTAGGCCTGGTGCTAACCCTAACCCTAACCCTAACACTATCCTAGGGCTGATGCTAACCCTAACCCTAACAATATCCTAGGGCTGATGCTAACCCTAACCCTAACCCTAACGCTATCCTAGGGCTGATGCTAACCCTAACCCTAACACTATCCTAGGGCTGATGCTAACCCTAACCCTAACCCTAACACTATCCTAGGGCTGATGCTAACCCTAACCCTAACACTATCCTAGGGCTGATGCTAACCCTAACCCTAACCCTAACACTATCCTTGGGCTGATGCTAACCCTAACCGTAACCCTAAGACTATCCTAGAGCTGATCCTAACCCTAACCCTAACACTAACCCTAACCCTAATACTATCCTAGGGCTGATGCTAACCCTAACCCTAACCCTAACACTATCCTAGGGCTGATGGTAACCCTAACCCTAACAATATCCTAGGCCTGATGATATCCCTAACCCTAAACCTAACACTATCCTAGGGCTCATGCTAACCCTAACCCTAACCCTAACACTGTCCTAGGGCTGATTCTAACCGTAACCCTAACACTATCCTAGGCCTGATGCTAACCCTAACAATTACCCTAACACTATCTTAGGGCTCATGCTAACCCTAACCCTTACACTATCCTAGGGCTGATGCTAACCCTAAACCTAACCCTAACACTCTCCTACGGCTGAGGCTAACGCTAACCCTAACACTATCCTAGGGCTAATGCTAACCCTAACCCTAACCCTAACACTATCCTAGGGCTGATGCTAACCCTAATCCTAACCCTAACACTATCCTAGGGCTGATGGTAACTCTAACCCGAACACTATCCTAGGGCTGATGCTAAATCTAAGCCTAACCCTAACCCTATCCTAGGGCTGATGCTAACCCTAACCCTAACACTATCCTAGGCCTGATGCTAACACTAACCCTAACACTTACACTATCCTAGGGCTGATTCTAACCCTAACCCTAACCCTAACACTATCCTAGGGCTGATGCTAACCCTAACCCTAACCCTAACACTATCCTAGGGCTAATGCTAACCCTAACCCTAACCCTAACACTATCCTAGGGCTGATGCTAACCCTAATCCTAACCCTAACACTATCCTAGGGCTGATGGTAACTCTAACCCGAACACTATCCTAGGGCTGATGCTAAATCTAAGCCTAACCCTAACACTATCCTAGGGCTGATGCTAACCCTAACCCTAACACTATCCTAGGCCTGATGCTAACACTAACCCTAACACTTACACTATCCTAGGGCTGATTCTAACCCTAACCCTAACCCTAACACTATCCTAGGGCTGATGCTAACCCTAACCCTAACCCTAACACTATCCTAGGGCTGATGCTAACCCTAAACCTAACTCTAACACTATCCTAGGGCTGATGCTAACCCTAACCCTAACCCTAACACTATCCTAGGGCTGATGCTAACCCTAACCCTAACACTATCCTAGGCCTGGTGCTAACCCTAACCCTAACCCTAACACTATCCTAGGGCTGATGCTAACCCTAACCCTAACAATATCCTAGGGCTGATGCTAACCCTAACCCTAACCCTAACGCTATCCTAGGGCTGATGCTAACCCTAACCCTAACACTATCCTAGGGCTGATGCTAACCCTAACCCTAACCCTAACACTATCCTAGGGCTGATGCTAACCCTAACCCTAACACTATCCTAGGGCTGATGCTAACCCTAACCCTAACCCTAACACTATCCTTGGGCTGATGCTAACCCTAACCGTAACCCTAAGACTATCCTAGAGCTGATCCTAACCCTAACCCTAACACTAACCCTAACCCTAATAATTTCCTAGGGCTGATGCTAACCCTAACCCTAACACTAACACTATCCTAGGGCTGATGGTAACCCTAACCCTAACAATATCCTAGGCCTGATGATATCCCTAACCCTAAACCTAACACTATCCTAGGGCTCATGCTAACCCTAACCCTAACCCTAACACTGTCCTAGGGCTGATTCTAACCGTAACCCTAACACTATCCTAGGCCTGATGCTAACCCTAACCCTTACCCTAACACTATCTTAGGGCTCATGCTAACCCTAACCCTTACACTATCCTAGGGCTGATGCTAACCCTAAACCTAACCCTAACACTCTCCTACGGCTGAGGCTAACGCTAACCCTAACACTATCCTAGGGCTAATGCTAACCCTAACCCTAACCCTAACACTATCCTAGGGCTGATGCTAACCCTAATCCTAACCCTAACACTATCCTAGGGCTGATGGTAACTCTAACCCGAACACTATCCTAGGGCTGATGCTAAATCTAAGCCTAACCCTAACACTATCCTAGGGCTGATGCTAACCCTAACCCTAACACTATCCTAGGCCTGATGCTAACACTAACCCTAACACTTACACTATCCTAGGGCTGATTCTAACCCTAACCCTAACCCTAACACTATCCTAGGGCTGATGCTAACCCTAACCGTAACCCTAACACTATCCTAGGGCTGATGCTAACCCTAAACCTAACTCTAACACTATCCTAGGGCTGATGCTAACCCTAACCCTAACCCTAACACTATCCTAGGGCTGATGCTAACCCTAACCCTAACACTATCCTAGGCCTGGTGCTAACCCTAACCCTAACCCTAACACTATCCTAGGGCTGATGCTAACCCTAACCCTAACAATATCCTAGGGCTGATGCTAACCCTAACCCTAACCCTAACGCTATCCTAGGGCTGATGCTAACCCTAACCCTAACACTATACTAGGGCTGATGCTAACCCTAACCCTAACCCTAACACTATCCTAGGGCTGATGCTAACCCTAACCCTAACACTATCCTAGGGCTGATGCTAACCCTAACCCTAACCCTAACACTATCCTTGGGCTGATGCTAACCCTAACCGTAACCCTAAGACTATCCTAGAGCTGATCCTAACCCTAACCCTAACACTAACCCTAACCCTAATACTATCCTAGGGCTGATGCTAACCCTAACCCTAACCCTAACACTATCCTAGGGCTGATGGTAACCCTAACCCTAACAATATCCTAGGCCTGATGATATCCCTAACCCTAAACCTAACACTATCCTAGGGCTCATGCTAACCCTAACCCTAACCCTAACACTGTCCTAGGGCTGATTCTAACCGTAACCCTAACACTATCCTAGGCCTGATGCTAACCCTAACCCTTACCCTAACACTATCTTAGGGCTCATGCTAACCCTAACCCTTACACTATCCTAGGGCTGATGCTAACCCTAAACCTAACCCTAACACTCTCCTACGGCTGAGGCTAACGCTAACCCTAACAGTATCCTAGGGCTAATGCTAACCCTAACCCTAACCCTAACACTATCCTAGGGCTGATGCTAACCCTAATCCTAACCCTAACACTATCCTAGGGCTGATGGTAACTCTAACCCGAACACTATCCTAGGGCTGATGCTAAATCTAAGCCTAACCCTAACACTATCCTAGGGCTGATGCTAACCCTAACCCTAACACTATCCTAGGCCTGATGCTAACACTAACCCTAACACTTACACTATCCTAGGGCTGATTCTAACCCTAACCCTAACCCTAACACTATCCTAGGGCTGATGCTAACCCTAACCCTAACCCTAACACTATCCTAGGGCTGATGCTAACCCTAAACCTAACTCTAACACTATCCTAGGGCTGATGCTAACCCTAACCCTAACCCTAACACTATCCTAGGGCTGATGCTAACCCTAACCCTAACACTATCCCAGGCCTGGTGCTAACCCTAACCCTAACCCTAACACTATCCTAGGGCTGATGCTAACGCTAACCCTAACAATATCCTAGGGGTAATGCTAACCCTAACCCTAACCCTAACGCTATCCTAGGGCTGATGCTAACCCTAACCCTAACACTATACTAGGGCTGATGCTAACCCTAACCCTAACCCTAACACTATCCTGGGGCTGATGCTAACCCTAACCCTAACACTATCCTAGGGCTGATGCTAACCCTAACCCTAACCCTAACACTATCCTTGGGCTGATGCTAACCCTAACCGTAACCCTAAGACTATCCTAGAGCTGATCCTAACCCTAACCCTAACACTAACCCTAACCCTAATACTATCCTAGGGCTGATGCTAACCCTAACCCTAACCCTAACACTATCCTAGGGCTGATGGTAACCCTAACCCTAACAATATCCTAGGCCTGATGATATCCCTAACCCTAAACCTAACACTATCCTAGGGCTCATGCTAACCCTAACCCTAACCCTAACACTGTCCTAGGGCTGATTCTAACCGTAACCCTAACACTATCCTAGGCCTGATGCTAACCCTAACTTTTACCCTAACACTATCTTAGGGCTCATGCCAACCCTAACCCTTACACTATCCTAGGGCTGATGCTAACCCTAAACCTAACCCTAACACTCTCCTACGGCTGAGGCTAACGCTAACCCTAACACTATCCTAGGGCTAATGCTAACCCTAACCCTAACAATAACACTATCCTAGGGCTGATGCTAACCCTAATCCTAACCCTAACACTATCCTAGGGCTGATGGTAACTCTAACCCGAACACTATCCTAGGGCTGATGCTAAATCTAAGCCTAACCCTAACACTATCCTAGGGCTGATGCTAACCCTAACCCTAACACTATCCTAGGCCTGATGCTAACACTAACCCTAACACTTACACTATCCTAGGGCTGATTCTAACCCTAACCCTAACCCTAACACTATCCTAGGGCTGATGCTAACCCTAACCCTAACCCTAACACTATCCTAGGGCTGATGCTAACCCTAAACCTAACTCTAACACTATCCTAGGGCTGATGCTAACCCTAACCCTAACCCTAACACTATCCTAGGGCTGATGCTAACCCTAACCCTAACACTATCCTAGGCCTGGTGCTAACCCTAACCCTAACCCTAACACTATCGTAGGGCTGATGCTAACCCTAACCCTAACAATATCCTAGGGCTGATGCTAACCCTAACCCTAACCCTAACGCTATCCTAGGGCTGATGCTAACCCTAACCCTAACACTATCCTAGGGCTGA
The DNA here is from genome assembly GCF_020740605.2 of Lemur catta. NCBI lineage: Eukaryota > Metazoa > Chordata > Mammalia > Primates > Lemuridae > Lemur > Lemur catta. The sequence continues at coordinate 300,488 of NW_025423859.1, read as the reverse complement.
TGCTAACCCTAACCCTAACCCTAACACTATCCTAGGGCTGATGCTAACCCTAACCCTAACACTATCCTAGGGCTGATGCTAACCCTAACCCTAACCCTAACACTATCCTTGGGCTGATGCTAACCCTAACCGTAACCCTAAGACTATCCTAGAGCTGATCCTAACCCTAACCCTAACACTAACCCTAACCCTAATACTATCCTAGGGCTGATGCTAACCCTAACCCTAACCCTAACACTATCCTAGGGCTGATGGTAACCCTAACCCTAACAATATCCTAGGCCTGATGATATCCCTAACCCTAAACCTAACACTATCCTAGGGCTCATGCTAACCCTAACCCTAACCCTAACACTATCCTAGGGCTGATTCTAACCGTAACCCTAACACTATCCTAGGCCTGATGCTAACCCTAACCCTTACCCTAGCACTATCTTAGGGCGCATGCTAACCCTAACCCTTACACTATCCTAGGGCTGATGCTAACCCTAAACCTAACCCTAACACTCTCCTACGGCTGAGGCTAACGCTAACCCTAACACTATCCTAGGGCTAATGCTAACCCTAACCCTAACCCTAACACTATCCTAGGGCTGATGCTAACCCTAAGCCTAACCCTAACACTATCCTAGGGCTGACGCTAACCCTAACCCTAACACTATCCTAGGGCTGATGCTAACCCTAACCCTAACCCTAACGCTATCCTAGGGCTGATGCTAACCCTAACCCTAACACTATCCTAGGCCTGGTGCTAACCCTAACCCTAACCCTAACACTATCCTAGGGCTGATGCTAACCCTAACCCTAACAATATCCTAGGGCTGATGCTAACCCTAACCCTAACCCTAACACTATCCTAGGGCTGATGCTAACCCTAAACCTAACTCTAACACTATCCTAGGGCTGATGCTAACCCTAACCCTAACCCTAACACTATCCTAGGGCTGATGCTAACCCTAACCCTAACACTATCCTAGGCCTGGTGCTAACCCTAACCCTAACCCTAACACTATCCTAGGGCTGATGCTAACCCTAACCCTAACAATATCCTAGGGCTGATGCTAACCCTAACCCTAACCCTAACGCTATCCTAGGGCTGATGCTAACCCTAACCCTAACACTATACTAGGGCTGATGCTAACCCTAACCCTAACCCTAACACTATCCTAGGGCTGATGCTAACCCTAACCCTAACACTATCCTAGGGCTGATGCTAACCCTAACCCTAACCCTAACACTATCCTTGGGCTGATGCTAACCCTAACCGTAACCCTAAGACTATCCTAGAGCTGATCCTAACCCTAACCCTAACACTAACCCTAACCCTAATACTATCCTAGGGCTGATGCTAACCCTAACCCTAACCCTAACACTATCCTAGGGCTGATGGTAACCCTAACCCTAACAATATCCTAGGCCTGATGATATCCCTAACCCTAAACCTAACACTATCCTAGGGCTCATGCTAACCCTAACCCTAACCCTAACACTGTCCTAGGGCTGATTCTAACCGTAACCCTAACACTATCCTAGGCCTGATGCTAACCCTAACCCTTACCCTAACACTATCTTAGGGCTCATGCTAACCCTAACCCTTACACTATCCTAGGGCTGATGCTAACCCTAAACCTAACCCTAACACTCTCCTACGGCTGAGGCTAACGCTAACCCTAACAGTATCGTAGGGCTAATGCTAACCCTAACCCTAACCCTAACACTATCCTAGGGCTGATGCTAACCCTAATCCTAACCCTAACACTATCCTAGGGCTGATGGTAACTCTAACCCGAACACTATCCTAGGGCTGATGCTAAATCTAAGCCTAACCCTAACACTATCCTAGGGCTGATGCTAACCCTAACCCTAACACTATCCTAGGCCTGATGCTAACACTAACCCTAACACTTACACTATCCTAGGGCTGATTCTAACCCTAACCCTAACCCTAACACTATCCTAGGGCTGATGCTAACCCTAACCCTAACCCTAACACTATCCTAGGGCTGATGCTAACCCTAAACCTAACTCTAACACTATCCTAGGGCTGATGCTAACCCTAACCCTAACCCTAACACTATCCTAGGGCTGATGCTAACCCTAACCCTAACACTATCCCAGGCCTGGTGCTAACCCTAACCCTAACCCTAACACTATCCTAGGGCTGATGCTAACGCTAACCCTAACAATATCCTAGGGGTAATGCTAACCCTAACCCTAACCCTAACGCTATCCTAGGGCTGATGCTAACCCTAACCCTAACACTATACTAGGGCTGATGCTAACCCTAACCCTAACCCTAACACTATCCTGGGGCTGATGCTAACCCTAACCCTAACACTATCCTAGGGCTGATGCTAACCCTAACCCTAACCCTAACACTATCCTTGGGCTGATGCTAACCCTAACCGTAACCCTAAGACTATCCTAGAGCTGATCCTAACCCTAACCCTAACACTAACCCTAACCCTAATACTATCCTAGGGCTGATGCTAACCCTAACCCTAACCCTAACACTATCCTAGGGCTGATGGTAACCCTAACCCTAACAATATCCTAGGCCTGATGATATCCCTAACCCTAAACCTAACACTATCCTAGGGCTCATGCTAACCCTAACCCTAACCCTAACACTGTCCTAGGGCTGATTCTAACCGTAACCCTAACACTATCCTAGGCCTGATGCTAACCCTAACCCTTACCCTAACACTATCTTAGGGCTCATGCCAACCCTAACCCTTACACTATCCTAGGGCTGATGCTAACCCTAAACCTAACCCTAACACTCTCCTACGGCTGAGGCTAACGCTAACCCTAACACTATCCTAGGGCTAATGCTAACCCTAACCCTAACAATAACACTATCCTAGGGCTGATGCTAACCCTAATCCTAACCCTAACACTATCCTAGGGCTGATGGTAACTCTAACCCGAACACTATCCTAGGGCTGATGCTAAATCTAAGCCTAACCCTAACACTATCCTAGGGCTGATGCTAACCCTAACCCTAACACTATCCTAGGCCTGATGCTAACACTAACCCTAACACTTACACTATCCTAGGGCTGATTCTAACCCTAACCCTAACCCTAACACTATCCTAGGGCTGATGCTAACCCTAACCCTAACCCTAACACTATCCTAGGGCTGATGCTAACCCTAAACCTAACTCTAACACTATCCTAGGGCTGATGCTAACCCTAACCCTAACCCTAACACTATCCTAGGGCTGATGCTAACCCTAACCCTAACACTATCCTAGGCCTGGTGCTAACCCTAACCCTAACCCTAACACTATCGTAGGGCTGATGCTAACCCTAACCCTAACAATATCCTAGGGCTGATGCTAACCCTAACCCTAACCCTAACGCTATCCTAGGGCTGATGCTAACCCTAACCCTAACACTATCCTAGGGCTGATGCTAACCCTAACCCTAACCCTAACACTATCCTAGGGCTGATGCTAACCCTAACCCTAACACTATCCTAGGGCTGATGCTAACCCTAACCCTAACCCTAACACTATCCTTGGGCTGATGCTAACCCTAACCGTAACCCTAAGACTATCCTAGAGCTGATCCTAACCCTAACCCTAACACTAACCCTAACCCTAATACTATCCTAGGGCTGATGCTAACCCTAACCCTAACCCTAACACTATCCTAGGGCTGATGGTAACCCTAACCCTAACAGTATCCTAGGCCTGATGATATCCCTATCCCTAAACCTAACACTATCCTAGGGCTCATGCTAACCCTAACCCTAACCCTAACACTATCCTAGGGCTGATTCTAACCGTAACCCTAACACTATCCTAGGCCTGATGCTAACCCTAACCCTTACCCTAGCACTATCTTAGGGCGCATGCTAACCCTAACCCTTACACTATCCTAGGGCTGATGCTAACCCTAAACCTAACCCTAACACTCTCCTACGGCTGAGGCTAACGCTAACCCTAACACTATCCTAGGGCTAATGCTAACCCTAACCCTAACCCTAACACTATCCTAGGGCTGATGCTAACCCTAAGCCTAACCCTAACACTATCCTAGGGCTGACGCTAACCCTAACCCTAACACTATCCTAGGGCTGATGCTAACCCTAACCCTAACCCTAACGCTATCCTAGGGCTGATGCTAACCCTAACCCTAACACTATCCTAGGCCTGGTGCTAACCCTAACCCTAACCCTAACACTATCCTAGGGCTGATGCTAACCCTAACCCTAACAATATCCTAGGGCTGATGCTAACCCTAACCCTAACACTATCCTAGGGCTGATGCTAACCCTAACCCTAACCCTAACACTATCCTAGGGCTGATGCTAACCCTAACCCTAACACTATCCTAGGGCTGATGCTAACCCTAACCCTAACCCTAACACTATCCTTGGGCTGATGCTAACCCTAACCGTAACCCTAAGACTATCCTAGAGCTGATCCTAACCCTAACCCTAACACTAACCCTAACCCTAATGCTATCCTAGGGCTGATGCTAACCCTAACCCTAACCCTAACACTATCCTAGGGCTGATGGTAACCCTAACCCTAACAATATCCTAGGCCTGATGATATCCCTAACCCTAAACCTAACACTATCCTAGGGCTCATGCTAACCCTAACCCTAACCCTAACACTGTCCTAGGGCTGATTCTAACCGTATCCCTAACACTATCCTAGGCCTGATGCTAACCCTAACCCTTACCCTAACACTATCTTAGGGCTCATGCTAACCCTAACCCTTACACTATCCTAGGGCTGATGCTAACCCTAAACCTAACCCTAACACTCTCCTACGGCTGAGGCTAACGCTAACCCTAACACTATCCTAGGGCTAATGCTAACCCTAACCCTAACCCTAACACTATCCTAGGGCTGATGCTAACCCTAATCCTAACCCTAACACTATCCTAGGGCTGATGGTAACTCTAACCCGAACACTATCCTAGGGCTGATGCTAAATCTAAGCCTAACCCTAACACTATCCTAGGGCTGATGCTAACCCTAACCCTAACACTATCCTAGGCCTGATGCTAACACTAACCCTAACACTTACACTATCCTAGGGCTGATTCTAACCCTAACCCTAACCCTAACACTATCCTAGGGCTGATGCTAACCCTAACCCTAACCCTAACACTATCCTAGGGCTGATGCTAACCCTAAACCTAACTCTAACACTATCCTAGGGCTGATGCTAACCCTAACCCTAACCCTAACACTATCCTAGGGCTGATGCTAACCCTAACCCTAACACTATCCTAGGCCTGGTGCTAACCCTAACCCTAACCCTAACACTATCCTATGGCTGATGCTAACCCTAACCCTAACAATATCCTAGGGCTGATGCTAACCCTAACCCTAACCCTAACGCTATCCTAGGGCTGATGCTAACCCTATCCCTAACACTATCCTAGGGCTGATGCTAACCCTAACCCTAACCCTAACACTATCCTAGGGCTGATGCTAACCCTAACCCTAACACTATCCTAGGGCTGATGCTAACCCTAACCCTAACCCTAACACTATCCTTGGGCTGATGCTAACCCTAACCGTAACCCTAAGACTATCCTAGAGCTGATCCTAACCCTAACCCTAACACTAACCCTAACCCTAATACTATCCTAGGGCTGATGCTAACCCTAACCCTAACCCTAACACTATCCTAGGGCTGATGGTAACCCTAACCCTAACAATATCCTAGGCCTGATGATATCCCTAACCCTAAACCTAACACTATCCTAGGGCTCATGCTAACCCTAACCCTAACCCTGACACTATCCTAGGGCTGATTCTAACCATAACCCTAACACTATCCTAGGCCTGATGCTAACCCTAACCCTTACCCTAACACTATCTTAGGGCTCATGCTAACCCTAACCCTTACACTATCCTAGGGCTGATGCTAACCCTAAACCTAACCCTAACACTCTCCTACGGCTGAGGCTAATGCTAACCCTAACACTATCCTAGGGCTAATGCTAACCCTAACCCTAACCCTAACACTATCCTAGGGCTGATGCTAACCCTAATCCTAACCCTAACACTATCCTAGGGCTGATGGTAACTCTAACCCTAACACTATCCTAGTGCTGATGCTAACCCTAACCCTAACACTATCCTAGGCCTGATGCTAACACTAACCCTAACACTTACACTATCCTAGGGCTGATTCTAACCCTAACCCTAACCCTAACACTATCCTAGGGCTGATGCTAACCCTAACCCTAACCCTAACACTATCCTAGGGCTGATGCTAACCCTAAACCTAACTCTAACACTATCCTAGGGCTGATGCTAACCCTAACCCTAACCCTAACACTATCCTAGGGCTGATGCTAACCCTAACCCTAACACTATCCTAGGCCTGGTGCTAACCCTAACCCTAACCCTAACACTATCCTAGGGCTGATGCTAACCCTAACCCTAACAATATCCTAGGGCTGATGCTAACCCTAACCCTAACCCTAACGCTATCCTAGGGCTGATGCTAACCCTAACCCTAACACTATACTGGGGCTGATGCTAACCCTAACCCTAACCCTAACACTATCCTAGGGCTGATGCTAACCCTAACCCTAACACTATCCTAGGGCTGATGCTAACCCTAACCCTAACCCTAACACTATCCTTGGGCTGATGCTAACCCTAACCGTAACCCTAAGACTATCCTAGAGCTGATCCTAACCCTAACCCTAACACTAACCCTAACCCTAATACTATCCTAGGGCTGATGCTAACCCTAACCCTAACCCTAACACTATCCTAGGGCTGATGGTAACCCTAACCCTAACAATATCCTAGGCCTGATGATATCCCTAACCCTAAACCTAACACTATCCTAGGGCTCATGCTAACCCTAACCCTAACCCTAACACTGTCCTAGGGCTGATTTTAACCGTAACCCTAACACTATCCTAGGCCTGATGCTAACCCTAACCCTTACCCTAACACTATCTTAGGGCTCATGCCAACCCTAACCCTTACACTATCCTAGGGCTGATGCTAACCCTAAACCTAACCCTAACACTCTCCTACGGCTGAGGCTCACGCTAACCCTAACACTATCCTAGGGCTAATGCTAACCCTAACCCTAACCCTAACACTATCCTAGAGCTGATGCTAACCCTAATCCTAACCCTAACACTATCCTAGGGCTGATGGTAACTCTAACCCGAACACTATCCTAGGGCTGATGCTAAATCTAAGCCTAACCCTAACACTATCCTAGGGCTGATGCTAACCCTAACCCTAACACTATCCTAGGCCTGATGCTAACACTAACCCTAACACTTACACTATCCTAGGGCTGATTCTAACCCTAACCCTAAACCTAACACTATCCTAGGGCTGATGCTAACCCTAACCCTAACCCTAACACTATCCTAGGGCTGATGCTAACCCTAAACCTAACTCTAACACTATCCTAGGGCTGATGCTAACCCTAACCCTAACCCTAACACTATCCTAGGGCTGATGCTAACCCTAACCCTAACACTATCCTAGGCCTGGTGCTAACCCTAACCCTAACCCTAACACTATCCTAGGGCTGATGCTAACCCTAACCCTAACCCTAACACTATCCTTGGGCTGATGCTAACCCTAACCGTAACCCTAAGACTATCCTAGAGCTGATCCTAACCCTAACCCTAACACTAACCCTAACCCTAATACTATCCTAGGGCTGATGCTAACCCTAACCCTAACCCTAACACTATCCTAGGGCTGATGGTAACCCTAACCCTAACAATATCCTAGGCCTGATGATATCCCTAACCCTAAACCTAACACTATCCTAGGGCTCATGCTAACCCTAAGCCTAACCCTGACACTATCCTAGGGCTGATTCTAACCGTAACCCTAACACTATCCTAGGCCTGATGCTAACCCTAACCCTTACCCTAACACTATCTTAGGGCTCATGCTAACCCTAACCCTTACACTATCCTAGGGCTGATGCTAACCCTAAACCTAACCCTAACACTCTCCTACGGCTGAGGCTAACGCTAACCCTAACACTATCCTAGGGCTAATGCTAACCCTAACCCTAACCCTAACACTATCCTAGGGCTGATCCTAACCCTAATCCTAACCCTAACACTATCCTAGGGCTGATGGTAACTCTAACCCGAACACTATCCTAGGGCTGATGCTAAATCTAAGCCTAACCCTAACACTATCCTAGGGCTGATGCTAACCCTAACCCTAACACTATCCTAGGCCTGATGCTAACACTAACCCTAACACTTACACTATCCTAGGGCTGATTCTAACCCTAACCGTAACCCTAACACTATCCTAGGGCTGATGCTAACCCTAACCCTAACCCTAACACTATCCTAGGGCTGATGCTAACCCTAAACCTAACTCTAACACTATCCTAGGGCTGATGCTAACCCTAACCCTAACCCTAACACTATCCTAGGGCTGATGCTAACCCTAACCCTAACACTATCCTAGGCCTGGTGCTAACCCTAACCCTAACCCTAACACTATCCTAGGGCTGATGCTAACCCTAACCCTAACAATATCCTAGGGCTGATGCTAACCCTAACCCTAACCCTAACGCTATCCTAGGGCTGATGCTAACCCTAACCCTAACACTATACTAGGGCTGATGCTAACCCTAACCCTAACCAAAACACTATCCTAGGGCTGATGCTAACCCTAACCCTAACACTATCCTAGGGCTGATGCTAACCCTAACCCTAACCGTAACACTATCCTTGGGCTGATGCTAACCCTAACCGTAACCCTAAGACTATCCTAGAGCTGATCCTAACCCTAACCCTAACACTAACCCTAACCCTAATACTATCCTAGGGCTGATGCTAACCCTAACCCTAACCCTAACACTATCCTAGGGCTGATGGTAACCCTAACCCTAACAATATCCTAGGCCTGATGATATCCCTAACCCTAAACCTAACACTATCCTAGGGCTCATGCTAACCCTAACCCTAACCCTAACACTGTCCTAGGGCTGATTCTAACCGTAACCCTAACACTATCCTAGGCCTGATGCTAACCCTAACCCTTACCCTAACACTATCTTAGGGCTCATGCCAACCCTAACCCTTACACTATCCTAGGGCTGATGCTAACCCTAAACCTAACCCTAACACTCTCCTACGGCTGAGGCTAACGCTAACCCTAACACTATCCTAGGGCTAATGCTAACCCTAACCCTAACCCTAACTCTATCCTAGGGCTGATGCTAACCCTAATCCTAACCCTAACACTATCCTAGGGCTGATGGTAACTCTAACCCGAACACTATCCTAGGGCTGATGCTAAATCTAAGCCTAACCCTAACACTATCCTAGGGCTGATGCTAACCCTAACCCTAACACTATCCTAGGCCTGATGCTAACACTAACCCTAACACTTACACTATCCTAGGGCTGATTCTAACCCTAACCCTAACCCTAACACTATCCTAGGGCTGATGCTAACCCTAACCCTAACCCTAACACTATCCTAGGGCTGATGCTAACCCTAAACCTAACTCTAACACTATCCTAGGGCTGATGCTAACCCTAACCCTAACCCTAACACTATCCTAGGGCTGATGCTAACCCTAACCCTAACACTATCCTAGGCCTGGTGCTAACCTTAACCCTAACCCTAACGCTATCCTAGGGCTGATGCTAACCCTAACCCTAACAATATCCTAGGGCTGATGCTAACCCTAACCCTAACCCTAACGCTATCCTAGGGCTGATGCTAACCCTAACCCTAACACTATCCTAGGGCTCATGCTAACCCTAACCCTAACCCTAACACTATCCTAGGGCTGATGCTAACCCTAACCCTAACACTATCCTAGGGCTGATGCTAACCCTAACCCTAACCCTAACACTATCCTTGGGCTGATGCTAACCCTAACCGTAACCCTAAGACTATCCTAGAGCTGATCCTAACCCTAACCCTAACACTAACCCTAACCCTAATACTATCCTAGGGCTGATGCTAACCCTATCCCTAACCCTAACACTATCCTAGGGCTGATGGTAACCCTAACCCTAACAATATCCTAGGCCTGATGATATCCCTAACCCTAAACCTAACACTATCCTAGGGCTCATGCTAACCCTAACCCTAACCCTAACACTATCCTAGGGCTGATTCTAACCGTAACCCTAACACTATCCTAGGCCTGATGCTAACCCTAACCCTTACCCTAACACTATCTTAGGGGGCATGCTAACCCTAACCCTTACACTATCCTAGGGCTGATGCTAACCCTAAACCTAACCCTAACACTCTCCTACGGCTGAGGCTAACGCTAACCCTAACACTATCCTAGGGCTAATGCTAACCCTAACCCTAACCCTAACACTATCCTAGGGCTGATGCTAACCCTAAGCCTAACCCTAACACTATCCTAGGGCTGACGCTAACCCTAACCCTAACACTATCCTAGGGCTGATGCTAACCCTAACCCTAACCCTAACACTATCCTAGGGCTGATGCTAACCCTAACCCTAACACTATCCTAGGCCTGGTGCTAACCCTAACCCTAACCCTAACACTATCCTAGGGCTGATGCTAACCCTAACCCTAACAATATCCTAGGGCTGATGCTAACCCTAACCCTAACCCTAACGCTATCCTAGGGCTGATGCTAACCCTAACCCTAACACTATCCTAGGGCTGATGCTAACCCTAACCCTAACCCTAACACTATCCTAGGGCTGATGCTAACCCTAACCCTAACACTATCCTAGGGCTGATGCTAACCCTAACCCTAACCCTAACACTATCCTTGGGCTGATGCTAACCCTAACCGTAACCCTAAGACTATCCTAGAGCTGATCCTAACCCTAACCCTAACACTAACCCTAACCCTAATACTATCCTAGGGCTGATGCTAACCCTAACCCTAACCCTAACACTATCCTAGGGCTGATGGTAACCCTAACCCTAACAATATCCTAGGCCTGATGATGTCCCTAACCCTAAACCTAACACTATCCTAGGGCTCATGCTAACCCTAACCCTAACCCTAACTCTGTCCTAGGGCTGATTCTAACCGTAACCCTAACACTATCCTAGGCCTGATGCTAACCCTAACCCTTACCCTAACACTATCTTAGGGCTCATGCTAACCCTAACCCTTACACTATCCTAGGGCTGATGCTAACCCTAAACCTAACCCTAACACTCTCCTACGGCTGAGGCTAACGCTAACCCTAACACTATCCTAGGGCTAATGCTAACCCTAACCCTAACCCTAACACTATCCTAGGGCTGATGCTAACCCTAATCCTAACCCTAACACTATCCTAGGGCTGATGGTAACTCTAACCCGAACACTATCCTAGGGCTGATGCTAAATCTAAGCCTAACCCTAACACTATCCTAGGGCTGATGCTAACCCTAACCCTAACACTATCCTAGGCCTGATGCTAACACTAACCCTAACACTTACACTATCCTAGGGCTGATTCTAACCCTAACCCTAACCCTAACACTATCCTAGGGCTGATGCTAACCCTAACCCTAACCCTAACACTATCCTAGGGCTGATGCTAACCCTAAACCTAACTCTAACACTATCCTAGGGCTGATGCTAACCCTAACCCTAACCCTAACACTATCCTAGGGCTGATGCTAACCCTAACCCTAACACTATCCTAGGCCTGGTGCTAACCCTAACCCTAACCCTAACACTATCCTAGGGCTGATGCTAACCCTAACCCTAACAATATCCTAGGGCTGATGCTAACCCTAACCCTAACCCTAACACTATCCTAGGGCTGATGCTAACCCTAACCCTAACACTATCCTAGGGCTGATGCTAACCCTAACCCTAACCCTAACACAATCCTTGGGCTGATGCTTACCCTAACCGTAACCCTAAGACTATCCTAGAGCTGATCCTAACCCTAAACCTAACACTAACCCTAACCCTAATACTATCGTAGGGCTGATGCTAACCCTAACCCTAACCCTAACACTATCCTAGGGCTGATGGTAACCCTAACCCTAACAATATCCTAGGCCTGATCATATCCCTAACCCTAAACCTAACACTATCCTAGGGCTCATGCTAACCCTAACCCTAACCCTAACACTGTCCTAGGGCTGATTCTAACTGTAACCCTAACACTATCCTAGGCCTGATGCTAACCCTAACCCTTACCCTAACACTATCTTAGGGCTCATGCCAACCCTAACCCTTACACTATCCTAGGGCTGATGCTAACCCTAAACCTAACCCTAACACTCTCCTACGGCTGAGGCTAACGCTAACCCTAACACTATCCTAGGGCTAATGCTAACCCTAACCCTAACCCTAACACTATCCTAGGGCTGATGGTAACTCTAACCCGAACACTATCCTAGGGCTGATGCTAAATCTAAGCCTAACCCTAACACTATCCTAGGGCTGATGCTAACCCTAACCCTAACACTATCCTAGGCCTGATGCTAACACTAACCCTAACACTTACACTATTAGGGCTGATTCTAACCCTAACCCTAACCCTAACACTATCCTAGGGCTGATGCTAACCCTAACCCTAACCCTAACACTATCCTAGGGCTGATGCTAACCCTAAACCTAACTCTAACACTATCCTAGGGCTGATGCTAACCCTAACCCTAACCCTAACAGTATCCTAGGGCTGATGCTAACCCTAACCCTAACACTATCCTAGGCCTGGTGCTAACCCTAACCCTAACCCTAACACTATCCTAGGGCTGATGCTAACCCTAACCCTAACAATATCCTAGGGCTGATGCTAACCCTAACCCTAACCCTAACGCTATCCTAGGGCTGATGCTAACCCTAACCCTAACACTATCCTAGGGCTGATGCTAACCCTAACCCTAACCCTAACACTATCCTAGGGCTGATGCTAACCCTAACCCTAACACTATCCTAGGGCTGATGCTAACCCTAACCCTAACCCTAACACTATCCTTGGGCTGATGCTAACCCTAACCGTAACCCTAAGACTATCCTAGAGCTGATCCTAACCCTAACCCTAACACTAACCCTAACCCTAATACTATCCTAGGGCTGAGGCTAACCCTAACCCTAACCCTAACACTATCCTAGGGCTGATGGTAACCCTAACCCTAACAATATCCTAGGCCTGATGATATCCCTAACCCTAAACCTAACACTATCCTAGGGCTCATGCTAACCCTAACCCTAACCCTAACACTATCCTAGGGCTGATTCTAACCGTAACCCTAACACTATCCTAGGCCTGATGCTAACCCTAACCCTTACCCTAACACTATCTTAGGGCGCATGCTAACCCTAACCCTTACACTATCCTGGGGCTGATGCTAACCCTAAACCTAACCCTAACACTCTCCTACGGCTGAGGCTAACGCTAACCCTAACACTATCCTAGGGCTAATGCTAACCCTAACCCTAACCCTAACACTATCCTAGGGCTGATGCTAACCCTAAGCCTAACCCTAACACTATCCTAGGGCTGACGCTAACCCTAACCCTAACACTATCCTAGGGCTGATGCTAACCCTAACCCTAACCCTAACACTATCCTAGGGCTGATGCTAACCCTAACCCTAACACTATCCTAGGCCTGGTGCTAACCCTAACCCTAACCCTAACACTACCCTAGGGCTGATGCTAACCCTAACCCTAACAATATCCTAGGGCTGATGCTAACCCTAACCCTAACCCTAACGCTATCCTAGGGCTGATGCTAACCCTAACCCTAACACTATCCTAGGGCTGATGCTAACCCTAACCCTAACCCTAACACTATCCTAGGGCTGATGCTAACCCTAACCCTAACACTATCCTAGGGCTGATGCTAACCCTAACCCTAACCCTAACACTATCCTTGGGCTGATGCTAACCCTAACCGTAACCCTAAGACTATCCTAGAGCTGATCCTAACCCTAACCCTAACACTAACCCTAACCCTAATACTATCCTTGGGCTGATGCTAACCCTAACCCTAACCCTAACACTATCCTAGGGCTGATGGTAACCCTAACCCTAACAATATCCTAGGCCTGATGATATCCCTAACCCTAAACCTAACACTATCCTAGGGCTCATGCTAACCCTAACCCTAACCCTAACACTGTCCTAGGGCTGATTCTAACCGTAACCCTAACACTATCCTAGGCCTGATGCTAACCCTAACCCTTACCCTAACACTATCTTAGGGCTCATGCTAACCCTAACCCTTACACTATCCTAGGGCTGATGCTAACCCTAAACCTAACCCTAACACTCTCCTACGGCTGAGGCTAACGCTAACCCTAACACTATCCTAGGGCTAATGCTAACCCTAACCCTAACCCTAACACTATCCTAGGGCTGATGCTAACCCTAATCCTAACCCTAACACTATCCTAGGGCTGATGGTAACTCTAACCCGAACACTATCCTAGGGCTGATGCTAAATCTAAGCCTAACCCTAACACTATCCTAGGGCTGATGCTAACCCTAACCCTAACAATATCCTAGGCCTGATGCTAACACTAACCCTAACACTTACACTATCCTAGGGCTGATGCTAACCCTAACCCTAACCCTAACACTATCCTAGGGCTGATGCTAACCCTAAACCTAACTCTAACACTATCCTAGGGCTGATGCTAACCCTAACCCTAACCCTAACACTATCACAGGGCTGATGCTAACCCTAACCCTAACACTATCCTAGGCCTGGTGCTAACCCTAACCCTAACCCTAACACTATCCTAGGGCTGATGCTAACCCTAACCCTAACAATATCCTAGGGCTGATGCTAACCCTAACCCTAACCCTAACGCTATCCTAGGGCTGATGCTAACCCTAACCCTAACACTATCCTAGGGCTGATGCTAACACTAACCCTAACCCTAACACTATCCTAGGGCTGATGCTAACCCTAACCCTAACACTATCCTAGGGCTGATGCTAACCCTAACCCTAACCCTAACACTATCCTTGGGCTGATGCTAACCCTAACCGTAACCCTAAGACTATCCTAGAGCTGATCCTAACCCTAACCCTAACACTAACCCTAACCCTAATACTATCCTAGGGCTGATGCTAAACCTAACCCTAACCCTAACACTATCCTAGGGCTGACGGTAACCCTAACCCTAACAATATCCTAGGCCTGATGATATCCCTAACCCTAAACCTAACACTATCCTAGGGCTCATGCTAACCCTAACCCTAACCCTGACACTATCCTAGTTCTGATTCTAACCGTAACCCTAACACTATCCTAGGCCTGATGCTAACCCTAACCCTTACCCTAACACTATCTTAGGGCTCATGCTAACCCTAACCCTTACACTATCCTAGGGCTGATGCTAACCCTAAACCTAACCCTAACACTCTCCTACGGCTGAGGCTAACGCTAACCCTAACACTATCCTAGGGCTAATGCTAACCCTAACCCTAACCCTAACACTATCCTAGGGCTGATGCTAACCCTAATCCTAACCCTAACACTATCCTAGGGCTGATGGTAACTCTAACCCGAACACTATCCTAGGGCTGATGCTAAATCTAAGCCTAACCCTAACCCTATCCTAGGGCTGATGCTAACCCTAACCCTAACACTATCCTAGGCCTGATGCTAACACTAACCCTAACACTTACACTATCCTAGGGCTGATTCTAACCCTAACCCTAACCCTAACACTATCCTAGGGCTGATGCTAACCCTAACCCTAACCCTAACACTATCCTAGGGCTGATGCTAACCCTAAACCTAACTCTAACACTATCCTAGGGCTGATGCTAACCCTAACCCTAACCCTAACACTATCCTAGGGCTGATGCTAACCCTAACCCTAACACTATCCTAGGCCTGGTGCTAACCCTAACCCTAACCCTAACACTATCCTAGGGCTGATGCTAACCCTAACCCTAACAATATCCTAGGGCTGATGCTAACCCTAACCCTAACCCTAACGCTATCCTAGGGCTGATGCTAACCCTAACCCTAACAATATCCTAGGGCTGATGCTAACCCTAACCCTAACTCTAACACTATCCTAGGGCTGATGCTAACCCTAACCCTAACACTATCCTAGGGCTGATGCTAACCCTAACCCTAACCCTAACACTATCCTTGGGCTGATGCTAACCCTAACCGTAACCCTAAGACTATCCTAGAGCTGATCCTAACCCTAACCCTAACACTAACCCTAACCCTAATACTATCCTAGGGCTGATGCTAACCCTAACCCTAACCCTAACACTATCCTAGGGCTGATGGTAACCCTAACCCTAACAATATCCTAGGCCTGATGATATCCCCAACCCTAAACCTAACACTATCCTAGGGCTCATGCTAACCCTAACCCTAACCCTAACACTGTCCTAGGGCTGATTCTAACCGTAACCCTAACACTATCCTAGGCCTGATGCTAACCCTAACCCTTACCCTAACACTATCTTAGGGCTCATGCCAACCCTAACCCTTACACTATCCTAGGGCTGATGCTAACCCTAAACCTAACCCTAACACTCTCCTACGGCTGAGGCTAACGCTAACCCTAACACTATCCTAGGGCTAATGCTAACCCTAACCCTAACCCTAACACTATCCTAGGGCTGATGCTAACCCTAACCCTAACCCTAACACTATCCTTGGGCTGATGCTAACCCTAACCGTAACCCTAAGACTATCCTAGAGCTGATCCTAACCCTAACCCTAACACTAACCCTAACCCTAATACTATCCTAGGGCTGATGCTAACCCTAACCCTAACCCTAACAATATCCTAGGCCTGATGATATCCCTAACCCTAAACCTAACACTATCCTAGGGCTCATGCTAACCCTAACCCTAACCCTAACACTATCCTAGGGCTGATTCTAACCGTAACCCTAACACTATCCTAGGCCTGATGCTAACCCTAACCCTTACCCTAACACTATCTTAGGGCGCATGCTAACCCTAACCCTTACACTATCCTAGGGCTGATGCTAACCCTAAACCTAACCCTAACACTCTCCTACGGCTGAGGCTAACGCTAACCCTAACACTATCCTAGGGCTAATGCTAACCCTAACCCTAACCCTAACACTATCCTAGGGCTGATGCTAACTCTAAGCCTAACCCTAACACTATCCTAGGGCTGACGCTAACCCTAACCCTAACACTATCCTAGGCCTGATGCTAACCCTAACCCTAACACTTACACTATCCTAGGGCTGATGCTAACCCTAACCCTAACCCTAACACTGTCCTAGGTCTGATGCTAACCCTAAACCTAACACTATCCTAGGGCTGATGCTAACCCTAACCCTAACCCTAACACTATCCTAGGGCTGATGCTAACCCTAACCCTAACCCTAACACTATCCTAGGGCTGATGCTAACCCTAACCCTAACCCTAACACTATCCTAGGGCTGATGCTAACCCTAACAATAACCCTAACACTATCCTAGGGGTGAGGCTAACCCTAACCCTAACACTATCCTACGGCTGATGCTAACCCTAACCCTAACCCTAACACTATCCTAGGGCTGATGCTAACCCTAACCCTAACCCTAACACTATCCTAGGGCTGATGTTAACCCTAACCATATCACTATCCTAGGCCTGATGCTAACCCTATCCCTAACCCTAACACTCTCCTAGGGCTGATGCTAACCCTAACCCTAACACTATCCTAGGGTTGATGCTAACCCTAACCCTAACACTATCCTAGGGCTGATGCTAACCCTAACCCTAACCCTAACACTATCCTAGGGCTGATGCTAACCCTAACCCTAACACTATCCTAGGCCTGATGCTAACCCTAACCCTAACCATAACACTATCCTACGGCTGATGCGAACCCTAACCCTAACACTATACTAGGGCTGATGCTAACCCTAACCCTAACCCTAACACTATCCTAGGGCTGATGCTAACCCTAACCCTAACACTATCCTAGGGCTGATGCTAACCCTAACCCTAACCCTAACACTATCCTAGGGCTGATACTAACCCTAACCCTAACCCTAACACTATCCTAGGGCTGATGCTAACCCTAACCCTAACACTATCCTAGGCCTGGTGCTAACCCTAACCCTAACCCTAACACTATCCTAGGGCTGATGCTAACCCTAACCCTAACAATATCCTAGGGCTGATGCTAACCCTAACCCTAATCCTAACACTATCCTAGGGCTGATGCTAACCCTAACCCTAACACTATCCTAGGGCTGATGCTAACCCTAACCCTAACCCTAACACTATCCTAGGGCTGATGCTAACCCTAGCCCTAACACTATCCTAGGGCTGATGCTAACCCTAACCCTAACCCTAACACTATCCTAGGGCTGATGCTAACCCTAACCGTAACCCTAACACTATCCTAGAGCTGATCCTAACCCTAACCCTAACACTAACCCTAACCCTAATACTATCCTAGGGCTGACGATAACCCTAACCCTAACCCTAACACTATCCTAAGGCTGATGCTAACCCTAACACTAACATTATCATAGGCCTGGTGCTAACCCTAACCCTAACCCTAACACTATCCTAGGGCTGATGCTAACCCTAACCCTAACCCTAACACTATCCTAGGGTTGATGCTAACCCTAACCCTAACACTATCCTAGGGCTGATGCTAACCCTAACCCTAACCCTAACACTATCCTAGGGCTGATGCTAACCCTAACCCTAACACTATCCTAGGCCTGATGCTAACCCTAACCCTAACCCTAACACTATCCTAGGGCTGATGCTAACCCTAACCCTAACACTATCCTAGGGCTGATGCTAACCCTAACCCTAACCCTAACACTATCCTAGGGCTGATGCTAACCCTAACCCTAACACTATCCTAGGGCTGATGCTAACCCTAACCGTAACCCTAACACTATCCTAGAGCTGATCCTAACCCTAACCCTAACACTAACCCTAACCCTAATACTATCCTAGGGCTGATGATAACCCTAACCCTAACCCTAACACTATCCTAAGGCTGATGCTAACCCTAACACTAACATTATCATAGGCCTGGTGCTAACCCTAACCCTAACCCTAACACTATCCTAGGGCTGATGCTAACCCTAACCCTAACCCTAACACTATCCTAGGGTTGATGCTAACCCTAACCCTAACACTATACTAGGGCTGATGCTAACCCTAACCCTAACCCTAACACTATCCTAGGGCTGATGCTAACCCTAACCCTAACACTATCCTAGGCCTGATGCTAACCCTAACCCTAACCCTAACACTATCCTAGGGCTGATGCTAACCCTAACCCTAACACTATCCTAGGGCTGATGCTAACCCTAACCCTAACCCTAACACTATCCTAGGGCTGATGCTAACCCTAACCCTAACACTATCCTAGGGCTGATGCTAACCCTAACCCTAACCCTAACACTATCCTAGGGCTGATGCTAACCCTAACCCTAACCCTAACACTATCCTAGGGCTGATGCTAACCCTAACCCTAACACTATCCTTGGCCTGGTGCTAACCCTAACCCTAACCCTAACACTATCCTAGGGCTGATGCTAACCCTAACCCTAACAATATCCTAGGGCTGATGCTAACCCTAACCCTAACCCTAACACTATCCTAGGGCTGATGCTAACCATAAGCCTAACACTATCCTAGGGCTCATGCTAACCCTAACCCTAACCCTAACACTATCCTAGGGCTGATGCTAACCCTATCCCTAACACTATCCTAGGGCTGATGCTAACCCTAACCCTAACCCTAACACTATCCTAGGGCTGATGCTAACCCTAACGATAACCCTAACACTATCCTAGAGCTGATCCTAACCCTAACCCTAACACTAACCCTAACCCTATTACTATCCTAGGGCTGAAGCTAACCCTAACCCTAACCCTAACACTATCCTAAGGCTGATGCTAACCCTAACACTAACATTATCATAGGCCTGGTGCTAACCCTAACCCTAACACTAACACTATCCTAGGGCTGATGCTAACCCTAACACTAATACTATCCTAGGGCTGATGCTAACCCTAACCCTAACCCTAACACTATCCTAAGGCTGATGCTAACCCTAACACTAACATTATCATAGGCCTGGTGCTAACCCTAACCCTAACCCTAACACTATCCTAGGGCTGATGCTAACCCTAAACCTAATACTATCCTAGGGCTGATGCTAACCCTAACCCTAACCCTAACACTATCCTAGGGCTGATGCTAACCCTAACCCTAATACTATCCTAGGGCTGATGCTAACCCTAACCCTAACCCTAACACTATTTTAGGGCTGATGCTAACCCTAACCCTAACCCTAACACTATCCTAGGGCTGATGCTAACCCTAACCCTAACACTATCCTAGGCCTGGTGCTAACCCTAACCCTAACCCTAACACTATCCTAGGGCTGATGCTAACCCTAACCTTAACAATATCCTGGGGCTGATGCTAACCCTAACCCTAACCCTAACACTATCCTAGGGCTGATGATAACCCTAACCCTAACACTATCCTAGGGCTGATGCTAAACCTAACCCTAACCCTAACACTATCCTAGGGCTGATGCTAACCCTAATGCTAACACTATCCTAGGGCTGATGCTAACCCTAACCCTAACCCTAACACAATCCTAGGGCTGATGCTAACCCTAACCGTAACCCTAAGACTATCCTAGAGCTGATCCTAACCCTAACCCTAACAATAACCCTAACCCTAATACTATCCTAGGGCTGATGCTAACCCTAACCCTAACCCTAACACTATCCTAGGGCTGATGGTAACCCTAACCCTAACAATATCCTAGGCCTGGTGATATCCCTAACCCTAAACCTCACACTATCCTAGGGCTCATGCTAACCCTAACCCTAACCCTAACACTATCCTAGGGCTGATTCTAACCGTAACCCTAACACTATCCTAGGCCTGATGCTAACCCTAACCCTTACCCTAACACTATCTTAGGGCTCATGCTAACCCTAACCCTTACACTATCCTAGGGCTGATGCTAACCCTAAACCTAACCCTAACACTATCCTACGGCTGAGGCTAACGCTAACCCTAACACTATCCTAGGGCTCATGCTAACCCTAACCCTAACCCTAACACTATCCTAGGACTAATTCTAATCGTAACCGTAACACTATCCTAGGCCTGATGCTAACCCTTACCCTTACCCTAACACTATCTTAGGGCTCATGCTAACCCTAACCCTTACACTATCCTAGGGCTGATGCTAACCCTAACCTAACCCTAACACTCTCCTACGGCTGAGGCTAACGCTAACCCTAACACTATCCTAGGGCTAATGCTAACCCTAACCCTAACCCTAACACTATCCTAGGGCTGATGCTAACCCTAACCCTAACCCTAACACTATCCTAGGGCTGATGCTAACTCTAACCCGAACACTATCCTAGGGCTGATGCTAACCCTAAGCCTAACCTTAACACTATCCTAGGGCTGATGCTAACCCTAACCCTAACACTATCCTAGGCCTGATGCTAACCCTAACCCTAACACTTACACTATCCTAGGGTTGATGCTAACCCTAATCCTAACCCTAACAGTATCCTAGGTCTGATGCTAACCCTAAACCTAACACTATCCTAGGGGTGATGCTAACCCTAACCCTAACACTAACACTATCCTAGGGCTGATGCTAACCCTAACACTAACACTATCCTAGGGCTGATGCTAACCCTAACCCTAACCCTAACACTATCCTAGGGCTGATGCTAACCCTTACCATAACTCTAACACTATCTTAGGGCTGAGGATAACCCTAAACCTAACACTATCCTACGGCTGATGCTAACCCTAATCCTAACCCTAACACTATCCTAGGGCTGATGCAAACCCTAACCCTAACACTATCCTAGGGCTGATGCTAACCCTAACCCTAACCCTAACCCTAACACTATCCTATGGCTGATGTTAACCCTAACCCTAACACTATCCTAGGGCTGATGCTAACCCTAACCCTAACCCTAACACTATCCTAGGGCTGATGTTAACCCTAACCCTAACACTATCCTAGGCCTGATGCTAACCATATCCCTAACCCTAACACTCTCATAGGGCTGATGCTAACCCTAACCCTAACCCTAACACTATCCTAGGGTTGATGCTAACCCTAACCCTAACACTATTCTAGGGCTGATGCTAACCCTAACCCTAACCCTAACACTATCCTAGGGCTGATGCTAACCCTAACCCTAACACTATCCTAGGCCTGATGCTAACCCTAACCCTGACACTTACACTATCCTAGGGCTGATGCTAACCCGAACCCTAACCCTAACACTATCCTAGGTCTGATGCTAACCCTAAACCTAACACTATCCTAGGGCTGATGCTAACCCTAAATCTAACCATAACACTATCCTAGTGCTGATGCTAACCCTAACCCTAACACTATCCTAGGCCTGATGCTAAACCTAACCCTAACCCTAACACTATCCTAGGGCTGATGCTAACCCTAACCCTAACACTATCCTAGGGCTGATGCTAACCCTAACCCTAACCCTAACACTGTCCTAGGGCTCTTCCTAACCCTAACCCTAACACTATCCTAGGGCTTATGCTAACCCTAACCCTAACCCTAACACTATCCTAGGCCTGATGCTAACCCTAACCCTAACCCTAACACTATCCTAGGGTTGATGCTAACCCTAACCCTAACACTATCCTAGGGCTGATGCTAACCCTAACCCTAACCCTAACACTATCCTAGGGCTGATGCTAACCCTAACCCTAACACTATCTTGGGCCTGATGCTAACCCTAACCCTAACCCTAACACTATCCTAGGGCTGATGCTAACCCTATCCCTAACCCTAACACTATCCTAGTGCTGATGCTAACCCTAACCATAACCCTAACACTATCCTAGGGCTGATGCTAACCCTAACCCTAACACTATCCTAGAGCTGATGCTAACCCTAACCCTAACCCTAACACTATCCTAGGGCTGATGCTAACCCTAACCCTAACACTATCCTAGGGCTGATGCTAACCCTAACCCTAACCCTAACACTATCCTGGGGCTGATGCTAACCCTAACCGTAACCCTAACACTATCCTAGAGCTGATCCTAACCCTAACCCTAACCCTAACCCTAATACTATCCTAGGGCTCATGCTAACCCTAACCCTAACCCTAACACTATCCTAGGGCTGATGTTAACCCTAACACTAACACTATCCTAGGGCTGATGCTAACCCTAACCCTAACCCTAACACTATCGTAGGGCTTATGCTAACCCTAACCCTAACTCTAACACTATCCTAGGGCTGAGGTTAACCCTAACCCTAACACTATCCTACGGATGATGCTAACCCTAACCCTAACCCTAACACTATCCTAAGGCTGATGCTAACCCTAACACTAACACTATCCTAGGCCTGGTGCTAACCCTAACCCTAACCCTAACACTATCCTAGGTCTGATGCTAACCCTAAACCTAACACTATCCTAGGGCTGATGCTAACCCTAACCCTAACCCTAACACTATCCTAGGGCTGATGTTAACCCTAACCCTAACTCTATCCTAGGGCTGATGCTAACCCTAACACTAACACTATCCTAGGGCTGATGCTAACCCTAACCCTAAGCCTAACACTATCCTAGGGCTGATCCTAACCCTAACCCTAACTCTAACACTATCCTAGGGCTCAGGCTAACCCTAACCCTAACACTATCCTACAGCTGATGCTAACCCTAACCCTAACCCTAACACTATCCTAAGGCTGATGCTAACCCTAACACTTACACTATCCTAGGCCTGATGCTAACTGTAACCGTAACCCTAACACTATCCTAGGTCTGATGCTAAACCTAAACCTAACACTATCCTAGGGCTGATGCTAACTCTAACCCTAACCCTAACACTATCCTAGGGCTGATGCTAACCCTAACCCTAACCCTAACACTCTCCTAGGGCTGATGCTAACCCTAACCCTCACACTATCCTAGGCCTGATGCTAACCCTAACCCTAACACTATCCTAGGGCTGATGCTAACCCTATGCCTAACCCTAACACTATCCTAGGGCTGATGCTAACCCTAACCCTAACACTATCCAAGGGCTGATGCTAACCCTAACCCTAACCCTAACACTATCCTAGGGCTAATGCTAACCCTAACCCTAACACTATCCTAGGCCTGATGCTAACCCAAACCCTAACCCTAACACTATCCTAGGGCTGATGCTAACCCTAACCCTAACACTATCCTAGGGCTGATGCTAACCCTAACCCTAACCCTAACACTATCCTAGGGCTGATGCAAACCCTAACCCTAACACTATCCTAGGGCTGATGCTAACCCTAACACTAACCCTAGCACTATCCTATTGCTGATGCTAACCCTAACCCTAACACTATCCTAGGGCTGATGCTAACCCTAACCCTAACCTTAACACTATCCTACGGCTGATGCTAACACTAACCGTAACCCTAACACTATCCTAGGGCTGATGCTAACCCTAACACTAACACTATCCTAGGGCTGTTTCTAACCCTAACCCTAACCCTAACACTATCCTAGGGCTGATGCTAAGCCTAACCCTAACTCTAACACTATCTTAGGGCTGAGGATAACCCTAAACCTAACACTATCCTACGGCTGATGCTAACCCTAATCCTAACCCTAACACTATCCTAGCGCTGATGCTAACCCTAACACTAACACTATCCTAGGCCTGATGCTAACCCTAACCCTAACCCTAACACTATCCTATGGCTGATGCTAACCCTAACCGTAACACTATCCTAGGCCTGATGCTAACCCTAACCCTAACACTATCCTAGGGCTGATGCTAACCCTACGCCTAACCCTAACACTATCCTAGGGCTGATGCTAACCCTAACCCTAACACTATCCAAGGGCTGATGCTAACCCTAACCCTAACCCTAACACTATCCTAGGGCTAATGCTAACACTAACCCTAACACTATCCTAGGCCTGATGCTAACCCTAACCCTAACCCTAACACTCTCCTACGGCTGAGGCTAACGCTAACCCTAACACTATCCTAGGGCTAATGCTAACCCTAACCCTAACCCTAACACTATCCTAGGGCTGATGCTAACCCTAATCCTAACCCTAACACTATCCTAGGGCTGATGGTAACTCTAACCCGAACACTATCCTAGGGCTGATGCTAAATCTAAGCCTAACCCTAACACTATCCTAGGGCTGATGCTAACCCTAACCCTAACACTATCCTAGGCCTGATGCTAACACTAACCCTAACACTTACACTATCCTAGGGCTGATTCTAACCCTAACCCTAACCCTAACACTATCCTAGGGCTGATGCTAACCCTAACCCTAACCCTAACACTATCCTAGGGCTGATGCTAACCCTAAACCTAACTCTAACACTATCCTAGGGCTGATGCTAACCCTAACCCTAACCCTAACACTATCCTAGGGCTGATGCTAACCCTAACCCTAACACTATCCTAGGCCTGGTGCTAACCCTAACCCTAACCCTAACACTATCCTAGGGCTGATGCTAACCCTAACCCTAACCCTAACACTATCCTTGGGCTGATGCTAACCCTAACCGTAACCCTAAGACTATCCTAGAGCTGATCCTAACCCTAACCCTAACACTAACCCTAACCCTAATACTATCCTAGGGCTGATGGTAACCCTAACCCTAACAATATCCTAGGCCTGATGATATCCCTAACCCTAAACCTAACACTATCCTAGGGCTCATGCTAACCCTAAGCCTAACCCTGACACTATCCTAGGGCTGATTCTAACCGTAACCCTAACACTATCCTAGGCCTGATGCTAACCCTAACCCTTACCCTAACACTATCTTAGGGCTCATGCTAACCCTAACCCTTACACTATCCTAGGGCTGATGCTAACCCTAAACCTAACCCTAACACTCTCCTACGGCTGAGGGTAACGCTAACCCTAACACTATCCTAGGGCTAATGCTAACCCTAACCCTAACCCTAACACTATCCTAGGGCTGATCCTAACCCTAATCCTAACCCTAACACTATCCTAGGGCTGATGGTAACTCTAACCCGAACACTATCCTAGGGCTGATGCTAAATCTAAGCCTAACCCTAACACTATCCTAGGGCTGATGCTAACCCTAACCCTAACACTATCCTAGGCCTGATGCTAACACTAACCCTAACACTTACACTATCCTAGGGCTGATTCTAACCCTAACCGTAACCCTAACACTATCCTAGGGCTGATGCTAACCCTAACCCTAACCCTAACACTATCCTAGGGCTGATGCTAACCCTAAACCTAACTCTAACACTATCCTAGGGCTGATGCTAACCCTAACCCTAACCCTAACACTATCCTAGGGCTGATGCTAACCCTAACCCTAACACTATCCTAGGCCTGGTGCTAACCCTAACCCTAACCCTAACACTATCCTAGGGCTGATGCTAACCCTAACCCTAACAATATCCTAGGGCTGATGCTAACCCTAACCCTAACCCTAACGCTATCCTAGGGCTGATGCTAACCCTAACCCTAACACTATACTAGGGCTGATGCTAACCCTAACCCTAACCCTAACACTATCCTAGGGCTGATGCTAACCCTAACCCTAACACTATCCTAGGGCTGATGCTAACCCTAACCCTAACCCTAACACTATCCTTGGGCTGATGCTAACCCTAACCGTAACCCTAAGACTATCCTAGAGCTGATCCTAACCCTAACCCTAACACTAACCCTAACCCTAATACTATCCTAGGGCTGATGCTAACCCTAACCCTAACCCTAACACTATCCTAGGGCTGATGGTAACCCTAACCCTAACAATATCCTAGGCCTGATGATATCCCTAACCCTAAACCTAACACTATCCTAGGGCTCATGCTAACCCTAACCCTAACCCTAACACTGTCCTAGGGCTGATTCTAACCGTAACCCTAACACTATCCTAGGCCTGATGCTAACCCTAACCCTTACCCTAACACTATCTTAGGGCTCATGCCAACCCTAACCCTTACACTATCCTAGGGCTGATGCTAACCCTAAACCTAACCCTAACACTCTCCTACGGCTGAGGCTAACGCTAACCCTAACACTATCCTAGGGCTAATGCTAACCCTAACCCTAACCCTAACACTATCCTAGGGCTGATGCTAACCCTAATCCTAACCCTAACACTATCCTAGGGCTGATGGTAACTCTAACCCGAACACTATCCTAGGGCTGATGCTAAATCTAAGCCTAACCCTAACACTATCCTAGGGCTGATGCTAACCCTAACCCTAACACTATCCTAGGCCTGATGCTAACACTAACCCTAACACTTACACTATCCTAGGGCTGATTCTAACCCTAACCCTAACCCTAACACTATCCTAGGGCTGATGCTAACCCTAACCCTAACCCTAACACTATCCTAGGGCTGATGCTAACCCTAAACCTAACTCTAACACTATCCTAGGGCTGATGCTAACCCTAACCCTAACCCTAACACTATCCTAGGGCTGATGCTAACCCTAACCCTAACACTATCCTAGGCCTGGTGCTAACCCTAACCCTAACCCTAACGCTATCCTAGGGCTGATGCTAACCCTAACCCTAACAATATCCTAGGGCTGATGCTAACCCTAACCCTAACCCTAACGCTATCCTAGGGCTGATGCTAACCCTAACCCTAACACTATCCTAGGGCTCATGCTAACCCTAACCCTAACCCTAACACTATCCTAGGGCTGATGCTAACCCTAACCCTAACACTATCCTAGGGCTGATGCTAACCCTAACCCTAACCCTAACACTATCCTTGGGCTGATGCTAACCCTAACCGTAACCCTAAGACTATCCTAGAGCTGATCCTAACCCTAACCCTAACACTAACCCTAACCCTAATACTATCCTAGGGCTGATGCTAACCCTATCCCTAACCCTAACACTATCCTAGGGCTGATGGTAACCCTAACCCTAACAATATCCTAGGCCTGATGATATCCCTAACCCTAAACCTAACACTATCCTAGGGCTCATGCTAACCCTAACCCTAACCCTAACACTATCCTAGGGCTGATTCTAACCGTAACCCTAACACTATCCTAGGCCTGATGCTAACCCTAACCCTTACCCTAACACTATCTTAGGGCGCATGCTAACCCTAACCCTTACACTATCCTAGGGCTGATGCTAACCCTAAACCTAACCCTAACACTCTCCTACGGCTGAGGCTAACGCTAACCCTAACACTATCCTAGGGCTAATGCTAACCCTAACCCTAACCCTAACACTATCCTAGGGCTGATGCTAACCCTAAGCCTAACCCTAACACTATCCTAGGGCTGACGCTAACCCTAACCCTAACACTATCCTAGGGCTGATGCTAACCCTAACCCTAACCCTAACACTATCCTAGGGCTGATGCTAACCCTAACCCTAACACTATCCTAGGCCTGGTGCTAACCCTAACCCTAACCCTAACACTATCCTAGGGCTGATGCTAACCCTAACCCTAACAATATCCTAGGGCTGATGCTAACCCTAACCCTAACCCTAACGCTATCCTAGGGCTGATGCTAACCCTAACCCTAACACTATCCTAGGGCTGATGCTAACCCTAACCCTAACCCTAACACTATCCTAGGGCTGATGCTAACCCTAACCCTAACACTATCCTAGGGCTGATGCTAACCCTAACCCTAACCCTAACACTATCCTTGGGCTGATGCTAACCCTAACCGTAACCCTAAGACTATCCTAGAGCTGATCCTAACCCTAACCCTAACACTAACCCTAACCCTAATACTATCCTAGGGCTGATGCTAACCCTAACCCTAACCCTAACACTATCCTAGGGCTGATGGTAACCCTAACCCTAACAATATCCTAGGCCTGATGATGTCCCTAACCCTAAACCTAACACTATCCTAGGGCTCATGCAAACCCTAACCCTAACCCTAACTCTGTCCTAGGGCTGATTCTAACCGTAACCCTAACACTATCCTAGGCCTGATGCTAACCCTAACCCTTACCCTAACACTATCTTAGGGCTCATGCTAACCCTAACCCTTACACTATCCTAGGGCTGATGCTAACCCTAAACCTAACCCTAACACTCTCCTACGGCTGAGGCTAACGCTAACCCTAACACTATCCTAGGGCTAATGCTAACCCTAACCCTAACCCTAACACTATCCTAGGGCTGATGCTAACCCTAATCCTAACCCTAACACTATCCTAGGGCTGATGGTAACTCTAACCCGAACACTATCCTAGGGCTGATGCTAAATCTAAGCCTAACCCTAACACTATCCTAGGGCTGATGCTAACCCTAACCCTAACACTATCCTAGGCCTGATGCTAACACTAACCCTAACACTTACACTATCCTAGGGCTGATTCTAACCCTAACCCTAACCCTAACACTATCCTAGGGCTGATGCTAACCCTAACCCTAACCCTAACACTATCCTAGGGCTGATGCTAACCCTAAACCTAACTCTAACACTATCCTAGGGCTGATGCTAACCCTAACCCTAACCCTAACACTATCCTAGGGCTGATGCTAACCCTAACCCTAACACTATCCTAGGCCTGGTGCTAACCCTAACCCTAACCCTAACACTATCCTAGGGCTGATGCTAACCCTAACCCTAACAATATCCTAGGGCTGATGCTAACCCTAACCCTAACCCTAACACTATCCTAGGGCTGATGCTAACCCTAACCCTAACACTATCCTAGGGCTGATGCTAACCCTAACCCTAACCCTAACACAATCCTTGGGCTGATGCTTACCCTAACCGTAACCCTAAGACTATCCTAGAGCTGATCCTAACCCTAACCCTAACACTAACCCTAACCCTAATACTATCCTAGGGCTGATGCTAACCCTAACCCTAACCCTAACACTATCCTAGGGCTGATGGTAACCCTAACCCTAACAATATCCTAGGCCTGAACATATCCCTAACCCTAAACCTAACACTATCCTAGGGCTCATGCTAACCCTAACCCTAACCCTAACACTGTCCTAGGGCTGATTCTAACCGTAACCCTAACACTATGCTAGGCCTGATGCTAACCCTAACCCTTACCCTAACACTATCTTAGGGCTCATGCCAACCCTAACCCTTACACTATCCTAGGGCTGATGCTAACCCTAAACCTAACCCTAACACTCTCCTACGGCTGAGGCTAACGCTAACCCTAACACTATCCTAGGGCTAATGCTAACCCTAACCCTAACCCTAACACTATCCTAGGGCTGATGGTAACTCTAACCCGAACACTATCCTAGGGCTGATGCTAAATCTAAGCCTAACCCTAACACTATCCTAGGGCTGATGCTAACCCTAACCCTAACACTATCCTAGGCCTGATGCTAACACTAACCCTAACACTTACACTATTAGGGCTGATTCTAACCCTAACCCTAACCCTAACACTATCCTAGGGCTGATGCTAACCCTAACCCTAACCCTAACACTATCCTAGGGCTGATGCTAACCCTAAACCTAACTCTAACACTATCCTAGGGCTGATGCTAACCCTAACCCTAACCCTAACAGTATCCTAGGGCTGATGCTAACCCTAACCCTAACACTATCCTAGGCCTGGTGCTAACCCTAACCCTAACCCTAACACTATCCTAGGGCTGATGCTAACCCTAACCCTAACAATATCCTAGGGCTGATGCTAACCCTAACCCTAACCCTAACGCTATCCTAGGGCTGATGCTAACCCTAACCCTAACACTATCCTAGGGCTGATGCTAACCCTAACCCTAACCCTAACACTATCCTAGGGCTGATGCTAACCCTAACCCTAACACTTTCCTAGGGCTGATGCTAACCCTAACCCTAACCCTAACACTATCCTTGGGCTGATGCTAACCCTAACCGTAACCCTAAGACTATCCTAGAGCTGATCCTAACCCTAACCCTAACACTAACCCTAACCCTAATACTATCCTAGGGCTGATGCTAACCCTAACCCTAACACTAACACTATCCTAGGGCTGATGGTAACCCTAACCCTAACAATATCCTAGGCCTGATGATATCCCTAACCCTAAACCTAACACTATCCTAGGGCTCATGCTAACCCTAACCCTAACCCTAACACTATCCTAGGGCTGATTCTAACCGTAACCCTAACACTATCCTAGGCCTGATGCTAACCCTAACCCTTACCCTAACACTATCTTAGGGCGCATGCTAACCCTAACCCTTACACTATCCTGGGGCTGATGCTAACCCTAAACCTAACCCTAACACTCTCCTACGGCTGAGGCTAACGCTAACCCTAACACTATCCTAGGGCTAATGCTAACCCTAACCCTAACCCTAACACTATCCTAGGGCTGATGCTAACCCTAAGCCTAACCCTAACACTATCCTAGGGCTGACGCTAACCCTAACCCTAACACTATCCTAGGGCTGATGCTAACCCTAACCCTAACCCTAACACTATCCTAGGGCTGATGCTAACCCTAACCCTAACACTATCCTAGGCCTGGTGCTAACCCTAACCCTAACCCTAACACTACCCTAGGGCTGATGCTAACCCTAACCCTAACAATATCCTAGGGCTGATGCTAACCCTAACCCTAACCCTAACGCTATCCTAGGGCTGATGCTAACCCTAACCCTAACACTATCCTAGGGCTGATGCTAACCCTAACCCTAACCCTAACACTATCCTAGGGCTGATGCTAACCCTAACCCTAACACTATCCTAGGGCTGATGCTAACCCTAACCCTAACCCTAACACTATCCTTGGGCTGATGCTAACCCTAACCGTAACACTAAGACTATCCTAGAGCTGATCCTAACCCTAACCCTAACACTAACCCTAACCCTAATACTATCCTTGGGCTGATGCTAACCCTAACCCTAACCCTAACACTATCCTAGGGCTGATGGTAACCCTAACCCTAACAATATCCTAGGCCTGATGATATCCCTAACCCTAAACCTAACACTATCCTAGGGCTCATGCTAACCCTAACCCTAACCCTAACACTGTCCTAGGGCTGATTCTAACCGTAACCCTAACACTATCCTAGGCCTGATGCTAACCCTAACCCTTACCCTAACACTATCTTAGGGCTCATGCTAACCCTAACCCTTACACTATCCTAGGGCTGATGCTAACCCTAAACCTAACCCTAACACTCTCCTACGGCTGAGGCTAACGCTAACCCTAACACTATCCTAGGGCTAATGCTAACCCTAACCCTAACCCTAACACTATCCTAGGGCTGATGCTAACCCTAATCCTAACCCTAACACTATCCTAGGGCTGATGGTAACTCTAACCCGAACACTATCCTAGGGCTGATGCTAAATCTAAGCCTAACCCTAACACTATCCTAGGGCTGATGCTAACCCTAACCCTAACAATATCCTAGGCCTGATGCTAACACTAACCCTAACACTTACACTATCCTAGGGCTGATGCTAACCCTAACCCTAACCCTAACACTATCCTAGGGCTGATGCTAACCCTAAACCTAACTCTAACACTATCCTAGGGCTGATGCTAACCCTAACCCTAACCCTAACACTATCACAGGGCTGATGCTAACCCTAACCCTAACACTATCCTAGGCCTGGTGCTAACCCTAACCCTAACCCTAACACTATCCTAGGGCTGATGCTAACCCTAACCCTAACAATATCCTAGGGCTGATGCTAACCCTAACCCTAACCCTAACGCTATCCTAGGGCTGATGCTAACCCTAACCCTAACACTATCCTAGGGCTGATGCTAACACTAACCCTAACCCTAACACTATCCTAGGGCTGATGCTAACCCTAACCCTAACACTATCCTAGGGCTGATGCTAACCCTAACCCTAACCCTAACACTATCCTTGGGCTGATGCTAACCCTAACCGTAACCCTAAGACTATCCTAGAGCTGATCCTAACCCTAACCCTAACACTAACCCTAACCCTAATACTATCCTAGGGCTGATGCTAAACCTAACCCTAACCCTAACACTATCCTAGGGCTGACGGTAACCCTAACCCTAACAATATCCTAGGCCTGATGATATCCCTAACCCTAAACCTAACACTATCCTAGGGCTCATGCTAACCCTAACCCTAACCCTGACACTATCCTAGTTCTGATTCTAACCGTAACCCTAACACTATCCTAGGCCTGATGCTAACCCTAACCCTTACCCTAACACTATCTTAGGGCTCATGCTAACCCTAACCCTTACACTATCCTAGGGCTGATGCTAACCCTAAACCTAACCCTAACACTCTCCTACGGCTGAGGCTAACGCTAACCCTAACACTATCCTAGGGCTAATGCTAACCCTAACCCTAACCCTAACACTATCCTAGGGCTGATGCTAACCCTAATCCTAACCCTAACACTATCCTAGGGCTGATGGTAACTCTAACCCGAACACTATCCTAGGGCTGATGCTAAATCTAAGCCTAACCCTAACCCTATCCTAGGGCTGATGCTAACCCTAACCCTAACACTATCCTAGGCCTGATGCTAACACTAACCCTAACACTTACACTATCCTAGGGCTGATTCTAACCCTAACCCTAACCCTAACACTATCCTAGGGCTGATGCTAACCCTAACCCTAACCCTAACACTATCCTAGGGCTGATGCTAACCCTAAACCTAACTCTAACACTATCCTAGGGCTGATGCTAACCCTAACCCTAACCCTAACACTATCCTAGGGCTGATGCTAACCCTAACCCTAACACTATCCTAGGCCTGGTGCTAACCCTAACCCTAACCCTAACACTATCCTAGGGCTGATGCTAACCCTAACCCTAACAATATCCTAGGGCTGATGCTAACCCTAACCCTAACCCTAACGCTATCCTAGGGCTGATGCTAACCCTAACCCTAACAATATCCTAGGGCTGATGCTAACCCTAACCCTAACCCTAACACTATCCTAGGGCTGATGCTAACCCTAACCCTAACACTATCCTAGGGCTGATGCTAACCCTAACCCTAACCCTAACACTATCCTTGGGCTGATGCTAACCCTAACCGTAACCCTAAGACTATCCTAGAGCTGATCCTAACCCTAACCCTAACACTAACCCTAACCCTAATACTATCCTAGGGCTGATGCTAACCCTAACCCTAACCCTAACACTATCCTAGGGCTGATGGTAACCCTAACCCTAACAATATCCTAAGCCTGATGATATCCCTAACCCTAAACCTAACACTATCCTAGGGCTCATGCTAACCCTAACCCTAACCCTAACACTGTCCTAGGGCTGATTCTAACCGTAACCCTAACACTATCCTAGGCCTGATGCTAACCCTAACCCTTACCCTAACACTATCTTAGGGCTCATGCCAACCCTAACCCTTACACTATCCTAGGGCTGATGCTAACCCTAAACCTAACCCTAACACTCTCCTACGGCTGAGGCTAACGCTAACCCTAACACTATCCTAGGGCTAATGCTAACCCTAACCCTAACCCTAACACTATCCTAGGGCTGATGCTAACCCTAATCCTAACCCTAACACTATCCTAGGGCTGATGGTAACTCTAACCCGAACACTATCCTAGGGCTGATGCTAAATCTAAGCCTAACCCTAACACTATCCTAGGGCTGATGCTAACCCTAACCCTAACACTATCCTAGGCCTGATGCTAACACTAACCCTAACACTTACACTATCCTAGGGCTGATTCTAACCCTAACCCTAACCCTAACACTATCCTAGGGCTGATGCTAACCCTAACCCTAACCCTAACACTATCCTAGGGCTGATGCTAACCCTAAACCTAACTCTAACACTATCCTAGGGCTGATGCTAACCCTAACCCTAACCCTAACACTATCCTAGGGCTGATGCTAACCCTAACCCTAACACTATCCTAGGCCTGGTGCTAACCCTAACCCTAACCCTAACACTATCCTAGGGCTGATGCTAACCCTAACCCTAACAATATCCTAGGGCTGATGCTAACCCTAACCCTAACCCTAACGCTATCCTAGGG
The DNA here is from genome assembly GCF_020740605.2 of Lemur catta. Lineage (NCBI taxonomy): Eukaryota > Metazoa > Chordata > Mammalia > Primates > Lemuridae > Lemur > Lemur catta. The sequence continues at coordinate 265,585 of NW_025423859.1, read as the reverse complement.
CTGATGCTAACCCTAACACTAACACTATCCTAGGGTTGATGCTAACCCTAACCCTAACCCTAACACTATCCTAGGGCTGATGCTAACCCTAACCCTAACACTATCCTAGGGCTGATGCTAACCCTAACCCTAACCCTAACACTATCCTTGGGCTGATGCTAACCCTAACCGTAACCCTAAGACTATCCTAGAGCTGATCCTAACCCTAACCCTAACACTAACCCTAACCCTAATACTATCCTAGGGCTGATGCTAAATCTAAGCCTAACCCTAACACTATCCTAGGGCTGACGCTAACCCTAACCCTAACACTATCCTAGGCCTGATGCTAACCCTAACCCTAACACTTACACTATCCTAGGGCTGATGCTAACCCTAACCCTAACCCTAACACTCTCCTAGGTCTGATGCTAACCCTAAACCTAACACTATCCTAGGGCTGATGCTAACCCTAACCCTAACCCTAACACTATCCTAGGGCTGATGCTAACCCTAACCCTAACCCTAACACTATCCTAGGGCTGATGCTAACCCTAACCCTAACCCTAACACTATCCTAGGGCTGATGCTAACCCTAACAATAACCCTAACACTATCCTAGGGGTGAGGCTAACCCTAACCCTAACACTATCCTACGGCTGATGCTAACCCTAACCCTAACCCTAACACTATCCTAGGGCTGATGCTAACCCTAACCCTAACCCTAACACTATCCTAGGGCTGATGTTAACCCTAACCATATCACTATCCTAGGCCTGATGCTAACCCTATCCCTAACCCTAACACTCTCCTAGGGCTGATGCTAACCCTAACCCTAACACTATCCTAGGGTTGATGCTAACCCTAACCCTAACACTATCCTAGGGCTGATGCTAACCCTAACCCTAACCCTAACACTATCCTAGGGCTGATGCTAACCCTAACCCTAACACTATCCTAGGCCTGATGCTAACCCTAACCCTAACCATAACACTATCCTACGGCTGATGCTAACCCTAACCCTAACACTATACTAGGGCTGATGCTAACCCTAACCCTAACCCTAACACTATCCTAGGGCTGATGCTAACCCTAACCCTAACACTATCCTAGGGCTGATGCTAACCCTAACCCTAACCCTAACACTATCCTAGGGCTGATACTAACCCTAACCCTAACCCTAACACTATCCTAGGGCTGATGCTAACCCTAACCCTAACACTATCCTAGGCCTGGTGCTAACCCTAACCCTAACCCTAACACTATCCTAGGGCTGATGCTAACCCTAACCCTAACAATATCCTAGGGCTGATGCTAACCCTAACCCTAATCTTAACACTATCCTAGGGCTGATGCTAACCCTAACCCTAACACTATCCTAGGGCTGATGCTAACCCTAACCCTAACCCTAACACTATCCTAGGGCTGATGCTAACCCTAGCCCTAACACTATCCTAGGGCTGATGCTAACCCTAACCCTAACCCTAACACTATCCTAGGGCTGATGCTAACCCTAACCGTAACCCTAACACTATCCTAGAGCTGATCCTAACCCTAACCCTAACACTAACCCTAACCCTAATACTATCCTAGGGCTGACGATAACCCTAACCCTAACCCTAACACTATCCTAAGGCTGATGCTAACCCTAACACTAACATTATCATAGGCCTGGTGCTAACCCTAACCCTAACCCTAACACTATCCTAGGGCTGATGCTAACCCTAACCCTAACCCTAACACTATCCTAGGGTTGATGCTAACCCTAACCCTAACACTATCCTAGGGCTGATGCTAACCCTAACCCTAACCCTAACACTATCCTAGGGCTGATGCTAACCCTAACCCTAACACTATCCTAGGCCTGATGCTAAGCCTAACCCTAACCCTAACACTATCCTAGGGCTGATGCTAACCCTAACCCTAACACTATCCTAGGGCTGATGCTAACCCTAACCCTAACCCTAACACTATCCTAGGGCTGATGCTAACCCTAACCCTAACACTATCCTAGGGCTGATGCTAACCCTAACCCTAACCCTAACACTATCCTAGGGCTGATGCTAACCCTAACCCTAACCCTAACACTATCCTAGGGCTGATGCTAACCCTAACCCTAACACTATCCTAGGCCTGGTGCTAACCCTAACCCTAACCCTAACACTATCCTAGGGCTGATGCTAACCCTAACCCTAACAATATCCTAGGGCTGATGCTAACCCTAACCCTAATCCTAACACTATCCTAGGGCTGATGCTAACCCTAACCCTAACACTATCCTAGGGCTGATGCTAACCCTAACCCTAACCCTAACACTATCCTAGGGCTGATGCTAACCCTATCCCTAACACTATCCTAGGGCTGATGCTAACCCTAACCCTAACCCTAACACTATCCTAGGGCTGATGCTAACCCTAACCGTAACCCTAACACTATCCTAGAGCTGATCCTAACCCTAACCCTAACCTTAACACTATCCTAGGGCTGATGCTAACCTTAACCCTAACCCTAACACTATCCTAGGGCTGATGCTAACCCTAACCCTAACACTAACACTATCCTAGAGCTGATGTTAACCCTAACACTAACACTATCCTAGGTCTGATGCTAACCCTAACCCTAACCCTAACACTATCCTAGGGCTGATGCTAACCCTTACCATAACTCTAACACTATCTTAGGGCTGAGGATAACCCTAAACCTAACACTATCCTACGGCTGATGCTAACCCTAATCCTAACCCTAACACTATCCTAGGTCTGATGCAAACCCTAACCCTAACACTATCCTAGGCCTGATGCTAACCCTAACCCTAACCCTAACCCTAACACTATCCTATGGCTCATGCTAACCCTAACCCTAACACTATCCTAGGGCTGATGCTAACCCTAACCCTAACCCTAACACTATCCTAGGGCTGATGTTAACCCTAACCCTAACACTATCCTAGGCCTGATGCTAACCGTATCCCTAACCCTAACACTCTCCTAGGGCTGATGCTAACCCTAACCCTAACCCTAACACTATCCTAGGGTTGATGCTAACCCTAACCCTAACACTATTCTAGGGCTGATGCTAACCCTAACCCTAACCCTAACACTATCCTAGGGCTGATGCTAACCCTAACCCTAACACTATCCTAGGCCTGATGCTAACCCTAACCCTAACACTTACACTATCCTAGGGCTGATGCTAACCCTAACCCTAACCCTAACACTATCCTAGGTCTGATGCTAACCCTAAACCTAACACTATCCTAGGGCTGATGCTAACCCTAAATCTAACCATAACACTATCCTAGTGCTGATGCTAACCCTAACCCTAACACTATCCTAGGCCTGATGCTAAACCTAACCCTAACCCTAACACTATCCTAGGGCTGATGTTAACCCTAACCCTAACACTATCCTAGGGCTGATGCTAACCCTAACCCTAACCCTAACACTGTCCTAGGGCTCTTGCTAACCCTAACCCTAACACTATCCTAGGGCTGATGCTAACCCTAACCCTAACCCTAACACTATCCTAGGCCTGATGCTAACCCTAACCCTAACCCTAACACTATCCTAGGGTTGATGCTAACCCTAACCCTAACACTATCCTAGGGCTGATGCTAACCCTAACCCTAACCCTAACACTATCCTAGGGCTGATGCTAACCCTAACCCTAACACTATCTTGGGCCTGATGCTAACCCTAACCCTAACCCTAACACTATCCTAGGGCTGATGCTAACCCTAACCATAACCCTAACACTATCCTAGGGCTGATGCTAACCCTAACCCTAACACTATCCTAGGGCTGATGCTAACCCTAACCCTAACCCTAACACTATCCTAGGGCTGATGCTAACCCTAACCCTAACACTATCCTAGGGCTGATGCTAACCCTAACACTAACCCTAACACTATCCTAGGGCTGATGCTAACCCTAACCGTAACCCTAACACTATCCTAGAGCTGATCCTAACCCTAACCCTAACCCTAACCCTAATACTATCCTAGGGCTCATGCTAACCCTAACCCTAACCCTAACACTATCCTAGTGCTGATGTTAACCCTAACACTAACACTATCCTAGGGCTGATGCTAACCCTAACCCTAACCCTAACACTATCGTAGGGCTTATGCTAACCCTAACCCTAACTCTAACACTATCCTAGGGCTGAGGTTAACCCTAACCCTAACACTATCCTACGGATGATGCTAACCCTAACCCTAACCCTAACACTATCCTAAGGCTGATGCTAACCCTAACACTAACACTATCCTAGGCTGGTGCTAACCCTAACCCTAACCCTAACACTATCCTAGGTCTGATGCTAACCCTAAACCTAACACTATCCTAGGGCTGATGCTAACCCTAACCCTAACCCTAACTCTATCCTAGGGCTGATGTTAACCCTAACCCTAACTCTATCCTAGGGCTGATGCTAACCCTAACACTAACACTATCCTAGGGCTGATGCTAACCCTAACCCTAACCCTAACACTATCCTAGGGCTGATGCTAACCCTAACCCTAACTCTAACACTATCCTAGGGCTCAGGCTAACCCTAACCCTAACACTATCCTACGGCTGATGCTAACCCTAACCCTAACCCTAACACTATCCTAAGGCTGATGCTAACCCTAACACTTACACTATCCTAGGCCTGATGCTAACTGTAACCGTAACCCTAACACTATCCTAGGTCTGATGGTAACCCTAAACCTAACACTATCCTAGGGCTGATGCTAACTCTAACCCTAACCCTAACACTATCCTAGGGCTGATGCTAACCCTAACCATAACCCTAACACTCTCCTAGGGCTGATGCTAACCCTAACCCTCACACTATCCTAGGCCTGATGCTAACCCTAACCCTAACACTATCCTAGGGCTGATGCTAACCCTATGCCTAACCCTAACACTATCCTAGGGCTGATGCTAACCCTAACCCTAACACTATCCAAGGGCTGATGCTAACCCAAACCCTAACCCTAACACTATCCTAGGGCTGATGCTAACCCTAACCCTAACACTATCCTAGGGCTGATGCTAACCCTAACCCTAACCCAAACACTATCCTAGGGCTGATGCAAACCCTAACCCTAACACTATCCTAGGGCTGATGCTAACCCTAACACTAACCCTAGCACTATCCTATTGCTGATGCTAACCCTAACCCTAACACTATCCTAGGGCTGACGCTAACCCTAACCCTAACCTTAACACTATCCTACGGCTGATGCTAACCCTAACCGTAACCCTAACACTATCCTAGGGCTGATGCTAACCCTAACACTAACACTATCCTAGGGCTGTTTCTAACCCTAACCCTAACCCTAACACTATCCTAGGGCTGATGCTAAGCCTAACCCTAACTCTGACACTATCTTAGGGCTGAGGATAACCCTACACCTAACACTATCCTACGGCTGATGCTAACCCTAATCCTAACCCTAACACTATCCTAGCGCTGATGCTAACCCTAACACTAACACTATCCTAGGCCTGATGCTAACCCTAACCCTAACCCTAACACTATCCTATGGCTGATGCTAACCCTAACCGTAACACTATCCTAGGCCTGATGCTAACCCTAACCCTAACACTATCCTAGGGCTGATGCTAACCCTATGCCTAACCCTAACACTATCCTAGGGCTGATGCTAACCCTAACCCTAACACTCTCCAAGGGCTGATGCTAACCCTAACCCTAACCCTAACACTATCCTAGGGCTAATGCTAACACTAACCCTAACACTATCCTAGGCCTGATGCTAACCCTAACCCTAACCCTAACACTATCCTAGGGCTGATGCTAACCCTAACCCTAACATTATCCTAGGGCTGATGCTAACCCTAACCCTAACCCTAACACTATCCTAGGGCTGATGCTAACCCTAACCCTAACACTATCCTAGGGCTGATGCTAACCCTAACACTAACCCTAACACTATCCTAGGGCTGATGCTAACCCTAACCCTAACACTATCCTAGGGCTGATGCTAACCCTAACCCTAACCTTAACACTATCCTAGGGCTGATGCTAACCCTAACCCTAACCCTAACACTATCCTATGGCTGATGCTATCCCTAACAGTAACCCTAACACTATCCTAGGGATGATGCTAACCCTAACACTAACACAATCCTAGGGCTGATGCTAACCCTAACCCTAACCATAACACTATCCTAGGGCTGATTCTAAGCCTAACCCTAACTCTAACACTGTCTTAGGGCTGAGGATAACCCTAAACCTAACACTATCCTACGGCTGATGCTAACCCTAATCCTAACCCTAACACTATCCTAGGGCTGATGCTAACCCTAACCCTAACACTATCCTAGGCCTGATGCTAACCCTAACCCTAACCCTAACACTATCCTATGGCTGATGCTAACCCTAACCGTAACACTATCCTAGGGCTGATGCTAACCCTAACCCTAACCCTAACACTATCCTAGGGCTGATGTTAACCCTAACCCTAACACTATCCTAGGCCTGATGCTAACCCTATCCCTAACCCTAACATTCTCCTAGGGCTGATGCTAACCCTAACCCTAACACTATCCTAGGGTTGACGCTAACCCTAACCCTAACACTGTCCTAGGGCTGATGCTAACCCTAACCCTAACCCTAACACTATCCTAGGGCTGATGCTAACCCTAACCCTAACTCTAACACTATCCTAGGGCTCAGGCTAACCCTAACCCTACCACTATCCTACGGCTGATGCTAACCCTAACCCTAACCCTAACACTATCCTAAGGCTGATGCTAACCCTAACACTAACACTATCCTAGGCCTGATGTTAACCGTAACCGTAACCCTAACACTATCCTAGGTCTGATGCTAAGCCTAAACCTAACACTATCCTAGGGCTGATGCTAACTCTAACCCTAAGCCTAACACTATCCTAGGGCTGATGCTAACCCTAACCCTAACCCTAACACTCTCCTAGGGCTGATGCTAACCCTAACCCTAACACTATCCTAGGCCTGATGCTAACCCTAACCCTAACACTATCCTAGGGCTGATGCTAACCCTATGCCTAACCCTAACACTATCCTAGGGCTAATGATAACCCTAACCCTAACACTATCCTAGGCCTGATGCTAACCCTAACCCTAACCCTAACACTATCCTAGGGCTGATGCTAACCCTAACCCTAACACTATCCTAGGGCTGATGCTAACCCTAACCCTAACCCTAACACTATCCTAGGGCTGATGTTAACCCTAACCCTAACACTATCCTAGGCCTGATGCTAACCCTATCCCTAACCCTAACATTCTCCTAGGGCTGATGCTAACCCTAACCCTAACACTATCCTAGGGTTGACGCTAACCCTAACCCTAACACTGTCCTAGGGCTGATGCTAACCCTAACCCTAACCCTAACACTATCCTAGGGCTGATGCTAACCCTAACCCTAACTCTAACACTATCCTAGGGCTCAGGCTAACCCTAACCCTAACACTATCCTACGGCTGATGCTAACCCTAACCCTAACCCTAACACTATCCTAAGGCTGATGCTAACCCTAACACTAACACTATCCTAGGCCTGATGTTAACCGTAACCGTAACCCTAACACTATCCTAGGTCTGATGCTAAGCCTAAACCTAACACTATCCTAGGGCTGATGCTAACTCTAACCCTAAGCCTAACACTATCCTAGGGCTGATGCTAACCCTAACCCTAACCCTAACACTCTCCTAGGGCTGATGCTAACCCTAACCCTAACACTATCCTAGGCCTGATGCTAACCCTAACCCTAACACTATCCTAGGGCTGATGCTAACCCTATGCCTAACCCTAACACTATCCTAGGGCTAATGATAACCCTAACCCTAACACTATCCTAGGCCTGATGCTAACCCTAACCCTAACCCTAACACTATCCTAGGGCTGATGCTAACCCTAACCCTAACACTATCCTAGGGCTGATGCTAACCCTAACCCTAACCCTAACACTATCCTAGGGCTTATGCTAACCCTAACCCTAACACTATCCTAGGGCTGATGCTAACCCTAACACTAACCCTAACACTATCCTATTGCTGATGCTAACCCTAACCCTAACACTATCCTAGGGCTGATGCTAACCCTAACCCTAACCTTAACACTATCCGAGGGCTGATGCTAACCCTAACCTTAACCCTAACACTATCCTAGGGCTGATGCTAACCCTAACACTAACACTATCCTAGGGCTGATGCTAACCCTAACCCTAACCCTAACACTATCCTAGGGCTGATTCTAAGCCTAACTCTAACTCTAACACTATCTTAGGGCTGAGGATAACCCTAAACCTAACACTATCCTACGGCTGATGCTAACCCGAATCCTAACCCTAACACTATCCTATGGCTGATGCTAACCCTAACCGTAACACTATCCTAGGGCTGATGCTAACCCTAACCCTAACCCTAACACTATCCTAGGGCTGATGTTAACCCTAACCCTAACACTATCCTAGGCCTGATGCTAACCCTATCCCTAACCCTAACACTCTCCTAGGGCTGATGCTAACCCTAACCCTAACACTATCCTAGGGTTGATGCTAACCCTAACCCTAACACTATCCTAGGGCTGATGCTAACCCTAACCCTAACCCTAACACTATCCTAGGGCTGATGCTAACCCTAACCATAACACTATCCTAGGCCTGATGCTAACCCTAACCCTAACACTTACACTATCCTAGGGCTGATGCTAACCCTAACCCTAACCCTAACACTATCCTAGGTCTGATGCTAACCCTAAACCTAACACTATCCTAGGGCTGATGCTAACCCTAACCCTAACCCTAACACTATCCTAGGCCTGATGCTAACCCTAACCCTAACACTTACACTCTCCTAGGGCTGATGCTAACCCTAAACCTAACCCTAACACTATCCTAGGGCTGATGCTTACCCTAACCCTAACCCTAACACTATCCTAGGGCTGATGCTAACCCTAACAATAACCCTAACACTATCCTAGGGCTGATGCTAACCTTAACACTAACACTATCCAAGGGCTGATGCTAACCCTAACCCTAACTCTAACACTATCCTAGGGCTGAGGCTAACCCTAACCCTAACACTATCCTAGGGCTGATGCTAACCCTAACCCTAACCCTAACACTATCCTAAGGCTGATGCTAACCCTAACACTAACACTATCCTAGGCCTGATGCTTACCCTAACCGTAACCCTAACACTATCCTAGGTCTGATGCTAACCCTAAACCTAACACTATCCTAGGGCTGATGCTAACTCTAACCCTAACCCTAACACTATCCTAGGGCTGATGCTATCCCTAACCCTAACCCTAACACTCTCCTAGGGCTGATGCTAACCCTAACTCTTACACTATCCTAGGCCTGATGCTAAACCTAACCCTAACACTATCCTAGGGCTGATGCTAACCCTATGCCTAACCCTAACACTATCCTAGGGCTGATGCTAACCCTAACCCTAACACTATCCAAGGGCTGATGCTAACCCTAACCCTAACCCTAACACTATCCTATGGCTAATGCTAACCCTAACCCTAACAGTATCCTAGGCCTGATGCTCACCCTAACACTAACCCTAACACTATCCTAGGGCTGATGCTAACCCTAACCCTAACACTATCCTAGGGCTGATGCTAACCCTAACCCTAACCCTAACACTATCCTAGGGCTGACGCTAACCCTAACAGTAACACTATCCTAGGGCTGATGCTAACCCTAACACTAACCCTAACACTATCCTATTGCTGATGCTAATCCTAACCCTAACACTATCCTAGGGCTGATGCTAACCCTAACCCTAACCTTAACACTATCCTAGGGCTGATGCTAACCCTAACCCTAACCCTAACACTGTCCTAGGGCTGATGCTAACCCTAACCCTAACACTAACACTATCCTAGAGCTGATGTTAACCCTAACACTAACACTATCCTAGGGCTGATGCTAACCCTAACCCTAACCCTAACACTATCCTAGGGCTGATGCTAACCCTTACCATAACTCTAACACTATCTTAGGGCTGAGGATAACCCTAAACCTAACACTATCCTACGGCTGATGCTAACCCTAATCCTAACCCTAACACTATCCTAGGGCTGATGCAAACCCTAACCCTAACACTATCCTAGGCCTGATGCTAACCCTAACCCTAACCCTAACCCTAACACTATCCTACGGCTGATGCTAACCCTAATCCTAACCCTAACACTATCCTAGGGCTGATGCAAACCCTAACCCTAACACTATCCTAGGCCTGATGCTAACCCTATCCCTAACCCTAACACTCTCCTAGGGCTGATGCTAACCCTAACCCTAACCCTAACACTATCCTAGGGTTGATGCTAACCCTAACCCTAACACTATTCTAGGGCTGATGCTAACCCTAACCCTAACCCTAACACTATCCTAGGGCTGATGCTAACCCTAACCCTAACACTGTCCTAGGGCTCTTGCTAACCCTAACCCTAACACTATCCTAGGGCTGATGCTAACCCTAACCCTAACCCTAACACTATCCTAGGCCTGATGCTAACCCTAACCCTAACCCTAACACTATCCTAGGGTTGATGCTAACCCTAACCCTAACACTATCCTAGGGCTGATGCTAACCCTAACCCTAACCCTAACACTATCCTAGGGCTGATGCTAACCCTAACTCTAACACTATCTTGGGCCTGATGCTAACCCTAACCCTAACCCTAACACTATCCTAGGGCTGATGCTAACCCTAACCATAACCCTAACACTATCCTAGGGCTGATGCTAACCCTAACCCTAACACTATCCTAGGGCTGATGCTAACCCTAACCCTAACCCTAACACTATCCTAGGGCTGATGCTAACCCTAACCCTAACACTATCCTAGGGCTGATGCTAACCCTAACACTAACCCTAACACTATCCTAGGGCTGATGCTAACCCTAACCGTAACCCTAACACTATCCTAGAGCTGATCCTAACCCTAACCCTAACCCTAACCCTAATACTATCCTAGGGCTCATGCTAACCCTAACCCTAACCCTAACACTATCCTAGTGCTGATGTTAACCCTAACACTAACACTATCCTAGGGCTGATGCTAACCCTAACCCTAACCCTAACACTATCGTAGGGCTTATGCTAACCCTAACCCTAACTCTAACACTATCCTAGGGCTGAGGTTAACCCTAACCCTAACACTATCCTACGGATGATGCTAACCCTAACCCTAACCCTAACACTATCCTAAGGCTGATGCTAACCCTAACACTAACACTATCCTAGGCTGGTGCTAACCCTAACCCTAACCCTAACACTATCCTAGGTCTGATGCTAACCCTAAACCTAACACTATCCTAGGGCTGATGCTAACCCTAACCCTAACCCTAACTCTATCCTAGGGCTGATGTTAACCCTAACCCTAACTCTATCCTAGGGCTGATGCTAACCCTAACACTAACACTATCCTAGGGCTGATGCTAACCCTAACCCTAACCCTAACACTATCCTAGGGCTCAGGCTAACCCTAACCCTAACACTATCCTACGGCTGATGCTAACCCTAACCTTAACCCTAACACTATCCTAAGGCTGATGCTAACCCTAACACTAACACTATCCTAGGCCTGATGCTAACTGTAACCGTAACCCTAACACTATCCTAGGTCTGATGCTAACCCTAAACCTAACACTATCCTAGGGCTGATGCTAACTCTAACCCTAACCCTAACACTATCCTAGGGCTGATGCTAACCCTAACCCTAACCCTAACACTCTCCTAGGGCTGATGCTAACCCTAACCCTCACACTATCCTAGGCCTGATGCTAACCCTAACCCTAACACTATCCTAGGGCTGATGCTAACCCTATGCCTAACCCTAACACTATCCTAGGGCTGATGCTAACCCTAACCCTAACACTATCCAAGGGCTGATGCTAACCCTAACCCTAACCCTAACACTATCCTAGGGCTAATGCTAACCCTAACCCTAACACTATCCTAGGCCTGATGCTAACCCAAACCCTAACCCTAACACTATCCTAGGGCTCATGCTAACCCTAACCCTAACTTTAACACTATCCTACGGCTGATGCTAACCCTAACCGTAACCCTAACACTATCCCTGGGCTGATGCTAACCCTAACACTAACACTATCCTAGGGCTGATTCTAACCCTAACCCTAACCCTAACACTATCCTAGCGCTGATGCTAACCCTAACCCTAACACTATCCTAGGCCTGATGCTAACCCTAACCCTAACCCTAACACTATCCTATGGCTGATGCTAACCCTAACCGTAACACTATCCTAGGGCTGATGCTAACCCTAACCCTAACCCTAACACTATCCTAGGGCTGATGTTAACCCTAACCCTAACACTATCCTAGGCCTGATGCTAACCCTATCCCTAACCCTAACACTCTCCTAGGGCTGATGCTAACCCTAACCCTAACACTATCCTAGGGTTGATGCTAACCCTAACCCTAACACTATCCTAGGGCTGATGCTAACCCTAACCCTAACCCTAACACTATCCTAGGGCTGCTGCTAACCCTAACCCTAACACTATCCTAGGCCTGATGCTAACCCTAACCCTAACACTTACACTATCCTAGGGCTGATGCTAACCCTAACCCTAACCCTAACACTATCCTAGGGCTGATGCTAACCCTAACCATAACCCTAACACTATCCTAGGGCTGATGCTAACCCTAACCCTAACCCTAACACTATCCTAGGGCTGATGCTAACCCTAACAATAACTCTAACACTATCCTAGGGCTGATGCTAACCTTAACACTAACACTATCCTAGGGCTGATGCTAACCCTAACCCTAACTCTAACACTATCCTAGGGCTGAGGCTAACCCTAACCTTAACACTATCCTACGGCTGATGCTAACCCTAACCCTAACCCTAACACTATCCTAAGGCTGATGCTAACCCTAACACTAACACTATCCTAGGCCTGATGCTTACCCTAACCGTAACCCTAACACTATCCTAGGTCTGATGCTAACCCTAAACCTAACACTATCCTAGGGCTGATGCTAACTCTATCCCTAACCCTAACACTATCCTAGGGCTGATGCTATCCCTAACCCTAACCCTAATACTCACCTAGGGCTGATGCTAACCGTAACTCTAACACTATCCTAGGCCTGATGCTAAACCTAACCCTAACACTATCCTAGGGCTGATGCTAACCCTAACCCTAACACTATCCTAGGGCTGATGCTAACCCTAACCCTAACCTTAACACTATCCTAGGGCTGATGCTAACCCTAACCCTAACCCTAACACTGTCCTAGGGCTGATGCTAACCCTAACCCTAACACTAACACTATCCTAGAGCTGATGTTAACCCTAACACTAACACTATCCTAGGGCTGATGCTAACCCTAACCCTAACCCTAACACTATCCTAGGGCTGATGCTAACCCTTACCATAACTCTAACACTATCTTAGGGCTGAGGATAACCCTAAACCTAACACTATCCTAGAGCTGATGTTAACCCTAACCCTAACACTATCCTAGGGCTGATGCTAACCCTAACCCTAACCCTAACACTATCCTAGGGCTGATGCTAACCCTAACCCTAACACTATCCTAGGGCTGATGCTAACCCTAACACTAACCCTAACACTATCCTAGGGCTGATGCTAACCCTAACCGTAACCCTAACACTATCCTAGAGCTGATCCTAACCCTAACCCTAACCCTAACCCTAATACTATCCTAGGGCTCATGCTAACCCTAACCCTAACCCTAACACTATCCTAGTGCTGATGTTAACCCTAACACTAACACTATCCTAGGGCTGATGCTAACCCTAACCCTAACCCTAACACTATCGTAGGGCTTATGCTAACCCTAACCCTAACTCTAACACTATCCTAGGGCTGAGGTTAACCCTAACCCTAACACTATCCTACGGATGATGCTAACCCTAACCCTAACCCTAACACTATCCTAAGGCTGATGCTAACCCTAACACTAACACTATCCTAGGCTGGTGCTAACCCTAACCCTAACCCTAACACTATCCTAGGTCTGATGCTAACCCTAAACCTAACACTATCCTAGGGCTGATGCTAACCCTAACCCTAACCCTAACTCTATCCTAGGGCTGATGTTAACCCTAACCCTAACTCTATCCTAGGGCTGATGCTAACCCTAACACTAACACTATCCTAGGGCTGATGCTAACCCTAACCCTAACCCTAACACTATCCTAGGGCTGATGCTAACCCTAACCCTAACTCTAACACTATCCTAGGGCTCAGGCTAACCCTAACCCTAACACTATCCTACGGCTGATGCTAACCCTAACCCTAACCCTAACACTATCCTAAGGCTGATGCTAACCCTAACACTAACACTATCCTAGGCCTGATGCTAACTGTAACCGTAACCCTAACACTATCCTAGGTCTGATGCTAACCCTAAACCTAACACTATCCTAGGGCTGATGCTAACTCTAACCCTAACCCTAACACTATCCTAGGGCTGATGCTAACCCTAACCCTAACCCTAACACTCTCCTAGGGCTGATGCTAACCCTAACCCTCACACTATCCTAGGCCTGATGCTAACCCTAACCCTAACACTATCCTAGGGCTGATGCTAACCCTATGCCTAACCCTAACACTATCCTAGGGCTGATGCTAACCCTAACCCTAACACTATCCAAGGGCTGATGCTAACCCTAACCCTAACCCTAACACTATCCTAGGGCTAATGCTAACCCTAACCCTAACACTATCCTAGGCCTGATGCTAACCCAAACCCTAACCCTAACACTATCCTAGGGCTCATGCTAACCCTAACCCTAACTTTAACACTATCCTACGGCTGATGCTAACCCTAACCGTAACCCTAACACTATCCCTGGGCTGATGCTAACCCTAACACTAACACTATCCTAGGGCTGATTCTAACCCTAACCCTAACCCTAACACTATCCTAGCGCTGATGCTAACCCTAACCCTAACACTATCCTAGGCCTGATGCTAACCCTAACCCTAACCCTAACACTATCCTATGGCTGATGCTAACCCTAACCGTAACACTATCC
Source organism: Lemur catta (assembly GCF_020740605.2). NCBI lineage: Eukaryota > Metazoa > Chordata > Mammalia > Primates > Lemuridae > Lemur > Lemur catta. The sequence continues at coordinate 250,551 of NW_025423859.1, read as the reverse complement.
TAGGGCTGATGCTAACCCTAACCCTAACCCTAACACTATCCTAGGGCTGATGTTAACCCTAACCCTAACACTATCCTAGGCCTGATGCTAACCCTATCCCTAACCCTAACACTCTCCTAGGGCTGATGCTAACCCTAACCCTAACACTATCCTAGGGTTGATGCTAACCCTAACCCTAACACTATCCTAGGGCTGATGCTAACCCTAACCCTAACCCTAACACTATCCTAGGGCTGATGCTAACCCTAACCCTAACACTGTCCTAGGCCTGATGCTAACCCTAACCCTAACACTTACACTATCCTAGGGCTGATGCTAACCCTAACCCTAACCCTAACACTATCCTAGGGCTGATGCTAACCCTAACCATAACCCTAACACTATCCTAGGGCTGATGCTAACCCTAACCCTAACCCTAACACTATCCTAGGGCTGATGCTAACCCTAACAATAACTCTAACACTATCCTAGGGCTGATGCTAACCTTAACACTAACACTATCCTAGGGCTGATGCTAACCCTAACCCTAACTCTAACACTATCCTAGGGCTGAGGCTAACCCTAACCTTAACACTATCCTACGGCTGATGCTAACCCTAACCCTAACCCTAACACTATCCTAAGGCTGATGCTAACCCTAACACTAACACTATCCTAGGCCTGATGCTTACCCTAACCGTAACCCTAACACTATCCTAGGTCTGATGCTAACCCTAAACCTAACACTATCCTAGGGCTGATGCTAACTCTATCCCTAACCCTAACACTATCCTAGGGCTGATGCTATCCCTAACCCTAACCCTAATACTCACCTAGGGCTGATGCTAACCGTAACTCTAACACTATCCTAGGCCTGATGCTAAACCTAACCCTAACACTATCCTAGGGCTGATGCTAACCCTAACCCTAACACTATCCTAGGGCTGATGCTAACCCTAACCCTAACCTTAACACTATCCTAGGGCTGATGCTAACCCTAACCCTAACCCTAACACTGTCCTAGGGCTGATGCTAACCCTAACCCTAACACTAACACTATCCTAGAGCTGATGTTAACCCTAACACTAACACTATCCTAGGGCTGATGCTAACCCTAACCCTAACCCTAACACTATCCTAGGGCTGATGCTAACCCTTACCATAACTCTAACACTATCTTAGGGCTGAGGATAACCCTAAACCTAACACTATCCTACGGCTGATGCTAACCCTATGCCTAACCCTAACACTATCCTAGGGCTGATGCAAACCCTAACCCTAACACTATCCTAGGCCTGATGCTAACCCTAACCCTAACCCTAACCCTAACACTATCCTACGGCTGATGCTAACCCTAATCCTAACCCTAACACTATCCTAGGGCTGATGCAAACCCTAACCCTAACACTATCCTAGGCCTGATGCTAACCCTATCCCTAACCCTAACACTCTCCTAGGGCTGATGCTAACCCTAACCCTAAACCTAACACTATCCTAGGGTTGATGCTAACCCTAACCCTAACACTATTCTAGGGCTGATGCTAACCCTAACCCTAACCCTAACACTATCCTAGGGCTGATGCTAACCCTAACCCTAACACTGTCCTAGGGCTCTTGCTAACCCTAACCCTAACACTATCCTAGGGCTGATGCTAACCCTAACCCTAACCCTAACACTATCCTAGGCCTGATGCTAACCCTAACCCTAACCCTAACACTATCCTAGGGTTGATGCTAACCCTAACCCTAACACTATCCTAGGGCTGATGCTAACCCTAACCATAACCCTAACACTATCCTAGGGCTGATGCTAACCCTAACCCTAACACTATCTTGGGCCTGATGCTAACCCTAACCCTAACCCTAACACTATCCTAGGGCTGATGCTAACCCTAACCATAACCCTAACACTATCCTAGGGCTGATGCTAACCCTAACCCTAACACTATCCTAGGGCTGATGCTAACCCTAACCCTAACCCTAACACTATCCTAGGGCTGATGCTAACCCTAACCCTAACACTATCCTAGGGCTGATGCTAACCCTAACACTAACCCTAACACTATCCTAGGGCTGATGCTAACCCTAACCGTAACCCTAACACTATCCTAGAGCTGATCCTAACCCTAACCCTAACCCTAACCCTAATACTATCCTAGGGCTCATGCTAACCCTAACCCTAACCCTAACACTATCCTAGTGCTGATGTTAACCCTAACACTAACACTATCCTAGGGCTGATGCTAACCCTAACCCTAACCCTAACACTATCGTAGGGCTTATGCTAACCCTAACCCTAACTCTAACACTATCCTAGGGCTGAGGTTAACCCTAACCCTAACACTATCCTACGGATGATGCTAACCCTAACCCTAACCCTAACACTATCCTAAGGCTGATGCTAACCCTAACACTAACACTATCCTAGGCTGGTGCTAACCCTAACCCTAACCCTAACACTATCCTAGGTCTGATGCTAACCCTAAACCTAACACTATCCTAGGGCTGATGCTAACCCTAACCCTAACCCTAACTCTATCCTAGGGCTGATGTTAACCCTAACCCTAACTCTATCCTAGGGCTGATGCTAACCCTAACACTAACACTATCCTAGGGCTGATGCTAACCCTAACCCTAACCCTAACACTATCCTAGGGCTGATGCTAACCCTAACCCTAACTCTAACACTATCCTAGGGCTCAGGCTAACCCTAACCCTAACACTATCCTACGGCTGATGCTAACCCTATCCCTAACCCTAACACTATCCTAAGGCTGATGCTAACCCTAACACTAACACTATCCTAGGCCTGATGCTAACTGTAACCGTAACCCTAACACTATCCTAGGTCTGATGCTAACCCTAAACCTAACACTATCCTAGGGCTGATGCTAACTCTAACCCTAACCCTAACACTATCCTAGGGCTGATGCTAACCCTAACCCTAACCCTAACACTCTCCTAGGGCTGATGCTAACCCTAACCCTCACACTATCCTAGGCCTGATGCTAACCCTAACCCTAACACTATCCTAGGGCTAATGCTAACCCTATGCCTAACCCTAACACTATCCTAGGGCTGATGCTAACCCTAACCCTAACACTATCCAAGGGCTGATGCTAACCCTAACCCTAACCCTAACACTATCCTAGGGCTAATGCTAACCCTAACCCTAACACTATCCTAGGCCTGATGCTAACCCAAACCCTAACCCTAACACTATCCTAGGGCTCATGCTAACCCTAACCCTAACTTTAACACTATCCTACGGCTGATGCTAACCCTAACCGTAACCCTAACACTATCCCTGGGCTGATGCTAACACTAACACTAACACTATCCTAGGGCTGATTCTAACCCTAACCCTAACCCTAACACTATCCTAGCGCTGATGCTAACCCTAACCCTAACACTATCCTAGGCCTGATGCTAACCCTAACCCTAACCCTAACACTATCCTATGGCTGATGCTAACCCTAACCGTAACACTATCCTAGGGCTGATGCTAACCCTAACCCTAACCCTAACACTATCCTAGGGCTGATGTTAACCCTAACCCTAACACTATCCTAGGCCTGATGCTAACCCTATCCCTAACCCTAACACTCTCCTAGGGCTGATGCTAACCCTAACCCTAACACTATCCTAGGGTTGATGCTAACCCTAACCCTAACACTATCCTAGGGCTGATGCTAACCCTAACCCTAACCCTAACACTATCCTAGGGCTGATGCTAACCCTAACCCTAACACTATCCTAGGCCTGATGCTAACCCTAACCCTAACACTTACACTATCCTAGGGCTGATGCTAACCCTAACCCTAACCCTAACACTATCCTAGGGCTGATGCTAACCCTAACCATAACCCTAACACTATCCTAGGGCTGATGCTAACCCTAACCCTAACCCTAACACTATCCTAGGGCTGATGCTAACCCTAACAATAACTCTAACACTATCCTAGGGCTGATGCTAACCTTAACACTAACACTATCCTAGGGCTGATGCTAACCCTAACCCTAACTCTAACACTATCCTAGGGCTGAGGCTAACCCTAACCTTAACACTATCCTACGGCTGATGCTAACCCTAACCCTAACCCTAACACTATCCTAAGGCTGATGCTAACCCTAACACTAACACTATCCTAGGCCTGATGCTTACTCTAACCGTAACCCTAACACTATCCTAGGTCTGATGCTAACCCTAAACCTAACACTATCCTAGGGCTGATGCTAACTCTATCCCTAACCCTAACACTATCCTAGGGCTGATGCTATCCCTAACCCTAACCCTAATACTCACCTAGGGCTGATGCTAACCGTAACTCTAACACTATCCTAGGCCTGATGCTAAACCTAACCCTAACACTATCCTAGGGCTGATGCTAACCCTAACCCTAACACTATCCTAGGGCTGATTCTAACCCTAACCCTAACCCTAACACTATCCTAGCGCTGATGCTAACCCTAACCCTAACACTATCCTAGGCCTGATGCTAACCCTAACCCTAACCCTAACACTATCCTATGGCTGATGCTAACCCTAACCGTAACACTATCCTAGGGCTGATGCTAACCCTAACCCTAACCCTAACACTATCCTAGGGCTGATGTTAACCCTAACCCTAACACTATCCTAGGCCTGATGCTAACCCTATCCCTAACCCTAACACTCTCCTAGGGCTGATGCTAACCCTAACCCTAACACTATCCTAGGGTTGATGCTAACCCTAACCCTAACACTATCCTAGGGCTGATGCTAACCCTAACCCTAACCCTAACACTATCCTAGGGCTGATGCTAACCCTAACCCTAACACTATCCTAGGCCTGATGCTAACCCTAACCCTAACACTTACACTATCCTAGGGCTGATGCTAACCCTAACCCTAACCCTAACACTATCCTAGGGCTGATGCTAACCCTAACCATAACCCTAACACTATCCTAGGGCTGATGCTAACCCTAACCCTAACCCTAACACTATCCTAGGGCTGATGCTAACCCTAACAATAACTCTAACACTATCCTAGGGCTGATGCTAACCTTAACACTAACACTATCCTTTGGCTGATGCTAACCCTAACCCTAACTCTAACACTATCCTAGGGCTGAGGCTAACCCTAACCTTAACACTATCCTACGGCTGATGCTAACCCTAACCCTAACCCTAACACTATCCTAAGGCTGATGCTAACCCTAACACTAACACTATCCTAGGCCTGATGCTTACCCTAACCGTAACCCTAACACTATCCTAGGTCTGATGCTAACCCTAAACCTAACACTATCCTAGGGCTGATGCTAACTCTATCCCTAACCCTAACACTATCCTAGGGCTGATGCTATCCCTAACCCTAACCCTAATACTCACCTAGGGCTGATGCTAACCGTAACTCTAACACTATCCTAGGCCTGATGCTAAACCTAACCCTAACACTATCCTAGGGCTGATGCTAACCCTAACCCTAACACTATCCTAGGGCTGATGCTAACCCTAACCCTAACCTTAACACTATCCTAGGGCTGATGCTAACCCTAACCCTAACCCTAACACTATCCTATGGCTGATGCTATCCCTAACCGTAACCCTAACACTATCCTAGGGATGATGCTAACCCTAACACTAACACTATCCTAGGGCTGATGCTAACCCTAACCCTAACCCTAACACTATCCTAGGGCTGATTCTAAGCCTAACTCTAACTCTAACACTGTCTTAGGGCTGAGGATAACCCTAAACCTAACACTATCCTACGGCTGATGCTAACCCTAATCCTAACCCTAACACTATCCTAGGGCTGATGCTAACCCTAACCCTAACACTATCCTAGGCCTGATGCTAACCCTAACCCTAACCCTAACACTATCCTATGGCTGATGCTAACCCTAACCGTAACACTATCCTAGGGCTGATGCTAACCCTAACCCTAACCCTAACACTATCCTAGGGCTGATGTTAACCCTAACCCTAACACTATCCTAGGCCTGATGCTAACCCTATCCCTAACCCTAACATTCTCCTAGGGCTGATGCTAACCCTAACCCTAACACTATCCTAGGGTTGACGCTAACCCTAACCCTAACACTGTCCTAGGGCTGATGCTAACCCTAACCCTAACCCTAACACTATCCTAGGGCTGATGCTAACCCTAACCCTAACTCTAACACTATCCTAGGGCTCAGGCTAACCCTAACCCTAACACTATCCTACGGCTGATGCTAACCCTAACCCTAACCCTAACACTATCCTAAGGCTGATGCTAACCCTAACACTAACACTATCCTAGGCCTGATGTTAACCCTAACCGTAACCCTAACACTATCCTAGGTCTGATGCTAACCCTAAACCTAACACTATCCTAGGGCTGATGCTAACTCTAACCCTAACCCTAACAATATCCTAGGGCTGATGCTAACCCTAACCCTAACCCTAACACTCTCCTAGGGCTGATGCTAACCCTAACCCTAACACTATCCGAGGCCTGATGCTAACCCTAACCCTAACACTATCCTAGGGCTGATGCTAACCCTATGCCTAACCCTAACACTATCCTAGGGCTGATGCTAACCCTAACCCTAACACTATCCAAGGGCTGATGCTAACCCTAACCCTAACCCTAACACTATCCTAGGGCTAATGATAACCCTAACCCTAACACTATCCTAGGCCTGATGCTAACCCTAACCCTAACCCTAACACTATCCTAGGGCTGATGCTAACCCTAACCCTAACACTATCCTAGGGCTGATGCTAACCCTAACCCTAACCCTAACACTATCCTAGGGCTGATGCTAACCCTAACCCTAACACTATCCTAGGGCTGATGCTAACCCTAACACTAACCCTAACACTATCCTATTGCTGATGCTAACCCTAACCCTAACACTATCCTAGGGCTGATGCTAACCCTAACCCTAACCTTAACACTATCCGAGGGCTGATGCTAACCCTAACCGTAACCCTAACACTATCCTAGGGCTGATGCTAACCCTAACACTAACACTACCCTAGGGCTGATGCTAACCCTAACCCTAACCCTAACACTATCCTAGGGCTGATTCTAAGCCTAACTCTAACTCTAACACTATCTTAGGGCTGAGGATAACCCTAAACCTAACACTATCCTACGGCTGATGCTAACCCTAATCCTAACCCTAACACTATCCTATGGCTGATGCTAACCCTAACCGTAACACTATCCTAGGGCTGATGCTAACCCTAACCCTAACCCTAACACTATCCTAGGGCTGATGTTAACCCTAACCCTAACACTATCCTAGGCCTGACGCTAACCCTATCCCTAACCCTAACACTCTCCTAGGGCTGATGCTAACCCTAATCCTAACACTATCCTAGGGTTGATGCTAACCCTAACCCTAACACTATCCTAGGGCTGATGCTAACCCTAACCCTAACCCTAACACTATCCTAGGGCTGATGCTAACCCTAACCCTAACACTATCCTAGGCCTGATGCTAACCCTAACCCTAACCCTAACACTATCCTAGGGCTGATGCTAACCCTAACCATAACCCTAACACTATCCTAGGGCTGATGCTAACCCTAACCCTAACCCTAACACTATCCTAGGGCTGATGCTAACCCTAACAATACCTCTAACACTATCCTAGGGCTGATGCTAACCTTAACACTAACACTATCCTAGGGCTGATGCTAACCGTAACCCTAACTCTAACACTATCCTAGGGCTGAGGCTAACCCTAACCTTAACACTATCCTACGGCTGATGCTAACCCTAACCCTAACCCTAACACTATCCTAAGGCTGATGCTAACCCTAACACTAACACTATCCTAGGCCTGATGCTTACCCTAACCGTAACCCTAACACTATCCTAGGTCTGATGCTAACCCTAAACCTAACACTATCCTAGGGCTGATGCTAACTCTATCCCTAACCCTAACACTATCCTAGGGCTGATGCTATCCCTAACCCTAACCCTAATACTCTCCTAGGGCTGATGCTAACCGAAACTCTAACACTATCCTAGGCCTGATGCTAAACCTAACCCTAACACTATCCTAGGGCTGATGCTAACCCTAACCCTAACACTATCCTAGGGCTGATGCTAACCCTAACCCTAACCTTAACACTATCCTAGGGCTGATGCTAACCCTAACCCTAACCCTAACACTATCCTAGGGCTAATGCTAACCCTAACCCTAACACTATCCTAGGCCTGATGCTAACCCAAACCCTAACCCTAACACTATCCTAGGGCTCATGCTAACCCTAACCCTAACTTTAACACTATCCTACGGCTGATGCTAACCCTAACCGTAACCCTAACACTATCCCTGGGCTGATGCTAACCCTAACACTAACACTATCCTAGGGCTGATTCTAACCCTAACCCTAACCCTAACACTATCCTAGCGCTGATGCTAACCCTAACCCTAACACTATCCTAGGCCTGATGCTAACCCTAACCCTAACCCTAACACTATCCTATGGCTGATGCTAACCCTAACCGTAACACTATCCTAGGGCTGATGCTAACCCTAACCCTAACCCTAACACTATCCTAGGGCTGATGTTAACCCTAACCCTAACACTATCCTAGGCCTGATGCTAACCCTATCCCTAACCCTAACACTCTCCTAGGGCTGATGCTAACCCTAACCCTAACACTATCCTAGGGTTGATGCTAACCCTAACCCTAACACTATCCTAGGGCTGATGCTAACCCTAACCCTAACCCTAACACTATCCTAGGGCTGATGCTAACCCTAACCCTAACACTATCCTAGGCCTGATGCTAACCCTAACCCTAACACTTACACTATCCTAGGGCTGATGCTAACCCTAACCCTAACCCTAACACTATCCTAGGGCTGATGCTAACCCTAACCATAACCCTAACACTATCCTAGGGCTGATGCTAACCCTAACCCTAACCCTAACACTATCCTAGGGCTGATGCTAACCCTAACAATAACTCTAACACTATCCTAGGGCTGATGCTAACCTTAACACTAACACTATCCTAGGGCTGATGCTAACCCTAACCCTAACTCTAACACTATCCTAGGGCTGAGGCTAACCCTAACCTTAACACTATCCTACGGCTGATGCTAACCCTAACCCTAACCCTAACACTATCCTAAGGCTGATGCTAACCCTAACACTAACACTATCCTAGGCCTGATGCTTACCCTAACCGTAACCCTAACACTAACCTAGGTCTGATGCTAACCCTAAACCTAACACTATCCTAGGGCTGATGCTAACTCTATCCCTAACCCTAACACTATCCTAGGGCTGATGCTATCCCTAACCCTAACCCTAATACTCACCTAGGGCTGATGCTAACCGTAACTCTAACACTATCCTAGGCCTGATGCTAAACCTAACCCTAACACTATCCTAGGGCTGATGCTAACCCTAACCCTAACACTATCCTAGGGCTGATTCTAACCCTAACTCTAACCCTAACACTATCCTAGCGCTGATGCTAACCCTAACCCTAACACTATCCTAGGCCTGATGCTAACCCTAACCCTAACCCTAACACTATCCTATGGCTGATGCTAACCCTAACCGTAACACTATCCTAGGGCTGATGCTAACCCTAACCCTAACCCTAACACTATCCTAGGGCTGATGTTAACCCTAACCCTAACACTATCCTAGGCCTGATGCTAACCCTATCCCTAACCCTAACACTCTCCTAGGGCTGATGCTAACCCTAACCCTAACACTATCCTAGGGTTGATGCTAACCCTAACCCTAACACTATCCTAGGGCTGATGCTAACCCTAACCCTAACCCTAACACTATCCTAGGGCTGATGCTAACCCTAACCCTAACACTATCCTAGGCCTGATGCTAACCCTAACCCTAACACTTACACTATCCTAGGGCTGATGCTAACCCTAACCCTAACCCTAACACTATCCTAGGGCTGATGCTAACCCTAACCATAACCCTAACACTATCCTAGGGCTGATGCTAACCCTAACCCTAACCCTAACACTATCCTAGGGCTGATGCTAACCCTAACAATAACTCTAACACTATCCTAGGGCTGATGCTAACCTTAACACTAACACTATCCTTTGGCTGATGCTAACCCTAACCCTAACTCTAACACTATCCTAGGGCTGAGGCTAACCCTAACCTTAACACTATCCTACGGCTGATGCTAACCCTAACCCTAACCCTAACACTATCCTAAGGCTGATGCTAACCCTAACACTAACACTATCCTAGGCCTGATGCTTACCCTAACCGTAACCCTAACACTATCCTAGGTCTGATGCTAACCCTAAACCTAACACTATCCTAGGGCTGATGCTAACTCTATCCCTAACCCTAACACTATCCTAGGGCTGATGCTATCCCTAACCCTAACCCTAATACTCACCTAGGGCTGATGCTAACCGTAACTCTAACACTATCCTAGGCCTGATGCTAAACCTAACCCTAACACTATCCTAGGGCTGATGCTAACCCTAACCCTAACACTATCCTAGGGCTGATGCTAACCCTAACCCTAACCTTAACACTATCCTAGGGCTGATGCTAACCCTAACCCTAACCCTAACACTATCCTATGGCTGATGCTATCCCTAACCGTAACCCTAACACTATCCTAGGGATGATGCTAACCCTAACACTAACACTATCCTAGGGCTGATGCTAACCCTAACCCTAACCCTAACACTATCCTAGGGCTGATTCTAAGCCTAACTCTAACTCTAACACTGTCTTAGGGCTGAGGATAACCCTAAACCTAACACTATCCTACGGCTGATGCTAACCCTAATCCTAACCCTAACACTATCCTAGGGCTGATGCTAACCCTAACCCTAACACTATCCTAGGCCTGATGCTAACCCTAACCCTAACCCTAACACTATCCTATGGCTGATGCTAACCCTAACCGTAACACTATCCTAGGGCTGATGCTAACCCTAACCCTAACCCTAACACTATCCTAGGGCTGATGTTAACCCTAACCCTAACACTATCCTAGGCCTGATGCTAACCCTATCCCTAACCCTAACATTCTCCTAGGGATGATGCTAACCCTAACCCTAACACTATCCTAGGGTTGACGCTAACCCTAACCCTAACACTGTCCTAGGGCTGATGCTAACCCTAACCCTAACCCTAACACTATCCTAGGGCTGATGCTAACCCTAACCCTAACTCTAACACTATCTTAGGGCTCAGGCTAACCCTAACCCTAACACTATCCTACGGCTGATGCTAACCCTAACCCTAACCCTAACACTATCCTAAGGCTGATGCTAACCCTAACACTAACACTATCCTAGGCCTGATGTTAACCCTAACCGTAACCCTAACACTATCCTAGGTCTGATGCTAACCCTAAACCTAACACTATCCTAGGGCTGATGCTAACTCTAACCCTAACCCTAACACTATCCTAGGGCTGATGCTAACCCTAACCCTAACCCTAACACTCTCCTAGGGCTGATGCTAACCCTAACCCTAACACTATCCGAGGCCTGATGCTAACCCTAACCCTAACACTATCCTAGGGCTGATGCTAACCCTATGCCTAACCCTAACACTATCCTAGGGCTGATGCTAACCCTAACCCTAACACTATCCAAGGGCTGATGCTAACCCTAACCCTAACCCTAACACTATCCTAGGGCTAATGATAACCCTAACCCTAACACTATCCTAGGCCTGATGCTAACCCTAACCCTAACCCTAACACTATCCTAGGGCTGATGCTAACCCTAACCCTAACACTATCCTAGGGCTGATGCTAACCCTAACCCTAACCCTAACACTATCCTAGGGCTGATGCTAACCCTAACCCTAACACTATCCTAGGGCTGATGCTAACCCTAACACTAACCCTAACACTATCCTATTGCTGATGCTAACCCTAACCCTAACACTATCCTAGGGCTGATGCTAACCCTAACCCTAACCTTAACACTATCCGAGGGCTGATGCTAACCCTAACCGTAACCCTAACACTATCCTAGGGCTGATGCTAACCCTAACACTAACACTACCCTAGGGCTGATGCTAACCCTAACCCTAACCCTAACACTATCCTAGGGCTGATTCTAAGCCTAACTCTAACTCTAACACTATCTTAGGGCTGAGGATAACCCTAAACCTAACACTATCCTACGGCTGATGCTAACCCTAATCCTAACCCTAACACTATCCTATGGCTGATGCTAACCCTAACCGTAACACTATCCTAGGGCTGATGCTAACCCTAACCCTAACCCTAACACTATCCTAGGGCTGATGTTAACCCTAACCCTAACACTATCCTAGGCCTGACGCTAACCCTATCCCTAACCCTAACACTCTCCTAGGGCTGATGCTAACCCTAATCCTAACACTATCCTAGGGTTGATGCTAACCCTAACCCTAACACTATCCTAGGGCTGATGCTAACCCTATCCCTAACCCTAACACTATCCTAGGGCTGATGCTAACCCTAACCCTAACACTATCCTAGGCCTGATGCTAACCATAACCCTAACCCTAACACTATCCTAGGGCTGATGCTAACCCTAACCATAACCCTAACACTATCCTAGGGCTGATGCTAACCCTAACCCTAACCCTAACACTATCCTAGGGCTGATGCTAACCCTAACAATACCTCTAACACTATCCTAGGGCTGATGCTAACCTTAACACTAACACTATCCTAGGGCTGATGCTAACCGTAACCCTAACTCTAACACTATCCTAGGGCTGAGGCTAACCCTAACCTTAACACTATCCTACGGCTGATGCTAACCCTAACCCTAACCCTAACACTATCCTAAGGCTGATGCTAACCCTAACACTAACACTATCCTAGGCCTGATGCTTACCCTAACCGTAACCCTAACACTATCCTAGGTCTGATGCTAACCCTAAACCTAACACTATCCTAGGGCTGATGCTAACTCTATCCCTAACCCTAACACTATCCTAGGGCTGATGCTATCCCTAACCCTAACCCTAATACTCTCCTAGGGCTGATGCTAACCGAAACTCTAACACTATCCTAGGCCTGATGCTAAACCTAACCCTAACACTATCCTAGGGCTGATGCTAACCCTAACCCTAACACTATCCTAGGGCTGATGCTAACCCTAACCCTAACCTTAACACTATCCTAGGGCTGATGCTAACCCTAACCCTAACCCTAACACTATCCTATGGCTGATGCTATCCCTAACCGTAACCCTAACACTATCCTAGGGATGATGCTAACCCTAACACTAACACTATCCTAGGGCTGATGCTAACCCTAACCCTAACCCTAACACTATCCTAGGGCTGATTCTAAGCCTAACACTAACTCTAACACTGTCTTAGGGCTGAGGATAACCCTAAACCTAACACTATCCTACGGCTGATGCTAACCCTAATCCTAACCCTAACACTATCCTAGGGCTGATGCTAACCCTAACCCTAACACTATCCTAGGCCTGATGCTAACCCTAACCCTAACCCTAACACTATCCTATGGCTGATGCTAACCCTAACCGTAACACTATCCTAGGGCTGCTGCTAACCCTAACCCTAACCCTAACACTATCCTAGGGCTGATGTTAACCCTAACCCTAACACTATCCTAGGCCTGATGCTAACCCTATCCCTAACCCTAACATTCTCCTAGGGCTGATGCTAACCCTAACCCTAACACTATCCTAGGGTTGACGCTAACCCTAACCCTAACACTGTCCTAGGGCTGATGCTAACCCTAACCCTAACCCTAACACTATCCTAGGGCTGATGCTAACCCTAACCCTAACTCTAACACTATCCTAGGGCTCAGGCTAACCCTAACCCTAACACTATCCTACGGCTGATGCTAACCCTAACCCTAACCCTAACACTATCCTAAGGCTGATGCTAACCCTAACACTAACACTATCCTAGGCCTGATGTTAATCGTAACCGTAACCCTAACACTATCCTAGGTCTGATGCTAACCCTAAACCTAACACTATCCTAGGGCTGATGCTAACTCTAACCCTAACCCTAACACTATCCTAGGGCTGATGCTAACCCTAACCCTAACCCTAACACTCTCCTAGGGCTGATGCTAACCCTAACCCTAACACTATCCTAGGCCTGATGCTAACCCTAACCCTAACACTATCCTAGGGCTGATGCTAACCCTATGCCTAACCCTAACACTATCCTAGGGCTGATGCTAACCCTAACCCTAACACTATCCAAGGGCTGATGCTAACCCTAACCCTAACCCTAACACTATCCTAGGGCTAATGATAACCCTAACCCTAACACTATCCTAGGCCTGATGCTAACCCTAACCCTAACCCTAACACTATCCTAGCGCTGATGCTAACCCTAACCCTAACACTATCCTAGGGCTGATGCTAACCCTAACCCTAACCCTAACACTATCCTAGGGCTGATGCTAACCGTAACCCTAACACTATCCTAGGGCTGATGCTAACCCTAATCCTAACCCTAACACTATCCTATGGCTGATGCTAACCCTAACCGTAACACTATCCTAGGGCTGATGCTAACCCTAACCCTAACCCTAACACTATCCTAGGGCTGATGTTAACCCTAACCCTAACACTATCCTAGGCCTGACGCTAACCCTATCCCTAACCCTAACACTCTCCTAGGGCTGATGCTAACCCTAATCCTAACACTATCCTAGGGTTGATGCTAACCCTAACCCTAACACTATCCTAGGGCTGATGCTAACCCTAACCATAACCCTAACACTATCCTAGGGCTGATGCTAACCCTAACCCTAACACTATCCTAGGCCTGATGCTAACCCTAACCCTAACCCTAACACTATCCTAGGGCTGATGCTAACCCTAACCATAACCCTAACACTATCCTAGGGCTGATGCTAACCCTAACCCTAACCCTAACACTATCCTAGGGCTGATGCTAACCCTAACAATACCTCTAACACTATCCTAGGGCTGATGCTAACCTTAACACTAACACTATCCTAGGGCTGATGCTAACCGTAACCCTAACTCTAACACTATCCTAGGGCTGAGGCTAACCCTAACCTTAACACTATCCTACGGCTGATGCTAACCCTAACCCTAACCCTAACACTATCCTAAGGCTGATGCTAACCCTAACACTAACACTATCCTAGGCCTGATGCTTACCCTAACCGTAACCCTAACACTATCCTAGGTCTGATGCTAACCCTAAACCTAACACTATCCTAGGGCTGATGCTAACTCTATCCCTAACCCTAACACTATCCTAGGGCTGATGCTATCCCTAACCCTAACCCTAATACTCTCCTAGGGCTGATGCTAACCGAAACTCTAACACTATCCTAGGCCTGATGCTAAACCTAACCCTAACACTATCCTAGGGCTGATGCTAACCCTAACCCTAACACTATCCTAGGGCTGATGCTAACCCTAACCCTAACCTTAACACTATCCTAGGGCTGATGCTAACCCTAACCCTAACCCTAACACTATCCTATGGCTGATGCTATCCCTAACCGTAACCCTAACACTATCCTAGGGATGATGCTAACCCTAACACTAACACTATCCTAGGGCTGATGCTAACCCTAACCCTAACCCTAACACTATCCTAGGGCTGATTCTAAGCCTAACTCTAACTCTAACACTGTCTTAGGGCTGAGGATAACCCTAAACCTAACACTATCCTACGGCTGATGCTAACCCTAATCCTAACCCTAACACTATCCTAGGGCTGATGCTAACCCTAACCCTAACACTATCCTAGGCCTGATGCTAACCCTAACCCTAACCCTAACACTATCCTATGGCTGATGCTAACCCTAACCGTAACACTATCCTAGGGCTGCTGCTAACCCTAACCCTAACCCTAACACTATCCTAGGGCTGATGTTAACCCTAACCCTAACACTATCCTAGGCCTGATGCTAACCCTATCCCTAACCCTAACATTCTCCTAGGGCTGATGCTAACCCTAACCCTAACACTATCCTAGGGTTGACGCTAACCCTAACCCTAACACTGTCCTAGGGCTGATGCTAACCCTAACCCTAACCCTAACACTATCCTAGGGCTGATGCTAACCCTAACCCTAACTCTAACACTATCCTAGGGCTCAGGCTAACCCTAACCCTAACACTATCCTACGGCTGATGCTAACCCTAACCCTAACCCTAACACTATCCTAAGGCTGATGCTAACCCTAACACTAACACTATCCTAGGCCTGATGTTAATCGTAACCGTAACCCTAACACTATCCTAGGTCTGATGCTAACCCTAAACCTAACACTATCCTAGGGCTGATGCTAACTCTAACCCTAACCCTAACACTATCCTAGGGCTGATGCTAACCCTAACCCTAACCCTAACACTCTCCTAGGGCTGATGCTAACCCTAACCCTAACACTATCCTAGGCCTGATGCTAACCCTAACCCTAACACTATCCTAGGGCTGATGCTAACCCTATGCCTAACCCTAACACTATCCTAGGGCTGATGCTAACCCTAACCCTAACACTATCCAAGGGCTGATGCTAACCCTAACCCTAACCCTAACACTATCCTAGGGCTAATGATAACCCTAACCCTAACACTATCCTAGGCCTGATGCTAACCCTAACCCTAACCCTAACACTATCCTAGCGCTGATGCTAACCCTAACCCTAACACTATCCTAGGGCTGATGCTAACCCTAACCCTAACCCTAACACTATCCTAGGGCTGATGCTAACCGTAACCCTAACACTATCCTAGGGCTGATGCTAACCCTAACACTAACCCTAACACTATCCTATTGCTGATGCTAACCCTAACCCTAACACTATCCTAGGGCTGATGCTAACCCTAACCCTAACCTTAACACTATCCGAGGGCTGATGCTAACCCTAACCGTAACCCTAACACTATCCTAGGGCTGATGCTAACCCTAACACTAACACTATCCTAGGGCTGATGCTAACCCTAACCCTAACCCTAACACTATCCTAGGGCTGATTCTAAGCCTAACTCTAACTCTAACACTATCTTAGGGCTGAGGATAACCCTAAACCTAACACTATCCTACGGCTGATGCTAACCCTAATCCTAACCCTAACACTATCCTAGGGCTGATGCTAACCCTAACCGTAACACTATCCTAGGGCTGATGCTAACCCTAACCCTAACCCTAACACTATCCTAGGGCTGATGTTAACCCTAACCCTAACACTATCCTAGGCCTGATGCTAACCCTATCCCTAACCCTAACACTCTCCTAGGGCTGATGCTAACCCTAACCCTAACACTATCCTAGGGTTGATGCTAACCCTAACCCTAACACTATCCTAGGGCTGATGCTAACCCTAACCCTAACCCTAACACTATCCTAGGGCTGATGCTAACCCTAACCATAACACTATCCTAGGCCTGATGCTAACCCTAACCCTAACACTTACACTATCCTGGGGCTGATGCTAACCCTAACTCTAACCCTAACACTATCCTAGGTCTGATGCTAACCCTAAACCTAACACTATCCTAGGCCTGATGCTAACCCTAACCCTAACACTTACACTCTCCTAGGGCTGATGCTAACCCTAAACCTAACCCTAACACTATCCTAGGGCTGATGCTAACCCTAACCCTAACCCTAACACTATCCTAGGGCTGATGCTAACCCTAACAATAACCCTAACACTATCCTAGGGCTGATGCTAACCTTAACACTAACACTATCCTAGGGCTGATGCTAACCCTAAGCCTAACTCTAACACTATCCTAGGGCTGAGGCTAACCCTAACCCTAACACTATCCTAGGGCTGATGCTAACCCTAACCCTAACCCTAACACTATCCTAAGGCTGATGCTAACCCTAACACTAACACTATCCTAGGCCTGATGCTTACCCTAACCGTAACCCTAACACTATCCTAGGTCTGATGCTAACCCTAAACCTAACACTATCCTAGGGCTGATGCTAACTCTAACCCTAACCCTAACACTATCCTAGGGTTGATGCTATCCCTAACCCTAACCCTAACACTCTCCTAGGGCTGATGCTAACCCTAACTCTTACACTATCCTGGGCCTGATGCTAAACCTAACCCTAACACTATCCTAGGGCTGATGCTAACCCTATGCCTAACCCTAACACTATCCTAGGGCTGATGCTAACCCTAACCCTAACACTATCCAAGGGCTGATGCTAACCCTAACCCTAACCCTAACACTATCCTATGGCTAATGCTAACCCTAACCCTAACAGTATCCTAGGCCTGATGCTCACCCTAACACTAACCCTAACACTATCCTAGGGCTGATGCTAACCCTAACCCTAACACTATCCTAGGGCTGATGCTAACCCTAACCCTAACCCTAACACTATCCTAGGGCTGATGCTAACCCTAACACTAACACTATCCTAGGGCTGATGCAAACCCTAACACTAACCCTAACACTATGCTATTGCTCATGCTAACCCTAACCCTAACACTATCCTAGGGCTGATGCTAACCCTAACCCTAACCTTAACACTATCCTAGGGCTGATGCTAACCCTAACCCTAACCCTAACACTATCCTAGGGCTGATGCTAACCCTAACCCTAACACTAACACTATCCTAGTGCTGATGTTAACCCTAACACTAACACTATCCTAGGGCTGATGCTAACCCTAACCCTAACCCTAACACTATCCTAGGGCTGATGCTAACCCTTACCATAACTCTAACACTATCTTAGGGCTGAGGATAACCCTAAACCTAACACTATCCTACGGCTGATGCTAACCCTAATCCTAACCCTAACACTATCCTAGGGCTGATGCAAACCCTAACCCTAACACTATCCTAGGCCTGATGCTAACCCTAACCCTAACCCTAACCCTAACACTATCCTATGGCTGAGGCTAACCCTAACCCTAACACTATCCTAGGGCTGATGCTAACCCTAACCCTAACCCTAACACTATCCTAGGGCTGATGTTAACCCTAACCCTAACACTATCCTAGGCCTGATGCTAACCCTATCCCTAACCCTAACACTCTCCTAGGGCTGATGCTAACCCTAACCCTAACCCTAACACTATCCTAGGGTTGATGCTAACCCTAACCATAACACTATTCTAGGACTGATGCTAACCCTACCCCTAACCCTAACACTATCCTAGGGCTGATGCTAACCCTAACCCTAACACTATCCTAGGCCTGATGCTAACCCTAACCCTAACACTTACACTATCCTAGGGCTGATGCTAACCCTAACCCTAACCCTAATACTATCCTAGGTCTGATGCTAACCCTAAACCTAACACTATCCTAGGGCTGATGCTAACCCTAAATCTAACCATAACACTATCCTAGTGCTGATGCTAACCCTAACCCTAACACTATCCTAGGCCTGATGCTAAACCTAACCCTAACCCTAACACTATCCTAGGGCTGATGCTAACCCTAACCCTAACACTATCCTAGGGCTGATGCTAACCCTAACCCTATCCCTAACACTGTCCTAGGGCTCTTGCTAACCCTAACCCTAACACTATCCTAGGGCTGATGCTAACCCTAACCCTAACCCTAACACTATCCTAGGCCTGATGCTAACCCTAACCCTAACCCTAACACTATCCTAGGGTTGATGCTAACCCTAACCCTAACACTATCCTAGGGCTGATGCTAACCCTAACCCTAACCCTAACACTATCCTATGGCTGATGCTAACCCTAACCCTAACACTATCTTGGGCCTGATGCTAACCCTAACCCTAACCCTAACACTATCCTAGGGCTGATGCTAACCCTAACCATAACCCTAACACTATCCTAGGTCTGATGCTAACCCTAAACCTAACACTATCCTAGGGCTGATGCTAACCCTAACCCTAACCCTAACACTATCCTAGGGCTGATGTTAACCCTAACCCTAACTCTATCCTAGGGCTGATGCTAACCCTAACACTAACACTATCCTAGGGCTGATGCTAACCCTAACCCTAACCCTAACACTATCCTACGGCTGATGCTAACCCTAACCCTAACCCTAACACTATCCTAAGGCTGATGCTAACCCTAACACTAACACTATCCTAGGCCTGATGCTAACTGTAACCGTAACCCTAACACTATCCTAGGTCTGATGCTAACCCTAAACCTAACACTATCCTAGGGCTGATGCTAACTCTAACCCTAACCCTAACACTATCCTAGGGCTGATGCTAACCCTATGCCTAACCCTAACACTATCCTAGGGCTGATGCTAACCCTAACCCTAACACTATCCAAGGGCTGATGCTAACCCTAACCCTAACCCTAACACTATCCTAGGGCTAATGCTAACCCTAACCCTAACACTATCCTAGGCCTGATGCTAACCCAAACCCTAACCCTAACACTATCCTAGGGCTGATGCTAACCCTAACCCTAACACTATCCTAGGGCTGATGCTAACCCTAACCCTAACCCTAACACTATCCTAGGGCTGATGCTAACCCTAACCCTAACACTATCCTAGGGCTGATGCTAACCCTAACACTAACCCTAGCACTATCCTATTGCTGATGCTAACCCTAACCCTAACACTATCCTAGGGCTGATGCTAACCCTAACCCTAACTTTAACACTATCCTACGGCTGATGCAAACCCTAACCGTAACCCTAACACTATCCTAGCGCTGATGCTAACCCTAACCCTAACACTATCCTAGGCCTGATGCTAACCCTAACCCTAACCCTAACACTATCCTATGGCTGATGCTAACCCTAACCGTAACACTATCCTAGGGCTGATGCTAACCCTAACCCTAACCCTAACACTATCCTAGGGCTGATGTTAACCCTAACCCTAACACTATCCTAGGCCTGATGCTAACCCTATCCCTAACCCTAACACTATCCTAGGGCTGATGCTAACCCTAACACTAACACTATCCTAGGGTTGATGCTAACCCTAACCCTAACACTATCCTAGGGCTGATGCTAACCCTAACCCTAACCCTAACACTATCCTAGGGCTGATGCTAACCCTAACCCTAACAATATCCTAGGCCTGATGCTAACCCTAACCCTAACACTTACAGTATCCTAGGGCTGATGCTAACCCTAACCCTAACCCTAACACTATCCTAGGTCTGATGCTAACCCTAAACCTAACACTATCCTAGGGCTGATGCTAACCCTAACCCTAACCCTAACACTATCCTAGGGCTGATGCTAACCCTAACCCTAACCCTAACACTATCCTAGGGCTGATGCTAACCCTAACCCTAACCCTAACACTATCCTAGGGCTGATGCTAACCCTAACAATAACTCTAACACTATCCTAGGGCTGATGCTAACCTTAACACTAACACTATACTAGGGCTGATGCTAACCCTAACCCTAACTCTAACACTATCCTAGGGCTGAGGCTAACCCTAACCTTAACACTATCCTACGGCTGATGCTAACCCTAACCCTAACCCTAACACTATCCTAAGGCTGATGCTAACCCTAACACTAACACTATCCTAGGCCTGATGGTTACCCTAACCGTAACCCTAACACTATCCTAGGTCTGATGCTAACCCTAAACCTAACACTATCCTAGGGCTGATGCTAACTCTATCCCTAACCCTAACACTATCCTAGGGCTGATGCTATCCCTAACCCTAACCCTAATACTCTCCTAGGGCTGATGCTAACCGTAACTCTAACACTATCATAGGCCTGATGCTAAACCTAACCCTAACACTATCCTAGGGCTGATGCTAACCCTATGCCTAACCCTAACACTATCCTAGGGCTGATGCTAACCCTAACCCTAACACTATCCAAGGGCTGATGCTAACCCTAACCCTAACCCTAACACTATCCTAGGGCTAATGCTAACCCTAACCCTAACACTATCCTAGGCCTGATGCTAACCCTAACACTAACCCTAACACTATCCTAGGGCTGATGCTAACCCTAACCCTAACACTATCCTAGGGCTGATGCTAACCCTAACCCTAACCCTAACACTATCCTAGGGCTGATGCTAACCCTAACCCTAACACTATCCTAGGGCTGATGCTAACCCTAACACTAACCCTAACACTATCCTATTCCTGATGCTAACCCTAACCCTAACACTATCCTAGGGCTGATGCTAACCCTAACCCTAACCTTAACACTATCCTAGGGCTGATGCTAACCCTAACCCTAACCCTAACACTATTCTAGGGCTGATGCTAACCCTAAGCCTAACACTAACACTATCCTAGGGCTGATGCTAACCCTAACGCTAACACTATCCTAGGGCTGATGCTAACCCTAACCCTAACAATAACACTATCTTAGGGCTGATGCTAACCCTTACCATAACTCTAACACTATCTTAGGGCTGAGGATAACCCTAAACCTAACACTATCCTACGGCTGAGGCTAACCCTAATCCTAACCCTAACACTATCCTAGGGCTGATGCAAACCCTAACGCTAACACTATCCTAGGCTTGATGCTAACCCTAACCCTAACCCTAACCCTAACACTATCCTATGGCTGATGCTAACCCTAACCCTAACACTATCCTAGGGCTGATGCTAACCCTAACCCTAACCCTAACACTATCCTAGGGCTGATGTTAACCCTAACCCTAACACTATCCTAGGCCTGATGCTAACCCTATCCCTAACCCTAACACTCTCCTAGGGCTGATGCTAACCCTAACGCTAACCCTAACACTATCCTAGGGTTGATGCTAACCCTAACCCTAACACTATCCTAGAGCTGATGCTAACCCTAACCCTAACCCTAACACTATCCTAGGGCTGATGCTAACCCTAACCCTAACACTATCCTAGGACTGATGCTAACCCTAACCCTAACCCTAACACTATGCTAGGGCTGATGCTAACCCTAACCCTAACACTATCCTAGGGCTGATGCTAACCCTAACCCTAACCCTAACACTATCCTAGGGCTGATGCTAACCCTAACCCTAACACTATCCTAGGGCTGATGCTAACCCTAACCCTAACCCTAACATTATCCTAGGGCTGATGCTAACCCTAACCCTAACCCTAACACTATCCTAGGGCTGATGCTAACCCTAACCCTAACACTATCCTAGGCCTGGTGCTAACCCTAACCCTAACCCTAACACTATCCTAGGGCTGATGCTAACCCTAACCCTAACAATATCCTAGGGCTGATGCTAACCCTAACCCTAACCCTAACACTATCCTAGGGCTGATGCTAACCCTAACCCTAACACTATCCTAGGGCTGATGCTAACCCTAACCCTAACCCTAACACTATCCTAGGGCTGATGCTAACCCTATCCCTAACATTATCCTAGGGCTGATGCTAACCCTAACCCTAACCCTAACACTATCCTAGGGCTGATGCTAACCCTAACCGTAACCCTAACACTATCCTAGAGCTGATCCTAACCCTAACCCTAACACTAACCCTAACCCTAATACTATCCTAGGGCTGATGCTAACCCTAACCCTAACCCTAACACTATCCTAAGGCTGATGCTAACCCTAACACTAACATTATCATAGGCCTGGTGCTAACCCTAACCCTAATCCTAACACTATCCTAGGGCTGATGCTAATCCTAACCCTAATACTATCCTAGGGCTGATGCTAACCCTAACCCTAACCCTAACACTATCCTAGGGCTGATGGTAACCCTAACCCTAACAATATACTAGGCCTGATGATATCCCTAAACCTAAACCTAACACTATCCTAGGGCTCATGCTAACCCTAACCCTAACCCTAACACTATCCTAGGGCTGATTCTAACCGTAACCCTAACACTATCCTAGGCCTGATGCTAACCCTAACCCTTACCCTAACACTCTTCTAGGGCTCATGCTAACCCTAACCCTTACACTATCCTAGGGCTCATGCTAACCCTAAACCTAACCCTAACACTCTCCTAGGGCTGATGCTAACCCTAACCCTAACACTATCTTAGGCCTGATGCTAACCCTAACCCTAACACTATCCTAGGGCTGATGCTAACCCTATGCCTAACCCTAACACTATCCTAGGGCTGATGCTAACCCTAACCCTAACACTATCCAAGGGCTGATGCTAACCCCAACCCTAACCCTAACACTATCCTAGGGCTAATGCTAACCCTAACCCTAACACTATCCTAGGCCTGCTGCTAACCCTAACCGTAACACTAACACTATCCTAGGGCTGATGCTAACCCTAACCCTAACACTATCCTAGGGCTGATGCTAACCCTAACCCTAACCCTAACACTATCCTAGGGCTGATGCTAACCCTAACCCTAACACTATCCTAGGGCTGATGCTAACCCTAACACTAACCCTAACTCTATCCTATTGCTGATGCTAACCCTAACCCTAACACTATCCTAGGGCTGATGCTAACCCTAACCCTAACCTTAACACTATCCTAGGGCTGATGCTAACCCTAACCCTAACCCTAACACTATCCTACGGCTGATGCTAACCCTAACCGTAACCCTAACACTATCCTAGGGCTGATGCTAACCCTAACACTAACACTATCCTAGGGCTGATGCTAACCCTAACCCTAACCCTAACACTATCCTAGGGCTGATGCTAAGCCTAACCCTAACTCTAACACTATCTTAGGGCTGAGGATAACCCTAAACCTAACACTATCCTACGGCTGATGCTAACCCTAATCCTAACCCTAACACTATCCTAGGGCTGATGCTAAACCTAACCCTAACACTATCCTACGGCTGATGCTAACCCTAATCCTAACCCTAACACTATCCTGTGGCTGATGCTAACCCTAACCGTAACACTATCCTAGGGCTGATGCTAACCCTAACCCTAACCCTAACACTGTCCTAGGACTGATGTTAACCCTAACCCTAACACTATCCTAGGCCTGATGCTAACCCTATCCCTAACCCTAACACTCTCCTAGGGCTGATGCTAACCCTAACCCTAACCCTAACACTATCCGAGGGTTGATGCTAACCCTAACCTTAACACTATCCTAGGGCTGATGCTAACCCTAACTCTAACCCTAACACTATCCTAGTGCTGATGCTAACCCTAACCCTAACACTATCCTAGGCCTGATGGTAACCCTAACCCTAACACTTACACTATCCTAGGGCTGATGCTAACCCTAACCCTAACCATAACACTATCCTAGGTCTGATGCTAACCCTAAAACTAACACTATCCTAGGGCTGATGCTAACCCTAACCCTAACCCTAACACTATCCTAGGGCTGATGCTAACCTTAACCGTAACCCTAACACTATCCTAGGGCTGATGCTAACCCTAACCCTCACCCTAACACTATCCTAGGGCTGATGCTAACCCTAACAATAACCCTAACACTATCCTAGGGCTGATGCTAACCTTAACACTAACACTATCCTAGGGCTGATGCTACCCCTAACCCTAACTCTAACACTATCCTAGGGCTGAGGCTAACCCTAACTCTAACACTATCCTACGGCTGATGCTAACCCTAACCCTAACCCTAACACTATCCTAGGGCTGATGCTAACCCTAACCCTAACACTATCCTAGGGCTGATGCTAACCCTAACCCTAACCCTAACCCTATCCTAGGGCTGATGCTAACCCTATCCCTAACACTATCCTAGGGCTGATGCTAACCCTAAACCTAACCCTAACACTATCCTAGGGCTGATGCTAACCCTAACCGTAACCCTAACACTATCCTAGCGCTGATCCTAACCCTAACCCTAACACTAACCCTAACCCTAATACTATCCTAGGGCTGATGCTAACCCTAACCCTAACCCTAACACTATCCTAAGGCTGATGCTAACCCTAACACTAACATTATCATAGGCCTGGTGCTAACCCTAACCCTAACCCTAACACTATCCTAGGGCTGATGCTAACCCTAACCCTAATACTATCCTAGGGCTGATGCTAACCCTAACCCTAACCCTAACACTATCCTAGGGCTGATGGTAACCCTAGCCCTAACAATATCCTAGGCCTGATGATATCCCTAACCCTAAACCTAACACTATCCTAGGGCTCATGCTAACCCTATGCCTAACCCTAACACTATCCTAGGGCTGATGCTAACCCTAACCCTAACACTATCCAAGGCTGATGCTAACCCTAACCCTAACCCTAACACTATCCTAGGGCTAATGCTAACCCTAACCCTAACACTATCCTAGGCCTGATGCTAACCCTAACACTAACCCTAACACTATCCTAGGGCTGATGCTAACCCTAACCCTAACACTATCCTAGGGCTGATGCTAACCCTAACCCTAACCCTAACACTATCCTAGGGCTGATGCTAATCCTAACCCTAACACTATCCTAGGGCTGATGCTAACCCTAACACTAACCCTAACACTATCCTATTGCTGATGCTAACCCTAACCCTAACACTATGTTGGGCTGATGCTAACCCTAACCCTAACCTTAACACTATCCTAGGGCTGATGCTAACCCTAACCCTAACCCTAACACTAACCTAGGGCTGATGCTAACCCTAACCCTAACACTAACACTATCCTAGGGCTGATGCTAACCCTAACACTAACACTATCCTAGGGCTGATGCTAACCCTAACCCTAACCCTAACACTATTCTAGGGCTGATGCTAACCCTTACCATAACTCTAACACTATCTTAGGGCTGAGGATAACCCTAAACCTAACACTATCTTACGGCTGATGCTAACCCTAACCCTAACCCTAACACTATCCTAGGGCTAATGCTAATCCTAACCCTAACACTATCCTAGGCCTGATGCTAACCCTAACACTAACCCTAACACTATCCTAGGGCTGATGCTAACCCTAACACTAACACTATCCTAGGGCTGATGCTAACCCTATGCCTAACCCTAACACTATCCTAGGGCTGATGCTAACCCTAACCCTAACACTATCCAAGGCTGATGCTAACCCTAACCCTAACCCTAACACTATCCTAGGGCTAATGCTAACCCTAACCCTAACACTATCCTAGGCCTGATGCTAACCCTAACACTAACCCTAACACTATCCTAGGGCTGATGCTAACCCTAACCCTAACACTATCCTAGGGCTGATGCTAACCCTAACCCTAACCCTAACACTATCCTAGGGCTGATGCTAACCCTAACCCTAACACTATCCTAGGGCTGATGCTAACCCTAACACTAACCCTAACACTATCCTATTGCTGATGCTAACCCTAACCCTAACACTATCCTAGGGCTGATGCTAAACCTAACCCTAAGCTTAACACTATCGTAGGGCTGATGCTAACCCTAACCCTAACCCTAACACTATCCTACGGCTGATGCTAACCCTAACCGTAACCCTAACACTATCCTAGGGCTGATGCTAACCCTAACACTAACACTATCCTAGGGCTGATGCTAACCCTAACCCTAACCCTAACACTATCCTAGGGCTGATGCTAAGCCTAACCCTTACTCTCATACTATCTTAGGGCTTAGGATATCCCTAAACCTAACACTATTCTACGGCTGATGCTAACCCTAATCCTAACCCTAACACTATCCTAGGGCTGATGCTAACCCTAACCCTAACACTATCCTAGGCCTGATGCTAACCCTAACCCTAACCCTAACACTATCCTATGGCTGATGCTAACCCTAACCGTAACACTATCCTAGGGCTGATGCTAACCCTAACCCTAACACTATGTTGGGCTGATGCTAACCCTATCCCTAACCTTAACACTATCCTAGGGCTGATGCTAACCCTAACCCTAACCCTAACACTATCCTAGGGCTGATGCTAACCCTAACCCTAACACTAACACTATCCTAGGGCTGATGCTAACCCTAACACTAGCACTATCCTAGGGCTGATGCTAACCCTAACCCTAACCCTAACACTATTCTAGGGCTGATGCTAACCCTTACCATAACTCTAACACTATCTTAGGGCTGAGGATAACCCTAAACCTAACACTATCCTACGGCTGATGCTAACCCTAACCCTAACCCTAACACTATCCTAGGGCTAATGCTAATCCTAACCCTAACACTATCCTAGGCCTGATGCTAACCCTAACACTAACCCTAACACTATCCTAGGGCTGATGCTAACCCTAACACTAACACTATCCTAGGGCTGATGCTAACCCTATGCCTAACCCTAACACTATCCTAGGGCTGATGCTAACCCTAACCCTAACACTATCCAAGGCTGATGCTAACCCTAACCCTAACCTTAACACTATCCTAGGGCTAATGCTAACCCTAACCCTAACACTATCCTAGGCCTGATGCTAACCCTAACACTAACCCTAACACTATCCTAGGGCTGATGCTAACCCTAACCCTAACACTATCCTAGGGCTGATGCTAACCCTAACCCTAACCCTAACACTATCCTAGGGCTGATGCTAACCCTAACCCTAACCTTAATACTATCCTAGGGCTGATGCTAACCCTAACCCTAACCCTAACACTATCCTAAGGCTGATCCTAACCCTAACCGTAACCCTAACATTATCCTAGTGCTGATGCTAACCCTAATACTAACACTATCCTAGGGCTGATGCTAACCCTAACCCTAACCCTAACACTATCCTAGGGCTGATGCTAAGCCTAACCCTTACTCTAATACTATCTTAGGGCTTAGGATATCCCTAAACCTAACACTATTCTACGGCTGTTGCTAACCCTAATCCTAACCCTAACACTATCCTAGGGCTGATGCTAACCCTAACCCTAACACTATCCTAGGCCTGATGCTAACCCTAACCCTAACCCTAACACTATCCTATGGCTGGTGCTAACCCTAACCGTAACACTATCCTAGGGCTGATGCTAACCCTAACCCTAACCCTAACACTATCGTAGGGCTGATGTTAACCCTAACCCTAACACTATCTTAGGCCTGATGCTAACCCTATCCCTAACCCTAACACTCTCCTAGGGCTGATGCTAACCCTAACCCTAACCCTAACACTATCCGAGGGTTGATGTTAACTGTAACCCTAACACTATCCTAGGGCTGATGCTAACCCTAACCCTAACCCTAACACTATCCTAGGGCTGATGCTAACCCTAACCCTAACACTATCCTAGGCCTGATGCGAACCCTAACCCTAACACTTACACTATCCTAGGGCTGATGCTAACCCTAACCCTAACCCGAACACTATCCTAGGTCTGATGCTAACCCTAAAACTAACACTATCCTAGGGCTGATGCTAACCCTAACCCTAACCTTAACACTATCCTAGGGCTGATGCTAACCCTAACCGTAACCCTAACACTATCCTAGGGCTGATGCTAACCCTAACCCTAACCCTAACACTATCCTAGGGCTGATGCTAACCCTAACAATAACCCTAACACTATCCTAGGGCTGATGCTAACCTTAACACTAACACTATCCTAGGGCTGATGCTACCCCTAACCCTAACTCTAACACTATCCTAGGGCTGAGGCTAACCTTAACTCTAACACTATCCTACGGCTGATGCTAACCCTAACCCTAACCCTAACACTATCCTAAGGCTGATGCTAACCCTAACACTAACACTATCCTAGGCCGGATGCTTACCCTAACCGTAACCCTAACACTATCCTAGGTCTGATGCTAACCCTAAACCTAACACTATCCTAGGGCTGATGCTAACTCTAACCCTAACCCTAACACTATCCTAGGGCTGATGCTATCCCTAACCCTAACCCTAACACTCTCCTAGGGCTGATGCTAACCCTAACTCTAACACTATCCTAGGTCTGATGCTAAACCTAACCCTAACACTATCCTAGGGCTGATGCTAACCCTATGCCTAACCCTAACACTATCCTAGGGCTGATGCTAACCCTAACCCTAACACTATCCAAGGCTGATGCTAACCCTAACCCTAACCCTAACACTATCCTAGGGCTAATGCTAACCCTAACCCTAACACTATCCTAGGCCTGATGCTAACCCTAACACTAACCCTAACACTATCCTAAGGCTGATGCTAACCCTAACCCTAACACTATCCTAGGGCTGATGCTAACCCTAACCCTAACCCTAACACTATCCTAGGGCTGAGGCTAATCCTAACCCTAACACTATCCTAGGGCTGATGCTAACCCTAACACTAACCCTAACACTATCCTATTGCTGATGCTAACCCTAACCCTAACACTATGTTGGGCTGATGCTAACCCTAACCCTAACCTTAACACTATCCTAGGGCTGATGCTAACCCTAACCCTAACCCTAACACTAACCTAGGGCTGATGCTAACCCTAACACTAACACTATCCTAGGGCTGATGCTAACCCTAACCCTAACCCTAACACTATTCTAGGGCTGATGCTAACCCTTACCATAACTCTAACACTATCTTAGGGCTGAGGATAACCCTAAACCTAACACTATCCTACGGCTGATGCTAACCCTAACCCTATCCCTAACACTATCCTAGGGCTAATGCTAATCCTAATCCTAACACTATCCTAGGCCTGATGCTAACCCTAACACTAACCCTAACACTATCCTAGGGCTGATGCTAACCCTAACACTAACACTATCCTAGGGCTGATGCTAACCCTATGCCTAACCCTAACACTATCCTAGGGCTGATGCTAACCCTAACCCTAACACTATCCAAGGCTGATGCTAACCCTAACCCTAACCCTAACACTATCCTAGGGCTAATGCTAACCCTAACCCTAACACTATCCTAGGCCTGATGCTAACCCTAACACTAACCCTAACACTATCCTAGGGCTGATGCTAACCCTAACCCTAACACTATCCTAGGGCTGATGCTAACCCTAACCCTAACCCTAACACTATCCTAGGGCTGATGCTAACCCTAACCCTAACACTATCCTAGGGCTGATGCTAACCCCAACACTAACCCTAACACTATCCTATTGCTGATGCTAACCCTAACCCTAACACTATCCTAGGGCTGATGCTAACCCTAACCCTAAGCTTAACACTATCGTAGGGCTGATGCTAACCCTAACCCTAACCCTAACACTATCCTACGGCTGATGCTAACCCTAACCGTAACCCTAACACTATCCTAGGGCTGATGCTAACCCTAACACTAACACTATCCTAGGGCTGATGCTAACCCTAACCCTAACCCTAACACTATCCTAGGCCTGATGCTAAGCCTAACCCTTACTCTCATACTATCTTAGGGCTTAGGATATCCCTAAACCTAACACTATTCTACGGCTGATGCTAACCCTAATCCTAACCCTAACACTATCCTAGGGCTGATGCTAACCCTAACCCTAACACTATCCTAGGCCTGATGCTAACCCTAACCCTAACCCTAACACTATCCTATCGCTGATGCTAACCCTAACCGTAACATTATCCAAGGGCTGATGCTAACCCTAACCCTAACACTATGTTGGGCTGATGCTAACCCTAACCCTAACCTTAACACTATCCTAGGGCTGATGCTAACCCAAACCCTAACCCTAACACTATCCTAGGGCTGATGCTAACCCTAACCCTAACACTAACACTATCCTAGGGCTGATGCTAACCCTAACACTAACACTATCCTAGGGCTGATGCTAACCCTAACCCTAACCCTAACACTATTCTAGGGCTGATGCTAACCCTTACCATAACTCTAACACTATCTTAGGGCTGAGGATAACCCTAAACCTAACACTATCCTACGGCTGATGCTAACCCTAACCCTAACCCTAACACTATCCTAGGGCTAATGCTAATCCTAACCCTAACACTATCCTAGGCCTGATGCTAACCCTAACACTAACCCTAACACTATCCTAGGGCTGATGCTAACCCTAACATTAACACTATCCTAGGGCTGATGCTAACCCTAACCCTAACCCTAACACTATCCTAGGGCTGATGCTAACCCTAACAATAACCCTAACACTATCCTAGGGCTGATGCTAACCTTAACACTAACACTATCCTAGGGCTGATGCTACCCCTAACCCTAACTCTAACACTATCCTAGGGCTGAGGCTAACCTTAACTCTAACACTATCCTACGGCTGATGCTAACCCTAACCCTAACCCTAACACTATCCTAAGGCTGATGCTAACCCTAACACTAACACTATCCTAGGCCTGATGCTTACCCTAACCGTAACCCTAACACTATCCTAGGTCTGATGCTAACCCTAAACCTAACACTATCCTAGGGCTGATGCTAACTCTAACCCTAACCCTAACACTATCCTAGGGCTGATTCTATCCCTAACCCTAACCCTAACACTCTCCTAGGGCTGATGCTAACCCTAACTCTAACACTATCCTAGGCCTGATGCTAAACCTAACCCTAACACTATCCTAGGGCTGATGCTAACCCTATGCCTAACCCTAACACTATCCTAGGGCTGATGCTAACCCTAACCCTAACACTATCCAAGGCTGATGCTAACCCTAACCCTAACCCTAACACTATCCTAGGGCTAATGCTAACCCTAACCCTAACACTATCCTAGGCCTGATGCTAACCCTAACACTAACACTAACACTATCCTAGGGCTGATGCTAACCCTAACCCTAACACTATCCTAGGGCTGATGCTAACCCTAACCCTAACCCTAACACTATCCTAGGGCTGATGCTAATCCTAACCCTAACACTATCCTAGGGCTGATGCTAACCCTAACACTAACCCTAACACTATCCTATTGCTGATGCTAACCCTAACCCTAACACTATGTTGGGCTGGTGCTAACCCTAACCCTAACCTTAACACTATCCTAGGGCTGATGCTAACCCTAACCCTAACCCTAACACTATCCTAGGGCTGATGCTAACCCTAACTCTAACACTATCCTAGGCCTGATGCTAACCCTAACCCTAACCCTAACACTATCCTATGGCTGATGCTAACCCTAACCCTAACACTATCCTAGGGCTGATGTTAACCCTAACCCTAACACTATCCTAATCCTGATGCTAACCCTATCCCTAACCTTAACACTCTCCTAGGGCTGATGCTAACCCTAACCCTAACCCTAACACTATCCGAGGGTTGATGCTAACCCTAACCCTAACACTATCCTAGGGCTGATGCTAACCCTAACCCTAACCCTAACACTATCCTAGGGCTGATGCTAACCCTAACCCTAACACTATCCTAGGCCTGATGCTAACCCTAACCCTAACACTTACACTATCCTAGGGCTGATGCTAACCCTAACCCTAACCTTAACACTATCCTAGGGCTGATGCTAACCCTAACCGTAACCCTAACACTATCCTAGGGCTGATGCTAACCCTAACCCTAACCCTAACACTATCCTAGGGCTGATGCTAACCCTAACAATAACCCTAACACTATCCTAGGGCTTATGCTAACCTTAACACTAACACTATCCTAGGGCTGATGCTACCCCTAACCCTAACTCTAACACTATCCTAAGGCTGAGGCTAACCCTAACTCTAACACTATCCTACGGCTGATGCTAACCCTAACCCTAACCCTAACACTATCCTAAGGCTGATGCTAACCCTAACACTAACACTATCCTAGGCCTGATGCTTACCCTAACCGTAACCCTAACACTATCCTAGGTCTGATGATAACCCTAAACCTAACACTATCCTAGGGCTGATGCTAACTCTAACCCTAACCCTAACACTATCCTAGGGCTGATGCTATCCCTAACCCTAACCCTAACACTCTCCTAGGGCTGATGCTAACCCTAACTCTAACACTATCCTAGGCCTGATGCTAAACCTAACCCTAACACTATCCTAGGGCTGATGCTAAACCTATGCCTAACCCTAACACTATCCTAGGGCTGATGCTAACCCTAACCCTAACACTATCCTACGGCTGATGCTAACCCTAATCCTAACCCTAACACTATCCTAGGGCTGATGCAAACCCTAACCCTAACACTATCCTAGGCCTGATGCTAACCCTAACCCTAACCCTAACACTATCCTATGGCTGATGCTAACCCTAACCCTAACACTATCCTAGGGCTGATGCTAACCCTAACCCTAACCCTAACACTATCCTAGGGCTGATGTTAACCCTAACCCTAACACTATCCTAGGCCTGATGCTAACCCTATCCCTAACCCTAACACTCTCCTAGGGCTGATGCTAACCCTAACACTAACCCTAACACTATCCTAGGGTTGATGCTAACCCTAACCCTAACACTATCCTAGGGCTGATGCTAACCCTAAACCTAACCCTAACACTATCTTAGGGCTGATGCTAACCCTAACCATAACACTATCCTAGGCCTGATGCTAACCCTAACCCTAACCCTAACACTATCCTAGGGCTGATGCTAACCCTAACCCTAACACTATCCTAGGGCTGATGCTAACACTAACCCTAACCCTAACACTATCCTAGGGCTGATGCTAACCCTAACCCTAACACTATCCTAGGGCTGATGCTAACCCTAACCCTAACCCTAACACTATCCTAGGGCTGATGCTAACCCTAACCCTAACCCTAACACTATCCTAGGGCTGATGCTAACCCTAACCCTAACACTATCCTAGGCCTGGTGCTAACCCTAACCCTAACCCTAACACTATCCTAGGGCTGATGCTAACGCTAACCCTAACACTATCCTAGGGCTGATGCTAACCTTAACCCTAACCCTAACACTATCCTACGGCTGATGCTAACCCTAACCCTAACACTATCCTAGGGCTGATGCTAACCCTAACCCTAACCCTAACACTATCCTAGGGCTGATGCTAACCCTAACCCTAACACTATCCTAGGCCTGATGCTAACCCTATCCCTAACCCTAACACTCTCCTAGGGCTGATGCTAACCCTAACCCTAACCCTAACACTATCCGAGGGTTGATGCTAACCCTAACCCTAACACTATCCTAGGGCTGATGCTAACCCTAACCCTAACCCTAACACTATCCTAGGGCTGATGCTAACCCTAACCCTAACACTATCCTAGGCCTGATGCTAACCCTAACCCTAACACTTACACTATCCTAGGGCTGATGCTAACCCTAACCCTAACCCTAACACTATCCTAGGTCTGATGCTAACCCTAAAACTAACACTATCCTAGTGCTGATGCTAACCCTAACCCTAACCTTAAAACTATCCTAGGGCTGATGCTAACCCTAACCGTAACCCTAACACTATCCTAGGCCTGATGCTAACCCTAACCCTAACCCTAACACTATCCTAGGTCTGATGCTAACCCTAAAACTAACACTATCCTAGGGCTGATGCTAACCCTAACCCTAACCTTAACACTATCCTAGGGCTGATGCTAACCCTAACCGTAACCCTAACACTATCCTAGGGCTGATGCTAACCCTAACCCTAACCCTAACACTATCCTAGGGCTGATGCTAACCCTAACAATAACCCTAACACTATCCTAGGGCTGATGCTAACCTTAACACTAACACTATCCTAGGGCTGATGCTACCCCTAACCCTAACTCTAACACTATCCTAGGGCTGAGGCTAACCTTAACTCTAACACTATCCTACGGCTGATGCTAACCCTAACCCTAACCCTAACACTATCCTAAGGCTGATGCTAACCCTAACACTAACACTATCCTAGGCCTGATGCTTAACCTAACCGTAACCCTAACACTATCCTAGGTCTGATGCTAACCCTAAACCTAACACTATCCTAGGGCTGATGCTAACTCTAACCCTAACCCTAACACTATCCTAGGGCTGATGCTATCCCTAACTCTAACCCTAACACTCTCCTAGGGCTGATGCTAACCCTAACTCTAACACTATCCTAGGCCTGATGCTAAACCTAACCCTAACACTATCCTAGGGCTGATGCTAACCCTATGCCTAACCCTAACACTATCCTAGGGCTGATGCTAACCCTAACCCTAACACTATCCAAGGCTGATGCTAACCCTAACCCTAACCCTAACACTATCCTAGGGCTAATGCTAACCCTAACCCTAACACTATCCTAGGCCTGATGCTAACCCTAACACTAACCCTAACACTATCCTAGGGCTGATGCTAACCCTAACCCTAACACTATCCTAGGGCTGATGCTAACCCTAACCCTAACCCTAACACTATCCTAGGGCTGATGCTAACCCTAACCCTAACCCTAACACTATCCTAGGGCTGATGCTAATCCTAACCCTAACACTATCCTAGGGCTGATGCTAACCCTTACACTAACCCTAACACTATCCTATTGCTGATGCTAACCCTAACCCTAACACTATGTTGGGCTGATGCTAACCC
The DNA here is from genome assembly GCF_020740605.2 of Lemur catta. Classification (NCBI taxonomy): domain Eukaryota; kingdom Metazoa; phylum Chordata; class Mammalia; order Primates; family Lemuridae; genus Lemur; species Lemur catta. The sequence continues at coordinate 214,454 of NW_025423859.1, read as the reverse complement.
TAACCCTAACCTTAACACTATCCTAGGGCTGATGCTAACCCTAACCCTAACCCTAACACTATCCTAGGGCTGTTGCTAACCCTAACCCTAACACTAACACTATCCTAGGGCTGATGCTAACCCTAACACTAACACTATCCTAGGGCTGATGCTAACCCTAACCCTAACCCTAACACTATTCTAGGGCTGATGCTAACCCTTACCATAACTCTAACACTATCTTAGGGCTGAGGATAACCCTAAACCTAACACTATCCTACGGCTGATGCTAACCCTAACCCTAACCCTAACACTATCCTAGGGCTAATGCTAATCCTAACCCTAACACTATCCTAGGCCTGATGCTAACCCTAACACTAACCCTAACACTATCCTAGGGCTGATGCTAACCCTAACACTAACACTATCCTAGGGCTGATGCTAACCCTATGCCTAACCCTAACACTATCCTAGGGCTGATGCTAACCCTAACCCTAACACTATCCAAGGCTGATGGTAACCCTAACCCTAACCCTAACACTATCCTAGGGCTAATGCTAACCCTAACCCTAACACTATCCTAGGCCTGATGCTAACCCTAACACTAACCCTAACACTATCCTAGGGCTGATGCTAACCCTAACCCTAACACTATCCTAGGGCTGATGCTAACCATAACCCTAACCCTAACACTATCCTAGGGCTGATGCTAACCCTAACCCTAACACTATCCTAGGGCTGATGCTAACCCTAACACTAACCCTAACACTATCCTATTGCTGATGCTAACCCTAACCCTAACACTATCCTAGGGCTGATGCTAACCCTAACCCTAACCTTAACACTATCCTAGGGCTGATGCTAACCCTAACCCTAACCCTAACACTATCCTGCGGCTGATGCTAACCCTAACCGTAACCCTAACACTATCCTAGGGCTGATGCTAACCCTAACACTAACACTATCCTAGGGCTGATGCTAACCCTAACCCTAACCCTAACACTATCCTAGGGCTGATGCTAAGCCTAACCCTTACTCTAATACTATCTTAGGGCTTAGGATATCCCTAAACCTAACACTATTCTACGGCTGATGCTAACCCTAATCCTAACCCTAACACTATCCTAGGGCTGATGCTAACCCTAACCCTAACACTATCCTAGGCCTGATGCTAACCCTAACCCTAACCCTAACACTATCCTATGGCTGATGCTAACCCTAACCGTAACACTATCCTAGGGCTGATGCTAACCCTAACCCTAACACTATGTTGGGCTGATGCTAACCCTAACCCTAACCTTAACACTATCCTAGGGCTGATGCTAACCCTAACCCTAACCCTAACACTATCCTAGGGCTGATGCTAACCCTAACCCTAACACTAACACTATCCTAGGGCTGATGCTAACCCTAACACTAACACTATCCTAGGGCTGATGCTAACCCTAACCCTAACCCTAACACTATTCTAGGGCTGATGCTAACCCTTACCATAACTCTAACACTATCTTAGGGCTGAGGATAACCCTAAACCTAACACTATCCTACGGCTGATGCTAACCCTAACCCTAACCCTAACACTATCCTAGGGCTAATGCTAATCCTAACCCTAACACTATCCTAGGCCTGATGCTAACCCTAACACTAACCCTAACACTATCCTAGGGCTGATGCTAACCCTAACACTAACACTATCCTAGGGCTGATGCTAACCCTATGCCTAACCCTAACACTATCCTAGGGCTGATGCTAACCCTAACCCTAACACTATCCAAGGCTGATGCTAACCCTAACCCTAACCCTAACACTATCCTAGGGCTAATGCTAACCCTAACCCTAACACTATCCTAGGCCTGATGCTAACCCTAACACGAACCCTAACACTATCCTAGGGCTGATGCTAACCCTAACCCTAACACTATCCTAGGGCTGATGCTAACCCTAACCCTAACCCTAACACTATCCTAGGGCTGATGCTAACCCTAACCCTAACACTATCCTAGGGCTGATGCTAACCCAAACACTAACCCTAACACTATCCTATTGCTGATGCTAACCCTAACCCTAACACTATCCTAGGGCTGATGCTAACCCTAACCCTAACCTTAACACTATCCTAGGGCTGATGCTAACCCTAACCCTAACCCTAACACTATCCTACGGCTGATGCTAACCCTAACCGTAACCCTAACACTATCCTAGGGCTGATGCTAACCCTAACACTAACACTATCCTAGGGCTGATGCTAACCCTAACCCTAACCCTAACACTATCCTAGGGCTGATGCTAAGCCTAACCCTTACTCTAATACTATCTTAGGGCTTAGGATATCCCTAAACCTAACACTATTCTACGGCTGATGCTAACCCTAATCCTAACCCTAACACTATCCTAGGGCTGATGCTAACCCTAACCCTAACACTATCCTAGGCCTGATGCTAACCCTAACCCTAACACTATCCTAGGGCTGATGCTAACCCTAACCCTAACCCTAACACTATCCTAGGGCTGATGCTAACCCTAACCATAACACTATCCTAGGCCTGATGCTAACCCTAACCCTAACCCTAACACTATCCTAGGGCTGATGCTAACCCTAACCCTAACACTATCCTAGGGCTGATGCTAACACTAACCCTAACCCTAACACTATCCTAGGGCTGATGCTAACCCTAACCCTAACACTATCCTAGGGCTGATGCTAACCCTAACCCTAACCCTAACACTATCCTAGGGCTGATGCTAACCCTAACCCTAACCCTAACACTATCCTAGGGCTGATGCTAACCCTAACCCTAACACTATCCTAGGCCTGGTGCTAACCCTAACCCTAACCCTAACACTATCCTAGGGCTGATGCTAACCCTAACCATAACACTATCCTAGGCCTGATGCTAACCTTAACCCTAACCCTAACACTATCCTAGGGCTGATGCTAACCCTAACCCTAACACTATCCTAGGGATGATGCTAACCCTAACCCTAACCCTAACACTATCCTAGGGCTGATGCTAACCCTAACCCTAACCCTAACACTATCCTAGGGCTGATGCTAACCCTAACCCTAACACTATCCTAGGCCTGGTGCTAACCCTAACCCTAACCCTAACACTATCCTAGGGCTGATGCTAACCCTAACCCTAACAATATCCTAGGGCTGATGCTAACCCTAACCCTAACCCTAACACTATCCTAGGGCTGATGCTAACCCTAACCCTAACACTATCCTAGGGCTGATGCTAACCCTAACCCTAACCCTAACACTATCCTAGGGCTGATGCTAACCCTAACCCTAACACTATCCTAGGCCTGATGCTAACCCTATCCCTAACCCTAACACTCTCCTAGGGCTGATGCTAACCCTAACCCTAACCCTAACACTATCCGAGGGTTGATGCTAACCCTAACCCTAACACTATCCTAGGGCTGATGCTAACCCTAACCCTAACCCTAACACTATCCTAGGGCTGATGCTAACCCTAACCCTAACACTATCCTAGGCCTGATGCTAACCCTAACCCTAACACTTACACTATCCTAGGGCTGATGCTAACCCTAACCCTAACCCTAACACTATCCTAGGTCTGATGCTAACCCTAAAACTAACACTATCCTAGTGCTGATGCTAACCCTAACCCTAACCTTAAAACTATCCTAGGGCTGATGCTAACCCTAACCGTAACCCTAACACTATCCTAGGGCTGATGCTAACCCTAACCCTAACCCTAACACTATCCTAGGTCTGATGCTAACCCTAAAACTAACACTATCCTAGGGCTGATGCTAACCCTAACCCTAACCTTAACACTATCCTAGGGCTGATGCTAACCCTAACCGTAACCCTAACACTATCCTAGGGCTGATGCTAACCCTAACCCTAACCCTAACACTATCCTAGGGCTGATGCTAACCCTAACAATAACCCTAACACTATCCTAGGGCTGATGCTAACCTTAACACTAACACTATCCTAGGGCTGATGCTACCCCTAACCCTAACTCTAACACTATCCTAGGGCTGAGGCTAACCTTAACTCTAACACTATCCTACGGCTGATGCTAACCCTAACCCTAAGCCTAACACTATCCTAAGGCTGATGTTAACCCTAACACTAACACTATCCTAGGCCTGATGCTTAACCTAACCGTAACCCTAACACTATCCTAGGTCTGATGCTAACCCTAAACCTAACACTATCCTAGGGCTGATGCTAACTCTAACCCTAACCCTAACACTATCCTAGGGCTGATGCTATCCCTAACTCTAACCCTAACACTCTCCTAGGGCTGATGCTAACCCTAACTCTAACACTATCCTAGGCCTGATGCTAAACCTAACCCTAACACTATCCTAGGGCTGATGCTAACCCTAACCCTAACACTATCCTAGGCCTGGTGCTAACCCTAACCCTAACCCTAACACTATCCTAGGGCTGATGCTAACCCTAACCCTAACAATATCCTAGGGCTGATGCTAACCCTAACCCTAACCCTAACACTATCCTAGGGCTGATGCTAACCCTAACCCTAACACTATCCTAGGGCTGATGCTAACCCTAACCCTAACCCTAACACTATCCTAGGGCTGATGCTAACCCTAACCCTAACACTATCCTAGGCCTGATGCTAACCCTATCCCTAACCCTAACACTCTCCTAGGGCTGATGCTAACCCTAACCCTAACCCTAACACTATCCGAGGGTTGATGCTAACCCTAACCCTAACACTATCCTAGGGCTGATGCTAACCCTAACCCTAACCCTAACACTATCCTAGGGCTGATGCTAACCCTAACCCTAACACTATCCTAGGCCTGATGCTAACCCTAACCCTAACACTTACACTATCCTAGGGCTGATGCTAACCCTAACCCTAACCCTAACACTATCCTAGGTCTGATGCTAACCCTAAAACTAACACTATCCTAGTGCTGATGCTAACCCTAACCCTAACCTTAAAACTATCCTAGGGCTGATGCTAACCCTAACCGTAACCCTATCACTATCCTAGGGCTGATGCTAACCCTAACCCTAACCCTAACACTATCCTAGGTCTGATGCTAACCCTAAAACTAACACTATCCTAGGGCTGATGCTAACCCTAACCCTAACCTTAACACTATCCTAGGGCTGATGCTAACCCTAACCGTAACCCTAACACTATCCTAGGGCTGATGCTAACCCTAACCCTAACCCTAACACTATCCTAGGGCTGATGCTAACCCTAACAATAACCCTAACACTATCCTAGGGCTGATGCTAACCTTAACACTAACACTATCCTAGGGCTGATGCTACCCCTAACCCTAACTCTAACACTATCCTAGGGCTGAGGCTAACCTTAACTCTAACACTATCCTACGGCTGATGCTAACCCTAACCCTAACCCTAACACTATCCTAAGGCTGATGTTAACCCTAACACTAACACTATCCTAGGCCTGATGCTTAACCTAACCGTAACCCTAACACTATCCTAGGTCTGATGCTAACCCTAAACCTAACACTATCCTAGGGCTGATGCTAACTCTAACCCTAACCCTAACACTATCCTAGGGCTGATGCTATCCCTAACTCTAACCCTAACACTCTCCTAGGGCTGATGCTAACCCTAACTCTAACACTATCCTAGGCCTGATGCTAAACCTAACCCTAACACTATCCTAGGGCTGATGCTAACCCTAACCCTAACACTATCCTAGGCCTGGTGCTAACCCTAACCCTAACCCTAACACTATCCTAGGGCTGATGCTAACCCTAACCCTAACAATATCCTAGGGCTGATACTAACCCTAACCCTAACCCTAACACTATCCTAGGGCTGATGCTAACCCTAACCCTAACACTATCCTAGGGCTGATGCTAACCCTAACCCTAACCCTAACACTATCCTAGGGCTGATGCTAACCCTAACCCTAACACTATCCTAGGCCTGATGCTAACCCTATCCCTAACCCTAACACTCTCCTAGGGCTGATGCTAACCCTAACCCTAACCCTAACACTATCCGAGGGTTGATGCTAACCCTAACCCTAACACTATCCTAGGGCTGATGCTAACCCTAACCCTAACCCTAACACTATCCTAGGGCTGATGCTAACCCTAACCCTAACACTATCCTAGGCCTGATGCTAACCCTAACCCTAACACTTACACTATCCTAGGGCTGATGCTAACCCTAACCCTAACCCTAACACTATCCTAGGTCTGATGCTAACCCTAAAACTAACACTATCCTAGTGCTGATGCTAACCCTAACCCTAACCTTAAAACTATCCTAGGGCTGATGCTAACCCTAACCGTAACCCTAACACTATCCTAGGGCTGATGCTAACCCTAACCCTAACCCTAACACTATCCTAGGTCTGATGCTAACCCTAAAACTAACACTATCCTAGGGCTGATGCTAACCCTAACCCTAACCTTAACACTATCCTAGGGCTGATGCTAACCCTAACCGTAACCCTAACACTATCCTAGGGCTGATGCTAACCCTAACCCTAACCCTAACACTATCCTAGCGCTGATGCTAACCCTAACAATAACCCTAACACTATCCTAGGGCTGATGCTAACCTTAACACTAACACTATCCTAGGGCTGATGCTACCCCTAACCCTAACTCTAACACTATCCTAGGGCTGAGGCTAACCTTAACTCTAACACTATCCTACGGCTGATGCTAACCCTAACCCTAACCCTAACACTATCCTAAGGCTGATGTTAACCCTAACACTAACACTATCCTAGGCCTGATGCTTAACCTAACCGTAACCCTAACACTATCCTAGGTCTGATGCTAACCCTAAACCTAACACTATCCTAGGGCTGATGCTAACTCTAACCCTAACCCTAACACTATCCTAGGGCTGATGCTATCCCTAACTCTAACCCTAACACTCTCCTAGGGCTGATGCTAACCCTAACTCTAACACTATCCTAGGCCTGATGCTAAACCTAACCCTAACACTATCCTAGGGCTGATGCTAACCCTAACCCTAACACTATCCTAGGCCTGGTGCTAACCCTAACCCTAACCATAACACTATCCTAGGGCTGATGCTAACCCTAACCCTAACAATATCTTAGGGCTGATGCTAACCCTAACCCTAACCCTAACACTATCCTAGGGCTGATGCTAACCCTAACCCTAACACTATCCTAGGGCTGATGCTAACCCTAACCCTAACCCTAACACTATCCTAGGGCTGATGCTAACCCTAACCCTAACACTATCCTAGGCCTGATGCTAACCCTATCCCTAACCCTAACACTCTCCTAGGGCTGATGCTAACCCTAACCCTAACCCTAACACTATCCGAGGGTTGATGCTAACCCTAACCCTAACACTATCCTAGGGCTGATGCTAACCCTAACCCTAACCCTAACACTATCCTAGGGCTGATGCTAACCCTAACCCTAACACTATCCTAGGCCTGATGCTAACCCTAACCCTAACACTTACACTATCCTAGGGCTGATGCTAACCCTAACCCTAACCCTAACACTATCCTAGGTCTGATGCTAACCCTAAAACTAACACTATCCTAGTGCTGATGCTAACCCTAACCCTAACCTTAAAACTATCCTAGGGCTGATGCTAACCCTAACCGTAACCCTAACACTATCCTAGGGCTGATGCTAACCCTAACCCTAACCCTAACACTATCCTAGGTCTGATGCTAACCCTAAAACTAACACTATCCTAGGGCTGATGCTAACCCTAACCCTAACCTTAACACTATCCTAGGGCTGATGCTAACCCTAACCGTAACCCTAACACTATCCTAGGGCTGATGCTAACCCTAACCCTAACCCTAACACTATCCTAGGGCTGATGCTAACCCTAACAATAACCCTAACACTATCCTAGGGCTGATGCTAACCTTAACACTAACACTATCCTAGGGCTGATGCTACCCGTAACCCTAACTCTAACACTATCCTAGGGCTGAGGCTAACCTTAACTCTAACACTATCCTACGGCTGATGCTAACCCTAACCCTAACCCTAACACTATCCTAAGGCTGATGCTAACCCTAACACTAACACTATCCTAGGCCTGATGCTTAACCTAACCGTAACCCTAACACTATCCTAGGTCTGATGCTAACCCTAAACCTAACACTATCCTAGGGCTGATGCTAACTCTAACCCTAACCCTAACACTATCCTAGGGCTGATGCTATCCCTAACTCTAACCCTAACACTCTCCTAGGGCTGATGCTAACCCTAACTCTAACACTATCCTAGGCCTGATGCTAAACCTAACCCTAACACTATCCTAGGGCTGATGCTAACCCTATGCCTAACCCTAACACTATCCTAGGGCTGATGCTAACCCTAACCCTAACACTATCCAAGGCTGATGCTAACCCTAACCCTAACCCTAACACTATCCTAGGGCTAATGCTAACCCTAACCCTAACACTATCCTAGGCCTGATGCTAACCCTAACACTAACCCTAACACTATCCTAGGGCTGATGCTAACCCTAACCCTAACACTATCCTAGGGCTGATGCTAACCCTAACCCTAACCCTAACACTATCCTAGGGCTTATGCTAATCCTAACCCTAACACTATCCTAGGGCTGATGCTAACCCTTACACTAACCCTAACACTATCCTATTGCTGATGCTAACCCTAACCCTAACACTATGTTGGGCTGATGCTAACCCTAACCCTAACCTTAACACTATCCTAGGGCTGATGCTAACCCTAACCCTAACCCTAACACTATCCTAGGGCTGTTGCTAACCCTAACCCTAACACTAACACTATCCTAGGGCTGATGCTAACCCTAACACTAACACTATCCTAGGGCTGATGCTAACCCTAACCCTAACCCTAACACTATTCTAGGGCTGATGCTAACCCTTACCATAACTCTAACACTATCTTAGGGCTGAGGATAACCCTAAACCTAACACTATCCTACGGCTGATGCTAACCCTAACCCTAACCCTAACACTATCCTAGGGCTAATGCTAATCCTAACCCTAACACTATCCTAGGCCTGATGCTAACCCTAACACTAACCCTAACACTATCCTAGGGCTGATGCTAACCCTAACACTAACACTATCCTAGGGCTGATGCTAACCCTATGCCTAACCCTAACACTATCCTAGGGCTGATTCTAACCCTAACCCTAACACTATCCAAGGCTGATGGTAACCCTAACCCTAACCCTAACACTATCCTAGGGCTAATGCTAACCCTAACCCTAACACTATCCTAGGCCTGATGCTAACCCTAACACTAACCCTAACACTATCCTAGGGCTGATGCTAACCCTAACCCTAACACTATCCTAGGGCTGATGCTAACCCTAACCCTAACCCTAACACTATCCTAGGGCTGATGCTAACCCTAACCCTAACACTATCCTAGGGCTGATGCTAACCCTAACACTAACCCTAACACTATCCTATTGCTGATGCTAACCCTAACACTAACACTATCCTAGGGCTGATGCTAACCCTAACCCTAACCTTAACACTATCCTAGGGCTGATGCTAACCCTAACCCTAACCCTAACACTATCCTGCGGCTGATGCTAACCCTAACCGTAACCCTAACACTATCCTAGGGCTGATGCTAACCCTAACACTAACACTATCCTAGGGCTGATGCTAACCCTAACCCTAACCCTAACACTATCCTAGGGCTGATGCTAAGCCTAACCCTTACTCTAATACTATCTTAGGGCTTAGGATATCCCTAAACCTAACACTATTCTACGGCTGATGCTAACCCTAATCCTAACCCTAACACTATCCTAGGGCTGATGCTAACCCTAACCCTAACACTATCCTAGGCCTGATGCTAACCCTAACCCTAACCCTAACACTATCCTATGGCTGATGCTAACCCTAACCGTAACACTATCCTAGGGCTGATGCTAACCCTAACCCTAACACTATGTTGGGCTGATGCTAACCCTAACCCTAACCTTAACACTATCCTAGGGCTGATGCTAACCCTAACCCTAACCCTAACACTATCCTAGGGCTGATGCTAACCCTAACCCTAACACTAACACTATCCTAGGGCTGATGCTAACCCTAACACTAACACTATCCTAGGGCTGATGCTAACCCTAACCCTAACCCTAACACTATTCTAGGGCTGATGCTAACCCTTACCATAACTCTAACACTATCTTAGGGCTGAGGATAACCCTAAACCTAACACTATCCTACGGTGGATGCTAACCCTAACCCTAACCCTAACACTATCCTAGGGCTGATGCTAACCCTAACCCTAACACTATCCAAGGCTGATGCTAACCCTAACCCTAACCCTAACACTATCCTAGGGCTAATGCTAACCCTAACCCTAACACTATCCTAGGCCTGATGCTAACCCTAACACTAACCCTAACACTATCCTAGGGCTGATGCTAACCCTAACCCTAACACTATCCTAGGGCTGATGCTAACCCTAACCCTAACCCTAACACTATCCTAGGGCTGATGCTAACCCTAACCCTAACACTATCCTAGGGCTGATGCTAACCCAAACACTAACCCTAACACTATCCTATTGCTGATGCTAACCCTAACCCTAACACTATCCTAGGGCTGATGCTAACCCTAACCCTAACCTTAACACTATCCTAGGGCTGATGCTAACCCTAACCCTAACCCTAACACTATCCTACGGCTGATGCTAACCCTAACCGTAACCCTAACACTATCCTAGGGCTGATGCTAACCCTAACACTAACACTATCCTAGGGCTGATGCTAACCCTAACACTAACCCTAACACTATCCTAGGGCTGATGCTAAGCCTAACCCTTACTCTAATACTATCTTAGGGCTTACGATATCCCTAAACCTAACACTATTCTACGGCTGATGCTAACCCTAATCCTAACCCTAACACTATCCTAAGGCTGATGCTAACACTAACCCTAACACTATCCTAGGCCTGATGCTAACCCTAACCCTAACACTATCCTAGGGCTGATGCTAACCCTAACCCTAACCCTAACACTATCCTAGGGCTGATGCTAACCCTAACCATAACACTATCCTAGGCCTGATGCTAACCCTAACCCTAACCCTAACACTATCCTAGGGCTGATGCTAACCCTAACCCTAACACTATCCTAGGGCTGATGCTAACACTAACCCTAACCCTAACACTATCCTAGGGCTGATGCTAACCCTAACCCTAACACTATCCTAGGGCTGATGCTAACCCTAACCCTAACCCTAACACTATCCTAGGGCTGATGCTAACCCTAACCCTAACCCTAACACTATCCTAGGGCTGATGCTAACCCTAACCCTAACACTATCCTAGGCCTGGTGCTAACCCTAACCCTAACCCTAACACTATCCTAGGGCTGATGCTAACGCTAACCCTAACACTATCCTAGGGCTGATGCTAACCTTAACCCTAACCCTAACACTATCCTAGGGCTGATGCTAACCCTAACCCTAACACTATCCTAGGGCTGATGCTAACCCTAACCCTAACCCTAACACTATCCTAGGGCTGATGCTAACCCTAACCCTAACCCTAACACTATCCTAGGGCTGATGCTAATCCTAACCCTAACACTATCCTAGGCCTGGTGCTAACCCTAACCCTAACCCTAACACTATCCTAGGGCTGATGCTAACCCTAACCCTAACAATATCCTAGGGCTGATGCTAACCCTAACCCTAACCCTAACACTATCCTAGGGCTGATGCTAACCCTAACACTAACACTATCCTAGGGCTGATGCTAACCCTAACCCTAACCCTAACACTATCCTAGGGCTGATGCTAACCCTAACCCTAACACTATCCTAGGCCTGATGCTAACCCTATCCCTAACCCTAACACTCTCCTAGGGCTGATGCTAACCCTAACCCTAACCCTAACACTATCCGAGGGTTGATGCTAACCCTAACCCTAACACTATCCTAGGGCTGATGCTAACCCTAACCCTAACCCTAACACTATCCTAGGGCTGATGCTAACCCTAACCCTAACACTATCCTAGGCCTGATGCTAACCCTAACCCTAACACTTACACTATCCTAGGGCTGATGCTAACCCTAACCCTAACCCTAACACTATCCTAGGTCTGATGCTAACCCTAAAACTAACACTATCCTAGTGCTGATGCTAACCCTAACCCTAACCTTAAAACTATCCTAGGGCTGATGCTAACCCTAACCCTAACCCTAACACTATCCTAGGGCTGATGCTAACCCTAACCCTAACCTTAACACTATCCTAGGGCTGATGCTAACCCTAACCCTAACCCTAACACTATCCTACGGCTGATGCTAACCCTAACCGTAACCCTAACACTATCCTAGGGCTGATGCTAACCCTAACACTAACACTATCCTAGGGCTGATGCTAACCCTAACCCTAACCCTAACACTATCCTAGGGCTGATGCTAAGCCTAACCCTTTCTCTAATACTATCTTAGGGCTTAGGATATCCCTAAACCTAACACTATTCTACGGCTGATGCTAACCCTAATCCTAACCCTAACACTATCCTAGGGCTGATGCTAACCCTAACCCTAACACTATCCTAGGCCTGATGCTAACCCTAACCCTAACCCTAACACTATCCTATGGCTGATGCTAACCCTAACCGTAACACTATCCTAGGGCTGATGCTAACCCTAACCCTAACCCTAACACTATCCTAGGGCTGATGTTAACCCTAACCCTAACACTATCTTAGGCCTGATGCTAACCCTATCCCTAACCCTAACACTCTCCTAGGGCTGATTCTAACCCTAACCCTAACCCTAACACTATCCGAGGGTTGATGTTAACCGTAACCCTAACACTATCCTAGGGCTGATGCTAACCCTAACCCTAACCCTAACACTATCCTAGGGCTGATGCTAACCCTAACCCTAACACTATCCTAGGCCTGATGCGAACCCTAACCCTAACACTTACACTATCCTAGGGCTGATGCTAACCCTAACCCTAACACTATCCTAGGGCTGATGCTAACCCTAACACTAACCCTAACACTATCCTATTGCTGATGCTAACCCTAACCCTAACACTATCCTAGGGCTGATGCTAACCCTAACCCTAACCTTAACACTATCCTAGGGCTGATGCTAACCCTAACCCTAACCCTAACACTATCCTACGGCTGATGCTAACCCTAACCGTAACCCTAACACTATCCTAGGGCTGATGCTAACCCTAACACTAACACTATCCTAGGGCTGATGCTAACCCTAACCCTAACCCTAACACTATCCTAGGGCTGATGCTAAGCCTAACCCTAACTCTAACACTATCTTAGGGCTGAGGATAACCCTAAACCTATCACTATTCTACGGCTGATGCTAACCCTAATCCTAACCCTAACACTATCCTAGGGCTGATGCTAACCCTAACCCTAACACTATCCTAGGCCTGATGCTAACCCTAACCCTAACCCTAACACTATCCTATGGCTGATGCTAACCCTAACCGTAACACTATCCTAGGGCTGATGCTAACCCTAACCCTAACCCTAACACTCTCCTAGGGCTGATGCTATCCCTAACCCTAACCCTAACACTATCCGAGGGTTGATGCTAACCCTAACCCTAACACTATCCTAGGGCTGATGCTAACCCTAACCCTAACCCTAACACTATCCTAGGGCTGATGCTAACCCTAACCCTAACACTATCCTAGGCCTGATGCTAACCCTAACCCTAACACTTACACTATCCTAGGGCTGATGCTAACCCTAACCCTAACCCTAACAGTATCCTAGGTCTGATGCTAACCCTAAAACTAACACTATCCTAGGGCTGATGCTAACCCTAACCCTAACCTTAACACTATCCTAGGGCTGATGCTAACCCTAACCATAACCCTAACACTATCCTAGGGCTGATGCTAACCCTAACCCTAACCCTAACACTATCCTAGGGCTGATGCTAACCCTAACAATAACCCTAACACTATCCTAGGGCTGATGCTAACCTTAACACTAACACTATCCTAGGGCTGATGCTACCCCTAACCCTAACTCTAACACTATCCTAGGGCTGAGGCTAACCCTAACTCTAACACTATCCTACGGCTGATGCTAACCCTAACCCTAACCCTAACCCTATCCTAAGGCTGATGCTAACCCTAACACTAACACTATCCTAGGCCTGATGCTTACCCTAACCGTAACCCTAACACTATCCTAGGTCTGATGCTAACCCTAAACCTAACACTATCCTAGGGCTGATGCTAACTCTAACCCTAACCCTAACACTATCCTAGGGCTGATGCTATCCCTAACCCTAACCCTAACACTCTCCTAGGGCTGATGCTAACACTAACTCTAACACTATCCTAGGCCTGATGCTAAACCTAACCCTAACACTATCCTAGGGCTGATGCTAAACCTATGCCTAACCCTAACACTATCCTAGGGCTGATGCTAACCCTAACCCTAACACTATCCAAGGCTGATGCTAACCCTAACCCTAACCCTAACACTATCCTAGGGCTAATGCTAACCCTAACCCTAACACTATCCTAGGCCTGATGCTAACCCTAACACTAACCCTAACACTATCCTAGGGCTGATGCTAACCCTAACCCTAACAATATCCTAGGGCTAATGCTAACCCTAACCCTAACCCTAACACTATCCTAGGGCTGATGCTAACCCTAAACCTAACACTATCCTAGGGCTCATGCTAACCCTAACACTAACCCTAACACTATCCTATTGCTGATGCTAACCCTAACCCTAACACTATCCTAGGGCTGATGCTAACCCTAACCCTAACCTTAACACTATCCTAGGGCTGATGCTAACCCTAACCCTAACCCTAACACTATCCTAGGGCTGATGCTAACCCTAACCCTAACACTAACACTATCCTTGGGCTGATGCTAACCCTAACACTAACACTATCCTAGGGCTGATGCTAACCCTAACCCTAACCCTAACACTATTCTAGGGCTTATGCTAACCCTTACCATAACTCTAACACTATCTTAGGGCTGAGGATAACCCTAAACCTAACACTATCCTACGGCTGATGCTAACCCTAATCCTAACCCTAACACTATCCTAGGGCTGATGCAAACCCTAACCCTAACACTATCCTAGGCCTGATGCTAACCCTAACCCTAACCCTAACACTATCCTATGGCTGATGCTAACCCTAACCATAACACTATCCTAGGGCTGATGCTAACCCTAACCCTAACCCTAACACTATCCTAGGGCTGATGTTAACCCTAACCCTAACACTATCCTAGGCCTGATGCTAACCCTATCCCTAACCCTAACACTCTCCTAGGGCTGATGCTAACCCTAACCCTAACCCTAACACTATCCTAGGGTTGATGCTAACCCTAACCCTAACACTATCCTAGGGCTGATGCTAACCCTAACCCTAACCCTAACACTATCCTAGGGCTGATGCTAACCCTAACCATAACACTATCCTAGGCCTGATGCTAACCCTAACCCTAACCCTAACACTATCCTAGGGCTGATGCTAACCCTAACCCTAACACTATCCTAGGGATGATGCTATCACTAACCCTACCCCTAACACTATCCTAGGGCTGATGCTAACCCTAACCCTAACACTATCCTAGGGCTGATGCTAACCCTAACCCTAACCCTAACACTATCCTAGGGCTGATGCTAACCCTAACCCTAACCCTAACACTATCCTAGGGCTGATGCTACCCCTAACCCTAACACTATCCTAGGCCTGGTGCTAACCCTAACCCTAACCCTAACACTATCCTAGGGCTGATGCTAACGCTAACCCTAACACTATCCTAGGGCTGATGCTAACCTTAACCCTACTCCTAACACTATCCTAGGGCTGATGCTAACCCTAACCCTAACACTATCCTAGGGCTGATGCTAACCCTAACCCTAACCCTAACACTATCCTAGGGCTGATGCTAACCCTAACCCTAACCCTAACACTATCCTAGGGCTGATGCTAACCCTAACCCTAACACTATCCTAGGCCTGGTGCTAACCGTAACCCTAACCCTAACACTATCCTAGGGCTGATGCTAACCCTAACCCTAACAATATCCTAGGGCTGATGCTAACCCTAACCCTAACCCTAACACTATCGTAGGGCTGATGCTAACCCTAACCCTAACACTATCCTAGGTCTGATGCTAACCCTAAAACTAACACTATCCTAGGGCTGATGCTAACCCTAACCCTAACCTTAAAACTATCCTAGGGCTGATGCTAACCCTAACCGTAACCCTAACACTATCCTAGGGCTGATGCTAACCCTAACCCTAACCCTAACACTATCCTAGGGCTGATGCTAACCCTAACAATAACCCTAACACTATCCTAGGGCTGATGCTAACCTTAACACTAACACTATCCTAGGGCTGATGCTACCCCTAACCCTAACTCTAACACTATCCTAGGGCTGAGGCTAACCCTAACTCTAACACTATCCTACGGCTGATGCTAACCCTAACCCTAACCCTAACACTATCCTAAGGCTGATGCTAACCCTAACACTAACACTATCCTAGGCCTGATGCTTACCCTAACCGTAACCCTAACACTATCCTAGGTCTGATGCTAACCCTAAACCTAACACTATCCTAGGGCTGATGCTAACTCTAACCCTAACCCTAACACTATCCTAGGGCTGATGCTACCCCTAACTCTAACCCTAACACTCTCCTAGGGCTGATGCTAACCCTAACTCTAACACTATCCTAGGCCTGATGCTAAACCTAACCCTAACACTATCCTAGGGCTGATGCTAACCCTAACCCTAACGCTAACACTATCCTAGGGCTGATGCTAATCCTAACCCTAACACTATCCTAGGGCTGATGCTAACCCTAACACTAACCCTAACACTATCCTATTGCTGATGCTAACCCTAACCCTAACACTATGTTGGGCTGATGCTAACCCTAACCCTAACCTTAACACTATCCTAGGGCTGATGCTAACCCTAACCCTAACCCTAACACTATCCTAGGGCTGATGCTAACCCTAACCCTAACACTAACACTATCCTAGGGCTGATGCTAACCCTAACACTAACACTATCCTAGGGCTGATGCTAACCCTAACCCTAACCCTAACACTATTCTAGGGCTGATGGTAACCCTTACCATAACTCTAACACTATCTTAGGGCTGAGGATAACCCTAAACCTAACACTATCCTACGGCTGATGGTAACCCTAACCCTAACCCTAACACTATCCTAGGGCTAATGCTAATCCTAACCCTAACACTATCCTAGGCCTGATGCTAACCCTAACACTAACCCTAACACTATCCTAGAGCTGATGCTAACCCTAACACTAACACTATCCTAGGGCTGATGCTAACCCTATGCCTAACCCTAACACTATCCTAGGGCTGATGCTAACCCTAACCCTAACACTATCCAAGGCTGATGCTAACCCTAACCCTAACCCTAACATATCCTAGGGCTAATGCTAACCCTAACCCTAACACTATCCTAGGCCTGATGCTAACCCTAACACAAACCCTAACACTATCCTAGGGCTGATGCTAACCCTAACCCTAACACTATCCTAGGGCTGATGCTAACCCTAACCCTAACCCTAACACTATCCTAGGGCTGATGCTAACCCTAACCCTAACACTATCCTAGGGCTGATGCTAACCCTAACACTAACCCTAACACTATCCTATTGCTGATGCTAACCCTAACCCTAACACTATCCTAGGGCTGATGCTAACCCTAACCCTAACCTTAACACTATCCTAGGGCTGACGCTAACCCTAACCCTAACCAAAACACTATCCTACGGCTGATTCTAACCCTAACCGTAACCCTAACACTATCCTAGGGCTGATGCTAACCCTAACACTAACACTATCCTAGGGCTGATGCTAACCCTAACCCTAACCCTAACACTATCCTAGGGCTGATGCTAAGCCTAACCCTAACTCTAACACTATCTTAGGGCTGAGGATAACCCTAAACCTAACACTATTCTACGGCTGATGCTAACCCTAATCCTAACCCTAACACTATCCTAGGGCTGATGCTAACCCTAACCCTAACACTATCCTAGGCCTGATGCTAACCCTAACCCTAACCCTAACACTATCCTATGGCTGATGCTAACCCTAACCGTAACACTATCCTAGGGCTGATGCTAACCCTAACCCTAACCCTAACACTATCCTAGGGCTGATGTTAACCCTAACCCTAACACTATCCTAATCCTGATGCTAACCCTATCCCTAACCGTAACACTCTCCTAGGGCTGATGCTAACCCTAACCCTAACCCTAACACTATCCGAGGGTTGATGCTAACCCTAACCCTAACACTATCCTAGGGCTGATGCTAACCCTAACCCTAACCCTAACACTATCCTTGGGCTGATGCTAACCCTAACCCTAACACTATCCTAGGCCTGATGCTAACCCTAACCCTAACACTTACACTATCCTAGGGCTGATGCTAACCCTAACCCTAACCCTAACACTAACCTAGGTCTAATGCTAACCCTAAAACTAACACTATCCTAGGGCTGATGCTAACCCTAACCCTAACCTTAACACTATCCTAGGGCTGATGCTAACCCTAACCGTAACCCTAACACTATCCTAGGGCTGATGCTAACCCTAACCCTAACCCTAACACTATCCTAGGGCTGATGCTAACCCTAACAATAACCCTAACACTATCCTAGGGCTGATGCTAACCTTAACACTAACACTATCCTAGGGCTGATGCTACCCCTAACCCTAACTCTAAAACTATCCTAGGGCTGAGGCTAACCCTAACTCTAACACTATCCTACGGCTGATGCTAACCCTAACCCTAACCCTAACACTATCCTAAGGCTGATGCTAACCCTAACACTAACACTATACTAGGCCTGATGCTTACACTAACCGTAACCCTAACACTATCCTAGGTCTGATGCTAACCCTAAACCTAACACTATCCTAGGGCTGATGCTAACTCTAACCCTAACCCTAACACTATCCTAGGGCTGATGCTATCCCTAACCCTAACCCTAACACTCTCCTAGGGCTGATGCTAACCCTAACTCTAACACTATCCTAGGCCTGATGCTAAACCTAACCCTAACACTATCCTAGGGCTGATGCTAAACCTATGCCTAACCCTAACACTATCCTAGGGCTGATGCTAACCCTAACCCTAACACTATCCAAGGCTGATGCTAACCCTAACCCTAACCCTAACACTATCCTAGGGCTAATGCTAACCCTAACCCTAACACTATCCTAGGCCTGATGCTAACCCTAACACTAACCCTAACACTATCCTAGGGCTGATGCTAACCCTAACCCTAACACTATCCTAGGGCTCATGCTAACCCTAACCCTAACACTATCCTAGGGCTGATGCTAACCCTAACACTAACCCTAACACTATCCTATTGCTGATGCTAACCCTAACCCTAACACTATCCTAGGGCTGATGCTAACCCTAACCCTAACCTTAACACTATCCTAGGGCTGATGCTAACCCTAACCCTAACCCTAAAACTATCCTAGGGCTGATGCTAACCCTAACCCTAACACTAACACTATCCTAGGGCTGATGCTAACCCTAACACTAACACTATCCTAGGGCTGATGCTAACCCTAACCCTAACCCTAACACTATTCTAGGGCTGATGCTAACCCTAACCCTAACCCTAACACTATCCTAGGGCTGATGCAAACCCTAACCCTAACACTATCCTAGGCCTGATGCTAACCGTAACCCTAACCCTAACACTATCCTATGGCTGATGCTAACCCTAACCCTAACACTATCCTAGGGCTGATGCTAACCCTAACCCTAACCCTAACACTATCCTAGGGCTGATGTTAACCCTAACCCTAACACTATCCTAGGCCTGATGCTAACCCTATCCCTAACCCTAACACTCTCCTAGGGCTGATGCTAACCCTAACCCTAACCCTAACACTATCCTAGGGTTGATGCTAACCCTAACCCTAACACTATCCTAGGGATGATGCTAACCCTAACCCTAACCCTAACACTATCCTAGGGCTGATGCTAACCCTAACCATAACACTATCCTAGGCCTGATGCTAACCCTAACACTAACCCTAACACTATCCTAGGGCTGATGCTAACCCTAACCCTAACACTATCCTAGGGCTGATGCTAACACTAACCCTAACCCTAACACTATCCTAGGGCTGATGCTAACCCTAACCCTAACACTATCCTAGGGCTGATGCTAACACTAACCCTAACCCTAACACTATCCTAGGGCTGATGCTAACCCTAACCCTAACCCTAACACTATCCTAGGGCTGATGCTAACCCTAACCCTAACACTATCCTAGGCCTGGTGCTAACCCTAACCCTAACCCTAACACTATCCTAGGGCTGATGCTAACGCTAACCCTAACACTATCCTAGGGCTGATGCTAACCTTAACCCTAACCCTAACACTATCCTAGGGCTGATGCTAACCCTAACCCTAACACTATCCTAGGGCTGATGCTAACCCTAACCCTAACCCTAACACTATCCTAGGGCTGATGCTAACCCTAACCCTAACCCTAACACTATCCTAGGGCTGATGCTAACCCTAACCCTAACACTATCCTAGGCCTGGTGCTAACCATAACCCTAACCCTAACACTATCCTAGGGCTGATGCTAACCCTAACCCTAACAATATCCTAGGGCTGATGCTAACCCTAACCCTAACCCTAACACTATCCTAGGGCTGATGCTAACCCTAACCCTAACACTATCCTAGGGCTGATGCTAACCCTAACCCTAACACTATCCTAGGCCTGATGCTAACCCTATCCCTAACCCTAACACTCTCCTAGGGCTGATGCTAACCCTAACCCTAACCCTAACACTATCCGAGGGTTGATGCTAACCCTAACCCTAACACTATCCTAGGGCTGATGCTAACCCTAACCCTAACCCTAACACTATCCTAGGGCTGATGCTAACCCTAACCCTAACAATATCCTAGGCCTGATGCTAACCCTAACCCTAACACTTACACTATCCTAGGGCTGATGCTAACCCTAACCCTAACCCTAACACTATCCTAGGTCTGATGCTAACCCTAAAACTAACACTATCCTAGGGCTGATGCTAACCCTAACCCTAACCTTAACACTATCCTAGGGCTGATGCTAACCCTAACCGTAACCCTAACACTATCCTAGGGCTGATGCTAACCCTAACCCTAACCCTAACACTATCCTAGGGCTGATGCTAACCCTAACAATAACCCTAACACTATCCTAGTGCTGATGCTAACCTTAACACTAACACTATCCTAGGGCTGATGCTACCCCTAACCCTAACTCTAACACTATCCTAGGGCTGATTCTAACCCTAACTCTAACACTATCCTACGGCTGATGCTAACCCTAACCCTAACCTTAACACTATCCTAAGGCTGATGCTAACCCTAACACTAACACTATCCTAGGCCTGATGCTTACCCTAACCGTAACCCTAACACTATCCTAGGTCTGATGCTAACCCTAAACCTAACACTATCCTAGGGATGATGCTAACTCTAACCCTAACCCTAACACTATCCTAGGGCTGATGCTATCCCTAACCCTAACCCTAACACTCTCCTAGGGCTGATGCTAACGCTAACTCTAACACTATCCTAGGCCTGATGCTAAACCTAACCCTAACACTATCCTAGGGCTGATGCTAACCCTATGCCTAACCCTAACACTATCCTAGGGCTGATGCTAACCCTAACCCTAACACTATCCAAGGCTGATGCTAACCCTAACCCTAACCCTAACACTATCCTAGGGCTAATGCTAACCCTAACCCTAACACTATCCTAGGCCTGATGCTAACCCTAACACTAACCCTAACACTATCCTAGGGGTGATGCTAACCCTAACCCTAACACTATCCTAGGGCTGATGCTAACCCTAACCCTAACCCTAACACTATCCTAGGGCTGATGCTAACCCTAACACTAACCGTAACACTATCCTATTGCTGATGCTAACCCTAACCCTAACACTATGCTAGGGCTGATGCTAACCCTAACCCTGACCTTAACACTATCCTAGGGCTGATGCTAACCCTAACCCTAACCCTAACACTATCCTAGGGCTGATGCTAACCCTAACCCTAACACTAACACTATCCTAGGGCTGATGCTAACCCTAACACTAACACTATCCTAGGGCTGATGCTAACCCTAACCCTAACCCTAACACTATTCTACGGCTGATGCTAACCCTTACCATAACTCTAAAACTATCTTAGGGCTGAGGATAACCCTAACCCTAACACTATCCTACGGCTGATGCTAACCCTAATCCTAACCCTAACACTATCCTAGGGCTGATGCAAACCCTAACCCTAACACTATCCTAGGGCTGACGCTAACCCTAACCCTAACCCTAACACTATCCTAGGGCTGATGCTAACCCTAACCATAACACTATCCTAGGCCTGATGCTAACCCTAACCCTAACCCTAACACTATACTAGGGCTGATGCTAACCCTAACCCTAACACTATCCTAGGGCTGATGCTAACACTAACCATAACCCTAACACTATCCTAGGGCTGATGCTAACCCTAACCCTAACACTATCCTAGGGCTGATGCTAACCCTAACCCTAACACTAACACTATCCTAGGGTTGATGCTAACCCTAACCCTAACCCTAACACTATCCTAGGGCTGATGCTAACCCTAACCCTAACACTATCCTAGGGCTGATGCTAACCCTCACCCTAACCCTAACACTATCCTAGGGCTGATGCTAACCCTAACCCTAACCCTAACACTATCCTAGGGCTGATGCTAACCCTAACCCTAACACTATCCTAGGCCTGGTGCTAACCCTAACCCTAACCCTAACACTATCCTAGGGCTGATGCTAACCCTAACCCTAACAATATCCTAGGGCTGATGCTAACCCTAACCCTAACCCTAACACTATCCTAGGGCTGATGCTAACCCTAACCCCAACACTATCCTAGGGCTGATGCTAACCCTAACCCTAACCCTAACACTATCCTAGGGCTGATGCTAACCCTATCCCTAACACTATCCTAGGGCTGATGCTAACCCTAACCCTAACCCTAACACTATCCTAGGGCTGATGCTAACCCTAACCGTAACCCTAACACTATCCTAGAGCTGATCCTAACCGTAACCCTAACACTAACCCTAACCCTAATACTATCCTCGGGCTGATGCTAACCCTAACCCTAACCCTAACACTATCCTAAGGCTGATGCTAACCCTAACACTAACATTATCATAGGCCTGGTGCTAACCCTAACCCTAACCCTAACACTATCCTAGGGCTGATGCTAACCCTAACCCTAACACTATCCTAGGGCTGATGGTAACCCTAACCCTAACAATATCCTAGGCCTGATGATATCCCTAACCCTAAACCTAACACTATCCTAGGGCTCATGCTAACCCTAACCCTAACCCTAACACTATCCTAGGGCTGATTCTAACCGTAACTCTAACACTATCCTAGGCCTGATGCTAACCCTAACACTTACCCTAACACTCTTCTAGGGCTCATGCTAACCCTAACCCTTACACTATCCTAGGGCTCATGCTAACCCTAAACCTAACCCTAACACTCTCCTAGGGCTGATGCTAACCCTAACCCTAACACTATCCTAGGCCTGATGCTAACCCTAACAATAACACTATCCTAGGGCTGATGCTAACCCTATGCCTAACCCTAACACTATCCTAGGGCTGATGCTAACCCTAACCCTAACACTATCCAAGGGCTGATGCTAACCCTAACCCTAACCCTAACACTATCCTAGGGCTAATGCTAACCCTAACCCTAACACTATCCTAGGCCTGATGCTAACCCTAACCCTAACCCTAACACTATCCTAGGGCTGATGCTAACCCTAACCCTAACACTATCCTAGGGCTGATGCTAACCCTAACCCTAACCCTAACACTATCCTAGGGCTGATGCTAACCCAACCCTAACACTATCCTAGGGCTAATGCTAACCCTAACACTAACACTAACACTATCCTATTGCTGATGCTAACCCTAACCCTAACACTATCCTAGGGCTGATGCTAACCCTAACCCTAACCTCAACACTATCCTAGGGCTGATGCTAACCCTAACCCTAACCCTAACACTATCCTACGGCTGATGCTAACCCTAACCGTAACCCTAACACTATCCTAGGGCTGATGCTAACCCTAACCCTAACACTATCCTAGGCCTGATGCTAACCCTAACACTAACCCTAACACTATCCTAGGGCTGATGCTAACCCTAACCCTAACACTATCCTAGGGCTGATGCTAACCCTAACCCTAACCCTAACACTATCCTAGGGCTGATGCTAACCCTAACCCTAACACTATCCTAGGGCTCATGCTAACCCTAACACTAACCTTAACACTATCCTATTGCTGATGCTAACCCTAACCCTAACACTATCCTAGGGCTGATGCTAACCCTAACCCTAACCTTAACACTATCCTAGGGCTGATGCTAACCCTAACCCTAACCCGAACACTATCCTAGGGCTGATGCTAACCCTAACCCTAACACTAACACTATCCTAGGGCTGATGCTAACCCTAACACTAACACTATCCTAGGGCTGATGCTAACCCTAACCCTAACCCTAACACTATCCTAGGGCTGATGCTAACCCTAACCCTAACACTATCCTAGGCCTGGTGCTAACCCTAACCCTAACCCTAACACTATCCTAGGGCTGATGCTAACCCTAACCCTAACAATATCCTAGGGCTGATGCTAACCCTAACCCTAACCCTAACACTATCCTAGGGCTGATGCTAACCCTAACCCCAACACTATCCTAGGGCTGATGCTAACCCTAACCCTAACCCTAACACTATCCTAGGGCTGATGCTAACCCTATCCCTAACACTATCCTAGGGCTGATGCTAACCCTAACCCTAACCCTAACACTATCCTAGGGCTGATGCTAACCCTAACCGTAACCCTAACACTATCCTAGAGCTGATCCTAACCGTAACCCTAACACTAACCCTAACCCTAATACTATCCTCGGGCTGATGCTAACCCTAACCCTAACCCTAACACTATCCTAAGGCTGATGCTAACCCTAACACTAACATTATCATACGCCTGGTGCTAACCCTAACCCTAACCCTAACACTATCCTAGGGCTGATGCTAACCCTAACCCTAACACTATCCTAGGGCTGATGGTAACCCTAACCCTAACAATATCCTAGGCCTGATGATATCCCTAACCCTAAACCTAACACTATCCTAGGGCTCATGCTAACCCTAACCCTAACCCTAACACTATCCTAGGGCTGATTCTAACCGTAACTCTAACACTATCCTAGGCCTGATGCTAACCCTAACACTTACCCTAACACTCTTCTAGGGCTCATGCTAACCCTAACCCTTACACTATCCTAGGGCTCATGCTAACCCTAAACCTAACCCTAACACTCTCCTAGGGCTGATGCTAACCCTAACCCTAACACTATCCTAGGCCTGATGCTAACCCTAACAATAACACTATCCTAGGGCTGATGCTAACCCTATGCCTAACCCTAACACTATCCTAGGGCTGATGCTAACCCTAACCCTAACACTATCCAAGGGCTGATGCTAACCCTAACCCTAACCCTAACACTATCCTAGGGCTAATGCTAACCCTAACCCTAACACTATCCTAGGCCTGATGCTAACTCTAACCCTAACCCTAACACTATCCTAGGGCTGATGCTAACCCTAACCCTAACACTATCCTAGGGCTGATGCTAACCCTAACCCTAACCCTAACACTATCCTAGGGCTGATGCTAACCCAACCCTAACACTATCCTAGGGCTAATGCTAACCCTAACACTAACACTAACACTATCCTATTGCTGATGCTAACCCTAACCCTAACACTATCCTAGGGCTGATGCTAACCCTAACCCTAACCTCAACACTATCCTAGGGCTGATGCTAACCCTAACCCTAACCCTAACACTATCCTACGGCTGATGCTAACCCTAACCGTAACCCTAACACTATCCTAGGGCTGATGCTAACCCTAACCCTAACACTATCCTAGGCCTGATGCTAACCCTAACACTAACCCTAACACTATCCTAGGGCTGATGCTAACCCTAACCCTAACACTATCCTAGGGCTGATGCTAACCCTAACCCTAACCCTAACACTATCCTAGGGCTGATGCTAACCCTAACCCTAACACTATCCTAGGGCTCATGCTAACCCTAACACTAACCTTAACACTATCCTATTGCTGATGCTAACCCTAACCCTAACACTATCCTAGGGCTGATGCTAACCCTAACCCTAACCTTAACACTATCCTAGGGCTGATGCTAACCCTAACCCTAACCCGAACACTATCCTAGGGCTGATGCTAACCCTAACCCTAACACTAACACTATCCTAGGGCTGATGCTAACCCTAACACTAACACTATCCTAGGGCTGATGCTAACCCTAACCCTAACCCTAACACTATCCTACGGCTGATGCTAACCCTAATCCTAACCCTAACACTATCCTAGGGCTAATGCAAACACTAACCCTAACACTATCCTAGGCCTGATGCTAACCCTAACCCTAACCCTAACACTATCCTAGGGCTGATGCTAACCCTAACCATAACACTATCCTAGGCCTGATGCTAACCCTAACCCTAACCCTAACACTATCCTAGGGCTGATGCTAACCCTAACCCTAACACTATCCTAGGGCTGATGCTAACCCTAACCCTAACCCTAACACTATCCTAGGGCTGATGCTAACCCTAACCCTAACACTATCCTAGGGCTGATGCTAACCCTAACCCTAACCCTAACACTATCCTAGGGCTGATGCTAACCCTAACCCTAACCCTAACACTATCCTAGGGCTGATGCTAACCCTAACCCTAACACTATCCTAGGCCTGGTGCTAACCCTAACCCTAACCCTAACACTATCCTAGGGCTGATGCTAACCCTAACCCTAACACTATCCTAGGGCTGATGCTAACCCTAACCCTAACCCTAACACTATCCTAGGGCTGATGCTAACCCTAACCCTAACACTATCCTAGGGCTGATGCTAACCCTAACCCTAACCCTAACACTATCCTAGGGCTGATGCTAACCCTAACCCTAACCCTAACACTATCCTAGGGCTGATGCTAACCCTAACCCTAACACTATCCTAGGCCTGGTGCTAACCCTAACCCTAACCCTAACACTATCCTAGGGCTGATGCTAACCCTAACCCTAACACTATCCTAGGGCTGATGCTAACCCTAACCCTAACCCTAACACTATCCTAGGGCTGATGCTAACCCTATCCCTAACACTATCCTAGGGCTGATGCTAACCCTAACCCTAACCCTAACACTATCCTAGGGCTGATGCTAACCCTAACCGTAACCCTAACACTATCTTAGAGCTGATCCTAACCCTAACCCTAACTTTAACCCTAACCCTAATACTATCCTAGGGCTGATGCTAACCCTAACCCTAACCCTAACACTATCCTAAGGCTGATGCTAACCCTAACACTAACATTATCATAGGCCTGGTGCTAACCCTAACCCTAACCCTAACACTATGCTAGGGCTGATGCTAACCCTAACCCTAATACTATCCTAGGGCTCATGGTATCCCTAACCCTAACAATATCCTAGGCCTGATGATATCCCTAACCCTAAACCTAACACTATCCTAGGGCTCATGTTAACCCTAACCCTAACCCTAACACTATCCTAGGGCTGATGCTAACCCTAAACCTAACACTATCCTAGGGCTCATGCTAACCCTAACCCTAACCCTAACACTATCCTAGGCCTGATGCTAACCCTAACCCTTACCCTAACACTCTTCTAGGGCTCATGCTAACCCTAACACTTACACTATCCTAGGGCTCATGCTAACCCTAAACCTAACCCTAACACTCTCCTAGGGCTGATGCTAACCCTAACCCTAACACTACCCTAGGCCTGATGCTAACCCTAACCCTAACACTATCCTAGGGCTGATGCTAACCCTATGCCTAACCCTAACACTATCCTAGGGCTGATGCTAACCCTAACCCTAACACTATCCAAGGGCTGATGCTAACCCTAACACTAACACTATCCTAGGCCTGATGCTAACCCTAACCCTAACCCTAACATATCCTAGGGCTGATGCTAACCCTAACCCTAACACTATCCTAGGGCTGATGCTAACCCTAACCCTAACCCTAACACTATCCTAGGGCTGATGCTAACCCAACCCTAACACTATCCTAGGGCTGATGCTAACCCTAACACTAACCCTAACACTATCCTATTGCTGATGCTAACCCTAAACCTAACACTATCCTAGGGCTGATGCTAACCCTAACCCTAACCTTAACACTATCCTAGAGCTGATGCTAACCCTAACCCTAACCCTAACACTATCCTACGGCTGATGCTAACCCTAACCGTAACCCTAACACTATCCTAGGGCTGATGCTAACCCTAACACTAACACTATCCTAGGCCTGATGCTAACCCTAACCCTAACCCTAACACTATCCTAGGGCTGATGCTAACCCTAACCCTAACACTATCCTAGGGCTGATGCTAACCCTAACCCTAACCCTAACACTATCCTAGGGCTGATGCTAACCCAACCCTAACACTATCCTAGGGCTGATGCTAACCCTAACACTAACCCTAACACTATCCTAGTGCTGATGCTAACCCTAAACCTAACACTATCCTAGGGCTGATGCTAACCCTAAACCTAACACTATCCTACGGCTGATGCTAACCCTAATCCTAACCCTAACACTATCCTAGGGCTGATGCTAACCCTAACCCTAACACTATCCTAGGCCTGATGCTAACCCTAACCCTAACCCTAACACTATCCTATGGCTGATGCTAACCCTAACCGTAACACTATCCTAGGGCTGATGCTAACCCTAAACCTAACACTATCCTAGGGCTGATGCTAACCCTAACCCTAACCCTAACACTATGCTAGGGCTGATGCTAACCCTAACCCTAACCCTAACACTATCCTAGGGCTGATGCTAACCCTAACCCTAACCCTAACACTATCCTAGGGCTGATGCTAACCCTAACAATAACCCTAACACTATCCTAGGGGTGATGCTAACCTTAACACTAACACTATCCTAGGGCTGATGCTAACCCTAACCCTAACTCTAACACTATCCTAGGGTTGAGGCTAACCCTAACCCTACAACTATCCTACGGTTGATGCTAACCCTAACCCTAACCCTAACACTATCCTAAGGCTGATGCTAACCCTAACACTAACACTATCCTAGGCCTGATGCTTACCCTAACCGTAACCCTAACACTATCCTAGGTCTGATGCTAACCCTAAACCTAACACTATCCTAGGGCTGATGCTAACTCTAACCCTAAACCTAACACTATCCTAGGGCTGATGCTATCCCTAACCCTAACCCTAACACTCTCCTAGGGCTGATGCTAACCCTAACTCTAACACTATCCTAGGCCTGATGCTAAACCTAACCCTAACACTATCCTAGGGCTGATGCTAACCCTATGCCTAACCCTAACACTATCCTAGGCCTGATGCTAACCCTAACCCTAACACTATCCAAGGGCTGATGCTAACCCTAACCCTAACCCTAACACTATCCTGGGGCTAATGCTAACCCTAACCCTAACACTATCCTAGGCCTGATGCTATCCCTAACACTAACCCTAACACTATCCTAGGGCTGATGCTAACCCTAACCCTAACACTAACACTATCCTAGGGCTGATGCTAACCCTAACACTAACACTATCCTAGGGCTGATGCTAACCCTAACCCTAACCCTAACACTATCCTAGGGCTGATGCTAACCCTTACCATAACTCTAACACTATCTTAGGGCTGAGGATAACCCTAAACCTAACACTATCCTACGGCTGATGCTAACCCTAATCCTAACCCTAACACTATCCTAGGGCTGATGCAAACCCTAACCCTAACACTATCCTAGGCCTGATGCTAACCCTAACCCTAACCCTAACACTATCCTAGGGCTGATGCTAACCCTAACCCTAACCCTAACACTATCATAGGGCTGATGTTAACCCTAACCCTAACACTATCCTAGGCCTGATGCTAACCCTATCCCTAACCCTAACACTCTCCTAGGGCTGATGCTAACCCTAACCCTAACCCTAACACTATCCTAGGGTTGATGCTAACCCTAACCCTAACACTATCCTAGGGCTGATGCTAACCCTAACCCTAACCCTAACACTATCCTAGGGCTGATGCTAACCCTAACCATAACACTATCCTAGGCCTGATGCTAACCCTAACCCTAACACTAACACTATCCTAGGGCTGATGCTAACCCTAACCCTAACACTATCCTAGGGCTGATGCTAACCCTAACCCTAACCCTAACACTATCCTAGGGCTGATGCTAACCCTAACCCTAACACTATCCTAGGGCTGATGCTAACCCTAACCCTAACCCTAACACTATCCTAGGGCTGATGCTAACCCTAACCCTAACCCTAACACTATCCTAGGGCTGATGCTAACCCTAACCCTAACACTATCCTAGGCCTGGTGCTAACCCTAACCCTAACGCTAACACTATCCTAGGGCTGATGCTAACCCTAACCCTAACACTATCCTAGGGCTGATGCTAACGCTAACCCTAACCCTAACACTATCCTAGGGCTGATGCTAAACCTAACCCTAACACTATCCTAGGGCTGATGCTAACCCTAACCCTAACCCTAACACTATCCTAGGGCTGATGCTAACCCTAACCCTAACCCTAACACTATCCTAGGGCTGATGCTAACCCTAACCCTAACACTATCCTAGGCCTGGTGCTAACCCTAACCCTAACCCTAACACTATCCTAGGGCTGATGCTAACCCTAACCCTAACAATATCCTAGGGCTGATGCTAACCCTAACCCTAACCCTAACACTATCCTAGGGCTGATGCTAACCCTAACCCTAACACTATCCTAGGGCTGATGCTAACCCTAACAATAACCCTAACACTATCCTAGGGCTGATGCTAACCCTATCCCTAACACTATCCTAGGGCTGATGCTAACCCTAACCCTAACACTAACACTATCCTAGGGCTGATGCTAACCCTAACCGTAACCCTAACACTATCCTAGAGCTGATCCTAACCCTAACCCTAACACTAACCCTAACCCTAATACTATCCTAGGGCTGATGCTAACCCTAACCCTAACCCTAACACTATCCTAAGGCTGATGCTAACCCTAACACTAACATTATCATAGGCCTGGTGCTAACCCTAACCCTAACCCTAACACTATCCTAGGGCTGATGCTAACCCTAACCCTAATACTATCCTAGGGCTGATGGTAACCCTAACCCTAACAATATCCTAGGCCTGATGATATCCCTAACCCTAAACCTAACACTATCCTAGGGCTCATGCTAACCCTAACCCTAACCCTAACACTATCCTAGGGCTGATTCTAACCGTAACCCTAACACTATCCTAGGCCTGATGCTAACCCTAACCCTTACCCTAACACTCTTCTAGGGCTCATGCTAACCCTAACCCTTACACTATCCTAGGGCTCATGCTAACCCTAAACCTAACCCTAACACTCTCCTAGGGCTGATGCTAACCCTAACCCTAACACTATCCTAGGCCTGATGCTAACCCTAACCCTAACACTATCCTAGGGCTGATGCTAACCCTATGCCTAACCCTGACACTATCCTAGGGCTGATGCTAACCCTAACCCTAACACTATCCAAGGGCTGATGCTAACCCTAACCCTAACCCTAACACTATCCTAGGGCTAATGCTAACCCTAACCCTAACACTACTATAGGCCTGATGCTAACCCTAACCCTAACCCTAACACTATCCTAGGGCTGATGCTAACCCTAACCCTAACACTATCCTAGGGCTGATGCTAACCCTAACCCTAACCCTAACACTATCCTAGGGCTGATGCTAACCCAACCCTAACACTATCCTAGGGCTGATGCTAACCCTAACACTAACCCTAACACTATCCTATTGCTGATGCTAACCCTAACCCTAACACTATCCTAGGGCTGATGCTAACCCTAACCCTAACCTTAACACTATCCTAGGGCTGATGCTAACCCTAACCCTAACCCTAACACTATCCTACGGCTGATGCTAACCCTAACCGTAACCCTAACACTATCCTAGGGCTGATGCTAACCCTAACACTAACACTATCCTAGGGCTGATGGTAACCCTAACCCTAACCCTAACACTATCCTAGGGCTGATGCTAAGCCTAACCCTAACTCTAACACTATCTTAGGGCTGAGGATAACCCTAAAACTAACACTATCCTACGGCTGATGCTAACCCTAATCCTAACACTAACACTATCCTAGGGCTGATGCTAACCCTAACCCTAACACTATCCTAGGCCTGATGCTAACCCTAACCCTAACCCTAACACTATCCTATGGCTGATGCTAACCCTAACCGTAACACTATCCTAGGGCTGATGCTAACCCTAAACCTAACACTATCCTAGGGCTGATGCTAACCCTAACCCTAACCCTAACACTATGCTAGGGCTGATGCTAACCCTAACCCTAACCCTAACACTATCCTAGGGCTGATGCTAACCCTAACCCTAACCCTAACACTATCCTAGGCCTGATGCTAACCCTAACAATAACCCTAACACTATCCTAGGGCTGATGCTAACCTTAACACTAACTCTAACACTATCCTAGGGCTGAGGCTAACCCTAACCCTAACACTATCCTACGGCTGATGCTAACCCTAACCCTAACCCTAACACTATCCTAAGGCTGATGCTAACCCTAACACTAACACTATCCTAGGCCTGATGCTTACCCTAACCGTAACCCTAACACTATCCTAGGTCTGATGCTAACCCTAAACCTAACACTATCCTAGGGCTGATGCTAACTCTAACCCTAACCCTAACACTATCCTAGGGCTGATGCTATCCCTAACCCTAACCCTAACACTCTCCTAGGGCTGATGCTAACCCTAATTCTAACACTCTCCTAGGCCTGATGCTAAACCTAACCATAACACTATCCTAGGGCTGATGCTAACCCTATGCCTAACCCTAACACTATGCTAGGGCTGATGCTAACCCTAACCTTAACACTATCCAAGGGCTGATGCTAACCCTAACCCTAACCCTAACACTATCCTAGGGCTAATGCTAACCCTAACCCTAACACTATCCTAGGCCTGATGCTAACCCTAACACTAACCCTAACACTATCCTAGGGCTGATGTTAACCCTAACCTTAACACTATCCTAGGGCTGATGCTAACCCTAACCCTAACCCTAACACTATCCTAGGGCTGATGCTAACCCTAACCCTAACACTATCCTAGGGCTGATGCTAACCCTAACACTAACCCTAACACTATCCTATTGCTGATGCTAACCCTAACCCTAACACTATCCTAGGGCTGATGCTAACCCTAACCCTAACCTTAACACTATCCTAGGGCTGATGCTAACCCTAACCCTAACCCTAACACTATCCTAGGGCTGATGCTAACCCTAACCCTAACCCTAACACTATCCTAGGGCTGATGCTAACCCTAACACTAACACTATCCTAGGGCTGATGCTAACCCTAACCCTAACCCTAACACTATCCTAGGGCTGATGCTAACCCTTACCATAACTCTAACACTATCTTAGGGCTGAGGAAAACCCTAAACCTAACACTATCCTACGGCTGATGCTAACCCTAATCCTAACCCTAACACTATCCTAGGGCTGATGCAAACCCTAACCCTAACACTATCCTAGGCCTGATGCTAACCCTAACCCTAACCCTAACACTATCCAATGGCTGATGCTAACCCTAACCCTAACACTATCCTAGGGCTGATGCTAACCCTAACCCTAACCCTAACACTATCCTAGGGCTGATGTTAACCCTAACCCTAACACTATCCTAGGCCTGATGCTAACCCTATCCCTAACCCTAACACTCTCCTAGGGCTGATGCTAACCCTAACCCTAACCCTAACACTATCCTAGGGTTGATGCTAACCCTAACCCTAACACTATCCTAGGGCTGATGCTAACCCTAACCCTAACCCTAACACTATCCTAGGGCTGATGCTAACCCTAACCATAACACTATCCTAGGCCTGATGCTAACCCCAACCCTAACCCTAACACTATCCTAGGGCTGATGCTAACCCTAACCCTAACACTATCCTAGGGCTGATGCTAACCCTAACCCTAGCCCTAACACTATCCTAGGGCTGATGCTAACCCTAACCCTAACACTATCCTAGGGCTGATGCTAACCCTAACCCAAACCCTAACACTATCCTAGGGCTGATGCTAACCCTAACCCCAACCCTAACACTATCCTAGGGCTGATGCTAACCCTAACCCTAACACTATCCTAGGCCTGGTGCTAACCCTAACCCTAACCCTAACACTATCCTAGGGCTGATGCTAACCCTAACCCTAACAATATCCTAGGGCTGATGCTAACCCTAACCCTAACCCTAACACTATCCTAGGGCTGATGCTAACCCTAACCCTAACAATATCCTAGGGCTGATGCTAACCCTAACCCTAACCCTAACACTATCCTAGGGCTGATGCTAACCCTATCCCTAACACTATCCTAGGGCTGATTCTAACCCTAACCCTAACTCTAACACTATCCTAGGGCTGATGCTAACCCTAACCGTAACCCTAACACTATCCTAGAGCTGATCCTAACCCTAACCCTAACACTAACCCTAACCCTAATACTATCCTAGGGCTGATGCTATCCCTAACCCTAACCCTAACACTATCCTAAGGCTGATGCTAACCCTAACACTAACATTATCATAGGCCTGGTGCTAACCCTAACCCTAACCCTAACACTATCCTAGGGCTGATGCTAACCCTAACCCTAATACTATCCTAGGGCTGATGCTAACCCTAACCCTAACCCTAACACTATCCTAGGGCTGATGGTAACCCTAACCCTAACAATATCCTAGGCCTGATGATATCCCTAACCCTAAACCTAACACTATACTAGGGCTCATGCTAACCCTAACCCTAACCCTACCAGTATCCTAGGGCTGATTCTAACCGTAACCCTTACACTATCCTAGGCCTGATGCTAACCCTAAACCTAACCCTAACACTCTCCTAAGGCTGAGGCTAACGCTAACTCTAACAATATCCTAGGGCTAATGCTAACCCTAACCCTAACCCTAACACTATCCTAGGGCTGACGCTAACCCTAACCCTAACACTATCCTAGGCCTGATGGTAACCCTAACCCTAACCCTAACACTATCCTAGGGCTGATGCTAACCCTAACCCTAACACTATCCTAGGGCTGATGCTAACCCTAAACATAACCCTAACACTATCCTAGGGCTGATGCTAACCCTAACCCTAACACTATCCTAGGGCTGATGCTAAACCTAACCCTAACCCTAACACTATCCTAGGGCTGATGCTAACCCTAACCCTAACACTATCCTAGGGCTGATGCTAACCCTAACCCTAACCCTAACACTGTCCTAGGGCTGTTGCTAACCCTAACCCTAACACTATCCTAGGGCTGATGCTAACCCTAACCCTAACCCTAACACTATCCTAGGCCTGATGCTAACCCTAACCCTAACCCTAACACTATCCTAGGGCTGATGCTAACCCTAACCCTAACCCTAACACTATCCTAGTGCTGATGCTAACCCTAACCATAACCCTAACACTATCCTAGGGCTGATGCTAACACTAACCCTAACACCATCCTAGGGCTGATTCTAACCCTAACCCTAACCCTAACACTATCCTAGGGCTGATGCTAACCCTAACCCTAACCCTAACACTATTCTAGGGCTGATGCTAACCTTAACCGTAACCCTAACACTATCCTAGAGCTGATCCTAACCCTAACCCAAACCCTAACCCTAATACTATCCTAGGGCTGATGCTAACCCTAACCCTAACCCTAACACTATCCTAGGGCTGATGTTAACCCTAACACTAACACTATCCTAGGGCTGATGCTAACCCTAACCCTAACCCTAACACTATCGTAGGACTTATGCTAACCCTAACCCTAACTCTAACACTATCCTAGGGCTGAGGTTAACCCTAACCGTAACACTATCCTACGGCTGATGCTAACCCTAACCCTAACCCTAACACTATCCTAAGGCTGATGCTAACCCTAACACTAACACTATCCTAGGCCTGGTGCTAACCCTAACCCTAACCCTAACACTATCCTAGGTCTGATGCTAACCCTAAACCTAACACTATCCTAGGGCTGATGCTAACCCTAACCCTAACCCTAACACTATCCTAGGGCTGATGTTAACCCTAACCCTAACACTATCCTGGGGCTTATGCTAACCCTAACACTAACACTATCCTAGGGCTGATGCTAACCCTAACCCTAACCCTAACACTATCCTAGGGCTGATGCTAACCCTAACCCTAACTCTAACACTATCCTAGGGCTGACGCTAACCCTAACCCTAACACTATCCTAGGCCTGATGGTAACCCTAACCCTAACCCTAACACTATCCTAGGGCTGATGCTAACCCTAACCCTAACACTATCCTAGGGCTGATGCTAACGCTAAAGATAACCCTAACACTATCCTAGGGCTGATGCTAACCCTAACTCTAACACTATCCTAGGGCTGATGCTAAACCTAACCCTAACCCTAACACTATCCTAGGGCTGATGCTAACCCTAACCCTAACACTATCCTAGGGCTGATGCTAACCCTAACCCTAACCCTAACACTGTCCTAGGGCTGTTGCTAACCCTAACCCTAACACTATCCTAGGGCTCATGCTAACCCTAACCCTAACCCTAACACTATCCTAGGCCTGATGCTAACCCTAACCCTAACCCTAACACTATCCTAGGGCTGATTCTAACCGTAACCCTAACACTATCCTAGGCCTGATGCTAACCCTAACCCTTACCCTAACACTCTTCTAGGGCTCATGCTAACCCTAACCCTTACACTATCCTAGGGCTCATGCTAACCCTAAACCTAACCCTAACACTCTCCTAGGGCTGATGCTAACCCTAACCCTAACACTATCCTAGGCCTGATGCTAACCCTAACCCTAACACTATCCTAGGGCTGATGCTAACCCTATGCCTAACCCTAACACTATCCTAGGGCTGATGCTAACCCTAACCCTAACACTATCCAAGGGCTGATGCTAACCCTAACCCTAACCCTAACACTATCCTAGGGCTAATGCTAACCCTAACCCTAACACTATCATAGGCCTGATGCTAACCCTAACCCTAACCCTAACACTATCCTAGGGCTGATGCTAACCTTAACCCTAACACTATCCTAGGGCTGATGCTAACGCTAAAGATAACCCTAACACTATCCTAGGGCTGATGCTAACCCTAACCCTAACACTATCCTAGGGCTGATGCTAAACCTAACCCTAACCCTAACACTATCCTAGGGCTGATGCTAACCCTAACCCTAACACTATCCTAGGGCTGATGCTAACCCTAACCCTAACCCTAACACTGTCCTAGGGCTGTTGCTAACCCTAACCCTAACACTATCCTAGGGCTGATGCTAACCCTAACCC
Organism: Lemur catta; assembly: GCF_020740605.2. NCBI lineage: Eukaryota > Metazoa > Chordata > Mammalia > Primates > Lemuridae > Lemur > Lemur catta. The sequence continues at coordinate 176,864 of NW_025423859.1, read as the reverse complement.
TAACCCTAACACTATCCTAGGCCTGATGCTAACCCTAACCCTAACCCTAACACTATCCTAGGGCTGATTCTAACCGTAACCCTAACACTATCCTAGGCCTGATGCTAACCCTAACCCTTACCCTAACACTCTTCTAGGGCTCATGCTAACCCTAACCCTTACACTATCCTAGGGCTCATGCTAACCCTAAACCTAACCCTAACACTCTCCTAGGGCTGATGCTAACCCTAACCCTAACACTATCCTAGGCCTGATGCTAACCCTAACCCTAACACTATCCTAGGGCTGATGCTAACCCTATGCCTAACCCTAACACTATCCTAGGGCTGATGCTAACCCTAACCCTAACACTATCCAAGGGCTGATGCTAACCCTAACCCTAACCCTAACACTATCCTAGGGCTAATGCTAACCCTAACCCTAACACTATCATAGGCCTGATGCTAACCCTAACCCTAACCCTAACACTATCCTAGGGCTGATGCTAACCCTAACCCTAACACTATCCTAGGGCTGATGCTAACCCTAACCCTAACCCTAACACTATCCTAGGGCTGATGCTAACCCAACCCTAACACTATCCTAGGGCTGATGCTAACCCTAACACTAACCCTAACACTATCCTATTGCTGATGCTAACCCTAACCCTAACACTATCCTAGGGCTGATGCTAACCCTAACCCTAACCTTAACACTATCCTAGGGCTGATGCTAACCCTAACCCTAACCCTAACACTATCCTACGGCTGATGCTAACCCTAACCGTAACCCTAACACTATCCTAGGGCTGATGCTAACCCTAACACTAACACTATCCTAGGGCTGATGGTAACCCTAACCCTAACCCTAACACTATCCTAGGGCTGATGCTAAGCCTAACCCTAACTCTAACACTATCTTAGGGCTGAGGATAACCCTAAAACTAACACTATCCTACGGCTGATGCTAACCCTAATCCTAACACTAACACTATCCTAGGGCTGATGCTAACCCTAACCCTAACACTATCCTAGGCCTGATGCTAACCCTAACCCTAACCCTAACACTATCCTATGGCTGATGCTAACCCTAACCGTAACACTATCCTAGGGCTGATGCTAACCCTAAACCTAACACTATCCTAGGGCTGATGCTAACCCTAACCCTAACCCTAACACTATGCTAGGGCTGATGCTAACCCTAACCCTAACCCTAACACTATCCTAGGGCTGATGCTAACCCTAACCCTAACCCTAACACTATCCTAGGCCTGATGCTAACCCTAACAATAACCCGAACACTATCCTAGGGCTGATGCTAACCTTAACACTAACACTATCCTAGGGCTGATGCTAACCCTAACACTAACTCTAACACTATCCTAGGGCTGAGGCTAACCCTAACCCTAACACTATCCTACGGCTGATGCTAACCCTAACCCTAACCCTAACACTATCCTAAGGCTGATGCTAACCCTAACACTAACACTATCCTAGGCCTGATGCTTACCCTAACCGTAACCCTAACACTATCCTAGGTCTGATGCTAACCCTAAACCTAACACTATCCTAGGGCTGATGCTAACTCTAACCCTAACCCTAACACTATCCTAGGGCTGATGCTATCCCTAACCCTAACCCTAACACTCTCCTAGGGCTGATGCTAACCCTAATTCTAACACTATCCTAGGCCTGATGCTAAACCTAACCATAACACTATCCTAGGGCTGATGCTAACCCTATGCCTAACCCTAACACTATGCTAGGGCTGATGCTAACCCTAACCTTAACACTATCCAAGGGCTGATGCTAACCCTAACCCTAACCCTAACACTATCCTAGGGCTAATGCTAACCCTAACCCTAACACTATCCTAGGCCTGATGCTAACCCTAACACTAACCCTAACACTATCCTAGGGCTGATGTTAACCCTAACCCTAACACTATCCTAGGGCTGATGCTAACCCTAACCCTAACCCTAACACTATCCTAGGGCTGATGCTAACCCTAACCCTAACACTATCCTAGGGCTGATGCTAACCCTAACACTAACCCTAACACTATCCTATTGCTGATGCTAACCCTAACCCTAACACTATCCTAGGGCTGATGCTAACCATAACCCTAACCTTAACACTATCCTAGGGCTGATGCTAACCCTAACCCTAACCCTAACACTATCCTAGGGCTGATGCTAACCCTAACCCTAACCCTAACACTATCCTAGGGCTGATGCTAACCCTAACACTAACACTATCCTAGGGCTGATGCTAACCCTAACCCTAACCCTAACACTATCCTAGGGCTGATGCTAACCCTTACCATAACTCTAACACTATCTTAGGGCTGAGGAAAACCCTAAACCTAACACTATCCTACGGCTGATGCTAACCCTAATCCTAACCCTAACACTATCCTAGGGCTGATGCAAACCCTAACCCTAACACTATCCTAGGCCTGATGCTAACCCTAACCCTAACCCTAACACTATCCTATGGCTGATGCTAACCCTAACCCTAACACTATCCTAGGGCTGATGCTAACCCTAACCCTAACCCTAACACTATCCTAGGGCTGATGCTAACCTTAACACTAACTCTAACACTATCCTAGGGCTGAGGCTAACCCTAACCCTAACACTATCCTACGGCTGATGCTAACCCTAACCCTAACCCTAACACTATCCTAAGGCTGATGCTAACCCTAACACTAACACTATCCTAGGCCTGATGCTTACCCTAACCGTAACCCTAACACTATCCTAGGTCTGATGCTAACCCTAAACCTAACACTATCCTAGGGCTGATGCTAACTCTAACCCTAACCCTAACACTATCCTAGGGCTGATGCTATCCCTAACCCTAACCCTAACACTCTCCTAGGGCTGATGCTAACCCTAATTCTAACACTCTCCTAGGCCTGATGCTAAACCTAACCATAACACTATCCTAGGGCTGATGCTAACCCTATGCCTAACCCTAACACTATGCTAGGGCTGATGCTAACCCTAACCTTAACACTATCCAAGGGCTGATGCTAACCCTAACCCTAACCCTAACACTATCCTAGGGCTAATGCTAACCCTAACCCTAACACTATCCTAGGCCTGATGCTAACCCTAACACTAACCCTAACACTATCCTAGGGCTGATGTTAACCCTAACCTTAACACTATCCTAGGGCTGATGCTAACCCTAACCCTAACCCTAACACTATCCTAGGGCTGATGCTAACCCTAACCCTAACACTATCCTAGGGCTGATGCTAACCCTAACACTAACCCTAACACTATCCTATTGCTGATGCTAACCCTAACCCTAACACTATCCTAGGGCTGATGCTAACCCTAACCCTAACCTTAACACTATCCTAGGGCTGATGCTAACCCTAACCCTAACCCTAACACTATCCTAGGGCTGATGCTAACCCTAACCCTAACCCTAACACTATCCTAGGGCTGATGCTAACCCTAACACTAACACTATCCTAGGGCTGATGCTAACCCTAACCCTAACCCTAACACTATCCTAGGGCTGATGCTAACCCTTACCATAACTCTAACACTATCTTAGGGCTGAGGAAAACCCTAAACCTAACACTATCCTACGGCTGATGCTAACCCTAATCCTAACCCTAACACTATCCTAGGGCTGATGCAAACCCTAACCCTAACACTATCCTAGGCCTGATGCTAACCCTAACCCTAACCCTAACACTATCCAATGGCTGATGCTAACCCTAACCCTAACACTATCCTAGGGCTGATGCTAACCCTAACCCTAACCCTAACACTATCCTAGGGCTGATGTTAACCCTAACCCTAACACTATCCTAGGCCTGATGCTAACCCTATCCCTAACCCTAACACTCTCCTAGGGCTGATGCTAACCCTAACCCTAACCCTAACACTATCCTAGGGTTGATGCTAACCCTAACCCTAACACTATCCTAGGGCTGATGCTAACCCTAACCCTAACCCTAACACTATCCTAGGGCTGATGCTAACCCTAACCATAACACTATCCTAGGCCTGATGCTAACCCCAACCCTAACCCTAACACTATCCTAGGGCTGATGCTAACCCTAACCCTAACACTATCCTAGGGCTGATGCTAACCCTAACCCTAACCCTAACACTATCCTAGGGCTGATGCTAACCCTAACCCTAACACTATCCTAGGGCTGATGCTAACCCTAACCCAAACCCTAACACTATCCTAGGGCTGATGCTAACCCTAACCCCAACCCTAACACTATCCTAGGGCTGATGCTAACCCTAACCCTAACACTATCCTAGGCCTGGTGCTAACCCTAACCCTAACCCTAACACTATCCTAGGGCTGATGCTAACCCTAACCCTAACAATATCCTAGGGCTGATGCTAACCCTAACCCTAACCCTAACACTATCCTAGGGCTGATGCTAACCCTAACCCTAACAATATCCTAGGGCTGATGCTAACCCTAACCCTAACCCTAACACTATCCTAGGGCTGATGCTAACCCTATCCCTAACACTATCCTAGGGCTGATTCTAACCCTAACCCTAACTCTAACACTATCCTAGGGCTGATGCTAACCCTAACCGTAACCCTAACACTATCCTAGAGCTGATCCTAACCCTAACCCTAACACTAACCCTAACCCTAATACTATCCTAGGGCTGATGCTATCCCTAACCCTAACCCTAACACTATCCTAAGGCTGATGCTAACCCTAACACTAACATTATCATAGGCCTGGTGCTAACCCTAACCCTAACCCTAACACTATCCTAGGGCTGATGCTAACCCTAACCCTAATACTATCCTAGGGCTGATGCTAACCCTAACCCTAACCCTAACACTATCCTAGGGCTGATGGTAACCCTAACCCTAACAATATCCTAGGCCTGATGATATCCCTAACCCTAAACCTAACACTATACTAGGGCTCATGCTAACCCTAACCCTAACCCTACCAGTATCCTAGGGCTGATTCTAACCGTAACCCTTACACTATCCTAGGCCTGATGCTAACCCTAAACCTAACCCTAACACTCTCCTAAGGCTGAGGCTAACGCTAACTCTAACAATATCCTAGGGCTAATGCTAACCCTAACCCTAACCCTAACACTATCCTAGGGCTGACGCTAACCCTAACCCTAACACTATCCTAGGCCTGATGGTAACCCTAACCCTAACCCTAACACTATCCTAGGGCTGATGCTAACCCTAACCCTAACACTATCCTAGGGCTGATGCTAACCCTAAACATAACCCTAACACTATCCTAGGGCTGATGCTAACCCTAACCCTAACACTATCCTAGGGCTGATGCTAAACCTAACCCTAACCCTAACACTATCCTAGGGCTGATGCTAACCCTAACCCTAACAGTATCCTAGGGCTGATGCTAACCCTAACCCTAACCCTAACACTGTCCTAGGGCTGTTGCTAACCCTAACCCTAACACTATCCTAGGGCTGATGCTAACCCTAACCCTAACCCTAACACTATCCTAGGCCTGATGCTAACCCTAACCATAACCCTAACACTATCCTAGGGCTGATGCTAACCCTAACCCTAACCCTAACACTATCCTAGTGCTGATGCTAACCCTAACCATAACCCTAACACTATCCTAGGGCTGATGCTAACACTAACCCTAACACCATCCTAGGGCTGATTCTAACCCTAACCCTAACCCTAACACTATCCTAGGGCTGATGCTAACCCTAACCCTAACCCTAACACTATTCTAGGGCTGATGCTAACCTTAACCGTAACCCTAACACTATCCTAGAGCTGATCCTAACCCTAACCCAAACCCTAACCCTAATACTATCCTAGGGCTGATGCTAACCCTAACCCTAACCCTAACACTATCCTAGGGCTGATGTTAACCCTAACACTAACACTATCCTAGGGCTGATGCTAACCCTAACCCTAACCCTAACACTATCGTAGGACTTATGCTAACCCTAACCCTAACTCTAACACTATCCTAGGGCTGAGGTTAACCCTAACCGTAACACTATCCTACGGCTGATGCTAACCCTAACCCTAACCCTAACACTATCCTAAGGCTGATGCTAACCCTAACACTAACACTATCCTAGGCCTGGTGCTAACCCTAACCCTAACCCTAACACTATCCTAGGTCTGATGCTAACCCTAAACCTAACACTATCCTAGGGCTGATGCTAACCCTAACCCTAACCCTAACACTATCCTAGGGCTGATGTTAACCCTAACCCTAACACTATCCTGGGGCTTATGCTAACCCTAACACTAACACTATCCTAGGGCTGATGCTAACCCTAACCCTAACCCTAACACTATCCTAGGGCTGATGCTAACCCTAACCCTAACTCTAACACTATCCTAGGGCTGACGCTAACCCTAACCCTAACACTATCCTAGGCCTGATGGTAACCCTAACCCTAACCCTAACACTATCCTAGGGCTGATGCTAACCCTAACCCTAACACTATCCTAGGGCTGATGCTAACGCTAAAGATAACCCTAACACTATCCTAGGGCTGATGCTAACCCTAACTCTAACACTATCCTAGGGCTGATGCTAAACCTAACCCTAACCCTAACACTATCCTAGGGCTGATGCTAACCCTAACCCTAACACTATCCTAGGGCTGATGCTAACCCTAACCCTAACCCTAACACTGTCCTAGGGCTGTTGCTAACCCTAACCCTAACACTATCCTAGGGCTCATGCTAACCCTAACCCTAACCCTAACACTATCCTAGGCCTGATGCTAACCCTAACCCTAACCCTAACACTATCCTAGGGCTGATTCTAACCGTAACCCTAACACTATCCTAGGCCTGATGCTAACCCTAACCCTTACCCTAACACTCTTCTAGGGCTCATGCTAACCCTAACCCTTACACTATCCTAGGGCTCATGCTAACCCTAAACCTAACCCTAACACTCTCCTAGGGCTGATGCTAACCCTAACCCTAACACTATCCTAGGCCTGATGCTAACCCTAACCCTAACACTATCCTAGGGCTGATGCTAACCCTATGCCTAACCCTAACACTATCCTAGGGCTGATGCTAACCCTAACCCTAACACTATCCAAGGGCTGATGCTAACCCTAACCCTAACCCTAACACTATCCTAGGGCTAATGCTAACCCTAACCCTAACACTATCATAGGCCTGATGCTAACCCTAACCCTAACCCTAACACTATCCTAGGGCTGATGCTAACCTTAACCCTAACACTATCCTAGGGCTGATGCTAACGCTAAAGATAACCCTAACACTATCCTAGGGCTGATGCTAACCCTAACCCTAACACTATCCTAGGGCTGATGCTAAACCTAACCCTAACCCTAACACTATCCTAGGGCTGATGCTAACCCTAACCCTAACACTATCCTAGGGCTGATGCTAACCCTAACCCTAACCCTAACACTGTCCTAGGGCTGTTGCTAACCCTAACCCTAACACTATCCTAGGGCTGATGCTAACCCTAACCCTAACCCTAACACTATCCTAGGCCTGATGCTAACCCTAACCCTAACCCTAACACTATCCTAGGGCTGATTCTAACCGTAACCCTAACACTATCCTAGGCCTGATGCTAACCCTAACCCTTACCCTAACACTCTTCTAGGGCTCATGCTAACCCTAACCCTTACACTATCCTAGGGCTCATGCTAACCCTAAACCTAACCCTAACACTCTCCTAGGGCTGATGCTAACCCTAACCCTAACACTATCCTAGGCCTGATGCTAACCCTAACCCTAACACTATCCTAGGGCTGATGCTAACCCTATGCCTAACCCTAACACTATCCTAGGGCTGATGCTAACCCTAACCCTAACACTATCCAAGGGCTGATGCTAACCCTAACCCTAACCCTAACACTATCCTAGGGCTAATGCTAACCCTAACCCTAACACTATCATAGGCCTGATGCTAACCCTAACCCTAACCCTAACACTATCCTAGGGCTGATGCTAACCCTAACCCTAACACTATCCTAGGGCTGATGCTAACCCTAACCCTAACCCTAACACTATCCTAGGGCTGATGCTAACCCAACCCTAACACTATCCTAGGGCTGATGCTAACCCTAACACTAACCCTAACACTATCCTATTGCTGATGCTAACCCTAACCCTAACACTATCCTAGGGCTGATGCTAACCCTAACCCTAACCTTAACACTATCCTAGGGCTGATGCTAACCCTAACCCTAACCCTAACACTATCCTACGGCTGATGCTAACCCTAACCGTAACCCTAACACTATCCTAGGGCTGATGCTAACCCTAACACTAACACTATCCTAGGGCTGATGGTAACCCTAACCCTAACCCTAACACTATCCTAGGGCTGATGCTAAGCCTAACCCTAACTCTAACACTATCTTAGGGCTGAGGATAACCCTAAAACTAACACTATCCTACGGCTGATGCTAACCCTAATCCTAACACTAACACTATCCTAGGGCTGATGCTAACCCTAACCCTAACACTATCCTAGGCCTGATGCTAACCCTAACCCTAACCCTAACACTATCCTATGGCTGATGCTAACCCTAACCGTAACACTATCCTAGGGCTGATGCTAACCCTAAACCTAACACTATCCTAGGGCTGATGCTAACCCTAACCCTAACCCTAACACTATGCTAGGGCTGATGCTAACCCTAACCCTAACCCTAACACTATCCTAGGGCTGATGCTAACCCTAACCCTAACCCTAACACTATCCTAGGCCTGATGCTAACCCTAACAATAACCCGAACACTATCCTAGGGCTGATGCTAACCTTAACACTAACACTATCCTACGGCTGATGCTAACCCTAACCCTAACCCTAACACTATCCTAAGGCTGATGCTAACCCTAACACTAACACTATCCTAGGCCTGATGCTTACCCTAACCGTAACCCTAACACTATCCTAGGTCTGATGCTAACCCTAAACCTAACACTATCCTAGGGCTGATGCTAACTCTAACCCTAACCCTAACACTATCCTAGGGCTGATGCTATCCCTAACCCTAACCCTAACACTCTCCTAGGGCTGATGCTAACCCTAATTCTAACACTATCCTAGGCCTGATGCTAAACCTAACCATAACACTATCCTAGGGCTGATGCTAACCCTATGCCTAACCCTAACACTATGCTAGGGCTGATGCTAACCCTAACCTTAACACTATCCAAGGGCTGATGCTAACCCTAACCCTAACCCTAACACTATCCTAGGGCTAATGCTAACCCTAACCCTAACACTATCCTAGGCCTGATGCTAACCCTAACACTAACCCTAACACTATCCTAGGGCTGATGTTAACCCTAACCCTAACACTATCCTAGGGCTGATGCTAACCCTAACCCTAACCCTAACACTATCCTAGGGCTGATGCTAACCCTAACCCTAACACTATCCTAGGGCTGATGCTAACCCTAACACTAACCCTAACACTATCCTATTGCTGATGCTAACCCTAACCCTAACACTATCCTAGGGCTGATGCTAACCATAACCCTAACCTTAACACTATCCTAGGGCTGATGCTAACCCTAACCCTAACCCTAACACTATCCTAGGGCTGATGCTAACCCTAACCCTAACCCTAACACTATCCTAGGGCTGATGCTAACCCTAACACTAACACTATCCTAGGGCTGATGCTAACCCTAACCCTAACCCTAACACTATCCTAGGGCTGATGCTAACCCTTACCATAACTCTAACACTATCTTAGGGCTGAGGAAAACCCTAAACCTAACACTATCCTACGGCTGATGCTAACCCTAATCCTAACCCTAACACTATCCTAGGGCTGATGCAAACCCTAACCCTAACACTATCCTAGGCCTGATGCTAACCCTAACCCTAACCCTAACACTATCCTATGGCTGATGCTAACCCTAACCCTAACACTATCCTAGGGCTGATGCTAACCCTAACCCTAACCCTAACACTATCCTAGGGCTGATGTTAACCCTAACCCTAACACTATCCTAGGCCTGATGCTAACCCTATCCCTAACCCTAACACTCTCCTAGGGCTGATGCTAACCCTAACCCTAACCCTAACACTATCCTAGGGTTGATGCTAACCCTAACCCTAACACTATCCTAGGGCTGATGCTAACCCTAACCCTAACCCTAACACTATCCTAGGGCTGATGCTAACCCTAACCATAACACTATCCTAGGCCTGATGCTAACCCCAACCCTAACCCTAACACTATCCTAGGGCTGATGCTAACCCTAACCCTAACACTATCCTAGGGCTGATGCTAACCCTAACCCTAACCCTAACACTATCCTAGGGCTGATGCTAACCCTAACCCTAACACTATCCTAGGGCTGATGCTAACCCTAACCCAAACCCTAACACTATCCTAGGGCTGATGCTAACCCTAACCCCAACCCTAACACTATCCTAGGGCTGATGCTAACCCTAACCCTAACACTATCCTAGGCCTGGTGCTAACCCTAACCCTAACCCTAACACTATCCTAGGGCTGATGCTAACCCTAACCCTAACAATATCCTAGGGCTGATGCTAACCCTAACCCTAACCCTAACACTATCCTAGGGCTGATGCTAACCCTAACCCTAACAATATCCTAGGGCTGATGCTAACCCTAACCCTAACCCTAACACTATCCTAGGGCTGATGCTAACCCTATCCCTAACACTATCCTAGGGCTGATTCTAACCCTAACCCTAACTCTAACACTATCCTAGGGCTGATGCTAACCCTAACCGTAACCCTAACACTATCCTAGAGCTGATCCTAACCCTAACCCTAACACTAACCCTAACCCTAATACTATCCTAGGGCTGATGCTAACCCTAACCCTAACCCTAACACTATCCTAAGGCTGATGCTAACCCTAACACTAACATTATCATAGGCCTGGTGCTAACCCTAACCCTAACCCTAACACTATCCTAGGGCTGATGCTAACCCTAACCCTAATACTATCCTAGGGCTGATGCTAACCCTAACCCTAACCCTAACACTATCCTAGGGCTGATGGTAACCCTAACCCTAACAATATCCTAGGCCTGATGATATCCCTAACCCTAAACCTAACACTATCCTAGGGCTCATGCTAACCCTAACCCTAACCCTAACAGTATCCTAGGGCTGATTCTAACCGTAACCCTTACACTATCCTAGGCCTGATGCTAACCCTAAACCTAACCCTAACACTCTCCTAAGGCTGAGGCTAACGCTAACTCTAACAATATCCTAGGGCTAATGCTAACCCTAACCCTAACCCTAACACTATCCTAGGGCTGACGCTAACCCTAACCCTAACACTATCCTAGGCCTGATGGTAACCCTAACCCTAACCCTAACACTATCCTAGGGCTGATGCTAACCCTAACCCTAACACTATCCTAGGGCTGATGCTAACCCTAAACATAACCCTAACACTATCCTAGGGCTGATGCTAACCCTAACCCTAACACTATCCTAGGGCTGATGCTAAACCTAACCCTAACCCTAACACTATCCTAGGGCTGATGCTAACCCTAACCCTAACACTATCCTAGGGCTGATGCTAACCCTAACCCTAACCCTAACACTGTCCTAGGGCTGTTGCTAACCCTAACCCTAACACTATCCTAGGGCTGATGCTAACCCTAACCATAACCCTAACACTATCCTAGGCCTGATGCTAACCCTAACCCTAACCCTAACACTATCCTAGGGCTGATGCTAACCCTAACCCTAACCCTAACACTATCCTAGTGCTGATGCTAACCCTAACCATAACCCTAACACTATCCTAGGGCTGATGCTAACACTAACCCTAACACCATCCTAGGGCTGATTCTAACCCTAACCCTAACCCTAACACTATCCTAGGGCTGATGCTAACCCTAACCCTAACCCTAACACTATTCTAGGGCTGATGCTAACCTTAACCGTAACCCTAACACTATCCTAGAGCTGATCCTAACCCTAACCCAAACCCTAACCCTAATACTATCCTAGGGCTGATGCTAACCCTAACCCTAACCCTAACACTATCCTAGGGCTGATGTTAACCCTAACACTAACACTATCCTAGGGCTGATGCTAACCCTAACCCTAACCCTAACACTATCGTAGGACTTATGCTAACCCTAACCCTAACTCTAACACTATCCCAGGGCTGAGGTTAACCCTAACCGTAACACTATCCTACGGCTGATGCTAACCCTAACCCTAACCCTAACACTATCCTAAGGCTGATGCTAACCCTAACACTAACACTATCCTAGGCCTGGTGCTAACCCTAACCCTAACCCTAACACTATCCTAGTTCTGATGCTAACCCTAAACCTAACACTATCCTAGGGCTGATGCTAACCCTAACCCTAACCCTAACACTATCCTAGGGCTGATGTTAACCCTAAACCTAACACTATCCTAGGGCTTATGCTAACCCTAACACTAACACTATCCTAGGGCTGATGCTAACCCTAACCCTAACCCTAACACTATCCTAGGGCTGATGCTAACCCTAACCCTAACTCTAACACTATCCTAGGGCTGACGCTAACCCTAACCCTAACACTATCCTAGGCCTGATGGTAACCCTAAACCTAACCCTAACACTATCCTAGGGCTGATGCTAACCCTAACCCTAACACTATCCTAGGGCTGATGCTAACGCTAAAGATAACCCTAACACTATCCTAGGGCTGATGCTAACCCTAACCCTAACACTATCCTAGGGCTGATGCTAAACCTAACCCTAACCCTAACACTATCCTAGGGCTGATGCTAACCCTAACCCTAACACTATCCTAGGGCTGATGCTAACCCTAACCCTAACCCTAACACTGTCCTAGGGCTGTTGCTAACCCTAACCCTAACACTATCCTAGGGCTGATGCTAACCCTAACCCTAACCCTAACACTATCCTAGGCCTGATGCTAACCCTAACCCTAACCCTAACACTATCCTAGGGTTGATGCTATCCCTAACCCTAACACTATCCTAGGGCTGATGCTAACCCTAACCCTAACCCTAACACTATCCTGGGGCTGATGCTAACCCTAACCCTAACACTATCCTAGGCCTGATGCTAACCCTAACCCTAACCCTAACACTATCCTAGGGCTGATGCTAACCCTAACCCTAACCCTAACACTATCCTAGTGCTGATGCTAACCCTAACCATAACCCTAACACTATCCTAGGGCTGATGCTAACACTAACCCTAACACCATCCTAGGGCTGATTCTAACCCTAACCCTAACCCTAACACTATCCTAGGGCTGATGCTAACCCTAACCCTAACACTATGCTAGGGCTGATGCTAACCCTAACCCTAACCCTAACACTATTCTAGGGCTGATGCTAACCTTAACCGTAACCCTAACACTATCCTAGAGCTGATCCTAACCCTAACCCTAACCCTAACCCTAATACTATCCTAGGGCTGATGCTAACCCTAACCCTAACCCTAACACTATCCTAGGGCTGATGTTAACCCTAACACTAACACTATCCTAGGGCTGATGCTAACCCTAACCCTAACCCTAACACTATCGTAGGGCTTATGCTAACCCTAACCCTAACTCTAACACTATCCTAGGGCTGAGGTTAACCCTAACCGTAACACTTTCCTACGGCTGATGCTAACCCTAACCCTAACCCTAACACTATCCTAAGGCTGATGCTAACCCTAACACTAACACTATCCTAGGCCTGGTGCTAACCTTAACCCTAACCCTAACACTATCCTAGGTCTGATGCTAACCCTAAACCTAACACTATCCTAGGGCTGATGCTAACCCTAACCCTAACACTATCCTAGGGCTGAAGCTAACCCTATGCCTAACCCTAACACTATCCTAGGGCTGATGCTAACCCTAACCCTAACACTAACACTATCCTAGGGCTGATGCTAACCCTAACCCTAACACTATCCTAGGCCTGGTGCTAACCCTAACCCTAACCCTAACACTATCCTAGGGCTGATGCTAACCCTAACCCTAACAATATCCTAGGACTGATGCTAACCCTAACCCTAACCCTAAACTATCCTAGGGCTGATGCTAACCCTATCCCTAACACTATCCTAGGGCTGATTCTAACCCTAACCCTAACCCTAACACTATCCTAGGGCTGATGCTAACCCTAACCGTAACCCTAACACTATCCTAGAGCTGATCCTAACCCTAACCCTAACACTAACCCTAACCCTAATACTATCCTAGGGCTGATGCTAACCCTAACCCTAACCCTAACACTATCCTAAGGCTGATGCTAACCCTAACACTAACAATATCATAGGCCTGGTGCTAACCCTAACCCTAACCCTAACACTATCCTAGGGCTGATGCTAACCCTAACCCTAATACTATCCTAGGGCTGATGCTAACCCTAACCCTAACCCTAACACTATCCTAGGGCTGATGGTAACCCTAACCCTAACAATATCCTAGGCCTGATGATATCCTTAACCCTAAACCTAACACTATCCTAGGGCTCATGCTAACCCTAACCCTAACCCTAACAGTATCCTAGGGCTGATTCTAACCGTAACCCTTACACTATCCTAGGCCTGATGCTAACCCTAAACCTAACCCTAACACTCTCCTACGGCTGAGGCTAACGCTAACTCTAACAATATCCTAGGGCTAATGCTAACCCTAACCCTAACCCTAACACTATCCTAGGGCTGACGCTAACCCTAACCCTAACACTATCCTAGGCCTGATGGTAACCCTAACCCTAACCCTAACACTATCCTAGGGCTGATGCTAACCCTAACCCTAACACTATCCTAGGGCTGATGCTAACCCTAAACATAACCCTAACACTATCCTAGGGCTGATGCTAACCCTAACCCTAACAGTATCCTAGGCCTGATGCTAAACCTAACCCTAACCCTAACACTATCCTAGGGCTGATGCTAACCCTAACCCTAACACTATCCTAGGGCTGATGCTAACCATAACCCTAACCCTAACACTGTCCTAGGGCTGTTGCTAACCCTAACCCTAACACTATCCTAGGGCTGATGCTAAGCCTAACCCTAACCCTAACACTATCCTAGGCCTGATGCTAACCCTAACCCTAACCCTAACACTATCCTAGGGTTGATGCTAACCCTAACCCTAACACTATCCTAGGGCTGATGCTAACCCTAACCCTAACCCTAACACTATCCTAGGGCTGATGCTAACCCTAACCCTAACACTATCCTAGGCCTGATGCTAACCCTAACCCTAACCCTAACACTATCCTAGGGCTGATGCTAACCCTAACCCTAACCCTAACACTATCCTAGTGCTGATGCTAACCCTAAACATAACCCTAACACTATCCTAGGGCTGATGCTAACACTAACCCTAACACTATCCTAGGGCTGATTCTAACCCTAACCCTAACCCTAACACTATCCTAGGGCTGACGCTAACCCTAACCCTAACACTATGCTAGGGCTGATGCTAACCCTAACCCTAACCCTAACACTATTCTAGGGCTGATGCTAACCTTAACCGTAACCCTAACACTATCCTAGAGCTGATCCTAACCCTAACCCTAACCCTAACCCTAATACTATCCTAGGGCTGATGCTAACCCTAACCCTAACCCTAACACTATCCTAGGGCTGATGTTAACCCTAACACTAACACTATCCTAGGGCTGATGCTAACCCTAACCCTAACCCTAACACTATCGTAGGGCTTATGCTAACCCTAACCCTAACTCTAACACTATCCTAGGGCTGAGGTTAACCCTAACCGTAACACTATCCTACGGCTGATGCTAACCCTAACCCTAACCCTAACACTATCCTAAGGCTGATGCTAACCCTAACACTAACACTATCCTAGGCCTGGTGCTAACCCTAACCCTAACCCTAACACTATCCTAGATCTGATGCTAACCCTAAACCTAACACTATCCTAGGGCTGATGCTAACCCTAACCCTAACCCTAACACTATCCTAGGGCTGATGTTAACCCTAACCCTAACACTATCCTAGGGCTTATGCTAACCCTAACACTAACACTATCCTAGGGCTGATGCTAACCCTAACCCTAACCCTAACACTATCCTAGGGCTGATGCTAACCCTAACCCTAACTCTAACACTATCCTAGGGCTCAGGCTAACCCTAACCCTAACACTATCCTAGGGCTGATGCTAACCCTAACCCTAACCCTAACACTATCCTAAGGCTGATGCTAACCCTAACACTAACACTATCCTAGGCCTGATGCTAACCGTAACCGTAACCCTAACACTATCCTAGGTCTGATGCTAACCCTAAACCTAACACTATCCTAGGGCTGATGCTAACTCTAACCCTAACCCTAACACTATCCTAGGGCTGATGCTAACCCTAACCCTAACCCTAACACTCTCCTAGGGCTGATGCTAACCCTAACCCTAACACTATCCTAGGCCTGATGCTAACCCTAACCCTAACACTATCCTAGGGCTGATGCTAACCCTATGCCTAACCCTAACACTATCCTAGGGCTGATGCTAACCCTAACCCTAACACTATCCAAGGGCTGATGCTAACCCTAACCCTAACCCTAACACTGTCCTAGGGCTAATGCTAACCCTAACCCTAACACTATCCTAGGCCTGATGCTAACCCTAACCCTAACCCTAACACTATCCTAGGGCTGATGCTAACCCTAACCCTAACACTATCCTAGGGCTGATGCTAACCCTAACCCTAACCCTAACACTATCCTAGGGCTGATGCTAACCCTAACCCTAACACTATACTAGGGCTGATGCTAACCTTAACACTAACCCTAACACTATCCTATTGCTGATGCTAACCCCAACCCTAACACTATCCTAGGACTGATGCTAACCCTAACCGTAACCTTAACACTATCCTAGGGCTGATGCTAACCCTAACCCTAACCCTAACACCATCCTACGGCTGATGCTAACCCTAACCGTAACCCTAACACTATCCTAGGGCTGATGCTAACCCTAACACTAACACTATCCTAGGGCTGATGCTAACCCTAACCCTAACCCTAACACTATCCTAGGGCTGATGCTAAGCCTAACCCTAACTCTAACACTATCTTAGGGCTGAGGATAACCCTAAACCTAACACTATCCTACGCCTGATGCTAACCCTAATCCTAACCCTAACACTATCCTAGGGCTGATGCTAACCCTAACCCTAACACTATCCTAGGCCTGATGCTAACCCTAACCCTAACCCTAACACTATCCTAGGGCTGATGTTAACCCTAACCCTAACACTATCCTAGGCCTGATGCTAACCCTATCCCTAACCCTAACACTCTCCTAGGGCTCATGCTAACCCTAACCCTAACACTAACACTATCCTAGGGTTGATGCTAACCCTAACCCTAACACTATCCTAGGGCTGATGCTAACCCTAACCCTAACCCTAACACTATCCTAGGGCTGATGCTAACCCTAACCCTAACACTATCGTAGGCCTGATGCTAACCCTAACCCTAACCCTAACACTATCCTAGGGATGATGCTAACCCTAACCCTAACACTATCCTAGGGCTGATGCTAACCCTAACCCTAACACTAACACTATCCTAGTGCTGATGCTAACTCTAACCCGAACACTATCCTAGGGCTGATGCTAACCCTAAGCCTAACCCTAGCACTATCCTAGGACTGATGCTAACCCTAACCCTATCACTATCCTAGGCCTGATGCTAACCCTAACCCTAAGACTTACACTATCCTAGGGCTGATGCTAACCCTAACCCTAACCCTAACACTATCCTAGGTCTGATGCTAACCCTAAACCTAACACAATCCTAGGGCTGATGCTAACCCTAACCCTAAACCTAACACTATCCTAGGGCTGATGCTAACCCTAACCCTAACCCTAACACTATCCTAGGGCTGATGCTAACCCTAACCCTAACACTAACACTATCCTAGGGCTGATGCTAACCATAACACTAACACTATCCTAGGGCTGATGCTAACCCTAACCCTAACCCTAACACTATCCTAGGGCTGATGCTAACCGTAACCCTAACTCTAACACTATCTTAGGGCTGAGGCTAACCCTAACCCTAACACTATCTTACGGCTGATGCTAACCATAACCCTAACCCTAACACTATCCTAGGGCTGATGCTAACCCTAACCCTAACACTATCCTAGGCCTGATGCTAACCCTAACCCTAACCCTAACACTATCCTAGGGCTGATGCTAACCCTAACCCTAACACTATCCTAGGGCTGATGCTAACCCTAACCCTAACCCTAACACTATCCTAGGGCTGATGTTAACCCTAACCCTAACACTATCCTAGGCCTGATGCTAACCCTATCCCTAACCCTACCACTCTGCTAGGGCTGCTGCTAACCCACACCCTAACCCTAACACTATCCTAGGGTTGATGCTAACCCTAACCCTAACACTACCCTAGGGCTGATGCTAACCCTAACCGTAACCCTAACACTATCCTAGGGCTGATGCTAACCCTAACCCTAACACTATCCTAGGCCTGATGCTAACCCTAACCCTAACCCTAACACTATCCTAGGGCTGATGTTAACCCTAACCCTAACACTATCCTAGGCCTGATGCTAACCCTATCCCTAACCCTAACACTCTCCTAGGGCTGCTGCTAACCCAAACCCTAACCCTAACACTATCCTAGGGCTGATGTTAACCCTAACACTAACACTATCCTAGGGCTGATGCTAACCCTAACCCTAACCCTAACACTATCGTAGGGCTTATGCTAACCCTAACCCTTACTCTAACACTATCCTAGGGCTGAGGTTAACCCTAACCCTAACACTATCCTACGGCTGATGCTAACCCTAACCCTAACCCTAACACTATCCTAAGGCTGATGCTAACCCTAACACTAACACTATCCTAGGCCTGGTGCTAACCCTAACCCTAACCCTAACACTATCCTAGGTCTGATGCTAACCCTAAACCTAACACTATCCTAGGGCTGATGCTAACCCTAACCCTAACCCTAACACTATCCTAGGGCTGATGTTAACCCTAACCCTAACACTATCCTAGGGCTTATGCTAACCCTAACACTAACACTATCCTAGGGCTGATGCTAACCCTAACCCTAACCCTAACACTATGCTAGGGCTGATGCTAACCCTAACCCTAACTCTAACACTATCCTAGGGCTCAGGCTAACCCTAACCCTAACACTATCCTACGGCTGATGCTAACCCTAACACTAACACTATCCTAGGCCTGATGCTAACCGTAACCGTAACCCTAACACTATCCTAGGTCTGATGCTAACCCTAAACCTAACACTATCCTAGGGCTGATGCTAACTCTAACCCTAACCCTAACACTATCCTAGGGCTGATGCTAACCCTAACCCTAACCATAACACTCTCCTAGGGCTGATGCTAACCATAACCCTAACACTATCCTAGACCTGATGCTAACCCTAACCCTAACACTATCCTAGGGCTGATGCTAACCCTATGCCTAACCCTAACACTATCCTAGGGCTGATGCTAACCCTAACCCTAACACTAACACTATCCTAGGGTTGATGCTAACCCTAACCCTAACACTATCCTAGGGCTGATGCTAACCCTAACCCTAATCTAACACTATCCTAGGGCTGATGCTAACCTTAACACTAACCCTAACACTATCCTATTGCTGATGCTAACCCTAACCCTAACACTATCCTAGGGCTGATGCTAACCCTAACCGTAACCTTAACACTATCCTAGGGCTGATGCTAACCCTAACCCTAACCCTAACACCATCCTACGGCTGATGCTAACCCTAACCGTAACCCTAACACTATCCTAGGGCTGATGCTAACCCTAACACTAACACTATCCTAGGGCTGATGCTAACCCTAACCCTAACCCTAACACTATCCTAGGGCTGATGCTAAGCCTAACCCTAACTCTAACACTATCTTAGGGCTGAGGATAACGCTAAACCTAACACTATCCTACGCCTGATGCTAACCCTAATCCTAACCCTAACACTATCCTAGGGCTGATGCTAACCCTAACCCTAACACTATCCTAGGCCTGATGCTAACCCTAACCCTAACCCTAACACTATCCTAGGGCTGATGTTAACCCTAACCCTAACACTATCCTAGGCCTGATGCTAACCCTATCCCTAACCCTAACACTCTCCTAGGGCTCATGCTAACCCTAACCCTAACACTAACACTATCCTAGGGTTGATGCTAACCCTAACCCTAACACTATCCTAGGGCTGATGCTAACCCTAACCCTAACCCTAACACTATCCTAGGGCTGATGCTAACCCTAACCCTAACACTATCGTAGGCCTGATGCTAACCCTAACCCTAACCCTAACACTATCCTAGGGCTGATGCTAACCCTAACCCTAACACTATCCTAGGGCTGATGCTAACCCTAACCCTAACACTAACACTATCCTAGTGCTGATGCTAACTCTAACCCGAACACTATCCTAGGGCTGATGCTAACCCTAAGCCTAACCCTAGCACTATCCTAGGACTGATGCTAACCCTAACCCTATCACTATCCTAGGCCTGATGCTAACCCTAACCCTAACACTTACACTATCCTAGGGCTGATGCTAACCCTAACCCTAACCCTAACACTATCCTAGGTCTGATGCTAACCCTAAACCTAACACAATCCTAGGGCTGATGCTAACCCTAACCCTAAACCTAACACTATCCTAGGGCTGATGCTAACCCTAACCCTAACCCTAACACTATCCTAGGGCTGATGCTAACCCTAACCCTAACACTAACACTATCCTAGGGCTGATGCTAACCATAACACTAACACTATCCTAGGGCTGATGCTAACACTAACCCTAACCCTAACACTATCCTAGGGCTGATGCTAACCGTAACCCTAACTCTAACACTATCTTAGGGCTGAGGCTAACCCTAACCCTAACACTATCTTACGGCTGATGCTAACCATAACCCTAACCCTAACACTATCCTAGGGCTGATGCTAACCCTAACCCTAACACTATCCTAGGCCTGATGCTAACCCTAACCCTAACCCTAACACTATCCTAGGGCTGATGCTAACCCTAACCCTAACACTATCCTAGGGCTGATGTTAACCCTAACCCTAACACTATCCTAGGCCTGATGCTAACCCTATCCCTAACCCTACCACTCTGCTAGGGCTGCTGCTAACCCACACCCTAACCCTAACACTATCCTAGGGTTGATGCTAACCCTAACCCTAACACTACCCTAGGGCTGATGCTAACCCTAACCGTAACCCTAACACTATCCTAGGGCTGATGCTAACCCTAACCCTAACACTATCCTAGGCCTGATGCTAACCCTATCCCTAACCCTAACACTATCCTAGGGCTGATGTTAACCCTAACCCTAACACTATCCTAGGCCTGATGCTAACCCTATCCCTAACCCTAACACTCTCCTAGGGCTGCTGCTAACCCAAACCCTAACCCTAACACTATCCTAGGGCTGATGTTAACCCTAACACTAACACTATCCTAGGGCTGATGCTAACCCTAACCCTAACCCTAACACTATCGTAGGGCTTATGCTAACCCTAACCCTTACTCTAACACTATCCTAGGGCTGAGGTTAACCCTAACCCTAACACTATCCTACGGCTGATGCTAACCCTAACCCTAACCCTAACACTATCCTAAGGCTGATGCTAACCCTAACACTAACACTATCCTAGGCCTGGTGCTAACCCTAACCCTAACCCTAACACTATTCTAGGTCTGATGCTAACCCTAAACCTAACACTATCCTAGGGCTGATGCTAACCCTAACCCTAACCCTAACACTATCCTAGGGCTGATGTTAACCCTAACCCTAACACTATCCTAGGGCTTATGCTAACCCTAACACTAACACTATCCTAGGTCTGATGCTAACCCTAAACCTAACACTATCCTAGGGCTGATGCTAACTCTAACCCTAACCCTAACACTATCCTAGGGCTGATGCTAACCCTAACCCTAACCATAACACTCTCCTAGGGCTGATGCTAACCCTAACCCTAACACTATCCTAGACCTGATGCTAACCCTAACCCTAACACTATCCTAGGGCTGATGCTAACCCTATGCCTAACCCTAACACTATCCTAGGGCTGATGCTAACCCTAACCCTAACACTATCCAAGGGCTGATGCTAACCCTAACCCTAACCCTAACACTATCCTAGGGCTAATGCTAACCCTACCCTAACACTATCCTAGGCCTGATGCTAACCGTAACCCTAACCCTAACACTATCCTAGGCTTGATGCTAACCCTAACCCTAACACTATCCTAGGGCTGATGCTAACCCTAACCCTAACCCTAACACTATCCTAGGGCTGATGCTAACCCTAACCCTAACACTATCCTAGGGCTGATGCTAACCCTAACACTAACCCTAACACTATCCTATTGCTGAGGCTAACCCTAACCCTAACCCTAACACTATCCTAGGGCTGATGTTAACCCTAACACTAACACTATCCTAGGGCTGATGCTAACACTAACCCTAACCCTAACACTATCGTAGGGCTTATGCTAACCCTAACCCTAACTCTAACACTATCCTAGGGCTGAGGTTAACCCTAACCGTAACACTATCCTACGGCTGATGCTAACCCTAACCCTAACCCTAACACTATCCTAAGGCTGATGCTAAACCTAACACTAACACTATCCTAGGCCTGGTGCTA
Source organism: Lemur catta (assembly GCF_020740605.2). Taxonomy (NCBI): domain Eukaryota; kingdom Metazoa; phylum Chordata; class Mammalia; order Primates; family Lemuridae; genus Lemur; species Lemur catta. The sequence continues at coordinate 154,211 of NW_025423859.1, read as the reverse complement.
ACCCTAACCCTAACCCTAACACTATCCTAGGTCTGATGCTAACCCTAAACCTAACACTATCCTAGGGCTGATGCTAACCCTAACCCTAACCCTAACACTATCCTAGGGCTGATGTTAACCCTAACCCTAACACTATCCTAGGGCTTATGCTAACCCTAACACTAACACTATCCTAGGGCTGATGCTAACCCTAACCCTAACCCTAACACTATCCTAGGGCTGATGCTAACCCTAACCCTAACACTAACACTATCCTAGGGCTGATGCTAACCCTAACACTAACACTATCCTAGGGCTGATGCTAACCCTAACCCTAACCCTAACACTATCCTAGGGCTGATGCTAACCGTAACCCTAACTCTAACACTATCTTAGGGCTGAGGCTAACCCTAACCCTAACACTATCTTACGGCTGATGCTAACCATAACCCTAACCGTAACACTATCCTAGGGCTGATGCTAACCCTAACCCTAACACTATCCTAGGCCTGATGCTAACCCTAACCCTAACCCTAACACTATCCTAGGGCTGATGCTAACCCTAACCCTAACACTATCCTAGGGCTGATGCTAACCCTAACCCTAACCCTAACACTATCCTAGGGCTGATGTTAACCCTAACCCTAACACTATCCTAGGCCTGATGCTAACCCTATCCCTAACCCTACCACTCTCCTAGGGCTGCTGCTAACCCAAACCCTAACCCTAACACTATCCTAGGGTTGATGCTAACCCTAACCCTAACACTACCCTAGGGCTGATGCTAATCCTAACCGTCACCCTAACACTATCCTAGGGCTGATGCTAACCCTAACCCTAACACTATCCTAGGCCTGATGCTAACCCTAACCCTAACCCTAACACTATCCTAGGGCTGATGTTAACCCTAAACCTAACACTATCCTAGGCCTGATGCTAACCCTATCCCTAACCCTAACACTCTCCTAGGGCTGCTGCTAACCCAAACCCTAACCCTAACACTATCCTAGGGCTGATGTTAACCCTAACACTAACACTATCCTAGGGCTGATGCTAACCCTAACCCTAAGCCTAACACTATCGTAGGGCTTATGCTAACCCTAACCCTTACTCTAACACTATCCTAGGGCTGAGGTTAACCCTAACCCTAACACTATCCTACGGCTGATGCTAACCCTAACCCTAACCCTAACACTATCCTAAGGCTGATGCTAACCCTAACACTAACACTATCCTAGGCCTGGTGCTAACCCTAACCCTAACCCTAACACTATCCTAGGTCTCATGCTTACCCTAAACCTAACACTATCCTAGGGCTGATGCTAACCCTAACCCTAACCCTAACACTATCCTAGGGCTGATGTTAACCCTAACCCTAACACTATCCTAGGGCTTATGCTAACCCTAACACTAACACTATCCTAGGGCTGATGCTAACCCTAACCCTAACCCTAACACTATGCTAGGGCTGATGCTAACCCTAACCCTAACTCTAACACTATCCTAGGGCTCAGGCTAACCCTAACCCTAACACTATCCTACGGCTGATGCTAACCCTAACCCTAACCCTAACACTATCCTAAGGCTGATGCTAACCCTAACACTAACACTATCCTAGGCCTGATGCTAACCGTAACCGTAACCCTAACACTCTCCTAGGGCTGATGCTAACCCTAAACCTAACACTATCCTAGGGCTGATGCTAACTCTAACCCTAACCCTAACACTCTCCTAGGGCTGATGCTAACCCTAACCCTAACCCTAACACTCTCCCAGGGCTGATGCTAACCCTAACCCTAACACTATCCTAGGCCTGATGCTAACCCTAACCCTAACACTATCCTAGGCCTGATGCTAACCCTAACCCTAACACTTACACTATCCTAGGGCTGATGCTAACCCTAACCCTAACCCTAACACTATCCTAGGTCTGATGCTAACCCTAAACTTAACACAATCCTAGGGCTGATGCTAACCCTAACCCTAACCCTAACACTATCCTAGGGTTGATGCTAACCCTAACCCTAACCCTAACACTATCCTAGGGCTGATGCTAACCCTAACCCTAACACTAACACTATCCTAGGGCTGATGCTAACCCTAACACTAACACTATCCTAGGGCTGATGCTAACCCTAACCCTAACCCTAACACTATCCTAGGGCTGATGCTAACCGTAACCCTAACTCTAACACTATCTTAGGGCTGAGGCTAACCCTAACCCTAACACTATCATACGGCTGATGCTAACCATAACCCTAACCCTAACACTATCCTAGGGCTGATGCTAACCCTAACCCTAACACTATCCTAGGCCTGATGCTAACCCTAACCCTAACCCTAACACTATCCTAGGGCTGATGCTAACCCTAACCCTAACACTATCCTAGGGCTGATGCTAACCCTAACCCTAACCCTAACACTATCCTAGGGCTGATGTTAACCCTAACCCTAACACTATCCTAGGCCTGATGCTAACCCTATCCCTAACCCTACCACTCTCCTAGGGCTGCTGCTAACCCAAACCCTAACCCTAACACTATCCTAGGGTTGATGCTAACCCTAACCCTAACACTACCCTAGGGCTGATGCTAATCCTAACCATAACCCTAACACTATCCTAGGGCTGATGCTAACCCTAACCCTAACACTATCCTAGGCCTGATGCTAACCCTAACCCTAACCCTAACACTATCCTAGGGCTGATGTTAACCCTAACCCTAACACTATCCTAGGCCTGATGCTAACCCTATCCCTAACCCTAACACTCTCCTAGGGCTGCTGCTAACCCAAACCCTAACCCTAACACTATCCTAGGGCTGATGTTAACCCTAACACTAACACTATCCTAGGGCTGATGCTAACCCTAACCCTAACCGTAACACTATCGTAGGGCTTATGCTAACCCTAACCCTTACTCTAACACTATCCTAGGGCTGAGGTTAACCCTAACCCTAACACTATCCTACGGCTGATGCTAACCCTAACCCTAACCCTAACACTATCCTAAGGCTGATGCTAACCCTAACACTAACACTATCCTAGGCCTGGTGCTAACCCTAACCCTAACCCTAACACTATCCTAGGTCTCATGCTAATCCTAAACCTAACACTATCCTAGGGCTGATGCTAACCCTAACCCTAACCCTAACACTATCCTAGGGCTGATGTTAACCCTAACCCTAACACTATCCTAGGGCTTATGCTAACCCTAACACTAACACTATCCTAGGGCTGATGCTAACCCTAACCCTAACCCTAACACTATGCTAGGGCTGATGCTAACCCTAACCCTAACTCTAACACTATCCTAGGGCTCAGGCTAACCCTAACCCTAACACTATCCTACGGCTGATGCTAACCCTAACCCTAACCCTAACACTATCCTAAGGCTGATGCTAACCCTAACACTAACACTATCCTAGGCCTGATGCTAACCGTAACCGTAACCCTAACACTATCCTAGGTCTGATGCTAACCCTAAACCTAACACTATCCTAGGGCTGATGCTAACTCTAACCCTAACCCTAACACTATCCTAGGGCTGATGCTAACCCTAACCCTAACCCTAACACTCTCCTAGGGCTGATGCTAACCCTAACCATAACACTATCCTAGACCTGATGCTAACCCTAACCCTAACACTATCCTAGGGCTGATGCTAACCGTATGCCTAACCCTAACACTATCCTAGGGCTGATGCTATCCCTAACCCTAACACTATCCAAGGGCTGATGCTAACCCTAACCCTACACCCTAACACTATCCTAGGGCTAATGCTAACCCTAACCCTAACACTATCCTAGGCCTGATGCTAACCCTAACCCTAACCCTAACACTATCCTAGGGCTGATGCTAACCCTAACCCTAACACTATCCTAGGGCTGATGCTAACCCTAACCCTAACCCTAACACTATCCTAGGGCTGATGCTAACCCTAACCCTAACACTATCCTAGGGCTGATGCTAACCCTAACACTAACCCTAACACTATCCTATTGCTGATGCTAACCCTAACCCTAACACTATCCTATGGCTGATGCTAACCCTAACCCTAACCTTAACACTATCCTAGGGCTGATGCTAACCCTAACCCTAACCATAACACTATCCTACGGCTGATGCTAACCCTAACCGTAACCCTAACACTATCCTAGGGCTGATGCTAACCCTAACACTAACACTATCCTAGGGCTGATGCTAACCCTAACCCTAACCCTAACACTATCCTAGGGCTGATGCTAAGCCTAACCCTAACTCTAACACTATCTTAGGTCTGAGGATAACCCTAAACCTAACACTATCCTACGGCTGATGCTAACCCTAATCCTAACCCTAACACTATCCTAGGGCTGATGCTAACCCTAACCCTAACACTATCCTAGGCCTGATGCTAACCCTAACCCTAACCCTAACACTATCCTATGGATGATGCTAACCCTAACCGTAACAGTATCCTAGGGCTGATGCTAACCCTAACCCTAACCCTAACACTATCCTAGGGGTGATGTTAACCCTAACACTAACACTATCCTAGGCCTGATGCTAAACCTATCCCTAACCCTAACACTCTCCTAGGGCTGATGCTAACCCTAACCCTAACCCTAACACTATCCTAGGGTTGATGCTAACCCTAACCCTAACACTATCCTAGGGCTGATGCTAACCCTAACCCTAACCCTAACACTATCCTAGGGCTGATGCTAATCCTAACCCTAACACTATCCTAGGCCTGATGCTAACCCTAACCCTAACCCTAACACTATCCTAGGGCTGACGCTAACCCTAACCCTACCACTATCCTAGGGCTGATGCTAACCCTAACCCTAAGCCTAACACTATCCTAGTGCTGATGCTAACTCTAACCCGAACACTATCCTAGGGCTGATGCTAACCCTAAGCCTAACCCTAGCACTATCCTAGGACTGATGCTAACCCTAACCCTAACACTATCCTAGGCCTGATGCTAACCCTAACCCTAACACTTACACTATCCTAGGGCTGATGCTAACCCTAACCCTAACCCTAACACTATCCTAGGTCTGATGATAACCCTAAACCTAACACAATCCTAGGGCTGATGCTAACCCTAACCCTAACCCTAACACTATCCTAGTGCTGATGCTAACCCTAACCCTAACCCTAACACTATCCTAGGGCTGATGCTAACCCTAACCCTAACCCTAACACTATCCTAGGGCTGATGCTAACCCTAACACTAACACTATCCTAGGGCTGATGCTAACCCTAACCCTAACCCTAACACTATCCTAGGGCTGACGCTAATCGTAACCCTAACTCTAACACTATCTTAGGGCTGAGGCTAACCCTAACCCTAACACTATCTTACGGCTGATGCTAACCATAACCCTAACCCTAACACTATCCTAGGGCTGACGCTAACCCTAACCCTAACACTATCCTAGGCCTGATGCTAACCCTAACCCTAACCCTAACACTATCCTAGGGCTGATGCTAACCCTAACCCTAACACTATCCTAGGGCTGATGCTAACCCTAACCCTAACCCTAACACTATCCTAGGGCTGATGTTAACCCTAACCCTAACACTATCCTAGGCCTGATGCTAACCCTATCGCTAACCCTAACACTCTCCTAGGGCTGCTGCTAACCCAAACCCTAACCCTAACACTATCCTAGGGCTGATGCTAACCCTAACCCTAACACTATCCTAGGGCTGATGCTAACCCTAACCCTAACCCTAACACTATCCTAGGGCTGATGCTAACCCTAACCCTAACACTATCCTAGGCCTGATGCTAACCCTAACCCTAACCCTAACACTATCCTAGGGCTGATGCTAACCCTAACCCTAACACTATCCTGGGGCTGATGCTAACTCTAACCCGAACACTATCCTAGGGCTGATGCTAACCCTAAGCCTAACCCTAAAACTATCCTAGGGCTGATGCTAACCCTAACCCTAACACTATCCTAGGGCTGATGCTAACCCTAACCCTAACACTTACACTATCCTAGGGCTGATGCTAACCCTAACCCTAACCCTAACACTATCCTAGGTCTGATGCTAACCCTATCCCTAACCCTAACACTCTTCGAGGGCTGATGCTAACCCTAACCCTAACCCTAACACTATCCTAGGGTTGATGCTACCCCTAACACTAACACTATTTTAGGGCTGATGCTAACCCTAACCCTAACCCTAACACTATCCTAGGGCTGATGCTAACACTAACCCTAACCCTAACACTATCCTAGGGCTGATGCTAACCCTAACCCTAACACTATCCTAGGCCTGATGCTAACCCTAACCCTAACCCTAACACTATCCTAGGCCTGATGCTAACCCTAACCCTAACACTATCCTAGGGCTGATGCTAACCCTATGCCTAACCCTAACACTATCCTAGGGCTGATGCTAACCCTAACCCTAACACTATCCAAGGGCTGATGCTAACCCTAACCCTAACCCTAACACTATCCTAGGGCTAATGCTAACCCTAACCCTAACACTATCCTAGGCCTGATGCTAACCCTAACCCTAACCCTAACACTATCCTAGGGCTGATGCTAACCCTAACCCTAACACTATCCTAGGGCTGATGCTAACCCTAACCCTAACCCTAACACTATCCTAGGGCTGATGCTAACCCTAACCCTAACACTATCCTAGGGCTGATGCTAACCCTAACACTAACCCTAACACTATCCTATTGCTGATGCTAACCCTAACCCTAACACTATCCTAGGGCTGATGCTAACCCTAACCGTAACCTTAACACTATCCTAGGGCTGATGCTAACCCTAACCCTAACCCTAACACTATCCTACGGCTGATGCTAACCCTAACCGTAACCCTAACACTATCCTAGGGCTGATGCTAACCCTAACACTAACACTATCCTAGGGCTGATGCTAACCCTAACCCTAACCCTAACACTATCCTAGGGCTGATGCTAAGCCTAACCCTAACTCTAACACTATCTTAGGGCTGAGGATAACCCTAAACCTAACACTATCCTACGCCTGATGCTAACCCTAATCCTAACCCTAACACTATCCTAGGGCTGATGCTAACCCTAACCCTCACACTATCCTAGGGCTGATGCTAACCCTAACCCTAACCCTAACACTATCCTAGGGCTGATGTTAACCCTAACCCTAACACTATCCTAGGCCTGATGCTAACCCTATCCCTAACACTAACACTCTCCTAGGGCTGATGCTAACCCTAACCCTAAGACTAACACTATCCTAGGGTTGATGCTAACCCTAACCCTAACAATATCCTAGGGCTGATGCTAACCCTAAGCCTAACCCTAGCACTATCCTAGGACTGATGCTAACCCTAACCCTAACACTATCCTAGGCCTGATGCTAACCCTAACCCTAACACTTACACTATCCTAGGGCTGATGCTAACCCTAACCCTAACCCTAACACTATCCTAGGTCTGATGCTAACCCTAAACCTAACACAATCCTAGGGCTGATGCTAACCCTAACCCTAACCCTAACACTATCCTAGGGCTGATGCTAACCCTAACCCTAACCCTAACACTATCCTAGGGCTGATGCTAACCCTAACCCTAACACTAACACTATCCTAGGGCTGATGCTAACCCTAACACTAACACTATCCTAGGGCTGATGCTAACCCTAACCCTAACCCTAACACTATCCTAGGGCTGATGCTAACCGTAACCCTAACTCTAACACTATCTTAGGGCTGAGGCTAACCCTAACCCTAACACTATCTTACGGCTGATGCTAACGATAACCCTAACCCTAACACTATCCTAGGGCTGATGCTAACCCTAACGCTAACACTATCCTAGGCCTGATGCTAACCCTAACCCTAACCCTAACACTATCCTAGGGCTGATGCTAACCCTAACCCTAACACTATCCTAGGGCTGATGCTAACCCTAACCCTAACCCTAACACTATCCTAGGGCTGATGTTAACCCTAACCCTAACACTATCCTAGGCCTGATGCTAACCCTATCCATAACCCTACCACTCTCCTAGGGCTGCTGCTAACCCAAACCCTAACCCTAACACTATCCTAGGGTTGATGCTAACCCTAACCCTAACACTACCCTAGGGCTGATGCTAACCCTAACCGTAACCCTAACACTATCCTAGGGCTGATGCTAACCCTAACCCTAACACTATCCTAGGCCTGATGCTAACCCTAACCCTAACCCTAACACTATCCTAGGGCTGATGTTAACCCTAACCCTAACACTATCCTAGGCCTGATGCTAACCCTATCCCTAACCCTAACACTCTCCTAGGGCTGCTGCTAACGCAAACCCTAACCCTAACACTATCCTAGGGCTGATGTTAACCCTAACACTAACACTATCCTAGGGCTGATGCTAACCCTAACCCTAACCCTAACCCTAACACTATCGTAGGGCTTATGCTAACCCTAACCCTTACTCTAACACTATCCTAGGGCTGAGGTTAACCCTAACCCTAACACTATCCTACGGCTGATGCTAACCCTAACCCTAACCCTAACACTATCCTAAGGCTGATGCTAACCCTAACACTAACACTATCTTAGGCCTGGTGCTAACCCTAACCCTAACCCTAACACTATCCTAGGTCTCATGCTAACCCTAAACCTAACACTATCCTAGGGCTGATGCTAACCCTAACCCTAACCCTAACACTATCCTAGGGCTGATGTTAACCCTAACCCTAACACTATCCTAGGGCTTATGCTAACCCTAACACTAACACTATCCTAGGGCTGATGCTAACCCTAACCCTAACCCTAACACTATGCTAGGGCTGATGCTAACCCTAACCCTAACTCTAACACTATCCTAGGGCTCAGGCTAACCCTAACCCTAACACTATCCTACGGCTGATGCTAACCCTAACCCTAACCCTAACACTATCCTAAGGCTGATGCTAACCCTAACACTAACACTATCCTAGGCCTGATGCTAACCGTAACCGTAACCCTAACACTATCCTAGGTCTGATGCTAACCCTAACCCTAACCCTAACACTATCCTAGGGCTGATGCTAACCCTAACACTAACCCTAACACTATCCTATTGCTGATGCTAACCCTAACGCTAACACTATCCTATGGCTGATGCTAACCCTAACCCTAACCTTAACACTATCCTAGGGCTGATGCTAACCCTAACCCTAACCATAACACTATCCTAGGGCTGATGCTAACCCTAACCCTAACACTATCCTAGGGCTGATGCTAACCCTAACACTAACCCTAACACTATCCTATTGCTGATGCTAACCCTAACGCTAACACTATCCTATGGCTGATGCTAACCCTAACCGTAACCCTAACACTATCCTAGGGCTGATGCTAACCCTAACACTAACACTATCCTAGGGCTGATGCTAACCCTAACCCTAACCCTAACACTATCCTAGGGCTGATGCTAACCCTAACCCTAACACTATCCTAGGGCTGATGCTAACCCTAACCCTAACCCTAACACTATCCTAGGGCTGATGTTAACCCTAACCCTAACACTATCCTAGGCCTGATGCTAACCCTATCCATAACCCTACCACTCTCCTAGGGCTGCTGCTAACCCAAACCCTAACCCTAACACTATCCTAGGGTTGATACTAACCCTAACCCTAACACTACCCTAGGGCTGATGCTAACCCTAACCGTAACCCTAACACTATCCTAGGCCTGATGCTAACCCTAACCCTAACCCTAACACTATCCTAGGGCTGATGTTTACCCTAACCCTAACACTATCCTAGGCCATATGCTAACCCTATCCCTAACCCTAACACTCTCCTAGGGCTGCTGCTAACCCAAACCCTAACCCTAACACTATCCTAGGGCTGATGTTAACCCTAACACTAACACTATCCTAGGGCTGATGCTAACCCTAACCCTAACCCTAACCCTAACACTATCGTAGGGCTTATGCTAACCCTAACCCTTACTCTAACACTATCCTAGGGCTGAGGTTAACCCTAACCCTAACACTATCCTACGGCTGATGCTAACCCTAACCCTAACCCTAACACTATCCTAAGGCTGATGCTAACCCTAACACTAACACTATCTTAGGCCTGGTGCTAACCCTAACCCTAACCCTAACACTATCCTAGGTCTCATGCTAACCCTAAACCTAACACTATCCTAGGGCTGATGCTAACCCTAACCCTAACCCTAACACTATCCTAGGGCTGATGTTAACCCTAACCCTAACACTATCCTAGGGCTTATGCTAACCCTAACACTAACACTATCCTAGGGCTGATGCTAACCCTAACCCTAACCCTAACACTATGCTAGGGCTGATGCTAACCCTAACCCTAACTCTAACACTATCCTAGGGCTCAGGCTAACCCTAACCCTAACACTATCCTACGGCTGATGCTAACCCTAACCCTAACCCTAACACTATCCTAAGGCTGATGCTAACCCTAACACTAACACTATCCTAGGCCTGATGCTAACCGTAACCGTAACCCTAACACTATCCTAGGTCTGATGCTAACCCTAACACTAACCCTAACACTATCCTAGGGCTGATGCTAACCCTAACACTAACCCTAACACTATCCTATTGCTGATGCTAACCCTAACGCTAACACTATCCTACGGCTGATGCTAACCCTAACCCTAACCTTAACACTATCCTAGGGCTGATGCTAACCCTAACCCTAACCATAACACTATCCTAGGGCTGATGCTAACCCTAACCCTAACACTATCCTAGGGCTGATGCTAACCCTAACACTAACCCTAACACTATCCTATTGCTGATGCTAACCCTAACGCTAACACTATCCTATGGCTGATGCTAACCCTAACCGTAACCCTAACACTATCCTAGGGCTGATGCTAACCCTAACACTAACACTATCCTAGGGCTGATGCTAACCCTAACCCTAACCCTAACACTATCCTAGGGCTGATGCTAAGCCTAACCCTAACTCTAACACTATCTTAGGTCTGAGGATAACCCTAAACCTAACACTATCCTACGGCTGATGCTAACCCTAATCCTAACCCTAACACTATCCTAGGGCTGATGCTAACCCTAACCCTAACACTATCCTAGGGCTGATGCTAACCCTAACCCTAACCCTAACACTATCCTAGGGCTGATGCTAACCCTAACCCTAACACTATCCTAGGCCTGATGCTAACCCTAACCCTAACCCTAACACTATCCTAGGGCTGACGCTAACCCTAACCCTAACACTATCCTAGGGCTGATGCTAACCCTAACCCTAACCCTAACACTATCCTAGTGCTGATGCTAACTCTAACCCGAACACTATCCTAGGGCTGATGCTAACCCTAAGCCTAACCCTAGCACTATCCTAGGACTGATGCTAACCCTAACCCTAACACTATCCTAGGCCTGATGCTAACCCTAACCCTAACACTTACACTATCCTAGGGCTGATGCTAACCCTAACCCTAACCCTAACACTATCCTAGGTCTGATGCTAACCCTAAACCTAACACAATCCTAGGGCTGATGCTAACCCTAACCCTAAACCTAACACTATCCTAGTGCTGATGCTAACCCTAACCCTAACCCTAACACTATCCTAGGGCTGATGCTAACCCTAACCCTAACCCTAACACTATCCTAGGGCTGATGGTAACCCTAACACTAACACTATCCTAGGGCTGATGCTAACCCTAACCCTAACCCTAACACTATCCTAGGGCTGATGCTAATCGTAACCCTAACTCTAACACTATCTTAGGGCTGAGGCTAAGCCTAACCCTAACACTATCTTACGGCTGATGCTAACCATAACCCTAACCCTAACACTATCCTAGGGCTGACGCTAACCCTAACCCTAACACTATCCTAGGCCTGATGCTAACCCTAACCCTAACCCTAACACTATCCTAGGGCTGATGCTAACCCTAACCCTAACACTATCCTAGGGCTGATGCTAACCCTAACCCTAACCCTAACACTATCCTAGGGCTGATGTTAACCCTAACCCTAACAATATCCTAGGCCTGATGCTAACCCTATCGCTAACCCTAACACTCTCCTAGGGCTGCTGCTAACCCAAACCCTAACCCTAACACTATCCTAGGGCTGATGCTAACCCTAATCCTAACACTATCCTAGGGCTGATGCTAACCCTAACCCTAACCCTAACACTATCCTAGGGCTGATGCTAACCCTAACCCTAACACTATCCTAGGGCTGATGCTAACCCTAACCCTAACCCTAACACTATCCTAGGGCTGATGTTAACCCTAACCCTAACACTATCCTAGGCCTGATGCTAACCCTATCCATAACCCTACCACTCTCCTAGGGCTGCTGCTAACCCAAACCCTAACCCTAACACTATCCTAGGGTTGATACTAACCCTAACCCTAACACTACCCTAGGGCTGATGCTAACCCTAACCGTAACCCTAACACTATCCTAGGCCTGATGCTAACCCTAACCCTAACCCTAACACTATCCTAGGGCTGATGTTTACCCTAACCCTAACACTATCCTAGGCCATATGCTAACCCTATCCCTAACCCTAACACTCTCCTAGGGCTGCTGCTAACCCAAACCCTAACCCTAACACTATCCTAGGGCTGATGTTAACCCTAACACTAACACTATCCTAGGGCTGATGCTAACCCTAACCCTAACCCTAACCCTAACACTATCGTAGGGCTTATGCTAACCCTAACCCTTACTCTAACACTATCCTAGGGCTGAGGTTAACCCTAACCCTAACACTATCCTACGGCTGATGCTAACCCTAACCCTAACCCTAACACTATCCTAAGGCTGATGCTAACCCTAACACTAACACTATCTTAGGCCTGGTGCTAACCCTAACCCTAACCCTAACACTATCCTAGGTCTCATGCTAACCCTAAACCTAACACTATCCTAGGGCTGATGCTAACCCTAACCCTAACCCTAACACTATCCTAGGGCTGATGTTAACCCTAACCCTAACACTATCCTAGGGCTTATGCTAACCCTAACACTAACACTATCCTAGGGCTGATGCTAACCCTAACCCTAACCCTAACACTATGCTAGGGCTGATGCTAACCCTAACCCTAACTCTAACACTATCCTAGGGCTCAGGCTAACCCTAACCCTAACACTATCCTACGGCTGATGCTAACCCTAACCCTAACCCTAACACTATCCTAAGGCTGATGCTAACCCTAACACTAACACTATCCTAGGCCTGATGCTAACCGTAACCGTAACCCTAACACTATCCTAGGTCTGATGCTAACCCTAACACTAACCCTAACACTATCCTAGGGCTGATGCTAACCCTAACACTAACCCTAACACTATCCTATTGCTGATGCTAACCCTAACGCTAACACTATCCTACGGCTGATGCTAACCCTAACCCTAACCTTAACACTATCCTAGGGCTGATGCTAACCCTAACCCTAACCATAACACTATCCTAGGGCTGATGCTAACCCTAACCCTAACACTATCCTAGGGCTGATGCTAACCCTAACACTAACCCTAACACTATCCTATTGCTGATGCTAACCCTAACGCTAACACTATCCTATGGCTGATGCTAACCCTAACCGTAACCCTAACACTATCCTAGGGCTGATGCTAACCCTAACACTAACACTATCCTAGGGCTGATGCTAACCCTAACCCTAACCCTAACACTATCCTAGGGCTGATGCTAAGCCTAACCCTAACTCTAACACTATCTTAGGTCTGAGGATAACCCTAAACCTAACACTATCCTACGGCTGATGCTAACCCTAATCCTAACCCTAACACTATCCTAGGGCTGATGCTAACCCTAACCCTAACACTATCCTAGGGCTGATGCTAACCCTAACCCTAACCCTAACACTATCCTAGGGCTGATGCTAACCCTAACCCTAACACTATCCTAGGCCTGATGCTAACCCTAACCCTAACCCTAACACTATCCTAGGGCTGACGCTAACCCTAACCCTAACACTATCCTAGGGCTGATGCTAACCCTAACCCTAACCCTAACACTATCCTAGTGCTGATGCTAACTCTAACCCGAACACTATCCTAGGGCTGATGCTAACCCTAAGCCTAACCCTAGCACTATCCTAGGACTGATGCTAACCCTAACCCTAACACTATCCTAGGCCTGATGCTAACCCTAACCCTAACACTTACACTATCCTAGGGCTGATGCTAACCCTAACCCTAACCCTAACACTATCCTAGGTCTGATGCTAACCCTAAACCTAACACAATCCTAGGGCTGATGCTAACCCTAACCCTAAACCTAACACTATCCTAGTGCTGATGCTAACCCTAACCCTAACCCTAACACTATCCTAGGGCTGATGCTAACCCTAACCCTAACCCTAACACTATCCTAGGGCTGATGGTAACCCTAACACTAACACTATCCTAGGGCTGATGCTAACCCTAACCCTAACCCTAACACTATCCTAGGGCTGATGCTAATCGTAACCCTAACTCTAACACTATCTTAGGGCTGAGGCTAAGCCTAACCCTAACACTATCTTACGGCTGATGCTAACCATAACCCTAACCCTAACACTATCCTAGGGCTGACGCTAACCCTAACCCTAACACTATCCTAGGCCTGATGCTAACCCTAACCCTAACCCTAACACTATCCTAGGGCTGATGCTAACCCTAACCCTAACACTATCCTAGGGCTGATGCTAACCCTAACCCTAACCCTAACACTATCCTAGGGCTGATGTTAACCCTAACCCTAACAATATCCTAGGCCTGATGCTAACCCTATCGCTAACCCTAACACTCTCCTAGGGCTGCTGCTAACCCAAACCCTAACCCTAACACTATCCTAGGGCTGATGCTAACCCTAATCCTAACACTATCCTAGGGCTGATGCTAACCCTAACCCTAACCCTAACACTATCCTAGGGCTGATGCTAACCCTAACCCTAACACTATCCTAGGCCTGATGCTAACCCTAACCCTAACCCTAACACTATCCTAGGGCTGATGCTAACCCTAACCCTAACACTATCCTAGGGCTGATGCTAACTCTAACCTGAACACTATCCTAGGGCTGATGCTAACCCTAAGCCTAACCCTAAAACTATCCTAGGGCTGATGCTAACCCTAACCCTAACACTATCCTAGGCCTGATGCTAACCCTAACCCTAACACTTACACTATCCTAGGGCTGATGCTAACCCTAACCCTAACCCTAACACTTTCCTAGGGCTGATGCTAACCCTATCCCTAACCCTAACACTCTTCGAGGGCTGATGCTAACCCTAACCCTAACCCTAACACTATCCTAGGGTTGATGCTACCCCTAACACTAACACTATTCTAGGGCTGATGCTAACCGTAACCCTAACCCTAACACTATCCTAGGGCTGATGCTAACCCTAACCCTAACCCTAACACTATCCTAGGGCTGATGCTAACCCTAACCCTAACACTATCCTAGGCCTGATGCTAACCCTAACCCTAACCCTAACACTATCCTAGGGCTGATGCTAACCCTAACCCTAACACTATCCTAGGGCTGATGCTAACCCTAACCCTAACCCTAACACTATCCTAGGGCTGATGCTAACTCTAACCAGAACACTATCCTAGGGCTGATGCTAACCCTAAGCCTAACCCTAGCACTATCCTAGGACTGATGCTAACCCTAACCCTAAAACTATCCTAGGCCTGATGCTAACCCTAACCCTAACACTTACACTATCCTAGGGCTGATGCTAACCCTAACCCTAACCCTAACACTATCCTAGGTCTGATGCTAACCCTAAACCTAATACAATCCTAGGGCTGAGGCTAACCCTAACCCTAACCCTAACACTATCCTAGGGCTGATGCTAACCCTAACCCTAACCCTAACACTATCCTAGGGCTCATGCTAACCCTAACACTAACACTATCCTAGGGCTGATGCTAACCCTAACCCTAACTCTAACACTATCCTAGGGCTGATGCTAACCGTAACCCTAACTCTCACACTATCTTAGGGCTGAGGCTAACCCTAACCCTAACACTATCTTACGGCTGATGCTAACCATAACCCTAACCCTAACACTATCCTAGGGCTGACGCTAACCCTAATCCTAACACTATCCTAGGCCTGATGCTACCCTAACACTAACCCTAACACTATCCTAGGGCTGATGCTAACCCTAACCCTAACACTCTCCTAGGGCTGATGCTAACCCTAACCCTAACCCTAACACTATCCTAGGGCTGAAGTTAACCCTAACCCTAACACTATCCTAGGCCTGATGCTAACCCTATCCCTAACCCTAACACTCTCCTAGGGCTGCTGCTAACCCAAACCCTAACCCTAACACTATCCTAGGGTTGATGCTAACCCTAACCCTAACACTATCCTAACGCTGATGCTAACCCTAACCCTAACCCTAACACTATCCTAGGGCTGATGCTAACCCTAACCCTAACACTATCCTAGGCCTGATGCTAACCCTAAACCTAACCCTAACACTATCATAGGGCTGATGCTAACCCTAACCCTAACACTATCCTAGGGCTGATGCTAACCGTAACCCTAACCCTAACACTATCCTGGGGCTGATGCTAACTCTAAAACGAACACTATCCTAGGGCTGATGCTAACCCTAAGCCTAACCCTAACACTATCCTAGGGCTGATGCTAACCCTAACCCTAACACTATCCTAGGCCTGATGCTAACCCTAACCCTAACACTTACACTATCCTAGGGCTGATGCTAACCCTAACCCTAACCCTAACACTATCCTAGGTCTGATGCTAACCCTATCCCTAACCCTAACAATCTTCGAGGGCTGATGCTAACCCTAACCCTAACCCTAACACTATCCTAGGGTTGATGCTAACCCTTACACTAACACTATCCTAGGGCTGATGCTAACCCTAACCCTAACCCTAACACTATCCTAGTGCTGATGCTAACCCTAACCCTAACCCTAACACTATCCTAGGGCTGATGCTAACCCTAACCCTAACCCTAACACTATCCTAGGGCTGATGCTAACCCTAACACTAACACTATCCTAGGGCTGATGCTAACCCTAACCCTAACCCTAACACTATCCTAGGGCTGATGCTAATCGTAACCCTAACTCTAACACTATCTTAGGGCTGAGGCTAACCCTAACCCTAACACTATCTTACGGCTGATGCTAACCATAACCCTAACCCTAACACTATCCTAGGGCTGACGCTAACCCTAACCCTAACACTATCCTAGGCCTGATGCTAACCCTAACCCTAACCCTAACACTATCCTAGGGCTGATGCTAACCCTAACCCTAACACTATCCTAGGGCTGATGCTAACCCTAACCCTAACCCTAACACTATCCTAGGGCTGATGTTAACCCTAACCCTAACACTATCCTAGGCCTGATGCTAACCCTATCGCTAACACTAACACTCTCCTAGGGCTGCTGCTAACCCAAACCCTAACCCTAACACTATCCTAGGGCTGATGCTAACCCTAACCCTAACACTATCCTAGGGCTGATGCTAACCCTAACCCTAACCCTAACACTATCCTAGGGCTGATGCTAACCCTAACCCTAACACTATCCTAGGCCTGATGCTAACCCTAACCCTAACCCTAACACTATCCTAGGGCTGATGCTAACCCTAACCCTAACACTATCCTGGGGCTGATGCTAACTCTAACCCGAACACTATCCTAGGGCTGATGCTAACCCTAAGCCTAACCCTAAAACTATCCTAGGGCTGATGCTAACCCTAAGCCTAACACTATCCTAGGGCTGATGCTAACCCTAACCCTAACACTTACACTATCCTAGGGCTGATGCTAACCCTAACCCTAACCCTAACACTATCCTAGGTCTGATGCTAACCCTATCCCGAACCCTAACACTCTTCGAGGGCTGATGCTAACCCTAACCCTAACCCTAACACTATCCTAGGGTTGATGCTACCCCTAACACTAACACTATTCTAGGGCTGATGCTAACCCTAACCCTAACCCTAACACTATCCTAGGGCTGATGCTAACACTAACCCTAACCCTAACACTATCCTAGGGCTGATGCTAACCCTAACCCTAACACTATCCTAGGGCTGATTCTAACACTAACCCTAACCCTAACACTATCCTAGGGCTGATGCTAACCCTAACCCTAACACTATCCTAGGCCTGATGCTAACCCTAACCCTAACACTATCCTAGGGCTGATGCTAACCCTATGCCTAACCCTAACACTATCCTAGGGCTGATGCTAACCCTAACCCTAACACTATCCAAGGGCTGATGCTAACCCTAACCCTAACCCTAACACTATCCTAGGGCTAATGCTAACCCTAACCCTAACACTATCCTAGGCCTGATGCTAACCCTAACCCTAACCCTAACACTATCCTAGGGCTGATGCTAACCCTAACCCTAACACTATCCTAGGGCTGATGCTAACCCTAACCCTAACCCTAACACTATCCTAGGGCTGATGCTAACCCTAACCCTAACACTATCCTAGGGCTGATGCTAACCCTAACACTAACCCTAACACTATCCTATTGCTGATGCTAACCCTAACCCTAACACTATCCTAGGGCTGATGCTAACCCTAACCGTAACCTTAACACTATCCTAGGGCTGATGCTAACCCTAACCCTAACCCTAACACTATCCTACGGCTGATGCTAACCCTAACCGTAACCCTAACACTATCCTAGGGCTGATGCTAACCCTAACACTAACACTATCCTAGGGCTGATGCTAACCCTAACCCTAACCCTAACACTATCCTAGGGCTGATGCTAAGCCTAACCCTAACTCTAACACTATCTTAGGGCTGAGGATAACCCTAAACCTAACACTATCCTACGCCTGATGCTAACCCTAATCCTAACCCTAACACTATCCTAGGGCTGATGCTAACCCTAACCCTCACACTATCCTAGGGCTGATGCTAACCCTAACCCTAACCCTAACACTATCCTAGGGCTGATGTTAACCCTAACCCTAACACTATCCTAGGCCTGATGCTAACCCTATCCCTAACCCTAACACTCTCCTAGGGCTGATGCTAACCCTAACCCTAAGACTAACACTATCCTAGGGTTGATGCTAACCCTAACCCTAACAATATCCTAGGGCTGATGCTAACCCTAAGCCTAACCCTAGCACTATCCTAGGACTGATGCTAACCCTAACCCTAACACTATCCTAGGCCTGATGCTAACCCTAACCCTAACACTTACACTATCCTAGGGCTGATGCTAACCCTAACCCTAACCCTAACACTATCCTAGGTCTGATGCTAACCCTAAACCTAACACAATCCTAGGGCTGATGCTAACCCTAACCCTAACCCTAACACTATCCTAGGGCTGATGCTAACCCTAACCCTAACCCTAACACTATCCTAGGGCTGATGCTAACCCTAACCCTAACACTAACACTATCCTAGGGCTGATGCTAACCCTAACACTAACACTATCCTAGGGCTGATGCTAACCCTAACCGTAACCCTAACACTATCCTAGGGCTGATGCTAACCGTAACCCTAACTCTAACACTATCTTAGGGCTGAGGCTAACCCTAACCCTAACACTATCTTACGGCTGATGCTAACGATAACCCTAACCCTAACACTATCCTAGGGCTGATGCTAACCCTAACGCTAACACTATCCTAGGCCTGATGCTAACCCTAACCCTAACCCTAACACTATCCTAGGGCTGATGCTAACCCTAACCCTAACACTATCCTAGGGCTGATGCTAACCCTAACCCTAACCCTAACACTATCCTAGGGCTGATGTTAACCCTAACCCTAACACTATCCTAGGCCTGATGCTAACCCTATCCATAACCCTACCACTCTCCTAGGGCTGCTGCTAACCCAAACCCTAACCCTAACACTATCCTAGGGTTGATGCTAACCCTAACCCTAACACTACCCTAGGGCTGATGCTAACCCTAACCGTAACCCTAACACTATCCTAGGGCTGATGCTAACCCTAACCCTAACACTATCCTAGGCCTGATGCTAACCCTAACCCTAACCCTAACACTATCCTAGGGCTGATGTTAACCCTAACCCTAACACTATCCTAGGCCTGATGCTAACCCTATCCCTAACCCTAACACTCTCCTAGGGCTGCTGCTAACGCAAACCCTAACCCTAACACTATCCTAGGGCTGATGTTAACCCTAACACTAACACTATCCTAGGGCTGATGCTAACCCTAACCCTAACCCTAACCCTAACACTATCGTAGGGCTTATGCTAACCCTAACCCTTACTCTAACACTATCCTAGGGCTGATGCTAACCCTAACCCTAACCCTAACACTTTCCTAGGGCTGATGCTAACCCTATCCCTAACCCTAACACTCTTCGAGGGCTGATGCTAACCCTAACCCTAACCCTAACACTATCCTAGGGTTGATGCTACCCCTAACACTAACACTATTCTAGGGCTGATGCTAACCGTAACCCTAACCCTAACACTATCCTAGGGCTGATGCTAACCCTAACCCTAACCCTAACACTATCCTAGGGCTGATGCTAACCCTAACCCTAACACTATCCTAGGCCTGATGCTAACCCTAACCCTAACCCTAACACTATCCTAGGGCTGATGCTAACCCTAACCCTAACACTATCCTAGGGCTGATGCTAACCCTAACCCTAACCCTAACACTATCCTAGGGCTGATGCTAACTCTAACCAGAACACTATCCTAGGGCTGATGCTAACCCTAAGCCTAACCCTAGCACTATCCTAGGACTGATGCTAACCCTAACCCTAAAACTATCCTAGGCCTGATGCTAACCCTAACCCTAACACTTACACTATCCTAGGGCTGATGCTAACCCTAACCCTAACCCTAACACTATCCTAGGTCTGATGCTAACCCTAAACCTAATACAATCCTAGGGCTGAGGCTAACCCTAACCCTAACCCTAACACTATCCTAGGGCTGATGCTAACCCTAACCCTAACCCTAACACTATCCTAGGGCTCATGCTAACCCTAACACTAACACTATCCTAGGGCTGATGCTAACCCTAACCCTAACTCTAACACTATCCTAGGGCTGATGCTAACCGTAACCCTAACTCTCACACTATCTTAGGGCTGAGGCTAACCCTAACCCTAACACTATCTTACGGCTGATGCTAACCATAACCCTAACCCTAACACTATCCTAGGGCTGACGCTAACCCTAATCCTAACACTATCCTAGGCCTGATGCTACCCTAACACTAACCCTAACACTATCCTAGGGCTGATGCTAACCCTAACCCTAACACTCTCCTAGGGCTGATGCTAACCCTAACCCTAACCCTAACACTATCCTAGGGCTGAAGTTAACCCTAACCCTAACACTATCCTAGGCCTGATGCTAACCCTATCCCTAACCCTAACACTCTCCTAGGGCTGCTGCTAACCCAAACCCTAACCCTAACACTATCCTAGGGTTGATGCTAACCCTAACCCTAACACTATCCTAACGCTGATGCTAACCCTAACCCTAACCCTAACACTATCCTAGGGCTGATGCTAACCCTAACCCTAACACTATCCTAGGCCTGATGCTAACCCTAAACCTAACCCTAACACTATCATAGGGCTGATGCTAACCCTAACCCAAACACTATCCTAGGGCTGATGCTAACCGTAACCCTAACCCTAACACTATCCTGGGGCTGATGCTAACTCTAAAACGAACACTATCCTAGGGCTGATGCTAACCCTAAGCCTAACCCTAACACTATCCTAGGGCTGATGCTAACCCTAACCCTAACACTATCCTAGGCCTGATGCTAACCCTAACCCTAACACTTACACTATCCTAGGGCTGATGCTAACCCTAACCCTAACCCTAACACTATCCTAGGTCTGATGCTAACCCTATCCCTAACCCTAACAATCTTCGAGGGCTGATGCTAACCCTAACCCTAACCCTAACACTATCCTAGGGTTGATGCTAACCCTTACACTAACACTATCCTAGGGCTGATGCTAACCCTAACCCTAACCCTAACACTATCCTAGTGCTGATGCTAACCCTAACCCTAACCCTAACACTATCCTAGGGCTGATGCTAACCCTAACCCTAACCCTAACACTATCCTAGGGCTGATGCTAACCCTAACACTAACACTATCCTAGGGCTGATGCTAACCCTAACCCTAACCCTAACACTATCCTAGGGCTGATGCTAATCGTAACCCTAACTCTAACACTATCTTAGGGCTGAGGCTAACCCTAACCCTAACACTATCTTACGGCTGATGCTAACCATAACCCTAACCCTAACACTATCCTAGGGCTGACGCTAACCCTAACCCTAACACTATCCTAGGCCTGATGCTAACCCTAACCCTAACCCTAACACTATCCTAGGGCTGATGCTAACCCTAACCCTAACACTATCCTAGGGCTGATGCTAACCCTAACCCTAACCCTAACACTATCCTAGGGCTGATGTTAACCCTAACCCTAACACTATCCTAGGCCTGATGCTAACCCTATCGCTAACCCTAACACTCTCCTAGGGCTGCTGCTAACCCAAACCCTAACCCTAACACTATCCTAGGGCTGATGCTAACCCTAACCCTAACACTATCCTAGGGCTGATGCTAACCCTAACCCTAACCCTAACACTATCCTAGGGCTGATGCTAACCCTAACCCTAACACTATCCTAGGCCTGATGCTAACCCTAACCCTAACCCTAACACTATCCTAGGGCTGATGCTAACCCTAACCCTAACACTATCCTGGGGCTGATGCTAACTCTAACCCGAACACTATCCTAGGGCTGATGCTAACCCTAAGCCTAACCCTAAAACTATCCTAGGGCTGATGCTAACCCTAACCCTAACACTATCCTAGGGCTGATGCTAACCCTAACCCTAACACTTACACTATCCTAGGGCTGATGCTAACCCTAACCCTAACCCTAACACTATCCTAGGTCTGATGCTAACCCTATCCCGAACCCTAACACTCTTCGAGGGCTGATGCTAACCCTAACCCTAACCCTAACACTATCCTAGGGTTGATGCTACCCCTAACACTAACACTATTCTAGGGCTGATGCTAACCCTAACCCTAACCCTAACACTATCCTAGGGCTGATGCTAACACTAACCCTAACCCTAACACTATCCTAGGGCTGATGCTAACCCTAACCCTAACACTATCCTAGGGCTGATTCTAACACTAACCCTAACCCTAACACTATCCTAGGGCTGATGCTAACCCTAACCCTAACACTATCCTAGGCCTGATGCTAACCCTAACCCTAACACTATCCTAGGGCTGATGCTAACCCTATGCCTAACCCTAACACTATCCTAGGGCTGATGCTAACCCTAACCCTAACACTATCCAAGGGCTGATGCTAACCCTAACCCTAACCCTAACACTATCCTAGGGCTAATGCTAACCCTAACCCTAACACTATCCTAGGCCTGATGCTAACCCTAACCCTAACCCTAACACTATCCTAGGGCTGATGCTAACCCTAACCCTAACACTATCCTAGGGCTGATGCTAACCCTAACCCTAACCCTAACACTATCCTAGGGCTGATGCTAACCCTAACCCTAACACTATCCTAGGGCTGATGCTAACCCTAACACTAACCCTAACACTATCCTATTGCTGATGCTAACCCTAACCCTAACACTATCCTAGGGCTGATGCTAACCCTAACCGTAACCTTAACACTATCCTAGGGCTGATGCTAACCCTAACCCTAACCCTAACACTATCCTACGGCTGATGCTAACCCTAACCGTAACCCTAACACTATCCTAGGGCTGATGCTAACCCTAACACTAACACTATCCTAGGGCTGATGCTAACCCTAACCCTAACCCTAACACTATCCTAGGGCTGATGCTAAGCCTAACCCTAACTCTAACACTATCTTAGGGCTGAGGATAACCCTAAACCTAACACTATCCTACGCCTGATGCTAACCCTAATCCTAACCCTAACACTATCCTAGGGCTGATGCTAACCCTAACCCTCACACTATCCTAGGGCTGATGCTAACCCTAACCCTAACCCTAACACTATCCTAGGGCTGATGTTAACCCTAACCCTAACACTATCCTAGGCCTGATGCTAACCCTATCCCTAACCCTAACACTCTCCTAGGGCTGATGCTAACCCTAACCCTAAGACTAACACTATCCTAGGGTTGATGCTAACCCTAACCCTAACAATATCCTAGGGCTGATGCTAACCCTAAGCCTAACCCTAGCACTATCCTAGGACTGATGCTAACCCTAACCCTAACACTATCCTAGGCCTGATGCTAACCCTAACCCTAACACTTACACTATCCTAGGGCTGATGCTAACCCTAACCCTAACCCTAACACTATCCTAGGTCTGATGCTAACCCTAAACCTAACACAATCCTAGGGCTGATGCTAACCCTAACCCTAACCCTAACACTATCCTAGGGCTGATGCTAACCCTAACCCTAACCCTAACACTATCCTAGGGCTGATGCTAACCCTAACCCTAACACTAACACTATCCTAGGGCTGATGCTAACCCTAACACTAACACTATCCTAGGGCTGATGCTAACCCTAACCCTAACCCTAACACTATCCTAGGGCTGATGCTAACCGTAACCCTAACTCTAACACTATCTTAGGGCTGAGGCTAACCCTAACCCTAACACTATCTTACGGCTGATGCTAACGATAACCCTAACCCTAACACTATCCTAGGGCTGATGCTAACCCTAACGCTAACACTATCCTAGGCCTGATGCTAACCCTAACCCTAACCCTAACACTATCCTAGGGCTGATGCTAACCCTAACCCTAACACTATCCTAGGGCTGATGCTAACCCTAACCCTAACCCTAACACTATCCTAGGGCTGATGTTAACCCTAACCCTAACACTATCCTAGGCCTGATGCTAACCCTATCCATAACCCTACCACTCTCCTAGGGCTGCTGCTAACCCAAACCCTAACCCTAACACTATCCTAGGGTTGATGCTAACCCTAACCCTAACACTACCCTAGGGCTGATGCTAACCCTAACCGTAACCCTAACACTATCCTAGGGCTGATGCTAACCCTAACCCTAACACTATCCTAGGCCTGATGCTAACCCTAACCCTAACCCTAACACTATCCTAGGGCTGATGTTAACCCTAACCCTAACACTATCCTAGGCCTGATGCTAACCCTATCCCTAACCCTAACACTCTCCTAGGGCTGCTGCTAACGCAAACCCTAACCCTAACACTATCCTAGGGCTGATGTTAACCCTAACACTAACACTATCCTAGGGCTGATGCTAACCCTAACCCTAACCCTAACCCTAACACTATCGTAGGGCTTATGCTAACCCTAACCCTTACTCTAACACTATCCTAGGGCTGAGGTTAACCCTAACCCTAACACTATCCTACGGCTGATGCTAACCCTAACCCTAACCCTAACACTATCCTAAGGCTGATGCTAACCCTAACACTAACACTATCTTAGGCCTGGTGCTAACCCTAACCCTAACCCTAACACTATCCTAGGTCTCATGCTAACCCTAAACCTAACACTATCCTAGGGCTGATGCTAACCCTAACCCTAACCCTAACACTATCCTAGGGCTGATGTTAACCCTAACCCTAACACTATCCTAGGGCTTATGCTAACCCTAACACTAACACTATCCTAGGGCTGATGCTAACCCTAACCCTAACCCTAACACTATGCTAGGGCTGATGCTAACCCTAACCCTAACTCTAACACTATCCTAGGGCTCAGGCTAACCCTAACCCTAACACTATCCTACGGCTGATGCTAACCCTAACCCTAACCCTAACACTATCCTAAGGCTGATGCTAACCCTAACACTAACACTATCCTAGGCCTGATGCTAACCGTAACCGTAACCCTAACACTATCCTAGGTCTGATGCTAACCCTAACCCTAACCCTAACACTATCCTAGGGCTGATGCTAACCCTAACACTAACCCTAACACTATCCTATTGCTGATGCTAACCCTAACGCTAACACTATCCTATGGCTGATGCTAACCCTAACCCTAACCTTAACACTATCCTAGGGCTGATGCTAACCCTAACCCTAACCATAACACTATCCTAGGGCTGATGCTAACCCTAACCCTAACACTATCCTAGGGCTGATGCTAACCCTAACACTAACCCTAACACTATCCTATTGCTGATGCTAACCCTAACGCTAACACTATCCTATGGCTGATGCTAACCCTAACCGTAACCCTAACACTATCCTAGGGCTGATGCTAACCCTAACACTAACACTATCCTAGGGCTGATGCTAACCCTAACCCTAACCCTAACACTATCCTAGGGCTGATGCTAACCCTAACCCTAACACTATCCTAGGGCTGATGCTAACCCTAACCCTAACCCTAACACTATCCTATTGCTGATGTTAACCCTAACCCTAACACTATCCTAGGCCTGATGCTAACCCTATCCATAACCCTACCACTCTCCTAGGGCTGCTGCTAACCCAAACCCTAACCCTAACACTATCCTAGGGTTGATACTAACCCTAACCCTAACACTACCCTAGGGCTGATGCTAACCCTAACCGTAACCCTAACACTATCCTAGGGCTGATGCTAACCCTAACCCTAACACTATCCTAGGCCTGATGCTAACCCTAACCCTAACCCTAACACTATCCTAGGGCTGATGTTTACCCTAACCCTAACACTATCCTAGGCCTGATGCTAACCCTATCCCTAACCCTAACACTCTCCTAGGGCTGCTGCTAACCCAAACCCTAACCCTAACACTATCCTAGGGCT
This sequence comes from Lemur catta, assembly GCF_020740605.2. Classification (NCBI taxonomy): domain Eukaryota; kingdom Metazoa; phylum Chordata; class Mammalia; order Primates; family Lemuridae; genus Lemur; species Lemur catta. The sequence goes on along the minus strand of NW_025423859.1, from coordinate 127,445 downwards.
GATGTTAACCCTAACACTAACACTATCCTAGGGCTGATGCTAACCCTAACCCTAACCCTAACCCTAACACTATCGTAGGGCTTATGCTAACCCTAACCCTTACTCTAACACTATCCTAGGGCTGAGGTTAACCCTAACCCTAACACTATCCTACGGCTGATGCTAACCCTAACCCTAACCCTAACACTATCCTAAGGCTGATGCTAACCCTAACACTAACACTATCTTAGGCCTGGTGCTAACCCTAACCCTAACCCTAACACTATCCTAGGTCTCATGCTAACCCTAAACCTAACACTATCCTAGGGCTGATGCTAACCCTAACCCTAACCCTAACACTATCCTAGGGCTGATGTTAACCCTAACCCTAACACTATCCTAGGGCTTATGCTAACCCTAACACTAACACTATCCTAGGGCTGATGCTAACCCTAACCCTAACCCTAACACTATGCTAGGGCTGATGCTAACCCTAACCCTAACTCTAACACTATCCTAGGGCTCAGGCTAACCCTAACCCTAACACTATCCTACGGCTGATGCTAACCCTAACCCTAACCCTAACACTATCCTAAGGCTGATGCTAACCCTAACACTAACACTATCCTAGGCCTGATGCTAACCGTAACCGTAACCCTAACACTATCCTAGGTCTGATGCTAACCCTAACCCTAACCCTAACACTATCCTAGGGCTGATGCTAACCCTAACACTAACCCTAACACTATCCTATTGCTGATGCTAACCCTAACGCTAACACTATCCTACGGCTGATGCTAACCCTAACCCTAACCTTAACACTATCCTAGGGCTGATGCTAACCCTAACCCTAACCATAACACTATCCTAGGGCTGATGCTAACCCTAACCCTAACACTATCCTAGGGCTGATGCTAACCCTAACACTAACCCTAACACTATCCTATTGCTGATGCTAACCCTAACGCTAACACTATCCTATGGCTGATGCTAACCCTAACCGTAACCCTAACACTATCCTAGGGCTGATGCTAACCCTAACACTAACACTATCCTAGGGCTGATGCTAACCCTAACCCTAACCCTAACACTATCCTAGGGCTGATGCTAAGCCTAACCCTAACTCTAACACTATCTTAGGTCTGAGGATAACCCTAAACCTAACACTATCCTACGGCTGATGCTAACCCTAATCCTAACCCTAACACTATCCTAGGGCTGATGCAAACCCTAACCCTAACACTATCCTAGGCCTGATGCTAACCCTAACCCTAACCCTAACACTATCCTATGGCTGATGCTAACCCTAACCGTAACAGTATCCTAGGGCTGATGCTAACCCTAACCCTAACCCTAACACTATCCTAGGGCTGATGTTAACCCTAACCCTAACACTATCCTAGGCCTGATGCTAACCCTATCCCTAACCCTAACACTCTCCTAGGGCTGATGCTAACCCTAACCCTAACCCTAACACTATCCTAGGGTTGATGCTAACCCTAACCCTAACACTATCCTAGGGCTGATGCTAACCCTAACCCTAACCCTAACACTATCCTAGGGCTGATGCTAACCCTAACCCTAACACTATCCTAGGCCTGATGCTAACCCTAACCCTAACCCTAACACTATCCTAGGGCTGACGCTAACCCTAACCCTAACACTATCCTAGGGCTGATGCTAACCCTAACCCTAACCCTAACACTATCCTAGGGCTGATGCTAAGCCTAACCCTAACTCTAACACTATCTTAGGGCTGAGGATAACCCTAAACCTAACACTATCCTACGCCTGATGCTAACCCTAATCCTAACCCTAACACTATCCTAGGGCTGATGCTAACCCTAACCCTCACACTATCCTAGGGCTGATGCTAACCCTAACCCTAACCCTAACACTATCCTAGGGCTGATGTTAACCCTAACCCTAACACTATCCTAGGCCTGATGCTAACCCTATCCCTAACCCTAACACTCTCCTAGGGCTGATGCTAACCCTAACCCTAAGACTAACACTATCCTAGGGTTGATGCTAACCCTAACCCTAACAATATCCTAGGGCTGATGCTAACCCTAAGCCTAACCCTAGCACTATCCTAGGACTGATGCTAACCCTAACCCTAACACTATCCTAGGCCTGATGCTAACCCTAACCCTAACACTTACACTATCCTAGGGCTGATGCTAACCCTAACCCTAACCCTAACACTATCCTAGGTCTGATGCTAACCCTAAACCTAACACAATCCTAGGGCTGATGCTAACCCTAACCCTAACCCTAACACTATCCTAGGGCTGATGCTAACCCTAACCCTAACCCTAACACTATCCTAGGGCTGATGCTAACCCTAACCCTAACACTAACACTATCCTAGGGCTGATGCTAACCCTAACACTAACACTATCCTAGGGCTGATGCTAACCCTAACCCTAACCCTAACACTATCCTAGGGCTGATGCTAACCGTAACCCTAACTCTAAAACTATCTTAGGGCTGAGGCTAACCCTAACCCTAACACTATCTTACGGCTGATGCTAACGATAACCCTAACCCTAACACTATCCTAGGGCTGATGCTAACCCTAACGCTAACACTATCCTAGGCCTGATGCTAACCCTAACCCTAACCCTAACACTATCCTAGGGCTGATGCTAACCCTAACCCTAACACTATCCTAGGGCTGATGCTAACCCTAACCCTAACCCTAACACTATCCTAGGGCTGATGTTAACCCTAACCCTAACACTATCCTAGGCCTGATGCTAACCCTATCCATAACCCTACCACTCTCCTAGGGCTGCTGCTAACCCAAACCCTAACCCTAACACTATCCTAGGGTTGATGCTAACCCTAACCCTAACACTACCCTAGGGCTGATGCTAACCCTAACCGTAACCCTAACACTATCCTAGGGCTGATGCTAACCCTAACCCTAACACTATCCTAGGCCTGATGCTAACCCTAACCCTAACCCTAACACTATCCTAGGGCTGATGTTAACCCTAACCCTAACACTATCCTAGGCCTGATGCTAACCCTATCCCTAACCCTAACACTCTCCTAGGGCTGCTGCTAACGCAAACCCTAACCCTAACACTATCCTAGGGCTGATGTTAACCCTAACACTAACACTATCCTAGGGCTGATGCTAACCCTAACCCTAACCCTAACCCTAACACTATCGTAGGGCTTATGCTAACCCTAACCCTTACTCTAACACTATCCTAGGGCTGAGGTTAACCCTAACCCTAACACTATCCTACGGCTGATGCTAACCCTAACCCTAACCCTAACACTATCCTAAGGCTGATGCTAACCCTAACACTAACACTATCTTAGGCCTGGTGCTAACCCTAACCCTAACCCTAACACTATCCTAGGTCTCATGCTAACCCTAAACCTAACACTATCCTAGGGCTGATGCTAACCCTAACCCTAACCCTAACACTATCCTAGGGCTGATGTTAACCCTAACCCTAACACTATCCTAGGGCTTATGCTAACCCTAACACTAACACTATCCTAGGGCTGATGCTAACCCTAACCCTAACCCTAACACTATGCTAGGGCTGATGCTAACCCTAACCCTAACTCTAACACTATCCTAGGGCTCAGGCTAACCCTAACCCTAACACTATCCTACGGCTGATGCTAACCCTAACCCTAACCCTAACACTATCCTAAGGCTGATGCTAACCCTAACACTAACACTATCCTAGGCCTGATGCTAACCGTAACCGTAACCCTAACACTATCCTAGGTCTGATGCTAACCCTAACCCTAACCCTAACACTATCCTAGGGCTGATGCTAACCCTAACACTAACCCTAACACTATCCTATTGCTGATGCTAACCCTAACGCTAACACTATCCTATGGCTGATGCTAACCCTAACCCTAACCTTAACACTATCCTAGGGCTGATGCTAACCCTAACCCTAACCATAACACTATCCTAGGGCTGATGCTAACCCTAACCCTAACACTATCCTAGGGCTGATGCTAACCCTAACACTAACCCTAACACTATCCTATTGCTGATGCTAACCCTAACGCTAACACTATCCTATGGCTGATGCTAACCCTAACCGTAACCCTAACACTATCCTAGGGCTGATGCTAACCCTAACACTAACACTATCCTAGGGCTGATGCTAACCCTAACCCTAACCCTAACACTATCCTAGGGCTGATGCTAACCCTAACCCTAACACTATCCTAGGGCTGATGCTAACCCTAACCCTAACCCTAACACTATCCTATTGCTGATGTTAACCCTAACCCTAACACTATCCTAGGCCTGATGCTAACCCTATCCATAACCCTACCACTCTCCTAGGGCTGCTGCTAACCCAAACCCTAACCCTAACACTATCCTAGGGTTGATACTAACCCTAACCCTAACACTACCCTAGGGCTGATGCTAACCCTAACCGTAACCCTAACACTATCCTAGGGCTGATGCTAACCCTAACCCTAACACTATCCTAGGCCTGATGCTAACCCTAACCCTAACCCTAACACTATCCTAGGGCTGATGTTTACCCTAACCCTAACACTATCCTAGGCCTGATGCTAACCCTATCCCTAACCCTAACACTCTCCTAGGGCTGCTGCTAACCCAAACCCTAACCCTAACACTATCCTAGGGCTGATGTTAACCCTAACACTAACACTATCCTAGGGCTGATGCTAACCCTAACCCTAACCCTAACCCTAACACTATCGTAGGGCTTATGCTAACCCTAACCCTTACTCTAACACTATCCTAGGGCTGAGGTTAACCCTAACCCTAACACTATCCTACGGCTGATGCTAACCCTAACCCTAACCCTAACACTATCCTAAGGCTGATGCTAACCCTAACACTAACACTATCTTAGGCCTGGTGCTAACCCTAACCCTAACCCTAACACTATCCTAGGTCTCATGCTAACCCTAAACCTAACACTATCCTAGGGCTGATGCTAACCCTAACCCTAACCCTAACACTATCCTAGGGCTGATGTTAACCCTAACCCTAACACTATCCTAGGGCTTATGCTAACCCTAACACTAACACTATCCTAGGGCTGATGCTAACCCTAACCCTAACCCTAACACTATGCTAGGGCTGATGCTAACCCTAACCCTAACTCTAACACTATCCTAGGGCTCAGGCTAACCCTAACCCTAACACTATCCTACGGCTGATGCTAACCCTAACCCTAACCCTAACACTATCCTAAGGCTGATGCTAACCCTAACACTAACACTATCCTAGGCCTGATGCTAACCGTAACCGTAACCCTAACACTATCCTAGGTCTGATGCTAACCCTAACCCTAACCCTAACACTATCCTAGGGCTGATGCTAACCCTAACACTAACCCTAACACTATCCTATTGCTGATGCTAACCCTAACGCTAACACTATCCTACGGCTGATGCTAACCCTAACCCTAACCTTAACACTATCCTAGGGCTGATGCTAACCCTAACCCTAACCATAACACTATCCTAGGGCTGATGCTAACCCTAACCCTAACACTATCCTAGGGCTGATGCTAACCCTAACACTAACCCTAACACTATCCTATTGCTGATGCTAACCCTAACGCTAACACTATCCTATGGCTGATGCTAACCCTAACCGTAACCCTAACACTATCCTAGGGCTGATGCTAACCCTAACACTAACACTATCCTAGGGCTGATGCTAACCCTAACCCTAACCCTAACACTATCCTAGGGCTGATGCTAAGCCTAACCCTAACTCTAACACTATCTTAGGTCTGAGGATAACCCTAAACCTAACACTATCCTACGGCTGATGCTAACCCTAATCCTAACCCTAACACTATCCTAGGGCTGATGCAAACCCTAACCCTAACACTATCCTAGGCCTGATGCTAACCCTAACCCTAACCCTAACACTATCCTATGGCTGATGCTAACCCTAACCGTAACAGTATCCTAGGGCTGATGCTAACCCTAACCCTAACCCTAACACTATCCTAGGGCTGATGTTAACCCTAACCCTAACACTATCCTAGGCCTGATGCTAACCCTATCCCTAACCCTAACACTCTCCTAGGGCTGATGCTAACCCTAACCCTAACCCTAACACTATCCTAGGGTTGATGCTAACCCTAACCCTAACACTATCCTAGGGCTGATGCTAACCCTAACCCTAACCCTAACACTATCCTAGGGCTGATGCTAACCCTAACCCTAACACTATCCTAGGCCTGATGCTAACCCTAACCCTAACCCTAACACTATCCTAGGGCTGACGCTAACCCTAACCCTAACACTATCCTAGGGCTGATGCTAACCCTAACCCTAACCCTAACACTATCCTAGTGCTGATGCTAACTCTAACCCGAACACTATCCTAGGGCTGATGCTAACCCTAAGCCTAACCCTAGCACTATCCTAGGACTGATGCTAACCCTAACCCTAACACTATCCTAGGCCTGATGCTAACCCTAACCCTAACACTTACACTATCCTAGGGCTGATGCTAACCCTAACCCTAACCCTAACACTATCCTAGGTCTGATGATAACCCTAAACCTAACACAATCCTAGGGCTGATGCTAACCCTAACCCTAAACCTAACACTATCCTAGTGCTGATGCTAACCCTAACCCTAACCCTAACACTATCCTAGGGCTGATGCTAACCCTAACCCTAACCCTAACACTATCCTAGGGCTGATGGTAACCCTAACACTAACACTATCCTAGGGCTGATGCTAACCCTAACCCTAACCCTAACACTATCCTAGGGCTGATGCTAATCGTAACCCTAACTCTAACACTATCTTAGGGCTGAGGCTAACCCTAACCCTAACACTATCTTACGGCTGATGCTAACCATAACCCTAACCCTAACACTATCCTAGGGCTGACGCTAACCCTAACCCTAACACTATCCTAGGCCTGATGCTAACCCTAACCCTAACCCTAACACTATCCTAGGGCTGATGCTAACCCTAACCCTAACACTATCCTAGGGCTGATGCTAACCCTAACCCTAACCCTAACACTATCCTAGGGCTGATGTTAACCCTAACCCTAACACTATCCTAGGCCTGATGCTAACCCTATCGCTAACCCTAACACTCTACTAGGGCTGCTGCTAACCCAAACCCTAACCCTAACACTATCCTAGGGCTGATGCTAACCCTAACCCTAACACTATCCTAGGGCTGATGCTAACCCTAACCCTAACCCTAACACTATCCTAGGGCTGATGCTAACCCTAACCCTAACACTATCCTAGGCCTGATGCTAACCCTAACCCTAACCCTAACACTATCCTAGGGCTGATGCTAACCCTAACCCTAACACTATCCTAGGGCTGATGCTAACTCTAACCTGAACACTATCCTAGGGCTGATGCTAACCCTAAGCCTAACCCTAAAACTATCCTAGGGCTGATGCTAACCCTAACCCTAACACTATCCTAGGCCTGATGCTAACCCTAACCCTAACACTTACACTATCCTAGGGCTGATGCTAACCCTAACCCTAACCCTAACACTTTCCTAGGGCTGATGCTAACCCTATCCCTAACCCTAACACTCTTCGAGGGCTGATGCTAACCCTAACCCTAACCCTAACACTATCCTAGGGTTGATGCTACCCCTAACACTAACACTATTCTAGGGCTGATGCTAACCGTAACCCTAACCCTAACACTATCCTAGGGCTGATGCTAACCCTAACCCTAACCCTAACACTATCCTAGGGCTGATGCTAACCCTAACCCTAACACTATCCTAGGCCTGATGCTAACCCTAACCCTAACCCTAACACTATCCTAGGGCTGATGCTAACCCTAACCCTAACCCTAACACTATCCTAGGGCTGATGCTAACTCTAACCAGAACACTATCCTAGGGATGATGCTAACCCTAAGCCTAACCCTAGCACTATCCTAGGACTGATGCTAACCCTAACCCTAAAACTATCCTAGGCCTGATGCTAACCCTAACCCTAACACTTACACTATCCTAGGGCTGATGCTAACCCTATCCCTAACCCTAACACTATCCTAGGTCTGATGCTAACCCTAAACCTAATACAATCCTAGGGCTGAGGCTAACCCTAACCCTAACCCTAACACTATCCTAGGGCTGATGCTAACCCTAACCCTAACCCTAACACTATCCTAGGGCTCATGCTAACCCTAACACTAACACTATCCTAGGGCTGATGCTAACCCTAACCCTAACTCTAACACTATCCTAGGGCTGATGCTAACCGTAACCCTAACTCTCACACTATCTTAGGGCTGAGGCTAACCCTAACCCTAACACTATCTTACGGCTGATGCTAACCATAACCCTAACCCTAACACTATCCTAGGGCTGACGCTAACCCTAATCCTAACACTATCCTAGGCCTGATGCTACCCTAACACTAACCCTAACACTATCCTAGGGCTGATGCTAACCCTAACCCTAACACTCTCCTAGGGCTGATGCTAACCCTAACCCTAACCCTAACACTATCCTAGGGCTGAAGTTAACCCTAACCCTAACACTATCCTAGGCCTGATGCTAACCCTATCCCTAACCCTAACACTCTCCTAGGGCTGCTGCTAACCCAAACCCTAACCCTAACACTATCCTAGGGTTGATGCTAACCCTAACCCTAACACTATCCTAACGCTGATGCTAACCCTAACCCTAACCCTAACACTATCCTAGGGCTGATGCTAACCCTAACCCTAACACTATCCTAGGCCTGATGCTAACCCTAACCCTAACCCTAACACTATCATAGGGCTGATGCTAACCCTAACCCTAACACTATCCTAGGGCTGATGCTAACCGTAACCCTAACCCTAACACTATCCTGGGGCTGATGCTAACTCTAAAACGAACACTATCCTAGGGCTGATGCTAACCCTAAGCCTAACCCTAACACTATCCTAGGGCTGATGCTAACCCTAACCCTAACACTATCCTAGGCCTGATGCTAACCCTAACCCTAACACTTACACTATCCTAGGGCTGATGCTAACCCTAACCCTAACCCTAACACTATCCTAGGTCTGATGCTAACCCTATCCCTAACCATAACACTCTTCGAGGGCTGATGCTAACCCTAACCCTAACCCTAACACTATCCTAGGGTTGATGCTAACCCTTACACTAACACTATCCTAGGGCTGATGCTAACCCTAACCCTAACCATAACACTATCCTAGGGCTGATGCTAACCCTAACCCTAACACTATCCTAGGCCTGATGCTAACCTTAACCCTAACACTATCCTAGGCCTGATGCTAACCCTAACCCTAACCCTAACACTATCCTAGGGCTGATGCTAACCCTAACCCTAACACTATCCTAGGGCTGATGCTAACCCTAACCCTAGCCCTAACACTATCCTAGGGCTCTTGCTAACCCTAACCCTAACACTATCCTAGGGCTAATGCTAACCCTAACCCTAACCCTAACACTATGCTAGGCCTGATGCTAAACCTAACCCTAACCCTAACACTATCCTAAGGTTGATGCTAACCCTAACCCTAACACTATCCTAGGGCTGATGCTAACCCTAACCCTAACCCTAACACTATCCTAGGGCTGATGCTAACCCTAACCCTAACACTATCCTAGGCCTGATGCTAACCCTAACCCTAACCCTAACACTATCCTAGGGCTGATGCTAACCCTAACCCTAACACTAACACTATCCTAGGGCTGATGCTAACCCTAACCATGACCCCAACACTATCCTAGGGCTGATGCTAACCCTAACCCTAACACTATCCTAGGGCTGATGCTAACCCTAACCCTAACCCTAACACTATCCTAGGGCTGATGCTAACCCTAACCCTAACACTATCCTAGGGCGGATGCTAACACTAACCCTACCCCTAACACTATCCTAGGGCTGATGCTAACCCTAACCGTAACCCTAACACTATCCTAGAGCTGATCCTAACCTTAACCCTAACCCTAACCCTAATACTATCCTAGGGCTGATGCTAACCCTAACCCTAACCCTAACACTATCCTAGGGCTGATGCTAACCCTAACCCTAACCCTAACACTATCCTAGGGCTTATGCTAACCCTAACCCTAACTCTAACACTATCCTAGGGCTGAGGCTAACCCTAACCCTAACACTATCCTACGGCTGATGCTAACCCTAACCCTAACCCTAACACTATCCTAAGGCTGATGCTAACCCTAACACTAACACTATCCTAGGCTTGGTGCTAACCCTTACCCTAACCCTAACACTATCCTAGGTCTGATGCTAACCCTAAACCTAACACTATCCTAGGGTGATGCTAACCCTAACCCTAACACTAACACTATCCTAGGGCTGATGTTAACCCTAATCCTAACACTATCCTAGGGCTGATGCTAACCCTAACACTAACACTATCCTAGGGCTGATGCTAACTCTAACCCTAACCCTAACACTATCCTAGGGCTGATGCTAACCCTAACCCTAACCCTAACACTATCCTAGGGCTGATGCTAACCCTAACCCTAACCCTAACACTATCCTAGGGCTAATGCTAACCCTAACCCTAACACTATCCTAGGCCTGATGCTAACCCTAACCCTAACCCTAACACTATCCTACGGCTGATGCTAACCCTAACCCTAACACTATCCTAGGGCTGATGCTAACCCTAACCCTAACCCTAACACTATCCTAGGGCTGATGTTAACCCTAACCCTAACACTATCCTAGGGCTGATGCTAACCCTAACACTAACCCTAACACTATCCTATTGCTGATGCTAACCCTAACCCTAACACTATCCTAGGGCTGATGCTAACCCTAACCCTAACCTTAACACTATCCTAGGGCTGATGCTAACCCTAACCCTAACCCTAACACTATCCTACGGCTGATGCTAACCCTAACCGTAACCCTAACACTATCCTAGGGCTGATGCTAACCCTAACACTAACACTATCCTAGGGCTGATGCTAACCCTAACCCTAACCCTAACACTATCCTAGGGCTGATGTTAACCGTAACCCTAACACTATCCTAGGCCTGATGCTAACCCTATCCCTAACCCTAACACTCTCCTAGGGCTGCTGCTAACCCAAACCCTAACCCTAACACTATCCTAGGGTTGATGCTAACCCTAACCCTAACACTATCCTAGGGCTGATGCTAACCCTAACCGTAAACCTAACACTATCCTAGGGCTGATGCTAACCCTAACCCTAACACTATCCTAGGCCTGATGCTAACCCTAACCCTAACCCTAACAGTATCCTAGGGCTGATGTTTACCCTAACCCTAACACTATCCTAGGTCTGATGCTAACCCTATCCCTAACCCTAACACTCTCCTAGGGCTGCTGCTAACCCAAACCCTAACCCTAACACTATCCTAGGGCTGATGTTAACCCTAACACTAACACTATCCTAGGGCTGATGCTAACCCTAACCCTAACCCTAACACTATCGTAGGTCTTATGCTAACCCTAACCCTAACTCTAACACTATCCTAGGGCTGAGGTTAACCCTAACCCTAACACTATCCTACGGCTGATGCTAACCCTAACCCTAACCCTAACACTATCCTAAGGCTGATGCTAACCCTAACACTAACACTATCCTAGGCCTGGTGCTAACCCTAACCCTAACCCTAACACTATCCTAGGTCTGATGCTAACCCTATACCTAACACTATCCTAGGGCTGATGCTAACCCTAACCCTAACCCTAACACTATCCTAGGGCTGATGTTAACCCTAACCCTAACACTATCCTAGGGCTTATGCTAACCCTAACACTAACACTATCCTAGGGCTGATGCTAACCCTAACCCTAACCCTAACACTATCCTAGGGCTGATGCTAAGCCTAACCCTAACTCTAACACTATCCTAGGGCTCAAGCTAACCCTAACCCTAACACTATCCTACGGCTGATGCTAACCGTAACCCTAACCCTAACACTATCCTAAGGCTGATGCTAACCCTAACACTAACACTATCCTAGGCCTGATGCTAACCGTAACCGTAACCCTAACACTATCCTAGGTCTGATGCTAACCCTAAACCTAACACTATCCTAGGGCTGATGCTAACCCTAACCCTAACCCTAACACTATCCTATGGCTGATGCTAACCCTAACCGTAACACTATCCTAGGGCTGATGCTAACCCTAACCCTAACCCTAACACTATCCTAGGGCTGATGTTAACCCTAACCCTAACACTATCCTAGGCCTGATGCTAACCCTATCCCTAACCCTAACACTCTCCTAGGGCTGATGCTAACCCTAACCCTAACCCTAACACTATCCTAGGGTCGATGCTAACCCTAACCCTAACACTATCCTAGGGCTGATGCTAACCCTAACCCTAACCCTAACACTATCCTAGGGCTGATGCTAACCCTAACCCTAACACTATCCTAGGCCTGATGCTTACCCTAACCCTAACCCTAACACTATCCTAGGGCTGATGCTAACCCTAACCCTAACCCTAACAGTATCCTAGGGCTGATGCTAACCCTAACCATGACCCTAACACTATCCTAGGGCTGATGCTAACCCTAACCCTAACACTATCCTAGGGCTGATGCTAACCCTAACCCTAACCCTAACACTATCCTAGGGCTGATGCTAACCGTAACCGTAACCGTAACACTATCCTAGGTCTGATGCTAACCCTAAACCTAACACTATCCTAGGGCTGATGCTAACTCTAACCCTAACCATAACACTATCCTAGGGCTGATGCTAACCCTAACCGTAACCCTAACACTCTCCTAGGTCTGATGCTAACCCTAACCCTAACACTATCCTATGCCTGATGGTAACCCTAACCCTAACACTATCCTAGGGCTGATGCTAACCCTAAGCCTAACCCTAACACTATCCTAGGGCTGATGCTAACCCTAACCCTAACACTATCCAAGGGCTGATGCTAACCCTAACCCTAACCCTAACACTATCCTAGGGCTAATGCTAACCCTAACCCTAACACTATCCTAGGCCTGATGCTAACCCTAACCCTAACCCTAACACTATCCTACGGCTGATGCTAACCCTAACCCTAACACTATCCTAGGGCTGACGCTAACCCTAACCCTAACCCTAACACTATCCTAGGGCTGATGCTAACCCTAACCCTAACACTATCCTAGGGCTGATGCTAACCCTAACACTAACCCTAACACTATCCTATTGCTGATGCTAACCCTAACCCTAACACTCCCCTAGGGCTGATGCTAACCCTAACCCTAACCTTAACACTATCCTAGGGCTGATGCTAACCCTAACCCTAACCCTAACACTATCCTACGGCTGATGCTAACCCTAACCGTAACCCTAACACTATCCTAGGGCTGATGCTAACCCTAACACTAACACTATCCTAGGGCTGATGCTAACCCTAACCCTAACCCTAACACTATCCTAGGGCTGATGCTAAGCCTAACCCTAACTCTAACACAATCTTAGGGCTGAGGATAACCCTAAACCTAACACTATCCTACGCCTGATGCTAACCCTAATCCTAACCCTAACACTATCCTAGGGCTGATGCTAACCCTAACCCTAACACTATCCTAGGCCTGATGCTAACCCTAACCCTAACCCTAACACTATCCTATGGCTGATGCTAACCCTAACCGTAACACTATCCTATGGCTGATGCTAACCCTAACCCTAACCCTAACACTATCCTAGGGCTGATGTTAACCCTAACCCTAACACTTTCCTAGGCCTGATGCTAACCCTATCCCTAACCCTAACACTCTCCTAGGGCTGATGCTAACCCTAACCCTAACCCTAACACTATCCTAGGGTTGATGCTAACCCTAACCCTAACACTATCCTAGGGCTGATGCTAACCCTAACCCTAACACTAACACTATCCTAGGGCTGATGCTAACCCTAACCCTAACACTATCCTAGGCCTGATGCTAACCCTAAACCTAACCCTAACACTATCCTAGGGCTGATGCTAACACTAAACCTAACACTATCCTAGGGCTGATGCTAACCCTAACCGTAACACTTACACTATCCTACGGCTGATGCTAACTCTAACCCGAACACTATCCTAGGGCTGATGCTAACCCTAAGCCTAACCCTACCACTATCCTTGGACTGATGCTAACCCTAACCCTAACACTATCCTAGGCCTGATGCTAACCCTAACCCTAACACTTACACTATCCTAGGGCTGATGCTAACCCTAACCCTAACCCTAACACTATTCTAGGTCTGATGCTAACCCTAAACCTAACACAATCCTGGGGCTGATGCTAACCCTAACCCTAACCCTAACACTATCCCAGGGCTGATGCTAACCCTAACCCTAACCCTAACACTATCCTAGGGCTGATGCTAACCCTAACCCTAACCCTAACACTATCGTAGGGTTTATGCTAACCCTAACCCTAACTCTAACACTATCCTAGGGCTGAGGTTAACCCTAACCCTAACACTATCCTACGGCTGATGCTAACCCTAACCCTAACCCTAACACTATCCTAAGGCTGATGCTAACCCTAACACTAACACTATCCTAGGCCTGGTGCTAACCCTAACCCTAACCCTAACACTATCCTAGGTCTGATGCTAACCCTAAACCTAACACTATCCTAGGGCTGATGCTAACCCTAACCCTAACCCTAACACTATCCTAGGGCTGATGTTAACCCTAATCCTAACACTATCCTAGGGCTGATGCTAACCCTAACACTAACACTATCCTAGGGCTGATGCTAACTCTAACCCTAACCCTAACACTATCCTAGGGCTGATGCTAACCCTAACCCTAACCCTAACACTATCCTAGGGCTGATGCTAACCCTAACCCTAACTCTAACACTATCCTAGGGCTCAGGCTAACCCTAACCCTAACACTATCCTACGGCTGATGCTAACCCTAACCCTAACCCTAACACTATCCTAAGGCTGATGCTAACCCTAACACTAACACTATCCTAGGCCTGATGCTAACCGTAACCGTAACCCTAACACTATCCTAGGTCTGATGCTAACCCTAAACCTAACACTATCCTAGGGCTGATGCTAACTCTAACCCTAACCCTAACACTATCCTAGGGCTGATGCTAACCCTAACCCTAACCCTAACACTCTCCTAGGGCTGATGCTAACCCTAACCCTAACACTATCCTAGGCCTGATGCTAACCCTAACCCTAACACTATCCTAGGGCTGATGCTAACCATATGCCTAACCCTAACACTATCCTAGGGCTGATGCTAACCCTAACCCTAACACTATCCAAGGGCTGATGCTAACCCTAACCCTAACCCTAACACTATCCTAGGGCTAATGCTAACCCTAACCCTAACACTATCCTAGGCCTGATGCTAACCCTAACCCTAACCCTAACACTATCCTACGGCTGATGCTAACCCTAACCCTAACACTATCCTAGGGCTGATGCTAACCCTAACCCTAACCCTAACACTATCCTAGGGCTGATGCTAACCCTAACCCTAACACTATCCTAGGGCTGATGCTAACCCTAACACTAACCCTAACACTATCCTATTGCTGATGCTAACCCTAACCCTAACACTATCCTAGGGCTGATGCTAACCCTAACCCTAACCTTAACACTATCCTAGGGCTGATGCTAACCCTAACCCTAACCCTAACACTATCCTACGGCTGATGCTAACCCTAACCGTAACCCTAACACTATCCTAGGGCTGATGCTAACCCTAACACTAACACTATCCTAGGGCTGATGCTAACCCTAACCCTAACCCTAACACTATCCTAGGGCTGATGTTAACCGTAACCCTAACACTATCCTAGGCCTGATGCTAACCCTATCCCTAACCCTAACACTCTCCTAGGGCTGCTGCTAACCCAAACCCTAACCCTAACACTATCCTAGGGTTGATGCTAACCCTAACCCTAACACTAACCTAGGGCTGATGCTAACCCTAACCGTAAACCTAACACTATCCTAGGGCTGATGCTAACCCTAACCCTAACACTATCCTAGGCCTGATGCTAACCCTAACCCTAACCCTAACACTATCCTAGGGCTGATGTTAACCCTAACCCTAACACTATCCTAGGTCTGATGCTAACCCTATCCCTAACCCTAACACTCTCCTAGGGCTGCTGCTAACCCAAACCCTAACCCTAACACTATCCTAGGGCTGATGTTAACCCTAACACTAACACTATCCTAGGGCTGATGCTAACCCTAACCCTAACCCTAACACTATCGTAGGTCTTATGCTAACCCTAACCCTAACTCTAACACTATCCTAGGGCTGAGGTTAACCCTAACCCTAACACTATCCTACGGCTGATGCTAACCCTAACCCTAACCCTAACACTATCCTAAGGCTGATGCTAACCCTAACACTAACAGTATCCTAGGCCTGGTGCTAACCCTAACCATAACCCTAACACTATCCTAGGTCTGATGCTAACCCTATACCTAACACTATCCTAGGGCTGATGCTAACCCTAACCCTAACCCTAACACTATCCTAGGGCTGATGTTAACCCTAACCCTAACACTATCCTAGGGCTTATGCTAACCCTAACGCTAACACTATCCTAGGGCTGATGCTAACCCTAACCCTAACCCTAACACTATCCTAGGGCTGATGCTAATACTAACCCTAACTCTAACACTATCCTAGGGCTCAGGCTAACCCTAACCCTAACACTATCCTACGGCTGATGCTAACCGTAACCCTAACCCTAACACTATCCTAAGGCTGATGCTAACCCTAACACTAACACTATCCTAGGCCTGATGCTAACCGTAACCGTAACCCTAACACTATCCTAGGTCTGATGCTAACCCTAAACCTAACACTATCCTAGGGCTGATGCTAACCCTAACCCTAACCCTAACACTATCCTATGGCTGATGCTAACCCTAACCGTAACACTATCCTAGGGCTGATGCTAACCCTAACCCTAACCCTAACACTATCCTAGGGCTGATGTTAACCCTAACCCTAACACTATCCTAGGCCTGATGCTAACCCTATCCCTAACCCTAACACTCTCCTAGGGCTGATGCTAACCCTAACCCTAACCCTAACACTATCCTAGGGTTGATGCTAACCCTAACCCTAACACTATCCTAGGGCTGATGCTAACCCTAACCCTAACCCTAACACTATCCTAGGGCTGATGCTAACCGTAACCGTAACCGTAACACTATCCTAGGTCTGATGATAACCCTAAACCTAACACTATCCTAGGGCTGATGCTAACTCTAACGCTAACCCTAACACTATCCTAGGGCTGATGCTAACCCTAACCCTAACCCTAACACTCTCCTAGGGCTGATGCTAACCCTAACCCTAACACTATCCTAGGGCTGATGTTAACCCTAACCCTAACACTATCCTAGGGCTGATGCTAACCCTAAGCCTAACCCTAACACTATCCTAGGGCTGATGCTAACCCTAACCCTAACCCTATCCAATGGCTGATGCTAACCCTAACCCTAACCCTATCACTATCCTAGGGCTAATGCTAACCCTAACCCTAACACTATCCTAGGCCTGATGCTAACCCTAACCCTAACCCTAACACTATCCTACGGCTGATGCTAACCCTAACCCTAACACTATCCTAGGGCTGACGCTAACCCTAACCCTAACCCTAACACTATCCTAGGGCTGATGCTAACCCTAACCCTAACACTATCCTAGGGCTGATGCTAACCCTAACACTAACCCTAACACTATCCTATTGCTGATGCTAACCCTAACCCTAACACTCCCCTAGGGCTGATGCTAACCCTAACCCTAACCTTAACACTATCCTAGGGCTGATGCTAACCCTAACCCTAACCCTAACACTATCCTACGGCTGATGCTAACCCTAACCGTAACCCTAACACTATCCTAGGGCTGATGCTAACCTAACACTAACACTATCCTAGGGCTGATGCTAACCCTAACCCTAACCCTAACACTATCCTAGGGCTGATGCTAAGCCTAACCCTAACTCTAACACTATCTTAGGGCTGAGGATAACCCTAAACCTAACACTATCCTACGCCTGATGCTAACCCTAATCCTAACCCTAACACTATCCTAGGGCTGATGCTAACCCTAACCCTAACACTATCCTAGGCCTGATGCTAACCCTAACCCTAACCCTAACACTATCCTATGGCTGATGCTAACCCTAACCGTAACACTATCCTATGGCTGATGCTAACCCTAACCCTAACCCTAACACTATCCTAGGGCTGATGTTAACCCTAACCCTAACACTTTCCTAGGCCTGATGCTAACCCTATCCCTAACCCTCACACTCTCCTAGGGCTGATGCTAACCCTAACCCTAACCCTAACACTATCCTAGGGTTGATGCTAACCCTAACCCTAACACTATCCTAGGGCTGATGCTAACCATATGCCTAACCCTAACACTATCCTAGGGCTGATGCTAACCATATGCCTAACCCTAACACTATCCTAGGTCTGATGCTAACCCTAAACCTAACACTATCCTAGGGCTGATGCTAACTCTAACCCTAACCCTAACACTATCCTAGGGCTGATGCTAACCCTAACCCTAACCCTAACACTCTCCTAGGGCAGATGCTAACCCTAACCCTAACACTATCCTAGGCCTGATGCTAACCCTAACCCTAACACTATCCTAGGGCTGATGCTAACCATATGCCTAACCCTAACACTATCCTAGGGCTGATGCTAACCCTAACCCTAACACTATCCAAGGGCTGATGCTAACCCTAACCCTAACCCTAACACTATCCTAGGGCTAATGCTAACCCTAACCCTAACACTATCCTAGGCCTGATGCTAACCCTAACCCTAACCCTAACACTATCCTACGGCTGATGCTAACCCTAACCCTAACACTATCCTAGGGCTGATGCTAACCCTAACCCTAACCCTAACACTATCCTAGGGCTGATGCTAACCCTAACCCTAACACTATCCTAGGGCTGATGCTAACCCTAACACTAACCCTAACACTATCCTATTGCTGATGCTAACCCTAACCCTAACACTATCCTAGGGCTGATGCTAACCCTAACCCTAACCTTAACACTATCCTAGGGCTGATGCTAACCCTAACCCTAACCCTAACACTATCCTACGGCTGATGCTAACCCTAACCGTAACCCTAACACTATCCTAGGGCTGATGCTAACCCTAACACTAACACTATCCTAGGGCTGATGCTAACCCTAACCCTAACCCTAACACTATCCTAGGGCTGATGTTAACCGTAACCCTAACACTATCCTAGGCCTGATGCTAACCCTATCCCTAACCCTAACACTCTCCTAGGGCTGCTGCTAACCCAAACCCTAACCCTAACACTATCCTAGGGTTGATGCTAACCCTAACCCTAACACTATCCTAGGGCTGATGCTAACCCTAACCGTAAACCTAACACTATCCTAGGGCTGATGCTAACCCTAACCCTAACACTATCCTAGGCCTGATGCTAACCCTAACCCTAACCCTAACACTATCCTAGGGCTGATGTTAACCCTAACCCTAACACTATCCTAGGTCTGATGCTAACCCTATCCCTAACCCTAACACTCTCCTAGGGCTGCTGCTAACCCAAACCCTAACCCTAACACTATCCTAGGGCTGATGTTAACCCTAACACTAACACTATCCTAGGGCTGATGCTAACCCTAACCCTAACCCTAACACTATCGTAGGTCTTATGCTAACCCTAAAACTAACTCTAACACTATCCTAGGGCTGAGGTTAACCCTAACCCTAACACTATCCTACGGCTGATGCTAACCCTAACCCTAACCCTAACACTATCCTAAGGCTGATGCTAACCGTAACACTAACACTATCCTAGGCCTGGTGCTAACCCTAACCATAACCCTAACACTATCCTAGGTCTGATGCTAACCCTATACCTAACACTATCCTAGGGCTGATGCTAACCCTAACCCTAACCCTAACACTATCCTAGGGCTGATGTTAACCCTAACCCTAACACTATCCTAGGGCTTATGCTAACCCTAACGCTAACACTATCCTAGGGCTGATGCTAACCCTAACCCTAACCCTAACACTATCCTAGGGCTGATGCTAATACTAACCCTAACTCTAACACTATCCTAGGGCTCAGGCTAACCCTAACCCTAACACTATCCTACGGCTGATGCTAACCGTAACCCTAACCCTAACACTATCCTAAGGCTGATGCTAACCCTAACACTAACACTATCCTAGGCCTGATGCTAACCGTAACCGTAACCCTAACACTATCCTAGGTCTGATGCTAACCCTAAACCTAACACTATCCTAGGGCTGATGCTAACCCTAACCCTAACCCTAACACTATGCTATGGCTGATGCTAACCCTAACCGTAACACTATCCTAGGGCTGATGCTAACCCTAACCCTAACCCTAACACTATCCTAGGGCTGATGTTAACCCTAACCCTAACACTATCCTAGGCCTGATGCTAACCCTATCCCTAACCCTAACACTCTCCTAGGGCTGATGCTAACCCTAACCCTAACCCTAACACTATCCTAGGGTTGATGCTAACCCTAACCCTAACACTATCCTAGGGCTGATGCTAACCCTAACCCTAACCCTAACACTATCCTAGGGCTGATGCTAACCCTAACCCTAACACTATCCTAGGCCTGATGCTTACCCTAACCCTAACCCTAACACTATCCTAGGGCTGATGCTAACCCTAACCCTAACCCTAACAGTATCCTAGGGCTGATGCTAACCCTAACCATGACCCTAACACTATCCTAGGGCTGATGCTAACCCTAACACTAACACTATCCTAGGGGTGATGCTAACCCTAACCCTAACCCTAACACTATCCTAGGGCTGATGCTAACCGTAACCGTAACCGTAACACTATCCTAGGTCTGATGCTAACCCTAAACCTAACACTATCCTAGGGCTGATGCTAACTCTAACGCTAACCCTAACACTATCCTAGGGCTGATGCTAACCCTAACCCTAACCCTAACACTCTCCTAGGGCTGATGCTAACCCTAACCCTAACACTATCCTATGCCTGATGGTAACCCTAACCCTAACACTATCCTAGGGCTGATGCTAACCCTAAGCCTAACCCTAACACTATCCTAGGGCTGATGCTAACCCTAACCCTAACACTATCCAAGGGCTGATGCTAACCCTAACCCTAACCCTATCACTATCCTAGGGCTAATGCTAACCCTAACCCTAACACTATCCTAGGCCTGATGCTAACCCTAACCCTAACCCTAACACTATCCTACGGCTGATGCTAACCCTAACCCTAACACTATCCTAGGGCTGACGCTAACCCTAACCCTAACCCTAACACTATCCTAGGGCTGACGCTAACCCTAACCCTAACCCTAACACTATCCTAGGGCTGATGCTAACCCTAACCCTAACACTATCCTAGGGCTGATGCTAACCCTAACACTAACCCTAACACTATCCTATTGCTGATGCTAACCCTAACCCTAACACTCCCCTAGGGCTGATGCTAACCCTAACCCTAACCTTAACACTATCCTAGGGCTGATGCTAACCCTAACCCTAACCCTAACACTATCCTACGGCTGATGCTAACCCTAACCGTAACCCTAACACTATCCTAGGGCTGATGCTAACCCTAACACTAACACTATCCTAGGGCTGATGCTAACCCTAACCCTAACCCTAACACTATCCTAGGGCTGATGCTAAGCCTAACCCTAACTCTAACACTATCTTAGGGCTGAGGATAACCCTAAACCTAACACTATCCTACGCCTGATGCTAACCCTAATCCTAACCCTAACACTATCCTAGGGCTGATGCTAACCCTAACCCTAACACTATCCTAGGCCTGATGCTAACCCTAACCCTAACCCTAACACTATCCTATGGCTGATGCTAACCCTAACCGTAACACTATCCTATGGCTGATGCTAACCCTAACCCTAACCCTAACACTATCCTAGGGCTGATGTTAACCCTAACCCTAACACTTTCCTAGGCCTGATGCTAACCCTATCCCTAACCCTAACACTCTCCTAGGGCTGATGCTAACCCTAACCCTAACCCTAACACTATCCTAGGGTTGATGCTAACCCTAACCCTAACACTATCCTAGGGCTGATGCTAACCCTAACCCTAACCCTAACACTATCCTAGGGCTGATGCTAACCCTAACCCTAACACTATCCTAGGCCTGATGCTAACCCTAAACCTAACCCTAACACTATCCTAGGGCTGATGCTAACACTAAACCTAACACTATCCTAGGGCTGATGCTAACCCTAACCGTAACCCTAACACTATCCTACGGCTGATGCTAACTCTAACCCGAACACTATCCTAGGGCTGATGCTAACCCTAAGCCTAACCCTACCACTATCCTTGGACTGATGCTAACCCTAACCCTAACACTATCCTAGGCCTGATGCTAACCCTAACCCTAACACTTACACTATCCTAGGGCTGATGCTAACCCTAACCCTAACCCTAACACTATTCTAGGTCTGATGCTAACCCTAAACCTAACACAATCCTGGGGCTGATGCTAACCCTAACCCTAACCCTAACACTATCCTAGGGCTGATGCTAACCCTAACCCTAACTCTATCCTAGGGCTGATGCTAACCCTAACCCTAACCCTAACACTATCCTAGGGTTGATGCTAACCCTAACCCTAACACTATCCTAGGGCTGATGCTAACCATATGCCTAACCCTAACACTATCCTAGGGCTGATGCTAACCATATGCCTAACCCTAACACTATCCTAGGTCTGATGCTAACCCTAAACCTAACACTATCCTAGGGCTGATGCTAACTCTAACCCTAACCCTAACACTATCCTAGGGCTGATGCTAACCCTAACCCTATCCCTAACACTCTCCTAGGGCAGATGCTAACCCTAACACTAACACTATCCTAGGGCTGATGCTAACCCTAACCCTAACCCTAACACTATCCTAGGGCTGATGTTAACCGTAACCCTAACACTATCCTAGGCCTGATGCTAACCCTATCCCTAACCCTAACACTCTCCTAGGGCTGCTGCTAACCCAAACCCTAACCCTAACACTATCCTAGGGTTGATGCTAACCCTAACCCTAACACTATCCTAGGGCTGATGCTAACCCTAACCGTAAACCTAACACTATCCTAGGGCTGATGCTAACCCTAACCCTAACACTATCCTAGGCCTGATGCTAACCCTAACCCTAACCCTAACACTATCCTAGGGCTGATGTTAACCCTAACCCTAACACTATCCTAGGTCTGATGCTAACCCTATCCCTAACCCTAACACTCTCCTAGGGCTGCTGCTAACCCAAACCCTAACCCTAACACTATCCTAGGGCTGATGTTAACCCTAACACTAACACTATCCTAGGGCTGATGCTAACCCTAACCCTAACCCTAACACTATCGTAGGTCTTATGCTAACCCTAAAACTAACTCTAACACTATCCTAGGGCTGAGGTTAACCCTAACCCTAACACTATCCTACGGCTGATGCTAACCCTAACCCTAACCCTAACACTATCCTAAGGCTGATGCTAACCCTAACACTAACACTATCCTAGGCCTGGTGCTAACCCTAACCATAACCCTAACACTATCCTAGGTCTGATGCTAACCCTATACCTAACACTATCCTAGGGCTGATGCTAACCCTAACCCTAACCCTAACACTATCCTAGGGCTGATGTTAACCCTAACCCTAACACTATCCTAGGGCTTATGCTAACCCTAACGCTAACACTATCCTAGGGCTGATGCTAACCCTAACCCTAACCCTAACACTATCCTAGGGCTGATGCTAATACTAACCCTAACTCTAACACTATCCTAGGGCTCAGGCTAACCCTAACCCTAACACTATCCTACGGCTGATGCTAACCGTAACCCTAACCCTAACACTATCCTAAGGCTGATGCTAACCCTAACACTAACACTATCCTAGGCCTGATGCTAACCGTAACCGTAACCCTAACACTATCCTAGGTCTGATGCTAACCCTAAACCTAACACTATCCTAGGGCTGATGCTAACCCTAACCCTAACCCTAACACTATCCTATGGCTGATGCTAACCCTAACCGTAACACTATCCTAGGGCTGATGCTAACCCTAACCCTAACCCTAACACTATCCTAGGGCTGATGTTAACCCTAACCCTAACACTATCCTAGGCCTGATGCTAACCCTATCCCTAACCCTAACACTCTCCTAGGGCTGATGCTAACCCTAACCCTAACCCTAACACTATCCTAGGGTTGATGCTAACCCTAACCCTAACACTATCCTAGGGCTGATGCTAACCCTAACCCTAACCCTAACACTATCCTAGGGCTGATGCTAACCCTAACCCTAACACTATCCTAGGCCTGATGCTTACCCTAACCCTAACCCTAACACTATCCTAGGGCTGATGCTAACCCTAACCCTAACCCTAACAGTATCCTAGGGCTGATGCTAACCCTAACCATGACCCTAACACTATCCTAGGGCTGATGCTAACCCTAACACTAACACTATCCTAGGGGTGATGCTAACCCTAACCCTAACCCTAACACTATCCTAGGGCTGATGCTAACCGTAACCGTAACCGTAACACTATCCTAGGTCTGATGCTAACCCTAAACCTAACACTATCCTAGGGCTGATGCTAACTCTAACGCTAACCCTAACACTATCCTAGGGCTGATGCTAACCCTAACCCTAACCCTAATACTCTCCTAGGGCTGATGCTAACCCTAACCCTAACACTATCCTATGCCTGATGGTAACCCTAACCCTAACACTATCCTAGGGCTGATGCTAACCCTAAGCCTAACCCTAACACTATCCTAGGGCTGATGCTAACCCTAACCCTAACACTATCCAAGGGCTGATGCTAACCCTAACCCTAACCCTATCACTATCCTAGGGCTAATGCTAACCCTAACCCTAACACTATCCTAGGCCTGATGCTAACCCTAACCCTAACCCTAACACTATCCTACGGCTGATGCTAACCCTAACCCTAACACTATCCTAGGGCTGACGCTAACCCTAACCCTAACCCTAACACTATCCTAGGGCTGACGCTAACCCTAACCCTAACCCTAACACTATCCTAGGGCTGATGCTAACCCTAACCCTAACACTATCCTAGGGCTGATGCTAACCCTAACACTAACCCTAACACTATCCTATTGCTGATGCTAACCCTAACCCTAACACTCCCCTAGGGCTGATGCTAACCCTAACCCTAACCTTAACACTATCCTAGGGCTGATGCTAACCCTAACCCTAACCCTAACACTATCCTACGGCTGATGCTAACCCTAACCGTAACCCTAACACTATCCTAGGGCTGATGCTAACCCTAACACTAACACTATCCTAGGGCTGATGCTAACCCTAACCCTAACCCTAACACTATCCTAGGGCTGATTCTAAGCCTAACCCTAACTCTAACACTATCTTAGGGCTGAGGATAACCCTAAACCTAACACTATCCTACGCCTGATGCTAACCCTAATCCTAACCCTAACACTATCCTAGGGCTGATGCTAACCCTAACCCTAACACTCTCCTAGGCCTGATGCTAACCCTAACCCTAACCCTAACACTATCCTATGGCTGATGCTAACCCTAACCGTAACACTATCCTATGGCTGATGCTAACCCTAACCCTAACCCTAACACTATCCTAGGGCTGATGTTAACCCTAACCCTAACACTTTCCTAGGCCTGATGCTAACCCTATCCCTAACCCTAACACTCTCCTAGGGCTGATGCTAACCCTAACCCTAACCCTAACACTATCCTAGGGTTGATGCTAACCCTAACCCTAACACTATCCTAGGGCTGATGCTAACCCTAACCCTAACCCTAACACTATCCTAGGGCTGATGCTAACCCTAACCCTAACACTATCCTAGGCCTGATGCTAACCCTAAACCTAACCCTAACACTATCCTAGGGCTGATGCTAACACTAAACCTAACACTATCCTAGGGCTGATGCTAACCCTAACCGTAACCCTAACACTATCCTACGGCTGATGCTAACTCTAACCCGAACACTATCCTAGGGCTGATGCTAACCCTAAGCCTAACCCTACCACTATCCTTGGACTGATGCTAACCCTAACCCTAACACTATCCTAGGCCTGATGCTAACCCTAACCCTAACACTTACACTATCCTAGGGCTGATGCTAACCCTAACCCTAACCCTAACACTATTCTAGGTCTGATGCTAACCCTAAACCTAACACAATCCTGGGGCTGATGCTAACCCTAACCCTAACCCTAACACTATCCTAGGGCTGATGCTAACCCTAACCCTAACCCTAACACTATCCTAGGGCTGATGCTAACCCTAACCCTAACCCTAACACTATCGTAGGGCTTATGCTAACCCTAACCCTAACTCTAACACTATCCTAGGGCTGAGGTTAACCCTAACACTAACACTATCCTACGGCTGATGCTAACCCTAACCCTAACCCTAACACTATCCTAAGGCTGATGCTAACCCTAACACTAACACTATCCTAGGCCTGGTGCTAACCCTAACCCTAACCCTAACACTATCCTAGGTCTGATGCTAACCCTATACCTAACACTATCCTAGGGCTGATGCTAACCCTAACCCTAACCCTAACACTATCCTAGGGCTGATGCTAACCCTAACCCTAACTCTAACACTATCCTAGGGCTCAGGCTAACCCTAACCCTAACACTATCCTACGGCTGATGCTAACCCTAACCCTAACCCTAACACTATCCTAAGGCTGATGCTAACCCTAACACTAACACTATCCTAGGCCTGATGCTAACCGTAACCGTAACCGTAACACTATCCTAGGTCTGATGCTAACCCTAAACCTAACACTATCCTAGGGCTGATGCTAACTCTAACCCTAACCCTAACACTATCCTAGGGCTGATGCTAACCCTAACCCTAACCCTAACACTCTCCTAGGGCTGATGCTAACCCTAACCCTAACACTATCCTATGCCTGATGGTAACCCTAACCCTAACACTATCCTAGGGCTGATGCTAACCCTATGCCTAACCCTAACACTATCCTAGGGCTGATGCTAACCCTAACCCTAACACTATCCAAGGGCTGATGCTAACCCTAACCCTAACCCTAACACTATCCTAGGGCTAATGCTAACCCTAACACTAACACTATCCTAGGCCTGATGCTAACCCTAACCCTAACCCTAACACTATCCTACGGCTGATGCTAACCCTAACCCTAACACTATCCTAGGGCTGATGCTAACCCTAACCCTAACCCTAACACTATCCTAGGGCTGATGCTAACCCTAACCCTAACACTATCCTAGGGCTGATGCTAACCCTAACACTAACCCTAACACTATCCTATTGCTGATGCTAACCCTAACCCTAACACTCCCCTAGGGCTGATGCTAACCCTAACCCTAACCTTAACACTATCCTAGGGCTGATGCTAACCCTAACCCTAACCCTAACACTATCCTACGGCTGATGCTAACCCTAACCGTAACCCTAACACTATCCTAGGGCTGATGCTAACCCTAACACTAACACTATCCTAGGGATGATGCTAACCCTAACCCTAACCCTAACACTATCCTAGGGCTGATGTTAACCCTAACCCTAACACTTTCCTAGGCCTGATGCTAACCCTATCCCTAACCCTAACACTCTCCTAGGGCTGATGCTAACCCTAACCCTAACCCTAACACTATCCTAGGGTTGATGCTAACCCTAACCTTAACACTATCCTAGGGCTGATGCTAACCATATGCCTAACCCTAACACTATCCTAGGGCTGATGCTAACCCTAACCCTAACACTATCCAAGGGCTGATGCTAACCCTAACCCTAACCCTAACACTATCCTAGGGCTAATGCTAACCCTAACCCTAACACTATCCTAGGCCTGATGCTAACCCTAACCCTAACCCTAACACTATCCTACGGCTGATGCTAACCCTAACCCTAACACTATCCTAGGGCTGATGCTAACCCTAACCCTAACCCTAACACTATCCTAGGGCTGATGCTAACCCTAACCCTAACACTATCCTAGGGCTGATGCTAACCCTAACACTAACCCTAACACTATCCTATTGCTGATGCTAACCCTAACCCTAACACTATCCTAGGGCTGATGCTAACCCTAACCCTAACCTTAACACTATCCTAGGGCTGATGCTAACCCTAACCCTAACCCTAACACTATCCTACGGCTGATGCTAACCCTAACCGTAACCCTAACACTATCCTAGGGCTGATGCTAACCCTAACACTAACACTATCCTAGGGCTGATGCTAACCCTAACCCTAACCCTAACACTATCCTAGGGCTGATGTTAACCGTAACCCTAACACTATCCTAGGCCTGATGCTAACCCTATCCCTAACCCTAACACTCTCCTAGGGCTGCTGCTAACCCAAACCCTAACCCTAACACTATCCTAGGGTTGATGCTAACCCTAACCCTAACACTATCCTAGGGCTGATGCTAACCCTAACCGTAAACCTAACACTATCCTAGGGCTGATGCTAACCCTAACCCTAACACTATCCTAGGCCTGATGCTAACCCTAACCCTAACCCTAACACTATCCTAGGGCTGATGTTAACCCTAACCCTAACACTATCCTAGGTCTGATGCTAACCCTATCCCTAACCCTAACACTCTCCTAGGGCTGCTGCTAACCCAAACCCTAACCCTAACACTATCCTAGGGCTGATGTTAACCCTAACACTAACACTATCCTAGGGCTGATGCTAACCCTAACCCTAACCCTAACACTATCGTAGGTCTTATGCTAACCCTAACCCTAACTCTAACACTATCCTAGGGCTGAGGTTAACCCTAACCCTAACACTATCCTACGGCTGATGCTAACCCTAACCCTAACCCTAACACTATCCTAAGGCTGATGCTAACCCTAACACTAACACTATCCTAGGCCTGGTGCTAACCCTAACCATAACCCTAACACTATCCTAGGTCTGATGGTAACCCTATACCTAACACTATCCTAGGGCTGATGCTAACCCTAACCCTAACCCTAACACTATCCTAGGGCTGATGTTAACCCTAACCCTAACACTATCCTAGGGATTATGCTAACCCTAACGCTAACACTATCCTAGGGCTGATGCTAACCCTAACCCTAACCCTAACACTATCCTAGGGCTGATGCTAATACTAACCCTAACTCTAACACTATCCTAGGGCTCAGGCTAACCCTAACCCTAACAGTATCCTACGGCTGATGCTAACCGTAACCCTAACCCTAACACTATCCTAAGGCTGATGCTAACCCTAACACTAACACTATCCTAGGCCTGATGCTAACCGTAACCGTAACCCTAACACTATCCTAGGTCTGATGCTAACCCTAAACCTAACACTATCCTAGGGCTGATGCTAACCCTAACCCTAACCCTAACACTATCCTATGGCTGATGCTAACCCTAACCGTAACACTATCCTAGGGCTGATGCTAACCCTAACCCTAACCCTAACACTATCCTAGGGCTGATGTTAACCCTAACACTAACACTATCCTAGGCCTGATGCTAACCCTATCCCTAACCCTAACACTCTCCTAGGGCTGATGCTAACCCTAACCCTAACCCTAACACTATCCTAGGGTTGATGCTAACCCTAACCCTAACACTATCCTAGGGCTGATGCTAACCCTAACCCTAACCCTAACACTATCCTAGGGCTGATGCTAACCCTAACCCTAACACTATCCTAGGCCTGATGCTTACCCTAACCCTAACCCTAACACTATCCTAGGGCTGATGCTAACCCTAACCCTAACCCTAACAGTATCCTAGGGCTGATGCTAACCCTAACCATGACCCTAACACTATCCTAGGGCTGATGCTAACCCTAACACTAACACTATCCTAGGGCTGATGCTAACCCTAACCCTAACCCTAACACTATCCTAGGGCTGATGCTAACCGTAACCGTAACCGTAACACTATCCTAGGTCTGATGCTAACCCTAAACCTAACACTATCCTAGGGCTGATGCTAACTCTAACGCTAACCCTAACACTATCCTAGGGCTGATGCTAACCCTAACCCTAACCCTAACACTCTCCTAGGGCTGATGCTAACCCTAACCCTAACACTATCCTATGCCTGATGGTAACCCTAACCCTAACACTATCCTAGGGCTGATGCTAACCCTAAGCCTAACCCTAACACTATCCTAGGGCTGATGCTAACCCTAACCCTAACACTATCCAAGGGCTGATGCTAACCCTAACCCTAACCCTATCACTATCCTAGGGCTAATGCTAACCCTAACCCTAACACTATCCTAGGCCTGATGCTAACCCTAACCCTAACCCTAACACTATCCTACGGCTGATGCTAACCCTAACCCTAACACTATCCTAGGGCTGACGCTAACCCTAACCCTAACCCTAACACTATCCTAGGGCTGATGCTAACCCTAACCCTAACACTATCCTAGGGCTGATGCTAACCCTAACACTAACCCTAACACTATCCTATTGCTGATGCTAACCCTAACCCTAACACTCCCCTAGGGCTGATGCTAACCCTAACCCTAACCCTAACACTATCCTACGGCTGATGCTAACCCTAACCGTAACCCTAACACTATCCTAGGGCTGATGCTAACCCTAACACTAACACTATCCTAGGGCTGATGCTAACCCTAACCCTAACCCTAACACTATCCTAGGGCTGATGCTAAGCCTAACCCTAACTCTAACACTATCTTATTGCTGAGGATAACCCTAAACCTAACACTATCCTACGCCTGATGCTAACCCTAATCCTAACCCTAACACTATCCTAGGGCTGATGCTAACCCTAACCCTAACACTATCCTAGGCCTGATGCTAACCCTAACCCTAACCCTAACACTATCCTATGGCTGACGCTAACCCTAACCGTAACACTATCCTATGGCTGATGCTAACCCTAACCCTAACCCTAACACTATCCTAGGGCTGATGTTAACCCTAACCCTAACACTTTCCTAGGCCTGATGCTAACCCTATCCCTAACCCTAACACTCTCCTAGGGCTGATGCTAACCCTAACCCTAACCCTAACACTATCGTAGGGTTGATGCTAACCCTAACCCTAACACTATCCTAGGGCTGATGCTAACCCTAACCCTAACCCTAACACTATCCTAGGGCTGATGCTAACCCTAACCCTAACACTATCCTAGGCCTGATGCTAACCCTAAACCTAACCCTAACACTATCCTAGGGCGGATGCTAACACTAAACCTAACACTATCCTAGGGCTGATGCTAACCCTAACCGTAACCCTAACACTATCCTACGGCTGATGCTAACTCTAACCCGAACACTATCCTAGGGCTGATGCTAACCCTAAGCCTAACCCTACCACTATCCTTGGACTGATGCTAACCCTAACCCTAACACTATCCTAGGCCTGATGCTAACCCTAACCCTAACACTTACACTATCCTAGGGCTGATGCTAACCCTAACCCTAACCCTAACACTATTCTAGGTCTGATGCTAACCCTAAACCTAACACAATCCTGGGGCTGATGCTAACCCTAACCCTAACCCTAACACTATCCTAGGGCTGATGCTAACCCTAACCCTAACCCTAACACTATCCTAGGGCTGATGCTAACCCTAACCCTAACCCTAACACTATCGTAGGGCTTATGCTAACCCTAACCCTAACTCTAACACTATCCTAGGGCTGAGGTTAACCCTAACCCTAACACTATCCTACGGCTGATGCTAACCCTAACCCTAACCCTAACACTATCCTAAGGCTGATGCTAACCCTAACACTAACACTATCCTAGGCCTGGTGCTAACCCTAACCCTAACCCTAATACTATCCTAGGTCTGATGCTAACCCTATACCTAACACTATCCTAGGGCTGATGCTAACCCTAACCCTAACCCTAACACTATCCTAGGGCTGATGCTAACCCTAACCCTAACTCTAACACTATCCTAGGGCTCAGGCTAACCCTAACCCTAACACTATCCTACGGCTGATGCTAACCCTAACCCTAACCCTATCACTATCCTAAGGCTGATGCTAACCCTAACACTAACACTATCCTAGGCCTGATGCAAACCGTAACCGTAACCGTAACACTATCCTAGGTCTGATGCTAACCCTAAACCTAACACTATCCTAGGGCTGATGCTAACTCTAACCCTAACCCTAACACTATCCTAGGGCTGATGCTAACCCTAACCCTAACCCTAACACTCTCCTAGGGCTGATGCTAACCCTAACCCTAACACTATCCTATGCCTGATGGTAACCCTAACCCTAACACTATCCTAGGGCTGATGCTAACCCTATGCCTAACCCTAACACTATCCTAGGGCTGATGCTAACCCTAACCCTAACACTATCCAAGGGCTGATGCTAACCCTAACCCTAACCCTAACACTATCCTAGGGCTAATGCTAACCCTAACACTAACACTATCCTAGGCCTGATGCTAACCCTAACCCTAACCCTAACACTATCCTACGGCTGATGCTAACCCTAACCCTAACACTATCCTAGGGCTGATGCTAACCCTAACCCTAACCCTAACACTATCCTAGGGCTGATGCTAACCCTAACCCTAACACTATCCTAGGGCTGATGCTAACCCTAACACTAACCCTAACACTATCCTATTGCTGATGCTAACCCTAACCCTAACACTCCCCTAGGGCTGATGCTAACCCTAACCCTAACCTTAACACTATCCTAGGGCTGATGCTAACCCTAACCCTAACCCTAACACTATCCTACGGCTGATGCTAACCCTAACCGTAACCCTAACACTATCCTAGGGCTGATGCTAACCCTAACACTAACACTATCCTAGGGATGATGCTAACCCTAACCCTAACCCTAACACTATCCTAGGGCTGATGCTAA
Source organism: Lemur catta (assembly GCF_020740605.2). NCBI lineage: Eukaryota > Metazoa > Chordata > Mammalia > Primates > Lemuridae > Lemur > Lemur catta. Next base: position 94,556 of record NW_025423859.1, on the reverse strand, counting down.
GCCTAACCCTAACTCTAACACTATCTTAGGGCTGAGGATAACCCTAAACCTAACACTATCCTACGCCTGATGCTAACCCTAATCCTAACACTAACACTATCCTAGGGCTGATGCTAACCCTAACCCTAACACTATCCTAGGCCTGATGCTAACCCTAACCCTAACCCTAACACTATCCTATGGCTGATGCTAACCCTAACCGTAACACTATCCTAGGGCTGATGCTAACCCTAACCCTAACCCTAACACTATCCTAGGGCTGATGTTAACCCTAACCCTAACACTTTCCTAGGCCTGATGCTAACCCTATCCCTAACCCTAACACTCTCCTAGGGCTGATGCTAACCCTAACCCTAACCCTAACACTATCCTAGGGTTGATGCTAACCCTAACCCTAACACTATCCTAGGGCTGATGCTAACCCTAACCCTAACCCTAACACTATCCTAGGGCTGATGCTAACCCTAACCCTAACACTATCCTAGGCCTGATGCTAACCCTAAACCTAACCCTAACACTATCCTAGGGCTGATGCTAACACTAAACCTAACACTATCCTAGGGCTGATGCTAACCCTAACCGTAACCCTAACACTATCCTACGGCTGATGCTAACTCTAACCCGAACACTATCCTAGGGCTGATGCTAACCCTAAGCCTAACCCTAGCACTATCCTAGGACTGATGCTAACCCTAACCCTAACACTATCCTAGGCCTGATGCTAACCCTAACCCTAACACTTACACTATCCTAGGGCTGATGCTAACCCTAACCCTAACCCTAACACTATTCTAGGTCTGATGCTAACCCTAAACCTAACACAATCCTGGGGCTGATGCTAACCCTAACCCTAACCCTAACACTATCCTAGGGCCGATGCTAACCCTAACCCTAACCCTAACACTATCCTAGGGCGGATGCTAACCCTAACCCTAACCCTAACACTATCGTAGGGCTTATGCTAACCCTAACCCTAACTCTAACACTATCCTAGGGCTGAGGATAACCCTAACCCTAACACTATCCTACGGCTGATGCTAACCCTAACCCTAACCCTAACACTATCCTAAGGCTGATGCTAACCCTAACACTAACACTATCCTAGGCCTGGTGCTAACCCTAACCCTAACCCTAACACTATCCTAGGTCTGATGCTAACCCTATACCTAACACTATCCTAGGGCTGATGCTAACCCTAACCCTAACCCTAACACTATCCTAGGGCTGATGTTAACCCTAACCCTAACACTATCCTAGGGCTTATGCTAACCCTAACACTAACACTATCCTAGGGCTGATGCTAACCCTAACCCTAACCCTAACACTATCCTAGGGCTGACGCTAACCCTAACCCTAACCCTAACACTATCCTAAGGCTGATGCTAACCCTAACACTAACACTATCCTAGGCCTGATGCTAACCGTAACCGTAAACGTAACACTATCCTAGGTCTGATGCTAACCCTAAACCTAACACTATCCTAGGGCTGATGCTAACTCTAACCCTAACCCTAACACTATCCTAGGGCTGATGCTAACCCTAACCCTAACCCTATCACTCTCCTAGGGCTGATGCTAACCCTAACCCTAACACTATCCTATGCCTGATGGTAACCCTAACCCTAACACTATCCTAGGGCTGATGCTAACCCTATGCCTAACCCTAACACTATCCTAGGGCTGATGCTAACCCTAACCCTAACACTATCCAAGGGCTGATGCTAACCCTAACCCTAACCCTAACACTATCCTAGGGCTAATGCTAACCTTAACCCTAACACTATCCTAGGCCTGATGCTAACCCTAACCCTAACCCTAACACTATCCTACGGCTGATGCTAACCCTAACCCTAACACTCCCCTAGGGCTGATGCTAACCCTAACCCTAACCTTAACACTATCCTAGGGCTGATGCTAACCCTAACCCTAACCCTAACACTATCCTAGGGCTGATGCTAAGCCTAACCCTAACACTAACACTATCTTAGGGCTGAGGATAACCCTAAACCTAACACTATCCTACGCCTGATGCTAACCCTAATCCTAACCCTAACACTATCCTAGGGCTGATGCTAACCCTAACCCTAACACTATCCTAGGCCTGATGCTAACCCTAACCCTAACCCTAACACTATCCTATGGCTGATGCTAACCCTAACCGTAACACTATCCTAGGGCTGATGCTAACCCTAACCCTAACCCTAACACTATCCTAGGGCTGATGTTAACCCTAACCCTAACACTTCCCTAGGCCTGATGCTAACCCTATCCCTAACCCTAACACTCTCCTAGGGCTGATGCTAACCCTAACCCTAACCCTAACACTATCCTAGGGTTGATGCTAACCCTAACCCTAACACTATCCAAGGGCTGATGCTAACCCTAACCCTAACCCTACCACTATCCTAGGGCTGATGCTAACCCTAACCCTAACACTATCCTAGGCCTGATGCTAACCCTAAACCTAACCCTAACACTATCCTAGGGCTGATGCTAACACTAAACCTAACACTATCCTAGGGCTGATGCTAACCCTAACCCTAACCCTAACACTATCCTACGGCTGATGCTAACTCTAACCCGAACACTATCCTAGGGCTGATGCTAACCCTAAGCCTAACCCTAGCACTATCCTAGGACTGATGCTAACCCTAACCCTAACACTATCCTAGGCCTGATGCTAACCCTAACCCTAACACTTACACTATCCTAGGGCTGATGCTAACCCTAACCCTAACCCTAACACTATTCTAGGTCTGATGCTAACCCTAAACCTAACACAATCCTGGGGCTGATGCTAACCCTAACCCTAACCCTAACACTATCCTAGGGCTGATGCTAACCCTAACCCTAACCCTAACACTATCCTAGGGCTGATGCTAACCCTAACCCTAACCCTAACACTATCCTAGGGCTGATGCTAACCCTAACACTAACACTATCCTAGGGCTGATGCTAACCCTAACCCTAACCCTAACACTATCCTAGGGCTGATGATAACCGTAACCCTAACTCTAACACTATCTTAGGGCTGAGGCTAACCCTAACCCTAACACTATCTTACGGCTGATGCTAACCATAACCCTAACCCTAACACTATCCTAGAGCTGACGCTAACCCTAACCCTAACACTATCCTAGGCCTGATGCTAACCCTAACCCTAACCCTAACACTATCCTAGGGCTGATGCTAACCCTAACCCTAACACTATCCTAGGGCGGATGCTAACCCTAACCCTAACCCTAACACTATCCTAGGGCTGATGTTAACCCTAACCCTAACACTATCCTAGGCCTGATGCTAACCCTATCCCTAACCCTAACACTCTCCTAGGGCTGCTGCTAACCCAAACCCTAACCCTAACACTATCCTAGGGTTGATGCTAACCCTAACCCTAACACTATCCTAGGGCTGATGCTAACCCTAACCGTAAACCTAACACTATCCTAGGGCTGATGCTAACCCTAACCCTAACACTATCCTAGGCCTGATGCTAACCCTAACCCTAACCCTAACACTATCCTAGGGCTGATGTTAACCCTAACCCTAACACTATCCTAGGCCTGATGCTAACCCTATCCCTAACCCTAACACTCTCCTAGGGCTGCTGCTAACCCAAACCCTAACCCTAACACTATCCTAGGGCTTATGCTAACCCTAACACTAACACTATCCTAGGGCTGATGCTAACCCTAACCCTAACCCTAACACTATTGTAGGGCTTATGCTAACCCTAACCCTAACCCTAACACTATCCTAGGGCTGATGCTAACCCTAACCCTAACACTATCCTAGGGCTGATGCTAACCCTAACCCTAACCCTAACACTCTCCTAGGGCTGATGTTAACCCTAACCCTAACACTATCCTAGGCCTGATGCTAACCCTATCCCTAACCCTAACACTCTCCTAGAGCTGCTGCTAACCCAAACCCTAACCCTAACACTATCCTAGGGTTGATGCTAACCCTAACCCTAACACTATACTAGGGCTGATGCTAACCCTAACCGTAAACCTAACACTATCCTAGGGCTGATGCTAACCCTAACCCTAACACTATCCTAGGCCTGATGCTAACCCTAACCCTAACCCTAACACTATCCTAGGGCTGATGTTAACCCTAACCCTAACACTATCCTAGGCCTGATGCTAACCCTATCCCTAACCCTAACACTCTCCTAGGGCTGCTGCTAACCCAAACCCTAACCCTAACACTATCCTAGGGCTGATGTTAACCCTAACACTAACACTATCCTAGGGCTGATGCTAACCCTAACCCTAACCCTAACACTATCGTAGGGCTTATGCTAACCCTAACCCTAACTCTAACACTATCCATGGCTGAGGTTAACCCTAACCCTAACACTATCCTACGGCTGATGCTAACCCTAACCCTAACCCTAACACTATCCTAAGGCTGATGCTAACCCTAACACTAACACTATCCTAGGCCTGGTGCTAACCCTAACCCTAACCCTAACACTATCCTAGGTCTGATGCTAACCCTAAACCTTACCCTATCCTAGGGCTGATGCTAACCCTAACCCTAACCCTAACACTATCCTAGGGCTGATGTTAACCCTAACCCTAACACTATCCTAGGGCTTATGCTAACCCTAACACTAACACTATCCTAGGGCTGATGCTAACCCTAACCCTAACCCTAACACTATCCTAGGGCTGATGCTAACCCTAACCCTAACACTAACACTATCCTAGGGCTCAGGCTAACCCTAACCCTAACACTATCCTACGGCTGATGCTAACCGTAACCCTAACCCTAACACTATCCTAAGGCTGATGCTAACCCTAACACTAACACTATCCTAGGCCTGATGCTAACCGTAACCGTAACACTATCCTAGGGCTGATGCTAACCCTAACCCTAACCCTAACACTATCCTAGGGCTGATGTTAACCCTAACCCTAACACTATCCTAGGCCTGATGCTAACCCTATCCCTAACCCTAGCACTCTCCTAGGGCTGATGGTAACCCTAACCCTAACCCTAACACTCTCGTTGGGTTGATGCTAACCCTAACCCTAACACTATCCTAGGGCTGATGCTAACCCTAACCCTAACCCTAACACTATCCTAGGGCTGATGCTAACCCTAACCCTAACACTATCCTAGGCCTGATGCTAACCCTAACCCTAACCCTAACACTATCCTAGGGCTGATGCTAACCCTAACCCTAACCCTAACACTATCCTAGGGCTGATGCTAACCCTAACCATGACCCTAACACTATCCCAGGGCTGATGCTAACCCTAACCCTAACATTATCCTAGGGCTGATGCTAACCCTAACCCTAACCCTAACACTATCCTAGGGCTGATGCTAACCCTAACCCTAACACTATCCTAGGGCTGATGCTAACCCTAACGCTACCCCTAACACTATCCTAGGGCTGATGCTAACCCTAACCGTAACCCTAACACTATCCTAGAGCTGATCCTAACCTTAACCCTAACCCTAATCCTAATACTATCCTAGGGCTGATGCTAACCCTAACCCTAACCCTAACACTATCCTAGGGCTGATGCTAACCCTAACCCTAACCCTAACACTATCCTAGGGCTTTTGCTAACCCTAACCCTAACTCTAACACTATCCTAGGGCTGAGGCTAACCCTAACCCTAACACTATCCTACGGCTGATGCTAACGCTAACCCTAACCCTAACACCATCCTAAGGCTGATGCTAACCCTAACACTAACACTATCCTAGGCTTGGTGCTAACCCTTACCCTAACCCTAACACTATCCTAGGTCTGATGCTAACCCTAAACCTAACACTATCCTAGGGCTGATGCTAACCCTAACCCTAACCCTAACACTATCCTAGGGCTGATGTTAACCCTAATCCTAACACTATCCTAGGGCTGATGCTAACCCTAACACTAACACTATCCTAGGGCTGATGCTAACTCTAACCCTAACCCTAACACTATCCTAGGGCTGATGCTAACCCTAACCCTAACCCTAACACTATCCTAGGTTTGATGCTAACCCTAACCCTAACTCTAACACTATCCTAGGGCTCAGGCTAACCCTAACCCTAACACTATCCTACGGCTGATGCTAACCCTAACCCTAACCCTAACACTATCCTTAGGCTGATGCTAACCCTAACACTAACACTATCCTAGGCCTGATGCTAACCGTAACCGTAACCCTAACACTATCCTAGGTCTGATGCTAACCCTAAACCTAACACTATCCTAGGGCTGATGTTAACTCTAACCCTAACCCTAACACTATCCTAGGGCTGATGCTAACCCTAACCCTAACCCTAACACTCTCCTAGGGCTGATGCTAACCCTAACCCTAACACTATCCTATGCCTGATGCTAACCCTAACCCTAACACTAATCTAGGGCTGATGCTAACCCTATGCCTAACCCTAACACTATCCTAGGGCTGATGCTAACCCTAACCCTAACACTATCCAAGGGCTGATGCTAACCCTAACCCTAACTCTAACACTATCCTAGGGCTAATGCTAACCCTAACCCTAACACTATCCTAGGCCTGATGCTAACCCTAACCATATCCCTAACACTATCCTACGGCTGATGCTAACCCTAACCCTAACACTATCCTAGGGCTGATGCTAACCCTAACCCTAACCCTAACACTATCCTAGGGCTGATGCTAACCCTAACCCTAACACTATCCTAGGGCTGATGCTAACCCTAACACTAACCCTAACACTATCCTATTGCTGATGCTAACCCTAACCCTAACACTATCCTAGGGCTGATGCTAACCCTAACCCTAACCTTAACACTATCCTAGGGCTGATGCTAACCCTAACCCTAACCCTAACACTATCCTAATGGCTGATGCTAACCCTAACCGTAACCCTAACACTATCCTAGGGCTGATGCTAACCCTAACATTAACACTATCCTAGGGCTGATGCTAACCCTAACCCTAACCCTAACACTATTCTAGGGCTGATGCTAAGCCTAACCCTAACTCTAACACTATCTTAGGGCTGAGGATAACCCTAAACCTAACACTATCCTACGCCTGATGGTAACCCTAATACTAACCCTAACACTATCCTAGGGCTGATGCTAACCCTAACCCTAACACTATCCTAGGACTGATGCTAACCCTAACCCTAACCCTAACACTATCCTATGGCTGATGCTAACCCTAACGGTAACACTATCCTAGGGCTGATGCTAACCCTAACCCTAACCCTAACACTATCCTAGGGCTGATGTTAACCCTAACCCTAACACTTTCCTAGGCCTGATGCTAACCCTATCCCTAACCCTAACACTCTCCTAGGGCTGATGCTAACCCTAACCCTAACCCTAACACTATCCTAGGGTTGATGCTAACCCTAACCCTAACACTATCCTAGGGCTGATGGTAACCCTAACCCTAACCCTAACACTATCCTAGGGCTGATGCTAACCCTAACCGTAACCCTAACACTATCCTACGGCTGATGCTAACCCTAACCGTAACCCTAACACTATCCTAGGGCTGATGCTAACCCTAACACTAACACTATCCTAGGGATGATGCTAACCCTAACCCTAACCCTAACACTATCCTAGGGCTGATGCTAAGCCTAACCCTAACTCTAACACTATCTTAGGGCTGAGGATAACCCTAAACCTAACACTATCCTACGCCTGATGCTAACCCTAATCCTAACACTAACACTATCCTAGGGCTGATGCTAACCCTAACCCTAACACTATCCTAGGCCTGATGCTAACCCTAACCCTAACCCTAACACTATCCTATGGCTGATGCTAACCCTAACCGTAACACTATCCTAGGGCTGATGCTAACCCTAACCCTAACCCTAACACTATCCTAGGGCTGATGTTAACCCTAACCCTAACACTTTCCTAGGCCTGATGCTAACCCTATCCCTAACCCTAACACTCTCCTAGGGCTGATGCTAACCCTAACCCTAACCCTAACACTATCCTAGGGTTGATGCTAACCCTAACCCTAACACTATCCTAGGGCTGATGCTAACCCTAACCCTAACCCTAACACTATCCTAGGGCTGATGCTAACCCTAACCCTAACACTATCCTAGGCCTGATGCTAACCCTAAACCTAACCCTAACACTATCCTAGGGCTGATGCTAACACTAAACCTAACACTATCCTAGGGCTGATGCTAACCCTAACCGTAACCCTAACACTATCCTACGGCTGATGCTAACTCTAACCCGAACACTATCCTAGGGCTGATGCTAACCCTAAGCCTAACCCTAGCACTATCCTAGGACTGATGCTAACCCTAACCCTAACACTATCCTAGGCCTGATGCTAACCCTAACCCTAACACTTACACTATCCTAGGGCTGATGCTAACCCTAACCCTAACCCTAACACTATTCTAGGTCTGATGCTAACCCTAAACCTAACACAATCCTGGGGCTGATGCTAACCCTAACCCTAACCCTAACACTATCCTAGGGCCGATGCTAACCCTAACCCTAACCCTAACACTATCCTAGGGCGGATGCTAACCCTAACCCTAACCCTAACACTATCGTAGGGCTTATGCTAACCCTAACCCTAACTCTAACACTATCCTAGGGCTGAGGTTAACCCTAACCCTAACACTATCCTACGGCTGATGCTAACCCTAACCCTAACCCTAACACTATCCTAAGGCTGATGCTAACCCTAACACTAACACTATCCTAGGCCTGGTGCTAACCCTAACCCTAACCCTAACACTATCCTAGGTCTGATGCTAACCCTATACCTAACACTATCCTAGGGCTGATGCTAACCCTAACCCTAACCCTAACACTATCCTAGGGCTGATGTTAACCCTAACCCTAACACTATCCTAGGGCTTATGCTAACCCTAACACTAACACTATCCTAGGGCTGATGCTAACCCTAACCCTAACCCTAACACTATCCTAGGGCTGACGCTAACCCTAACCCTAACCCTAACACTATCCTAAGGCTGATGCTAACCCTAACACTAACACTATCCTAGGCCTGATGCTAACCGTAACCGTAACCGTAACACTATCCTAGGTCTGATGCTAACCCTAAACCTAACACTATCCTAGGGCTGATGCTAACTCTAACCCTAACCCTAACACTATCCTAGGGCTGATGCTAACCCTAACCCTAACCCTATCACTCTCCTAGGGCTGATGCTAACCCTAACCCTAACACTATCCTATGCCTGATGGTAACCCTAACCCTAACACTATCCTAGGGCTGATGCTAACCCTATGCCTAACCCTAACACTATCCTAGGGCTGATGCTAACCCTAACCCTAACACTATCCAAGGGCTGATGCTAACCCTAACCCTAACCCTAACACTATCCTAGGGCTAATGCTAACCTTAACCCTAACACTATCCTAGGCCTGATGCTAACCCTAACCCTAACCCTAACACTATCCTACGGCTGATGCTAACCCTAACCCTAACACTCCCCTAGGGCTGATGCTAACCCTAACCCTAACCTTAACACTATCCTAGGGCTGATGCTAACCCTAACCCTAACCCTAACACTATCCTAGGGCTGATGCTAAGCCTAACCCTAACACTAACACTATCTTAGGGCTGAGGATAACCCTAAACCTAACACTATCCTACGCCTGATGCTAACCCTAATCCTAACCCTAACACTATCCTAGGGCTGATGCTAACCCTAACCCTAACACTATCCTAGGCCTGATGCTAACCCTAACCCTAACCCTAACACTATCCTATGGCTGATGCTAACCCTAACCGTAACACTATCCTAGGGCTGATGCTAACCCTAACCCTAACCCTAACACTATCCTAGGGCTGATGTTAACCCTAACCCTAACACTTCCCTAGGCCTGATGCTAACCCTATCCCTAACCCTAACACTCTCCTAGGGCTGATGCTAACCCTAACCCTAACCCTAACACTATCCTAGGGTTGATGCTAACCCTAACCCTAACACTATCCAAGGGCTGATGCTAACCCTAACCCTAACCCTACCACTATCCTAGGGCTGATGCTAACCCTAACCCTAACACTATCCTAGGCCTGATGCTAACCCTAAACCTAACCCTAACACTATCCTAGGGCTGATGCTAACACTAAACCTAACACTATCCTAGGGCTGATGCTAACCCTAACCCTAACCCTAACACTATCCTACGGCTGATGCTAACTCTAACCCGAACACTATCCTAGGGCTGATGCTAACCCTAAGCCTAACCCTAGCTCTATCCTAGGACTGATGCTAACCCTAACCCTAACACTATCCTAGGCCTGATGCTAACCCTAACCCTAACACTTACACTATCCTAGGGCTGATGCTAACCCTAACCCTAACCCTAACACTATTCTAGGTCTGATGCTAACCCTAAACCTAACACAATCCTGGGGCTGATGCTAACCCTAACCCTAACCCTAACACTATCCTAGGGCTGATGCTAACCCTAACCCTAACCCTAACACTATCCTAGGGCTGATGCTAACCCTAACCCTAACCCTAACACTATCCTAGGGCTGATGCTAACCCTAACACTAACACTATCCTAGGGCTGATGCTAACCCTAACCCTAACCCTAACACTATCCTAGGGCTGATGATAACCGTAACCCTAACTCTAACACTATCTTAGGGCTGAGGCTAACCCTAACCCTAACACTATCTTACGGCTGATGCTAACCATAACCCTAACCCTAACACTATCCTAGAGCTGACGCTAACCCTAACCCTAACACTATCCTAGGCCTGATGCTAACCCTAACCCTAACCCTAACACTATCCTAGGGCTGATGCTAACCCTAACCCTAACACTATCCTAGGGCGGATGCTAACCCTAACCCTAACCCTAACACTATCCTAGGGCTGATGTTAACCCTAACCCTAACACTATCCTAGGCCTGATGCTAACCCTATCCCTAACCCTAACACTCTCCTAGGGCTGCTGCTAACCCAAACCCTAACCCTAACACTATCCTAGGGCTGATGCTAACCCTAACCCTAACACTATCCTAGGGCTGATGCTAACCCTAACCGTAAACCTAACACTATCCTAGGGCTGATGCTAACCCTAACCCTAACACTATCCTAGGCCTGATGCTAACCCTAACCCTAACCCTAACACTATCCTAGGGCTGATGTTAACCCTAACCCTAACACTATCCTAGGCCTGATGCTAACCCTATCCCTAACCCTAACACTCTGCTAGGGCTGCTGCTAACCCAAACCCTAACCCTAACACTATCCTAGGGCTTATGCTAACCCTAACACTAACACTATCCTAGGGCTGATGCTAACCCTAACCCTAACCCTAACACTATTGTAGGGCTTATGCTAACCCTAACCCTAACCCTAACACTATCCTAGGGCTGATGCTAACCCTAACCCTAACACTATCCTAGGGCTGATGCTAACCCTAACCCTAACCCTAACACTCTCCTAGGGCTGATGTTAACCCTAACCCTAACACTATCCTAGGCCTGATGCTAACCCTATCCCTAACCCTAACACTCTCCTAGAGCTGCTGCTAACCCAAACCCTAACCCTAACACTATCCTAGGGTTGATGCTAACCCTAACCCTAACACTATACTAGGGCTGATGCTAACCCTAACCGTAAACCTAACACTATCCTAGGGCTGATGCTAACCCTAACCCTAACACTATCCTAGGCCTGATGCTAACCCTAACCCTAACCCTAACACTATCCTAGGGCTGATGTTAACCCTAACCCTAACACTATCCTAGGCCTGATGCTAACCCTATCCCTAACCCTAACACTCTCCTAGGGCTGCTGCTAACCCAAACCCTAACCCTAACACTATCCTAGGGCTGATGTTAACCCTAACACTAACACTATCCTAGGGCTGATGCTAACCCTAACCCTAACCCTAACACTATCGTAGGGCTTATGCTAACCCTAACCCTAACTCTAACACTATCCATGGCTGAGGTTAACCCTAACCCTAACACTATCCTACGGCTGATGCTAACCCTAACCCTAACCCTAACACTATCCTAAGGCTGATGCTAACCCTAACACTAACACTATCCTAGGCCTGGTGCTAACCCTAACCCTAACCCTAACACTATCCTAGGTCTGATGCTAACCCTAAACCTTACCCTATCCTAGGGCTGATGCTAACCCTAACCCTAACCCTAACACTATCCTAGGGCTGATGTTAACCCTAACCCTAACACTATCCTAGGGCTTATGCTAACCCTAACACTAACACTATCCTAGGGCTGATGCTAACCCTAACCCTAACCCTAACACTATCCTAGGGCTGATGCTAACCCTAACCCTAACACTAACACTATCCTAGGGCTCAGGCTAACCCTAACCCTAACACTATCCTACGGCTGATGCTAACCGTAACCCTAACCCTAACACTATCCTAAGGCTGATGCTAACCCTAACACTAACACTATCCTAGGCCTGATGCTAACCGTAACCGTAACACTATCCTAGGGCTGATGCTAACCCTAACCCTAACCCTAACACTATCCTAGGGCTGATGTTAACCCTAACCCTAACACTATCCTAGGCCTGATGCTAACCCTATCCCTAACCCTAGCACTCTCCTAGGGCTGATGGTAACCCTAACCCTAACCCTAACACTCTCCTTGGGTTGATGCTAACCCTAACCCTAACACTATCCTAGGGCTGATGCTAACCCTAACCCTAACCCTAACACTATCCTAGGGCTGATGCTAACCCTAACCCTAACACTATCCTAGGCCTGATGCTAACCCTAACCCTAACCCTAACACTATCCTAGGGCTGATGCTAACCCTAACCCTAACCCTAACACTATCCTAGGGCTGATGCTAACCCTAACCATGACCCTAACACTATCCCAGGGCTGATGCTAACCCTAACCCTAACATTATCCTAGGGCTGATGCTAACCCTAACCCTAACCCTAACACTATCCTAGTGCTGATGCTAACCCTAACCCTAACACTATCCTAGGGCTGATGCTAACCCTAACGCTACCCCTAACACTATCCTAGGGCTGATGCTAACCCTAACCGTAACCCTAACACCATCCTAGAGCTGATCCTAACCTTAACCCTAACCCTAATCCTAATACTATCCTAGGGCTGATGCTAACCCTAACCCTAACCCTAACACTATCCTAGGGCTGATGCTAACCCTAACCCTAACCCTAACACTATCCTAGGGCTTTTGCTAACCCTAACCCTAACTCTAACACTATCCTAGGGCTGAGGCTAACCCTAACCCTAACACTATCCTACGGCTGATGCTAACGCTAACCCTAACCCTAACACCATCCTAAGGCTGATGCTAACCCTAACACTAACACTATCCTAGGCTTGGTGCTAACCCTTACCCTAACCCTAACACTATCCTAGGTCTGATGCTAACCCTAAACCTAACACTATCCTAGGGCTGATGCTAACCCTAACCCTAACCCTAACACTATCCTAGGGCTGATGTTAACCCTAATCCTAACACTATCCTAGGGCTGATGCTAACCCTAACACTAACACTATCCTAGGGCTGATGCTAACTCTAACCCTAACCCTAACACTATCCTAGGGCTGATGCTAACCCTAACCCTAACCCTAACACTATCCTAGGTTTGATGCTAACCCTAACCCTAACTCTAACACTATCCTAGGGCTCAGGCTAACCCTAACCCTAACACTATCCTACGGCTGATGCTAACCCTAACCCTAACCCTAACACTATCCTTAGGCTGATGCTAACCCTAACACTAACACTATCCTAGGCCTGATGCTAACCGTAACCGTAACCCTAACACTATCCTAGGTCTGATGCTAACCCTAAACCTAACACTATCCTAGGGCTGATGCTAACTCTAACCCTAACCCTAACACTATCCTAGGGCTGATGCTAACCCTAACCCTAACCCTAACACTCTCCTAGGGCTGATGCTAACCCTAACCCTAACACTATCCTATGCCTGATGCTAACCCTAACCCTAACACTAATCTAGGGCTGATGCTAACCCTATGCCTAACCCTAACACTATCCTAGGGCTGATGCTAACCCTAACCCTAACACTATCCAAGGGCTGATGCTAACCCTAACCCTAACTCTAACACTATCCTAGGGCTAATGCTAACCCTAACCCTAACACTATCCTAGGCCTGATGCTAACCCTAACCATATCCCTAACACTATCCTACGGCTGATGCTAACCCTAACCCTAACACTATCCTAGGGCTGATGCTAACCCTAACCCTAACCCTAACACTATCCTAGGGCTGATGCTAACCCTAACCCTAACACTATCCTAGGGCTGATGCTAACCCTAACACTAACCCTAACACTATCCTATTGCTGATGCTAACCCTAACCCTAACACTATCCTAGGGCTGATGCTAACCCTAACCCTAACCTTAACACTATCCTAGGGCTGATGCTAACCCTAACCCTAACCCTAACACTATCCTAATGGCTGATGCTAACCCTAACCGTAACCCTAACACTATCCTAGGGCTGATGCTAACCCTAACATTAACACTATCCTAGGGCTGATGCTAACCCTAACCCTAACCCTAACACTATTCTAGGGCTGATGCTAAGCCTAACCCTAACTCTAACACTATCTTAGGGCTGAGGATAACCCTAAACCTAACACTATCCTACGCCTGATGCTAACCCTAATACTAACCCTAACACTATCCTAGGGCTGATGCTAACCCTAACCCTAACACTATCCTAGGACTGATGCTAACCCTAACCCTAACCCTAACACTATCCTATGGCTGATGCTAACCCTAACGGTAACACTATCCTAGGGCTGATGCTAACCCTAACCCTAACCCTAACACTATCCTAGGGCTGATGTTAACCCTAACCCTAACACTTTCCTAGGCCTGATGCTAACCCTATCCCTAACCCTAACACTCTCCTAGGGCTGATGCTAACCCTAACCCTAACCCTAACACTATCCTAGGGTTGATGCTAACCCTAACCCTAACACTATCCTAGGGCTGATGGTAACCCTAACCCTAACCCTAACACTATCCTAGGGCTGATGCTAACCCTAACACTAACACTATCCTAGGCCTGATGCTAACCCTAAACCTAACCCTAACACTATCCTAGGGCTGATGCTAACACTAAACATAACACTAGCCCAGGGCTGATGCTAACCCTAACCCTAACCCTAACACTATCCTAGGGCTGATGCTAACTCTAACCCGAACACTATCCTAGGGCTGATGCTAACCCTAAGCCTAACCCTAGCACTATCCTAGGACTGATGCTAACCCTAACCCTAACACTATCCTAGGCCTGATGCTAACCCTAACCCTAACACTTACACTATCCTAGGGCTGATGCTAACCCTAACCCTAACCCTAACACTATTCTAGGTCTGATGCTAACCCTAAACCTAACACAATCCTGGGGCTGATGCTAACCCTAACCCTAACCCTAACACTATCCTAGGGCTGATGCTAACCCTAACCCTAACCCTAACACTATCCTAGGGCTGATGCTAACCCTAACCCTAACCTTAACACTATCCTAGGGCTGATGCTAACCCTAACCCTAACCCTAACACTATCCTACGGCTGATGCTAACCCTAACCGTAACCCTAACACTATCCTAGGGCTGATGCTAACCCTAACACTAACACTATCCTAGGGCTGATGCTAACCCTAACCCTAACCCTAACACTATCCTAGGGCTGATGCTAAGCCTAACCCTAACTCTAACACTATCTTAGGGCTGAGGATAACCCTAAACCTAACACTATCCTACGCCTGATGCTAACCCTAATACTAACCCTAACACTATCCTAGGGCTGATGCTAACCCTAACCCTAACACTATCCTAGGCCTGATGCTAACCCTAACCCTAACCCTAACACTATCCTATGGCTGATGCTAACCCTAACGGTAACACTATCCTAGGGCTGATGCTAACCCTAACCCTAACCCTAACACTATCCTAGGGCTGATGTTAACCCTAACCCTAACACTTTCCTAGGCCTGATGCTAACCCTATAACTAACCCTAACACTCTCCTAGGGCTGATGCTAACCCTAACCCTAACCCTAACACTATCCTAGGGTTGATGCTAACCCTAACCCTAACACTATCCTAGGGCTGATGCTAACCCTAACCCTAACCCTAACACTATCCTAGGGCTGATGCTAACCCTAACCCTAACCCTAACACTATCCTAGGGCTGATGCTAACCCTAACACTAACACTATCCTAGGGCTGATGCTAACCCTAACCCTAACCCTAACACTATCCTAGGGCTGATGATAACCGTAACCCTAACTCTAACACTATCTTAGGGCTGAGGCTAACCCTAACCCTAACACTATCTTACGGCTGATGCTAACCATAACCCTAACCCTAACACTATCCTAGAGCTGACGCTAACCCTAACCCTAACACTATCCTAGGCCTGATGCTAACCCTAACCCTAACCCTAACACTATCCTAGGGCTGATGCTAACCCTAACCCTAACACTATCCTAGGGCGGATGCTAACCCTAACCCTAACCCTAACACTATCCTAGGGCTGATGTTAACCCTAACCCTAACACTATCCTAGGCCTGATGCTAACCCTATCCCTAACCCTAACACTCTCCTAGGGCTGCTGCTATCCCAAACCCTAACCCTAACAGTATCCTAGGGTTTATGCTAACCCTAACCCTAACACTATCCTAGGGCTGATGCTAACCCTAACCGTAAACCTAACACTATCCTAGGGCTGATGCTAACCCTAACCCTAACACTATCCTAGGCCTGATGCTAACCCTAACCCTAACCCTAACACTATCCTAGGGCTGATGTTAACCCTAACCCTAACACTATCCTAGGCCTGATGCTAACCCTATCCCTAACCCTAACACTCTCCTAGGGCTGCTGCTAACCCAAACCCTAACCCTAACACTATCCTAGGGCTTATGCTAACCCTAACACTAACACTATCCTAGGGCTGATGCTAACCCTAACCCTAACCCTAACACTATTGTAGGGCTTATGCTAACCCTAACCCTAACCCTAACACTATCCTAGGGCTGATGCTAACCCTAACCCTAACACTATCCTAGGGCTGATGCTAACCCTAACCCTAACCCTAACACTCTCCTAGGGCTGATGTTAACCCTAACCCTAACACTATCCTAGGCCTGATGCTAACCCTATCCCTAACCCTAACACTCTCCTAGAGCTGCTGCTAACCCAAACCCTAACCCTAACACTATCCTAGGGTTGATGCTAACCCTAACCCTAACACTATACTAGGGCTGATGCTAACCCTAACCGTAAACCTAACACTATCCTAGGGCTGATGCTAACCCTAACCCTAACACTATCCTAGGCCTGATGCTAACCCTAACCCTAACCCTAACACTATCCTAGGGCTGATGTTAACCCTAACCCTAACACTATCCTAGGCCTGATGCTAACCCTATCCCTAACCCTAACACTCTCCTAGGGCTGCTGCTAACCCAAACCCTAACCCTAACACTATCCTAGGGCTGATGTTAACCCTAACACTAACACTATCCTAGGGCTGATGCTAACCCTAACCCTAACCCTAACACTATCGTAGGGCTTATGCTAACCCTAACCCTAACTCTAACACTATCCATGCCTGAGGTTAACCCTAACCCTAACACTATCCTACGGCTGATGCTAACCCTAACCCTAACCCTAACACTATCCTAAGGCTGATGCTAACCCTAACACTAACACTATCCTAGGCCTGGTGCTAACCCTAACCCTAACCCTAACACTATCCTAGGTCTGATGCTAACCCTAAACCTTACCCTATCCTAGGGCTGATGCTAACCCTAACCCTAACCCTAACACTATCCTAGGGCTGATGTTAACCCTAACCCTAACACTATCCTAGGGCTTATGCTAACCCTAACACTAACACTATCCTAGGGCTGATGCAAACCCTAACCCTAACCCTAACACTATCCTAGGGCTGATGCTAACCCTAACCCTAACACTAACACTATCCTAGGGCTCAGGCTAACCCTAACCCTAACACTATCCTACGGCTGATGCTAACCGTAACCCTAACCCTAACACTATCCTAAGGCTGATGCTAACCCTAACACTAACACTATCCTAGGCCTGATGCTAACCGTAACCGTAACACTATCCTAGGGCTGATGCTAACCCTAACCCTAACCCTAACACTATCCTAGGGCTGATGTTAACCCTAACCCTAACACTATCCTAGGCCTGATGCTAACCCTATCCCTAACCCTAGCACTCTCCTAGGGCTGATGGTAACCCTAACCCTAACCCTAACACTCTCCTTGGGTTGATGCTAACCCTAACCCTAACACTATCCTAGGGCTGATGCTAACCCTAACCCTAACCCTAACACTATCCTAGGGCTGATGCTAACCCTAACCCTAACACTATCCTAGGCCTGATGCTAACCCTAACCCTAACCCTAACACTATCCTAGGGCTGATGCTAACCCTAACCCTAACCCTAACACTATCCTAGGGCTGATGCTAACCCTAACCATGACCCTAACACTATCCCAGGGCTGATGCTAACCCTAACCCTAACATTATCCTAGGGCTGATGCTAACCCTAACCCTAACCCTAACACTATCCTAGGGCTGATGCTAACCCTAACCCTAACACTATCCTAGGGCTGATGCTAACCCTAACGCTACCCCTAACACTATCCTAGGGCTGATGCTAACCCTAACCGTAACCCTAACACTATCCTAGAGCTGATCCTAACCTTAACCCTAACCCTAATCCTAATACTATCCTAGGGCTGATGCTAACCCTAACCCTAACCCTAACACTATCCTAGGGCTGATGCTAACCCTAACCCTAACCCTAACACTATCCTAGGGCTTTTGCTAACCCTAACCCTAACTCTAACACTATCCTAGGGCTGAGGCTAACCCTAACCCTAACACTATCCTACGGCTGATGCTAACGCTAACCCTAACCCTAACACCATCCTAAGGCTGATGCTAACCCTAACACTAACACTATCCTAGGCTTGGTGCTAACCCTTACCCTAACCCTAACACTATCCTAGGTCTGATGCTAACCCTAAACCTAACACTATCCTAGGGCTGATGCTAACCCTAACCCTAACCCTAACACTATCCTAGGGCTGATGTTAACCCTAATCCTAACACTATCCTAGGGCTGATGCTAACCCTAACACTAACACTATCCTAGGGCTGATGCTAACTCTAACCCTAACCCTAACACTATCCTAGGGCTGATGCTAACCCTAACCCTAACCCTAACACTATCCTAGGTTTGATGCTAACCCTAACCCTAACTCTAACACTATCCTAGGGCTCAGGCTAACCCTAACCCTAACACTATCCTACGGCTGATGCTAACCCTAACCCTAACCCTAACACTATCCTTAGGCTGATGCTAACCCTAACACTAACACTATCCTAGGCCTGATGCTAACCGTAACCGTAACCCTAACACTATCCTAGGTCTGATGCTAACCCTAAACCTAACACTATCCTAGGGCTGATGCTAACTCTAACCCTAACCCTAACACTATCCTAGGGCTGATGCTAACCCTAACCCTAACCCTAACACTCTCCTAGGGCTGATGCTAACCCTAACCCTAACACTATCCTATGCCTGATGCTAACCCTAACCCTAACACTAATCTAGGGCTGATGCTAACCCTATGCCTAACCCTAACACTATCCTAGGGCTGATGCTAACCCTAACCCTAACACTATCCAAGGGCTGATGCTAACCCTAACCCTAACTCTAACACTATCCTAGGGCTAATGCTAACCCTAACCCTAACACTATCCTAGGCCTGATGCTAACCCTAACCATATCCCTAACACTATCCTACGGCTGATGCTAACCCTAACCCTAACACTATCCTAGGGCTGATGCTAACCCTAACCCTAACCCTAACACTATCCTAGGGCTGATGCTAACCCTAACCCTAACACTATCCTAGGGCTGATGCTAACCCTAACACTAACCCTAACACTATCCTATTGCTGATGCTAACCCTAACCCTAACACTATCCTAGGGCTGATGCTAACCCTAACCCTAACCTTAACACTATCCTAGGGCTGATGCTAACCCTAACCCTAACCCTAACACTATCCTAATGGCTGATGCTAACCCTAACCGTAACCCTAACACTATCCTAGGGCTGATGCTAACCCTAACATTAACACTATCCTAGGGCTGATGCTAACCCTAACCCTAACCCTAACACTATTCTAGGGCTGATGCTAAGCCTAACCCTAACTCTAACACTATCTTAGGGCTGAGGATAACCCTAAACCTAACACTATCCTACGCCTGATGCTAACCCTAATACTAACCCTAACACTATCCTAGGGCTGATGCTAACCCTAACCCTAACACTATCCTAGGACTGATGCTAACCCTAACCCTAACCCTAACACTATCCTATGGCTGATGCTAACCCTAACGGTAACACTATCCTAGGGCTGATGCTAACCCTAACCCTAACCCTAACACTATCCTAGGGCTGATGTTAACCCTAACCCTAACACTTTCCTAGGCCTGATGCTAACCCTATCCCTAACCCTAACACTCTCCTAGGGCTGATGCTAACCCTAACCCTAACCCTAACACTATCCTAGGGTTGATGCTAACCCTAACCCTAACACTATCCTAGGGCTGATGGTAACCCTAACCCTAACCCTAACACTATCCTAGGGCTGATGCTAACCCTAACACTAACACTATCCTAGGCCTGATGCTAACCCTAAACCTAACCCTAACACTATCCTAGGGCTGATGCTAACACTAAACATAACACTAGCCCAGGGCTGATGCTAACCCTAACCCTAACCCTAACACTATCCTAGGGCTGATGCTAACTCTAACCCGAACACTATCCTAGGGCTGATGCTAACCCTAAGCCTAACCCTAGCACTATCCTAGGACTGATGCTAACCCTAACCCTAACACTATCCTAGGCCTGATGCTAACCCTAACCCTAACACTTACACTATCCTAGGGCTGATGCTAACCCTAACCCTAACCCTAACACTATTCTAGGTCTGATGCTAACCCTAAACCTAACACAATCCTGGGGCTGATGCTAACCCTAACCCTAACCCTAACACTATCCTAGGGCTGATGCTAACCCTAACCCTAACCCTAACACTATCCTAGGGCTGATGCTAACCCTAACCCTAACCTTAACACTATCCTAGGGCTGATGCTAACCCTAACCCTAACCCTAACACTATCCTAGGGCTGATGCTAACCCTAACCCTAACCCTAACACTATCCTAGGGCTGATGCTAAGCCTAACCCTAACTCTAACACTATCTTAGGGCTGAGGATAACCCTAAACCTAACACTATCCTACGCCTGATGCTAACCCTAATACTAACCCTAACACTATCCTAGGGCTGATGCTAACCCTAACCCTAACACTATCCTAGGCCTGATGCTAACCCTAACCCTAACCCTAACACTATCCTATGGCTGATGCTAACCCTAACGGTAACACTATCCTAGGGCTGATGCTAACCCTAACCCTAACACTAACACTATCCTAGGGCTGATGTTAACCCTAACCCTAACACTTTCCTAGGCCTGATGCTAACCCTATAACTAACCCTAACACTCTCCTAGGGCTGATGCTAACCCTAACCCTAACCCTAACACTATCCTAGGGTTGATGCTAACCCTAACCCTAACACTATCCTAGGGCTGATGCTAACTCTAACCCTAACCCTAACACTATCCTAGGGCTGATGCTAACCCTAACCCTAACCCTAACACTCTCCTAGGGCTGATGCTAACCCTAACCCTAACACTATCCTATGCCTGATGCTAACCCTAACCCTAACACTAATCTAGGGCTGATGCTAACCCTATGCCTAACCCTAACACTATCCTAGGGCTGATGCTAACCCTAACCCTAACACTATCCAAGGGCTGATGCTAACCCTAACCCTAACTCTAACACTATCCTAGGGCTAATGCTAACCCTAACCCTAACACTATCCTAGGCCTGATGCTAACCCTAACCATATCCCTAACACTATCCTACGGCTGATGCTAACCCTAACCCTAACACTATCCTAGGGCTGATGCTAACCCTAACCCTAACCCTAACACTATCCTAGGGCTGATGCTAACCCTAACCCTAACACTATCCTAGGGCTGATGCTAACCCTAACACTAACCCTAACACTATCCTATTGCTGATGCTAACCCTAACCCTAACACTATCCTAGGGCTGATGCTAACCCTAACCCTAACCTTAACACTATCCTAGGGCTGATGCTAACCCTAACCCTAACCCTAACACTATCCTAATGGCTGATGCTAACCCTAACCGTAACCCTAACACTATCCTAGGGCTGATGCTAACCCTAACATTAACACTATCCTAGGGCTGATGCTAACCCTAACCCTAACCCTAACACTATTCTAGGGCTGATGCTAAGCCTAACCCTAACTCTAACACTATCTTAGGGCTGAGGATAACCCTAAACCTAACACTATTCTACGCCTGATGCTAACCCTAATACTAACCCTAACACTATCCTAGGGCTGATGCTAACCCTAACCCTAACACTATCCTAGGACTGATGCTAACCCTAACCCTAACCCTAACACTATCCTATGGCTGATGCTAACCCTAACGGTAACACTATCCTAGGGCTGATGCTAACCCTAACCCTAACCCTAACACTATCCTAGGGCTGATGTTAACCCTAACCCTAACACTTTCCTAGGCCTGATGCTAACCCTATCCCTAACCCTAACACTCTCCTAGGGCTGATGCTAACCCTAACCCTAACCCTAACACTATCCTAGGGTTGATGCTAACCCTAACCCTAACACTATCCTAGGGCTGATGGTAACCCTAACCCTAACCCTAACACTATCCTAGGGCTGATGCTAACCCTAACACTAACACTATCCTAGGCCTGATGCTAACCCTAAACCTAACCCTAACACTATCCTAGGGCTGATGCTAACACTAAACATAACACTAGCCCAGGGCTGATGCTAACCCTAACCCTAACCCTAACACTATCCTAGGGCTGATGCTAACTCTAACCCGAACACTATCCTAGGGCTGATGCTAACCCTAAGCCTAACCCTAGCACTATCCTAGGACTGATGCTAACCCTAACCCTAACACTATCCTAGGCCTGATGCTAACCCTAACCCTAACACTTACACTATCCTAGGGCTGATGCTAACCCTAACCCTAACCCTACCACTATTCTAGGTCTGATGCTAACCCTAAACCTAACACAATCCTGGGGCTGATGCTAACCCTAACCCTAACCCTAACACTATCCTAGGGCTGATGCTAACCCTAACCCTAACCCTAACACTATCCTAGGGCTGATGCTAACCCTAACCCTAACCTTAACACTATCCTAGGGCTGATGCTAACCCTAACCCTAACCCTAACACTATCCTACGGCTGATGCTAACCCTAACCGTAACCCTAACACTATCCTAGGGCTGATGCTAACCCTAACACTAACACTATCCTAGGGCTGATGCTAACCCTAACCCTAACCCTAACACTATCCTAGGGCTGATGCTAAGCCTAACCCTAACTCTAACACTATCTTAGGGCTGAGGATAACCCTAAACCTAACACTATCCTACGCCTGATGCTAACCCTAATACTAACCCTAACACTATCCTAGGGCTGATGCTAACCCTAACCCTAACACTATCCTAGGCCTGATGCTAACCCTAACCCTAACCCTAACACTATCCTATGGCTGATGCTAACCCTAACGGTAACACTATCCTAGGGCTGATGCTAACCCTAACCCTAACCCTAACACTATCCTAGGGCTGATGTTAACCCTAACCCTAACACTTTCCTAGGCCTGATGCTAACCCTATAACTAACCCTAACACTCTCCTAGGGCTGATGCTAACCCTAACCCTAACCCTAACACTATCCTAGGGTTGATGCTAACCCTAACCCTAACACTATCCTAGGGCTGATGGTAACCCTAACCCTAACCCTAACACTATCCTAGGGCTGATGCTAACCCTAACACTAACACTATCCTAGGCCTGATGCTAACCCTAAACCTAACCCTAACACTATCCTAGGGCTGATGCTAACACTAAACATAACACTAGCCCAGGGCTGATGCTAACCCTAACCCTAACCCTAACACTATACTAGGGCTGATGCTAACTCTAACCCGAACACTATCCTAGGGCTGATGCTAACCCTAAGCCTAACCCTAGCACTATCCTAGGACTGATGCTAACCCTAACCCTAACACTATCCTAGGCCTGATGCTAACCCTAACCCTAACACTTACACTATCCTAGGGCTGATGCTAACCCTAACCCTAACCCTAACACTATTCTAGGTCTGATGCTAACCCTAAACCTAACACAATCCTGGGGCTGATGCTAACCCTAACCCTAACCCTAACACTATCCTAGGGCTGATGCTAACCCTAACCCAAACCCTAACACTATCCTAGGGCTGATGCTAACCCTAACCCTAACACTATCCTAGGGCTGATGCTAACCCTAACACTAACACTATCCTAGGGCTGATGCTAACCCTAACCCTAACCCTAACACTATCCTAGGGCTGATGATAACCGTAACCCTAACTCTAACACTATCTTAGGGCTGAGGCTAACCCTAACCCTAACACTATCTTACGGCTGATGCTAACCATAACCCTAACCCTAACACTATCCTAGGGCTGACGCTAACCCTAACCCTAACACTATCCTAGGCCTGATGCTAACCCTAACCCTAACCCTAACACTATCCTAGGGCTGATGCTAACCCTAACCCTAACACTATCCTAGGGCTGATGCTAACCCTAACCCTAACCCTAACACTATCCTAGGGCTGATGTTAACCCTAACCCTAACACTATCCTAGGCCTGATGCTAACCCTATCCCTAACCCTAACACTCTCCTAGGGCTGCTGCTAACCCAAACCCTAACCCTAACACTATCCTAGGGTTGATGCTAACCCTAACCCTAACACTATCCTAGGGCTGATGCTAACCCTAACCGTAAACCTAACACTATCCTAGGGCTGATGCTAACCCTAACCCTAACACTATCCTAGGCCTGATGCTAACCCTAACCCTAACCCTAACACTATCCTAGGGCTGATGTTAACCCTAACCCTAACACTATCCTAGGCCTGATGCTAACCCTATCCCTAACCCTAACACTCTCCTAGGGCTGCTGCTAACCCAAACCCTAACCCTAACACTATCCTAGGGCTGATGTTAACCCTAACACTAACACTATCCTAGGGCTGATGCTAACCCTAACCCTAACCCTAACACTATCGTAGGGCTTATGCTAACCCTAACCCTAACTCTAACACTATCCTAGAGCTGAGGTTAACCCTAACCCTAACACTATCCTACGGCTGATGCTAACCATAACCCTAACGCTAACACTATCCTAAGGCTGATGCTAACCCTAAAACTAACACTATCCTAGGCCTGGTGCTAACCCTAACCCTAACCCTAACACTATCCTAGGTCTGATGCTAACCCTAAACCTAACACTATCCTAGGGCTGATGCTAACCCTAACCCTAACCCTAACACTATCCTAGGGCTGATGTTAACCCTAACCCTAACACTATCCTAGGGCTTATGCTAACCCTAACACTAACACTATCCTAGGGCTGATGCTAACCCTAACCCTAAACCTAACACTATCCTAGGGCTGATGCTAACCCTAACCCTAACTCTAACACTATCCTAGGGCTCAGGCTAACCCTAACACTAACACTATCCTACGGCTGATGCTAACCGTAACCCTAACCCTAACACTATCCTCAGGCTGATGATAACCCTAACACTAACACTATCCTAGGCCTGATGCTAACCGTAACCGTAACCCTAACACTATCCTAGGTCTGATGCTAACCCTAAACCTAACACTATCCTAGGGCTGATGCTAACTCTAACCCTAACCCTAGCACTATCCTAGGGCTGATGCTAACCCTAACCCTAACCCTTACACTCTCCTAGGGCTGATGCTAACCCTAACCCTAACACTATCCTAGGCCTGATGCTAACCCTAACCCTAACACTATCCTAGGGCTGATGCTAACCCTATGCCTAACCCTAACACTATCCTAGGGCTGATGCTAACCCTAACCCTAACACTATCCAAGGGCTGATGCTAACCCTAACCCTAACCGTAACACTATCCTAGGGCTAATGCTAACCCTAACCCTAACACTATCCTAGGCCTGATGCTAACCCTAACCCTAACCCTAACACTATCCTAGGGCTGATGCTAACCCTAACACTAACACTATCCTAGGGCTGATGCTAACCCTAACCCTAACCCTAAAACTCTCCTAGGGCTGATGCTAACCCTAACCCTAACACTATCCTAGGGCTGATGCTAACCCTAACACTAACCCTAACACTATCCTATTGCTGATGCTAACCCTAACCCTAACACTATCCTAGGGCTGATGCTAACCCTAACCCTAACCTTAACACTATCCTAGGGCTGATGCTAACCCTAACCCTAACCCTAACACTATCCTACGGCTGATGCTAACCCTAACCCTAACACTATCCTAGGCCTGATGCTAACCCTAACCCTAACCCTAACACTATCCTATGGCTGATGCTAACCCTAACCGTAACACTATCCTAGGGCTGATGCTAACCCTAACCCTAACCCTAACACTATCCTAGGGCTGATGCTAAGCCTAACCCTAACTCTAACACTATCTTAGGGCTGAGGATAACCCTAAACCTAACACTATCCTACGGCTGATGCTAACCCTAATCCTAACCCTAACACTATCCTAGGGCTGATGCTAACCCTAACCCTAACACTATCCTAGGCCTGATGCTAACCCTAACCCTAACTCTAACACTATCCTATGGCTGATGGTAACCCTAACCGTAACACTATCCTAGGGCTGATGCTAACCCTAACCCTAACCCTAACACTCTCCTAGGGCTGATGTTAACCCTAACCCTAACACTATCTTAGGCATGATGCTAACCCTATCCCTAACCCTAACACTCTCCTAGGGCTGAGGCTAACCCTAACCCTAACCCTAACACTATCCTAGGGTTGATGCTAACCCTAACCCTAACACTATCTTAGGGCTGATGCTAACCCTTAACCCTAACCCTAACACTATCCTAGGGCTGATGCTAACCCTAACCCTAACACTATCCTAGGCCTGATGCTAACCCTAACCCTAACCATAACACTATCCTAGGGCTGATGCTAACCCTAACCCTAACACTATCCTAGGGCTGATGCTAACCCTAAGCCTAACCCTAGCACTATCCTAGGACTGATGCTAACCCTAACCCTAACACTTACACTATCCTAGGGCTGATGCTAACCCTAACCCTAACCCTAACACTATCCTAGGTCTGATGCTAACCCTAAACCTAACACAATCCTAGGGCTGATGCTAACCCTAACCCTAACCCTAACACTATCCTTGGGCTCATGCTAACCCTAACCCTAACCCTAACACTATCCTAGGGCTGATGCTAACCCTAACCCTAACCCTAACACTATCCTAGGGCTGATGCTAACCCTAACACTAACACTATCCTAGGGCTGATGCTAACCCTAACCCTAACCCTAACACTATCCTAGGGCTGATGCTAACCGTAACCCTAACTCTAACACTATCTTAGGGCTGAGGCTAACCCTAACCCTAACACTATCTTACGGCTGATGCTAACCATAACCCTAACCCAACACTATCCTAGGGCTGACGCTAACCCTAACCCTAACACTATCCTAGGCCTGATGCTAACCCTAACCCTAACCCTAACACTATCCTAGGGCTGATGCTAACCCTAACGCTAACACTATCCTAGGGCTGATGCTAACCCTAACCCTAACCCTAACACTATCCTAGGGCTGATGTTAACCCTAACCCTAACACTATCCTAGGCCTGATGCTAACCCTATCCCTAACCCTAACACTCTCCTAGGGCTGCTGCTAACCCAAACCATAACCCTAACACTATCCTAGGGTTGATGCTAACCCTAACCCTAACACTATCCTAGGGCTGATGCTAACCCTAACCCTAACCCTAACACTATCCTAGGGCTGATGCTAACCCTAACACTAACACTATCCTAGGCCTGATGCTAACCCTAACCCTAACCCTAACACTATCCTAGGGCTGATGCTAACCCTAACCCTAACACTATCCTAGGGCTGATGCTAACCGTAACCCTGACCCTAACACTATCCTAGGGCTGATGCTAACTCTAACCCGAACACTATCCTAGGGCTGATGCTAACCCTAAGCCTAACCCTAACACTATCCTAGGGCTGATGCTAACCCTAACCCTAACACTATCCTAGGCCTGATGCTAACCCTAACCCTAACACTTACACTATCCTAGGGCTGATGCTAACCCTAACCCTAACCCTAACACTCTTCGAGGGCTGATGCTAACCCTAACCCTAACCCTAACACTATCCTAGGGTTGATGCTAACCCTAACCCTAACACTATCCTAGGGCTGATGCTAACCCTAACCCTAACCCTAACACTATCCTAAGGCTGATGCTAACCCTAACCCTAACACTATCCTAGGCCTGATGCTAACCTTAACCCTAACCCTAACACTATCCTAGGGCTGATGCTAACCCTAACCCTAACACTATCCTAGGGCTGATGCTAACCCTAACCCTAACCATAACACTATCCTAGGGCTGTTGCTAACCCTAACCCTAACACTATCCTAGGGCTGATGCTAACCCTAACCCTAACCCTAACACTATGCTAGGCCTGATGCTAACCCTAACCCTAACCCTAACACTATCCTATGGTTGATGCTAACCCTAACCCTAACACTATCCTAGGGCTGATGCTAACCCTAACCATAACCCTAACACTATCCTAGGGCTGATGCTAACCCTAACCCTAACACTATCCTAGGCCTTATGCTAACCCTAACCCGAACCCTAACACTATCCTAGGGCTGATGCTAACCCTAACCCTAACCCTAACACTATCCTAGGGCTGATGCTAACCCTAACCCTAACACTATCCTAGGCCTGGTGCTAACCCCAACCCTAACCCTAACACTATCCTAGGGCTGATGCTAACCCTAACTCTAACAATATCCTAGGGCTGATGCTAACCCTAACCCTAACCCTAACACTATCCTAGGGATGATGCTATCCCTAACCCTAACACTATCCTAGGGCTGATGCTAACCCTAACCCTAACACTATCCTAGGGCTGATGCTAACCCTAACCCTAACACTATCCTAGGGCTGAAGCTAACCCTAACCCTAACCCTAACACTATCCTAGGGCTGATGCTAACCCTAACCGTAACCCTAACACTATCCTAGAGCTGATCCTAACCCTAACCCTAACACTAACACTAACCCTAATACTATCCTAGGGCTGATGCTAACCCTAACCCTAACCCTAACACTATCCTAGGCCAGATGCTAACCTTAACCCTAACCCTAACACTATCCTAGGGCTGATGCTAACCCTAACCCTAACACTATCCTAGGGCTGATGCTAACCCTAACCCTAACCCTAACACTATCCTAGGGCTGTTGCTAACCCTAACCCTAACACTATCCTAGGGCTGATGCTAACCCTAACCCTAACCCTAACACTATGCTAGGCCTGATGCTAACCCTAACCCTAACCCTAACACTATCCTACGGTTGATGCTAACCCTAACCCTAACACTATCCTAGGGCTGATGCTAACCCTAACAATAACCCTAACACTATCCTAGGGCTGATGCTAACCCTAACCCTAACACTATCCTAGGCCTTATGCTAACCCTAACCCAAACCCTAACACTATCCTAGGGCTGATGCTAACCCTAACCGTAACCCTAACACTATCCTAGAGCTGATCCTAACCTTAACCCTAACCGTAACCCTAATACTATCCTAGGGCTGATGCTAACCCTAACCCTAACCCTAACACTATCCTAGGGCTGATGCTAACCCTAACCCTAACCCTAACACTATCCTAGGGCTTATGCTAACCCTAACCCTAACTCTAACACTATCCTAGGGCTGAGGCTAACCCTAACCCTAACACTATCCTACGGCTGATGCTAACCCTAACCCTAACCCTAACACTATCCTAAGGCTGATGCTAACCCTAACACTAACACTATCCTAGGCTTGGTGCTAACCCTTACCCTAACCCTAACACTATCCTAGGTCTGATGCTAACCCTAAACCTAACACTATCCTAGGGCTGATGCTAACCCTAACCCTAACCCTAACACTATCCTAGGGCTGATGCTAACCCTAACCGTAACCCTAACACTATCCTAGAGCTGATCCTAACCTTAACCCTAACCCTAACCCTAATACTATCCTAGGGCTGATGCTAACCCTAACCCTAACCCTAACACTATCCTAGGGCTGATGCTAACCCTAACCCTAACCCTAACACTATCCTAGGGCTTATGCTAACCCTAACCCTAACTCTAACACTATCCTAGGGCTGAGGCTAACCCTAACCCTAACACTATCCTACAGCTGATTCTAACCCTAACCCTAACCCTAACACTATCCTAAGGCTGATGCTAACCTTAACACTAACACTATCCTAGGCTTGGTGCTAACCCTTACCCTAACCCTAACACTATCCTAGGTCTGATGCTAACCCTAAACCTAACACTATCCTAGGGCTGATGCTAACCCTAACCCTAACCCTAACACTATCCTAGGGCTGATGTTAACCCTAATCCTAACACTATCCTAGGGCTGATGCTAACCCTAAAACTAACACTATCCTAGGGCTGATGCTAACACTAACCCTAACCCTAACACTATCCTAGGGCTGATGCTAACCCTAACCCTAACCCTAACACTATCCTAGGGCTGATGCTAACCCTAACCCTAACTCTAACACTATCCTAGGGCTCAGGCTAACCCTAACCCTAACCCTAACCCTAACCCTAACCCTAACCCTAACCCTAACCCCAACCCCAACCCTAACCCTAACCCTAACCCTAACCCTAACCCTAACTCTAACCCTAACCCTAACCCTAACCCTAACCCTAACCCTAATACTCTCCTAGGGCTGATGCTAACCCTAACCCTAACCCTAACACTATCCTTAGGCTGATGCTAACCCTAACACTAACACTATCCTAGGCCTGATGCTAACCGTAACCGTAACCCTAACACTATCCTAGGTCTGATGCTAAACCTAAACCTAACACTATCCTAGGGCTGATGCTAACTCTAACCCTAACCCTAACACTATCCTAGGGCTGATGCTAACCCTAACCCTAACCCTAACACTCTCCTAGGGCTGATGCTAACCCTAACCCTAACACTATCCAAGGGCTGATGCTAACCCTAACCCTAACCCTAACACTATCCTAGGGCTACTGCTAACCCTAACCCTAACACTATCCTAGGCCTGATGCTAACCCTAACCCTATCCCTAACACTATCCTACGGCTGATGCTAACCCTAACCCTAACACTATCCTAGGGCTGATGCTAACTCTAACCCTAACCCTAACACTATCCTAGGGCTGATGCTAACCCTAACCCTAACACTATCCTAGGGCTGATGCTAACCCTAACACTAACCCTAACACTATCCTATTGCTGATGCTAACCCTAACCCTAACACTATCCTAGGGCTGATGCTAACCCTAACCCTAACCTTAACACTATCCTAGGGCTGATGCTAACCCTAAACCTAAAGCTAACACTATCCTACGGCTGATGCTAACCCTAACCGTAACCCTAGCACTATCCCAGGGCTGATGCTAACCCTAACACTAACACTATCCTAGGGCTGATGCTAACCCTAACCCTAACCCTAACACTATCCTAGGGCTGATGCTAAGCCTAACCCTAACTCTAACACTATCTTAGGGCTGAGGATAACCCTAAACCTAACACTATCCTACGCCTGATGCTAACCCTAATACTAACCCTAACACTATCCTAGGGCTGATGCTAACCCTAACCCTAACACTATCCTAGGCCTGATGCTAACCCTAACCCTAACCCTAACACTATCCTATGGCTGATGCTAACCCTAACCGTAACACTATCCTAGGGCTGATGCTAACCCTAACCCTAACCCTAACACTATCCTAGGGCTGATGTTAACCCTAACCCTAACACTTTCCTAGGCCTGATGCTAACCCTATCCCTAACCCTAACACTCTCCTAGGGCTGATGCTAACCCTAACCCTAACCCTAACACTATCCTGGGGTTGATGCTAACCCTAACCCTAACACTATCCTAGGGCTGATGCTAACAATAACCCTAACCCTAACACTATCCTAGAGCTGATGCTAACCCTAACCCTAACACTATCCTAGGCCTGATGCTAACCCTAAACCTAACCCTAACACTATCCTAGGGCTGATGCTAACACTAAACCTAACACTATCCTAGGGCTGATGCTAACCCTAACCCTAACCCTAACACTATCCTAGGGCTGATGCTAACTCTAACCCGAACACTATCCTAGGGCTGATGCTAACCCTAAGCCTAACCCTAGCACTATCCTAG
This sequence comes from Lemur catta, assembly GCF_020740605.2. Classification (NCBI taxonomy): domain Eukaryota; kingdom Metazoa; phylum Chordata; class Mammalia; order Primates; family Lemuridae; genus Lemur; species Lemur catta. The sequence goes on along the minus strand of NW_025423859.1, from coordinate 62,041 downwards.
GACTGATGCTAACCCTAACCCTAACACTATCCTAGGGCTGATGCTAACCCTAACCCTAACACTTAAACTATCCTAGGGCTGATGCTAACCCTAACCCTAACCCTAACACTATTCTAGGTCTGATGCTAACCCTAAACCTAACACAATCCTGGGGCTGATGCTAACCCTAACCCTAACCCTAACACTATCCTAGGGCTGATGCTAACCCTAACCCTAACCCTAACACTATCCTAGGGCTGATGCTAACCCTAACCCTAACCCTAACACTATCCTAGGGCTGATGCTAACCCTAACACTAACACTATCCTAGGGCTGATGCTAACCCTAACCCTAACCCTAACACTATCCTAGGGTTGATGATAACCGTAACCCTAACTCTAACACTATCTTAGGGCTGAGGCTAACCCTAACCCTAACACTATCTTACGGCTGATGCTAACCATAACCCTAACCCTAACACTATCCTAGGGCTGACGCTAACCCTAACCCTAACACTATCCTAGGCCTGATGCTAACCCTAACCCTAACCCTAAACTATCCTAGGGCTGATGCTAAACCTAACCCTAACCCTAACACTATCCTAGGGCTGATGCTAACCCTAACCCTAACCCTAACACTATCCTAGGGCTGATGTTAACCCTAACCCTAACACTATCCTAGGCCTGATGCTAACCCTATCCCTAACCCTAACACTCTCCTAGGGCTGCTCCTAACCCAAACCCTAACCCTAACACTATCCTAGGGTTGATGCTAACCCTAACCCTAACACTATCCTAGGGCTGATGCTAACCCTAACCGTAAACCTAACACTATCCTAGGGCTGATGCTAACCCTAACCCTAACACTATCCTAGGCCTGATGCTAACCCTAACCCTAACCCTAACACTATCCTAGGGCTGATGTTAACCCTAACCCTAACACTATCCTAGGCCTGATGCTAACCCTATCCCTAACCCTAACACTCTCCTAGGGCTGCTGCTAACCCAAACCCTAACCCTAACACTATCCTAGGGCTGATGTTAACCCTAACACTAACACTATCGTAGGGCTTATGCTAACCCTAACCCTAACTCTAACACTATCCTAGGGCTGAGGTTAACCCTAACCCTAACACTATCCTACGGCTGATGCTAACCATAACCCTAACGCTAACACTATCCTAAGGCTGATGCTAACCCTAACACTAACACTATCCTAGGCCTGGTGCTAACCCTAACCTTAACCCTAACACTATCCTAGGTCTGATGCTAACCCTAAACCTAACACTATCCTAGGGCTGATGCTAACCCTAACCCTAACCCTAACACTATCCTAGGGCTGATGTTAACCCTAACCCTAACACTATCCTAGGGCTTATGCTAACCCTAACACTAACACTATCCTAGGGCTGATGCTAACCTTAACACTAACCCTAACACTATCCTAGGGCTGATGCTAACCCTAACCCTAACTCTAACACTATCCTAGGGCTCAGGCTAACCCTAACCCTAACACTATCCTACGGCTGATGCTAACCGTAACCCTAACCCTAACACTATCCTAAGGCTGATGATAACCCTAACACTAACACTATCCTAGGCCTGATGCTAACCGTAACCGTAACCCTAACACTATCCTAGGTCTGATGCTAACCCTAAACCTAACACTATCCTAGGGCTGATGCTAACTCTAACCCTAACCCTAACACTATCCTAGGGCTGATGCTAACCCTAACACTAACCCTAACACTCTCCTAGGGCTGATGCTAACCCTAACCCTAACACTATCCTAGGCCTGATGCTAACCCTAACCCTAACACTATCGTGGGGCTGATGCTAACCCTATGCCTAACCCTAACACTATCCTAGGGCTGATGCTAACCCTAACCCTAACACTATCCAAGGGCTGATGCTAACCCTAACCCTAACCCTAACACTATCCTAGGGCTAATGCTAACCCTAACCCTAACACTATCCTAGGCCTGATGCTAACACTAACCCTAACCCTAACACTATCCTAGGGCTGATGCTAACCGTAACCCTAACACTATCCTAGGGCTGATGCTAACCCTAACCCTAACCCTAAAACTCTCCTAGGGCTGATGCTAACCCTAACCCTAACACTATCCTAGGGCTGATGCTAACCCTAACACTAACCCTAACACTATCCTATTGCTGATGCTAACCCTAACCCTAACACTATCCTAGGGCTGATGCTAACCCTAACCCTAACCTTAACACTATCCTAGGGCTGATGCTAACCCTAACCCTAACCCTAACACTATCCTACGGCTGATGCTAACCCTAACCGTAACCCTAACACTATCCTAGGGCTGATGCTAACCCTAACACTAACACTATCCTAGGGCTGATGCTAACCCTAACCCTAACCCTAACACTAACCTAGGGCTGATGCTAAGCCTAACCCTATCTCTAACACTATCTTAGGGCTGAGGATAACCCTAAACCTAACACTATCCTACGGCTGATGCTAACCCTAATCCTAACCCTAACACTATCCTAGGGCTGATGCTAACCCTAACCCTAACACTATCCTAGGCCTGATGCTAACCCTAACCCTAACCCTAACACTATCCTATGGCTGATGGTAACCCTAACCGTAACACTATCCTAGGGCTGATGCTAACCCTAACCCTAACCCTAACACTATCCTAGGGTTGATGTTAACCATAACCCTAACACTATCCTAGGCATGATGCTAACCCTATCCCTAACCCTAACACTCTCCTAGGGCTGATGCTAACCCTAACCCTAACCCTAACACTATCCTAGGGTTGATGCTAACCCTAACCCTAACACTATCCTAGGGCTGATGCTAACCCTAACCCTAACCCTAACACTATCCTACGGCTGATGCTAACCCTAACCCTAACACTATCCTAGGCCTGATGCTAACCCTAACCCTAACCATAACACTATCCTAGGGCTGATGCTAACCCTAACCCTAACACTATCCTAGGGCTGATGCTAACCCTAAGCCTAACCCTAGCACTATCCTAGGACTGATGCTAACCCTAACCCTAACACTATCTTACGCCTGTTGCTAACCCTAAACCTAACACTTACACTATCCTAGGGCTGATGCTAACGCTAACCCTAACCCTAACACTATCCTAGGTCTGATGCTAACCCTAAACCTAACACAATCCTAGGGCTGATGCTAACCCTAACCCTAACCCTAACACTATCCTTGGGCTCATGCTAACCCTAACCCTAACCCTAACACTATCCTAGGGCTGATGCTAACCCTAACCCTAACCCTAACACTATCCTAGGGCTGATGCTAACCCTAACACTAACACTATCCTAGGGCTGATGCTAACCCTAACCCTAACCCTAACACTATCCTAGGGCTGATGCTAACCGTAACCCTAACTCTAACACTATCTTAGGGCTGAGGCTAACCCTAACCCTAACACTATCTTACGGCTGATGCTAACCATAACCCTAACCCTAACACTATCCTAGGGCTGACGCTAACCCTAACCCTAACACTATCCTAGGCCTGATGCTAACCCTAACCCTAACCCTAACACTATCCGAGGGCTGATGCTAACCCTAACCCTAACACTATCCTAGGGCTGATGCTAACCGTAACCCTGACCCTAACACTATCCTAGGGCTGATGCTAACCCTAACCCTAACACTATCCTAGGCCTGATGCTAACCCTAACCCTAACACTTACACTATCCTAGGGCTGATGCTAACCCTAACCCTAACCCTAACACTATCCTAGGTCTGATCCTAACCCTATCCCTAACCCTAACACGCTTCGAGGGCTGATGCTAACCCTAACCCTAACCCTAACACTATCCTAGGGTTGATGCTAACCCTAACCCTAACACTCTCCTAGGGCTGATGCTAACCCTAACCCTAACCCTAACACTATCCTAGGGTTGATGCTAACCCTAACCCTAACACTATCCTAGGGCTGATGCTAACCCTAACCCTAACCCTAACACTATCCTAGGGCTGATGCTAATCCTAACCCTAACACTATCCTAGGCCTGATGCTAACCCTAACCCTATCCCTAACACTATCCTAGGGCTGACGCTAACCCTAACCCTAACACTATCCTAGGGCTGATGCTAACCCTAACCCTAACCCTAACACTATGGTAGGCCTGATGCTAACCCTAACCCTAACCCTAACACTATCCTATGGTTGATGCTAACCCTAACCCTAACACTATCATAGGGCTGATGCTAACCCTAACCATAACCCTAACACTATCCTAGGGCTGATGCTAACCCTAACCCTAACACTATCCTAGGCCTTATGCTAACCATAACCCAAACCCTAACACTATCCTAGGGCTGATGCTAACCCTAACCCTAACCCTAACACTATCCTAGGGCTGATGCTAACCCTAACCCTAACACTATCCTAGGCCTGGTGCTAACCCCTACCCTAACCCTAACACTGTCCTAGGGCTGATGCTAACCCTAACCCTAACAATATCCTAGGGCTGATGCTAACCCTAACCCTAACCCTAACACTATCCTAGGGATGATGCTATCCCTAACCCTAACACTATCCTAGGGCTGATGCTAACCCTAACCCTAACCCTAACACTATCCTAGGGCTGATGCTAATCTAACCCTAACACTATCCTAGGGCTGATGCTAACCCTAACCCTAACCCTAACACTATCCTAGGGCTGATGCTAACCCTAACCGTAACCCTAACACTATCCTAGAGCTGATCCTAACCCTAACCCTAACACTAACACTAACCCTAATACTATCCTAGGGCTGATGCTAACCCTAACCCTAACCCTAACACTATCCTAGGCCTGATGCTAACCTTAACCCTAACCCTAACACTATCCTAGGGCTGATGCTAACCCTAACCCTAACACTATCCTAGGGCTGATGCTAACCCTAACCCTAACCCTAACACTATCCTAGGGCTGTTGCTAACCCTAACCCTAACACTATCCTAGGGCTGATGCTAACCCTAACCCTAACCCTAACACTATGCTAGGCCTGATGCTAACCCTAACCCTAACCCTAACACTATCCTACGGTTGATGATAACCGTAACCCTAACTCTAACACTATCTTAGGGCTGAGGCTAACCCTAACCCTAACACTATCTTACGGCTGATGCTAACCATAACCCTAACCCTAACACTATCCTAGGGCTGACGCTAACCCTAACCCTAACACTATCCTAGGCCTGATGCTAACCCTAACCCTAACCCTAACACTATCCTAGGGCTGATGCTAAACCTAACCCTAACCCTAACACTATCCTAGGGCTGATGCTAACCCTAACCCTAACCCTAACACTATCCTAGGGCTGATGTTAACCCTAACCCTAACACTATCCTAGGCCTGATGCTAACCCTATCCCTAACCCTAACACTCTCCTAGGGCTGCTGCTAACCCAAACCCTAACCCTAACACTATCCTAGGGTTGATGCTAACCCTAACCCTAACACTATCCTAGGGCTGATGCTAACCCTAACCGTAAACCTAACACTATCCTAGGGCTGATGCTAACCCTAACCCTAACACTATCCTAGGCCTGATGCTAACCCTAAGCCTAACCCTAACACTATCCTAGGGCTGATGTTAACCCTAACCCTAACACTATCCTAGGCCTGATGCTAACCCTATCCCTAACCCTAACACTCTCCTAGGGCTGCTGCTAACCCAAACCCTAACCCTAACACTATCCTAGGGCTGATGTTAACCCTAACACTAACACTAACCTAGGGCTGATGGTAACCCTAACCCTAACCCTAACACTATCGTAGGGCTTATGCTAACCCTAACCCTAACTCTAACACTATCCTAGGGCTGAGGTTAACCCTAACCCTAACACTATCCTACGGCTGATGCTAACCATAACCCTAACGCTAACACTATCCTAAGGCTGATGCTAACCCTAACACTAACACTATCCTAGGCCTGGTGCTAACCCTAACCCTAACCCTAACACTATCCTAGGTCTGATGCTAACCCTAAACCTAACACTATCCTAGGGCTGATGCTAACCCTAACCCTAACCCTAACACTATCCTAGGGCTGATGTTAACCCTAACCCTAACACTATCCTAGGGCTTATGCTAACCCTAACACTAACACTATCCTAGGGCTGATGCTAACCTTAACACTAACCCTAACACTATCCTAGGGCTGATGCTAACCCTAACCCTAACTCTAACACTATCCTAGGGCTCAGGCTAACCCTAACCCTAACACTATCCTACGGCTGATGCTAACCGTAACCCTAACCCTAACACTATCCTAAGGCTGATGATAACCCTAACACTAACACTATCCTAGGCCTGATGCTAACCGTAACCGTAACCCTAACACTATCCTAGGTCTGATGCTAACCCTAAACCTAACACTATCCTAGGGCTGATGCTAACTCTAACCCTAACCCTAACACTATCCTAGGGCTGATGCTAACCCTAACCCTAACCCTAACACTCTCCTAGGGCTGATGCTAACCCTAACCCTAACACTATCCTAGGCCTGATGCTAACCCTAACCCTAACACTATCCTAGGGCTGATGCTAACCCTATGCCTAACCCTAACACTATCCTAGGGCTGATGCTAACCCTAACCCTAACACTATCCAAGGGCTGATGCTAACCCTAACCCTAACCCTAACACTATCCTAGGGCTAATGCTAACCCTAACCCTAACACTATCCTAGGCCTGATGCTAACACTAACCCTAACCCTAACACTATCCTAGGGCTGATGCTAACCGTAACCCTAACACTATCCTAGGGCTGATGCTAACCCTAACCCTAACCCTAAAACTCTCCTAGGGCTGATGCTAACCCTAACCCTAACTCTATCCTAGGGCTGATGCTAACCCTAACACTAACCCTAACACTATCCTATTGCTGATGCTAACCCTAACCCTAACACTATCCTAGGGCTGATGCTAACCCTAACCCTAACCTTAACACTATCCTAGGGCTGATGCTAACCCTAACCCTAACCCTAACACTATCCTACGGCTGATGCTAACCCTAACCGTAACCCTAACACTATCCTAGGGCTGATGCTAACCCTAACACTAACACTATCCTAGGGCTGATGCTAACCCTAACCCTAACCCTAACACTATCCTAGGGCTGATGCTAAGCCTAACCCTAACTCTAACACTATCTTAGGGCTGAGGATAACCCTAAACCTAACACTATCCTACGGCTGATGCTAACCCTAATCCTAACCCTAACACTATCCTAGGGCTGATGCTAACCCTAACCCTAACACTATCCTAGGCCTGATGCTAACCCTAACCCTAACCCTAACACTATCCTATGGCTGATGGTAACCCTAACCGTAACACTATCCTAGGGCTGATGCTAACCCTAACCCTAACCCTAACACTATCCTAGGGCTGATGTTAACCATAACCCTAACACTATCCTAGGCATGATGCTAACCCTATCCCTAACCCTAACACTCTCCTAGGGCTGATGCTAACCCTAACCCTAACCCTAACACTATCCTAGGGTTGATGCTAACCCTAACCCTAACACTATCCTAGGGCTGATGCTAACCCTAACCCTAACCCTAACACTATCCTAGGGCTGATGCTAACCCTAACCCTAACACTATCCTAGGCCTGATGCTAACCCTAACCCTAACCATAACACTATCCTAGGGCTGATGCTAACCCTAACCCTAACACTATCCTAGGGCTGATGCTAACCCTAAGCCTAACCCTAGCACTATCCTAGGACTGATGCTAACCCTAACCCTAACACTATCTTACGCCTGTTGCTAACCCTAAACCTAACACTTACACTATCCTAGGGCTGATGCTAACCCTAACCCTAACCCTAACACTATCCTAGGTCTGATGCTAACCCTAAACCTAACACAATCCTAGGGCTGATGCTAACCCTAACCCTAACCCTAACACTATCCTTGGGCTCATGCTAACCCTAACCCTAACCCTAACACTATCCTAGGGCTGATGCTAACCCTAACCCTAACCCTAACACTATCCTAGGGCTGATGCTAACCCTAACACTAACACTATCCTAGGGCTGATGCTAACCCTAACCCTAACCCTAACACTATCCTAGGGCTGATGCTAACCGTAACCCTAACTCTAACACTATCTTAGGGCTGAGGCTAACCCTAACCCTAACACTATCTTACGGCTGATGCTAACCATAACCCTAACCCTAACACTATCCTAGGGCTGACGCTAACCCTAACCCTAACACTATCCTAGGCCTGATGCTAACCCTAACCCTAACCCTAACACTATCCTAGGGCTGATGCTAACCCTAACCCTAACACTATCCTAGGGCTGATGCTAACCCTAACCCTAACCCTAACACTATCCTAGGGCTGATGTTAACCCTAACCCTAACACTATCCTAGGCCTGATGCTAACCCTATCCCTAACCCTAACACTCTCCTAGGGCTGCTGCTAACCCAAACCATAACCCTAACACTATCCTAGGGTTGATGCTAACCCTAACCCTAACACTATCCTAGGGCTGATGCTAACCCTAACCCTAACCCTAACACTATCCTAGGGCTGATGCTAACCCTAACCCTAACACTATCCTAGGCCTGATGCTAACCCTAACCCTAACCCTAACACTATCCAAGGGCTGATGCTAACCCTAACACTAACACTATCCTAGGGCTGATGCTAACCGTAACCCTGACTCTAACACTATCCTAGGGCTGATGCTAACCCTAACCCTAACACTATCCTAGGCCTGATGCTAACCCTAACCCTAACACTTACACTATCCTAGGGCTGATGCTAACCCTAACCCTAACCCTAACACTATCCTAGGTCTGATCCTAACCCTATCCCTAACCCTAACACGCTTCGAGGGCTGATGCTAACCCTAACCCTAACCCTAACACTATCCTAGGGTTGATGCTAACCCTAACCCTAACACTCTCCTAGGGCTGATGCTAACCCTAACCCTAACCCTAACACTATCCTAGGGTTGATGCTAACCCTAACCCTAACACTATCCTAGGGCTGATGCTAACCCTAACCCTAACACTAACACTATCCTAGGGCTGATGCTAATCCTAACCCTAACACTATCCTAGGCCTGATGCTAACCCTAACCCTAACCCTAACACTATCCTAGGGCTGACGCTAACCCTAACCCTAACACTATCCTAGGGCTGATGCTAACCCTAACCCTAACCCTAACACTATGGTAGGCCTGATGCTAACCCTAACCCTAACCCTAACACTATCCTATGGTTGATGCTAACCCTAACCCTAACACTATCATAGGGCTGATGCTAACCCTAACCATAACCCTAACACTATCCTAGGGCTGATGCTAACCCTAACCCTAACACTATCCTAGGCCTTATGCTAACCCTAACCCAAACCCTAACACTATCCTAGGGCTGATGCTAACCCTAACCCTAACCCTAACACTATCCTAGGGCTGATGCTAACCCTAACCCTAACACTATCCTAGGCCTGGTGCTAACCCCTACCCTAACCCTAACACTGTCCTAGGGCTGATGCTAACCCTAACCCTAACAATATCCTAGGGCTGATGCTAACCCTAACCCTAACCCTAACACTATCCTAGGGATGATGCTATCCCTAACCCTAACACTATCCTAGGGCTGATGCTAACCCTAACCCTAACCCTAACACTATCCTAGGGTGATGCTAACCCTAACCCTAACACTATCCTAGGGCTGATGCTAACCCTAACCCTAACCCTAACACTATCCTAGGGCTGATGCTAACCCTAACCGTAACCCTAACACTATCCTAGAGCTGATCCTAACCCTAACCCTAACACTAACACTAACCCTAATACTATCCTAGGGCTGATGCTAACCCTAACCCTAACCCTAACACTATCCTAGGCCTGATGCTAACCTTAACCCTAACCCTAACACTATCCTAGGGCTGATGCTAACCCTAACCCTAACACTATCCTAGGGCTGATGCTAACCCTAACCCTAACCCTAACACTATCCTAGGGCTGTTGCTAACCCTAACCCTAACACTATCCTAGGGCTGATGCTAACCCTAACCCTAACCCTAACACTATGCTAGGCCTGATGCTAACCCTAACCCTAACCCTAACACTATCCTACGGTTGATGCTAACCCTAACCCTAACACTATCCTAGGGCTGATGCTAACCCTAACCATAACCCTAACACTATCCTAGGGCTGATGCTAACCCTAACCCTAACACTATCCTAGGGCTGATGCTAACCCTAACCATAACCCTAACACTATCCTAGGGCTGATGCTAACCCTAACCCTAACACTATCCTAGGCCTTATGCTAACCCTAACCCAAACCCTAACACTATCCTAGGGCTGATGCTAACCCTAACCCTAACCCTAACACTACCTAGGGCTGATGCTAACCCTAACCCTAACACTATCCTAGGCCTGGTGCTAACCCCAAACCTAACCCTAACACTATCCAAGGGCTGATGCTAACCCTAACCCTAACCCTATCACTATCCTAGGGCTAATGCTAACCCTAACCCTAACACTATCCTAGGCCTGATGCTAACCCTAACACTAACCCTAACACTATCCTAGGGCTGATGCTAACCGTAACCCTAACACTATCCTAGGGCTGATGCTAACCCTAACCCTAACCCTAAAACTCTCCTAGGGCTGATGCTAACCCTAACCCTAACACTATCCTAGGGCTGATGCTAACCCTAACACTAACCCTAACACTATCCTATTGCTGATGCTAACCCTAACCCTAACACTATCCTAGGGCTGATGCTAACCCTAACCCTAACCTTAACACTATCCTAGGGCTGATGCTAACCCTAACCCTAACCCTAACACTATCCTACGGCTGATGCTAACCCTAACCGTAACCCTAACACTATCCTAGGGCTGATGCTAACCCTAACACTAACACTATCCTAGGGCTGATGCTAACCCTAACCCTAAACCCTAACACTATCCTAGGGCTGATGCTAAGCCTAACCCTAACTCTAACACTATCTTAGGGCTGAGGATAACCCTAAACCTAACACTATCCTACGGCTGATGCTAACCCTAATCCTAACCCTAACACTATCCTAGGGCTGATGCTAACCCTAACCCTAACACTATCCTAGGCCTGATGCTAACCCTAACCCTAACCCTAACACTATCCTATGGCTGATGGTAACCCTAACCGTAACACTATCCTAGGGCTGATGCTAACCCTAACCCTAACCCTAACACTATCCTAGGGCTGATGTTAACCATAACCCTAACACTATCCTAGGCATGATGCTAACCCTATCCCTAACCCTAACACTCTCCTAGGGCTGATGCTAACCCTAACCCTAACCCTAACACTATCCTAGGGTTGATGCTAACCCTAACCCTAACACTATCCTAGGGCTGATGCTAACCCTAACCCTAACCCTAACACTATCCTAGGGCTGATGCTAACCCTAACCATAACACTATCCTAGGCCTGATGCTAACCCTAACCCTAACCATAACACTATCCTAGGGCTGATGCTAACCCTAACCCTAACACTATCCTAGGGCTGATGCTAACCCTAAGCCTAACCCTAGCACTATCCTAGGACTGATGCTAACCCTAACCCTAACACTATCTTACGCCTGATGCTAACCCTAACCGTAACACTTACACTATCCTAGGGCTGATGCTAACCCTAACCCTAACCCTAACACTATCCTAGGGCTGACGCTAACCCTAACCCTAACCCTAACACTATCCTAGGGCTGATGCTAACCCTAACACTAACACTATCCTAGGGCTGATGCTAACCCTAACCCTAACCCTAACACTATCCTAGGGCTGATGCTAACCCTAACCCTAACCCTAACACTATCCTAGGGCTGATGCTAACCCTAACACTAACACTATCCTAGGGCTGATGCTAACCCTATGCCTAACCCTAACACTATCCTAGGGCTGATGCTAACCCTAACCCTAACACTATCCAAGGGCTGATGCTAACCCTAACCCTAACCCTAACACTATCCTATGGCTGATACTAACCCTAACCGTAACACTATCCTAGGCCTGATGCTAACCCTATCCCTAACCCTAACACTCTCCTAGGGCTGATGCTAACCCTAACCCTAACCCTAACACTATCCTAGGGTTGATGCTAACCCTAACCCTAACACTATCCTAGGGCTGATGCTAACCCTAACGCTAACCTTAACACTATCCTAGGGCTGATGCTAACCCTAACCCTAACACTATCCTAGGCCTGATGCTAACCCTAACCCTAACCCTAACACTATCCTAGGGCTGATGCTAACCCTAACCCTAACACTATCCTAGGGCTGATGCTAACCCTAACCCTAACCCTAACACTATCCTAGGGCTGATGCTAACTCTAACCCGAACACTATCCTAGGGCTGATGCTAACCCTAAGCCTAACCCTAGCACTATCCTAGGACTGATGCTAACCCTAACCCTAACACTATCCTAGGCCTGATGCTAACCCTAACCCTAACACTTACACTATCCTAGGGCTGATGCTAACCCTAACCCTAACCCTAACACTATCCTAGGTCTGATGCTAACCCTAAACCTAACACAATCCTAGGGCTGATGCTAACCCTAACCCTAACCCTAACACTATCCTAGGGCTGATGCTAACCCTAACCCAAACCCTAACACTATCCTAGGGCTGATGCTAACCCTAACTCTAACCCTAACACTATCCTAGGGCTGATGCTAACCCTAACACTAACACTATCCTAGGGCTGATGCTAACCCTATCCCTAACCCTAACACTATCCTAGGGCTGATGCTAACCGTAACCCTAACTCTAACACTATCTTAGGGCTGAGGCTAACCCTAACCCTAACACTATCTTACGGCTGATGCTAACCATAACCCTAACCCTAACACTATCCTAGGGCTGACGCTAACCCTAACCCTAACACTATCCTAGGCCTGATGCTAACCCTAACCCTAACACTTACACTATCCTAGGGCTGATGCTAACCCTAACCCTAACCCTAACACTATCCTAGGTCTGATGCTAACCCTATACCTAACACTATCCTAGGGCTGATGCTAACCCTAACCCTAACCCTAACACTATCCTAGGGCTGATGTTAACCCTAACCCTAACACTATCCTAGGGCTTATGCTAACCCTAACACTAACACTATCCTAGGGCTGATGCTAACCCTAACCCTAACCCTAACACTATCCTAGGGCTGATGCTAAGCCTAACCCTAACTCTAACACTATCCTAGGGCTCAAGCTAACCCTAACCCTAACACTATCCTACGGCTGATGCTAACCGTAACCCTAACCCTAACACTATCCTAAGGCTGATGCTAACCCTAACACTAACACTATCCTAGGCCTGATGCTAACCGTAACCGTAACCCTAACACTATCCTAGGTCTGATGCTAACCCTAAACCTAACACTATCCTAGGGCTGATGCTAACCCTAACCCTAACCCTAACACTATCCTATGGCTGATGCTAACCCTAACCGTAACACTATCCTAGGGCTGATGCTAACCCTAACCCTAACCCTAACACTATCCTAGGGCTGATGTTAACCCTAACCCTAACACTATCCTAGGCCTGATGCTAACCCTATCCCTAACCCTAACACTCTCCTAGGGCTGATGCTAACCCTAACCCTAACCCTAACACTATCCTAGGGTCGATGCTAACCCTAACCCTAACACTATCCTAGGGCTGATGCTAACCCTAACCCTAACCCTAACACTATCCTAGGGCTGATGCTAACCCTAACCCTAACACTATCCTAGGCCTGATGCTTACCCTAACCCTAACCCTAACACTATCCTAGGGCTGATGCTAACCCTAACCCTAACCCTAACAGTATCCTAGGGCTGATGCTAACCCTAACCATGACCCTAACACTATCCTAGGGCTGATGCTAACCCTAACCCTAACACTATCCTAGGGCTGATGCTAACCCTAACCCTAACCCTAACACTATCCTAGGGCTGATGCTAACCGTAACCGTAACCGTAACACTATCCTAGGTCTGATGCTAACCCTAAACCTAACACTATCCTAGGGCTGATGCTAACTCTAACCCTAACCATAACACTATCCTAGGGCTGATGCTAACCCTAACCGTAACCCTAACACTCTCCTAGGGCTGATGCTAACCCTAACCCTACCACTATCCTATGCCTTATGGTAACCCTAACCCTAACACTATCCTAGGGCTGATGCTAACCCTAAGCCTAACCCTAACACTATCCTAGGGCTGATGCTAACCCTAACCCTAACACTATCCAAGGGCTGATGCTAACCCTAACCCTAACCCTAACACTATCCTAGGGCTAATGCTAACCCTAACCCTAACACTATCCTAGGCCTGATGCTAACCCTAACCCTAACCCTAACACTATCCTACGGCTGATGCTAACCCTAACCCTAACACTATCCTAGGGCTGACGCTAACCCTAACCCTAACTCTAACACTATCCTAGGGCTGATGCTAACCCTAACCCTAACACTATCCTAGGGCTGATGCTAAACCTAACACTAACCCTAACACTATCCTATTGCTGATGCTAACCCTAACCCTAACACTCCCCTAGGGCTGATGCTAACCCTAACCGTAACCTTAACACTATCCTAGGGCTGATGCTAACCCTAACCCTAACCCTAACACTATCCTACGGCTGATGCTAACCCTAACCGTAACCCTAACACTATCCTAGGGCTGATGCTAACCCTAACACTAACACTATCCTAGGGCTGATGCTAACCCTAACCCTAACCCTAACACTATCCTAGGGCTGATGCTAAGCCTAACCCTAACTCTAACACAATCTTAGGGCTGAGGATAACCCTAAACCTAACACTATCCTAGGCCTGATGCTAACCCTAACCCTAACCCTAACACTATCCTATGGCTGATGGTAACCCTAACCGTAACACTATCCTAGGGCTGATGCTAACCCTAACCCTAACCCTAACACTATCCTAGGGCTGATGTTAACCATAACCCTAACACTATCCTAGGCATGATGCTAACCCTATCCCTAACCCTAACACTCTCCTAGGGCTGATGCTAACCCTAACCCTAACCCTAACACTATCCTAGGGTTGATGCTAACCCTAACCCTAACACTATCCTAGGGCTGATGCTAACCCTAACCCTAACCCTAACACTATCCTAGGGCTGATGCTAACCCTAACCATAACACTATCCTAGGCCTGATGCTAACCCTAACCCTAACCATAACACTATCCTAGGGCTGATGCTAACCCTAACCCTAACACTATCCTAGGGCTGATGCTAACCCTAAGCCTAACCCTAGCACTATCCTAGGACTGATGCTAACCCTAACCCTAACACTATCTTACGCCTGATGCTAACCCTAACCGTAACACTTACACTATCCTAGGGCTGATGCTAACCCTAACCCTAACCCTAACACTATCCTAGGGCTGACGCTAACCCTAACCCTAACCCTAACACTATCCTAGGGCTGATGCTAACCCTAACACTAACACTATCCTAGGGCTGATGCTAACCCTAACCCTAACCCTAACACTATCCTAGGGCTGATGCTAACCCTAACCCTAACCCTAACACTATCCTAGGGCTGATGCTAACCCTAACACTAACACTATCCTAGGGCTGATGCTAACCCTATGCCTAACCCTAACACTATCCTAGGGCTGATGCTAACCCTAACCCTAACACTATCCAAGGGCTGATGCTAACCCTAACCCTAACCCTAACACTATCCTATGGCTGATACTAACCCTAACCGTAACACTATCCTAGGCCTGATGCTAACCCTATCCCTAACCCTAACACTCTCCTAGGGCTGATGCTAACCCTAACCCTAACCCTAACACTATCCTAGGGTTGATGCTAACCCTAACCCTAACACTATCCTAGGGCTGATGCTAACCCTAACGCTAACCTTAACACTATCCTAGGGCTGATGCTAACCCTAACCCTAACACTATCCTAGGCCTGATGCTAACCCTAACCCTAACCCTAACACTATCCTAGGGCTGATGCTAACCCTAACCCTAACACTATCCTAGGGCTGATGCTAACCCTAACCCTAACCCTAACACTATCCTAGGGCTGATGCTAACTCTAACCCGAACACTATCCTAGGGCTGATGCTAACCCTAAGCCTAACCCTAGCACTATCCTAGGACTGATGCTAACCCTAACCCTAACACTATCCTAGGCCTGATGCTAACCCTAACCCTAACACTTACACTATCCTAGGGCTGATGCTAACCCTAACCCTAACCCTAACACTATCCTAGGTCTGATGCTAACCCTAAACCTAACACAATCCTAGGGCTGATGCTAACCCTAACCCTAACCCTAACACTATCCTAGGGCTGATGCTAACCCTAACCCAAACCCTAACACTATCCTAGGGCTGATGCTAACCCTAACTCTAACCCTAACACTATCCTAGGGCTGATGCTAACCCTAACACTAACACTATCCTAGGGCTGATGCTAACCCTATCCCTAACCCTAACACTATCCTAGGGCTGATGCTAACCGTAACCCTAACTCTAACACTATCTTAGGGCTGAGGCTAACCCTAACCCTAACACTATCTTACGGCTGATGCTAACCATAACCCTAACCCTAACACTATCCTAGGGCTGACGCTAACCCTAACCCTAACACTATCCTAGGCCTGATGCTAACCCTAACCCTAACACTTACACTATCCTAGGGCTGATGCTAACCCTAACCCTAACCCTAACACTATCCTAGGTCTGATGCTAACCCTATACCTAACACTATCCTAGGGCTGATGCTAACCCTAACCCTAACCCTAACACTATCCTAGGGCTGATGTTAACCCTAACCCTAACACTATCCTAGGGCTTATGCTAACCCTAACACTAACACTATCCTAGGGCTGATGCTAACCCTAACCCTAACCCTAACACTATCCTAGGGCTGATGCTAAGCCTAACCCTAACTCTAACACTATCCTAGGGCTCAAGCTAACCCTAACCCTAACACTATCCTACGGCTGATGCTAACCGTAACCCTAACCCTAACACTATCCTAAGGCTGATGCTAACCCTAACACTAACACTATCCTAGGCCTGATGCTAACCGTAACCGTAACCCTAACACTATCCTAGGTCTGATGCTAACCCTAAACCTAACACTATCCTAGGGCTGATGCTAACCCTAACCCTAACCCTAACACTATCCTATGGCTGATGCTAACCCTAACCGTAACACTATCCTAGGGCTGATGCTAACCCTAACCCTAACCCTAACACTATCCTAGGGCTGATGTTAACCCTAACCCTAACACTATCCTAGGCCTGATGCTAACCCTATCCCTAACCCTAACACTCTCCTAGGGCTGATGCTAACCCTAACCCTAACCCTAACACTATCCTAGGGTCGATGCTAACCCTAACCCTAACACTATCCTAGGGCTGATGCTAACCCTAACCCTAACCCTAACACTATCCTAGGGCTGATGCTAACCCTAACCCTAACACTATCCTAGGCCTGATGCTTACCCTAACCCTAACCCTAACACTATCCTAGGGCTGATGCTAACCCTAACCCTAACCCTAACAGTATCCTAGGGCTGATGCTAACCCTAACCATGACCCTAACACTATCCTAGGGCTGATGCTAACCCTAACCCTAACACTATCCTAGGGCTGATGCTAACCCTAACCCTAACCCTAACACTATCCTAGGGCTGATGCTAACCGTAACCGTAACCGTAACACTATCCTAGGTCTGATGCTAACCCTAAACCTAACACTATCCTAGGGCTGATGCTAACTCTAACCCTAACCATAACACTATCCTAGGGCTGATGCTAACCCTAACCGTAACCCTAACACTCTCCTAGGGCTGATGCTAACCCTAACCCTACCACTATCCTATGCCTTATGGTAACCCTAACCCTAACACTATCCTAGGGCTGATGCTAACCCTAAGCCTAACCCTAACACTATCCTAGGGCTGATGCTAACCCTAACCCTAACACTATCCAAGGGCTGATGCTAACCCTAACCCTAACCCTAACACTATCCTAGGGCTAATGCTAACCCTAACCCTAACACTATCCTAGGCCTGATGCTAACCCTAACCCTAACCCTAACACTATCCTACGGCTGATGCTAACCCTAACCCTAACACTATCCTAGGGCTGACGCTAACCCTAACCCTAACCCTAACACTATCCTAGGGCTGATGCTAACCCTAACCCTAACACTATCCTAGGGCTGATGCTAAACCTAACACTAACCCTAACACTATCCTATTGCTGATGCTAACCCTAACCCTAACACTCCCCTAGGGCTGATGCTAACCCTAACCGTAACCTTAACACTATCCTAGGGCTGATGCTAACCCTAACCCTAACCCTAACACTATCCTACGGCTGATGCTAACCCTAACCGTAACCCTAACACTATCCTAGGGCTGATGCTAACCCTAACACTAACACTATCCTAGGGCTGATGCTAACCCTAACCCTAACCCTAACACTATCCTAGGGCTGATGCTAAGCCTAACCCTAACTCTAACACAATCTTAGGGCTGAGGATAACCCTAAACCTAACACTATCCTACGCCTGATGCTAACCCTAATCCTAACCCTAACACTATCCTAGGGCTGATGCTAACCCTAACCCTAACACTCTCCTAGGCCTGATGCTAACCCTAACCCTAACCCTAACACTATCCTATGGCTGATGCTAACCCTAACCGTAACACTATCCTATGGCTGATGCTAACCCTAACCCTAACCCTAACACTATCCTAGGGCTGATGTTAACCCTAACCCTAACACTTTCCTAGGCCTGATGCTAACCCTATCCCTAACCCTAACACTCTCCTAGGGCTGATGCTAACCCTAACCCTAACCCTAACACTATCCTAGGGTTGATGCTAACCCTAACCCTAACACTATCCTAGGGCTGATGCTAACCCTAACCCTAACCCTAACACTATCCTAGGGCTGATGCTAACCCTAACCCTAACACTATCCTAGGCCTGATGCTAACCCTAAACCTAACCCTAACACTATCCTAGGGCTGATGCTAACACTAAACCTAACACTATCCTAGGGCTGATGCTAACCCTAACCGTAACCCTAACACTATCCTACGGCTGATGCTAACTCTAACCCGAACACTATCCTAGGGCTGATGCTAACCCTAAGCCTAACCCTACCACTATCCTTGGACTGATGCTAACCCTAACCCTAACACTATCCTAGGCCTGATGCTAACCCTAACCCTAACACTTACACTATCCTAGGGCTGATGCTAACCCTAACCCTAACCCTAACACTATTCTAGGTCTGATGCTAACCCTAAACCTAACACAATCCTGGGGCTAATGCTAACCCTAACCCTAACCCTAACACTATCCTAGGGCTGATGCTAACCCTAACCCTAACCCTAACACTATCCTAGGGCTGATGCTAACCCTAACCCTAACCCTAACACTATCGTAGGGCTTATGCTAACCCTAACCCTAACTCTAACACTATCCTAGGGCTGAGGTTAACCCTAACCCTAACACTATCCTACGGCTGATGCTAACCCTAACCCTAACCCTAACACTATCCTAAGGCTGATGCTAACCCTAACACTAACACTATCCTAGGCCTGGTGCTAACCCTAACCCTAACCCTAACACTATCCTAGGTCTGATGCTAACCCTAAACCTAACACTATCCTAGGGCTGATGCTAACCCTAACCCTAACCCTAACACTATCCTAGGGCTGATGTTAACCCTAATCCTAACACTATCCTAGGGCTGATGCTAACCCTAACACTAACACTATCCTAGGGCTGATGCTAACTCTAACCCTAACCCTAACACTATCCTAGGGCTGATGCTAACCCTAACCCTAAACCTAACACTATCCTAGGGCTGATGCTAACCCTAACCCTAACTCTAACACTATCCTAGGGCTCAGGCTAACCCTAACCCTAACACTATCCTACGGCTGATGCTAACCCTAACCCTAACCCTAACACTATCCTAAGGCTGATGCTAACCCTAACACTAACACTATCCTAGGCCTGATGCTAACCGTAACCGTAACCCTAACACTATCCTAGGTCTGATGCTAACCCTAAACCTAACACTATCCTAGGGCTGATGCTAACTCTAACCCTAACCCTAACACTATCCTAGGGCTGATGCTAACCCTAACCCTAACCCTAACACTCTCCTAGGGCTGATGCTAACCCTAACCCTAACACTATCCTAGGCCTGATGCTAACCCTAACCCTAACACTATCCTAGGGCTGATGCTAACCATATGCCTAACCCTAACACTATCCTAGGGCTGATGCTAACCCTAACCCTAACACTATCCAAGGGCTGATGCTAACCCTAACCCTAACCCTAACACTATCCTAGGGCTAATGCTAACCCTAACCCTAACACTATCCTAGGCCTGATGCTAACCCTAACCCTAACCCTAACACTATCCTACGGCTGATGCTAACCCTAACCCTAACACTATCCTAGGGCTGATGCTAACCCTAACCCTAAGCTAACACTATCCTAGGGCTGATGCTAACCCTAACCCTAACACTATCCTAGGGCTGATGCTAACCCTAACACTAACCCTAACACTATCCTATTGCTGATGCTAACCCTAACCCTAACACTATCCTAGGGCTGATGCTAACCCTAACCCTAACCTTAACACTATCCTAGGGCTGATGCTAACCCTAACCCTAACCCTAACACTATCCTACGGCTGATGCTAACCCTAACCGTAACCCTAACACTATCCTAGGGCTGATGCTAACCCTAACACTAACACTATCCTAGGGCTGATGCTAACCCTAACCCTAACCCTAACACTATCCTAGGGCTGATGTTAACCGTAACCCTAACACTATCCTAGGCCTGATGCTAACCCTATCCCTAACCCTAACACTCTCCTAGGGCTGCTGCTAACCCAAACCCTAACCCTAACACTATCCTAGGGTTGATGCTAACCCTAACCCTAACACTATCCTAGGGCTGATGCTAACCCTAACCGTAAACCTAACACTATCCTAGGGCTGATGCTAACCCTAACCCTAACACTATCCTAGGCCTGATGCTAACCCTAACCCTAACCCTAACACTATCCTAGGGCTGATGTTAACCCTAACCCTAACACTATCCTAGGTCTGATGCTAACCCTATCCCTAACCCTAACACTCTCCTAGGGCTGCTGCTAACCCAAACCCTAACCCTAACACTATCCTAGGGCTGATGTTAACCCTAACACTAACACTATCCTAGGGCTGATGCTAACCCTAACCCTAACCCTAACACTATCGTAGGTCTTATGCTAACCCTAACCCTAACTCTAACACTATCCTAGGGCTGAGGTTAACCCTAACCCTAACACTATCCTACGGCTGATGCTAACCCTAACCCTAACCCTAACACTATCCTAAGGCTGATGCTAACCCTAACACTAACACTATCCTAGGCCTGGTGCTAACCCTAACCATAACCCTAACACTATCCTAGGTCTGATGCTAACCCTATACCTAACACTATCCTAGGGCTGATGCTAACCCTAACCCTAACCCTAACACTATCCTAGGGCTGATGTTAACCCTAACCCTAACACTATCCTAGGGCTTATGCTAACCCTAACGCTAACACTATCCTAGGGCTGATGCTAACCCTAACCCTAACCCTAACACTATCCTAGGGCTGATGCTAATACTAACCCTAACTCTAACACTATCCTAGGGCTCAGGCTAACCCTAACCCTAACACTATCCTACGGCTGATGCTAACCGTAACCCTAACCCTAACACTATCCTAAGGCTGATGCTAACCCTAACACTAACACTATCCTAGGCCTGATGCTAACCGTAACCGTAAATCTAACACTATCCTAGGTCTGATGCTAACCCTAAACCTAACACTATCCTAGGGCTGATGCTAACCCTAACCCTAACCCTAACACTATCCTATGGCTGATGCTAACCCTAACCGTAACACTATCCTAGGGCTGATGCTAACCCTAACCCTAACCCTAACACTATCCTAGGGCTGATGTTAACCCTAACCCTAACACTATCCTAGGCCTGATGCTAACCCTATCCCTAACCCTAACACTCTCCTAGGGCTGATGCTAACCCTAACCCTAACCCTAACACTATCCTAGGGTTGATGCTAACCCTAACCCTAACACTATCCTAGGGCTGATGCTAACCCTAACCCTAACCCTAACACTATCCTAGGGCTGATGCTAACCCTAACCCTAACACTATCCTAGGCCTGATGCTTACCCTAACCCTAACCCTAACACTATCCTAGGGCTGATGCTAACCCTAACCCTAACCCTAACAGTATCCTAGGGCTGATGCTAACCCTAACCATGACCCTAACACTATCCTAGGGCTGATGCTAACCCTAACCCTAACACTATCCTAGGGCTGATGCTAACCCTAACCCTAACCCTAACACTATCCTAGGGCTGATGCTAACCGTAACCGTAACCGTAACACTATCCTAGGTCTGATGCTAACCCTAAACCTAACACTATCCTAGGGCTGATGCTAACTCTAACGCTAACCCTAACACTATCCTAGGGCTGATGCTAACCCTAACCCTAACCCTAACACTCTCCTAGGGCTGATGCTAACCCTAACCCTAACACTATCCTATGCCTGATGGTAACCCTAACCCTAACACTATCCTAGGGCTGATGCTAACCCTAAGCCTAACCCTAACACTATCCTAGGGCTGATGCTAACCCTAACCCTAACACTATCCAAGGGCTGATGCTAACCCTAACCCTAACCCTATCACTATCCTAGGGCTAATGCTAACCCTAACCCTAACACTATCCTAGGCCTGATGCTAACCCTAACCCTAACCCTAACACTATCCTACGGCTGATGCTAACCCTAACCCTAACACTATCCTAGGGCTGACGCTAACCCTAACCCTAACCCTAACACTATCCTAGGGCTGATGCTAACCCTAACCCTAACACTATCCTAGGGCTGATGCTAACCCTAACACTAACCCTAACACTATCCTATTGCTGATGCTAACCCTAACCCTAACACTCCCCTAGGGCTGATGCTAACCCTAACCCTAACCTTAACACTATCCTAGGGCTGATGCTAACCCTAACCCTAACCCTAACACTATCCTACGGCTGATGCTAACCCTAACCGTAACCCTAACACTATCCTAGGGCTGATGCTAACCCTAACACTAACACTATCCTAGGGCTGATGCTAACCCTAACCCTAACCCTAACACTATCCTAGGGCTGATGCTAAGCCTAACCCTAACTCTAACACTATCTTAGGGCTGAGGATAACCCTAAACCTAACACTATCCTACGCCTGACGCTAACCCTAATCCTAACCCTAACACTATCCTAGGGCTGATGCTAACCCTAACCCTAACACTATCCTAGGCCTGATGCTAACCCTAACCCTAACCCTAACACTATCCTATGGCTGATGCTAACCCTAACCGTAACACTATCCTATGGCTGATGCTAACCTTAACCCTAACCCTAACACTATTCTAGGTCTGATGCTAACCCTAAACCTAACACAATCCTGGGGCTGATGCTAACCCTAACCCTAACCCTAACACTATCCTAGGGCTGATGCTAACCCTAACCCTAACCCTAACACTATCCTAGGGCTGATGCTAACCCTAACCCTAACCCTAACACTATCGTAGGGCTTATGCTAACCCTAACCCTAACTCTAACACTATCCTAGGGCTGAGGTTAACCCTAACCCTAACACTATCCTACGGCTGATGCTAACCCTAACCCTAACCCTAACACTATCCTAAGGCTGATGCTAACCCTAACACTAACACTATCCTAGGCCTGGTGCTAACCCTAACCCTAACCCTAACACTATCCTAGGTCTGATGCTAACCCTATACCTAACACTATCCTAGGGCTGATGCTAACCCTAACCCTAACCCTAACACTATCCTAGGGCTGATGCTAACCCTAACCCTAACTCTAACACTATCCTAGGGCTCAGGCTAACCCTAACCCTAACACTATCCTACGGCTGATGCTAACCCTAACCCTAACCCTAACACTATCCTAAGGCTGATGCTAACCCTAACACTAACACTATCCTAGGCCTGATGCTAACCGTAACCGTAACCGTAACACTATCCTAGGTCTGATGCTAACCCTAAACCTAACACTATCCTAGGGCTGATGCTAACTCTAACCCTAACCCTAACACTATCCTAGGGCTGATGCTAACCCTAACCCTAACCCTAACACTCTCCTAGGGCTGATGCTAACCCTAACCCTAACACTATCCTATGCCTGATGGTAACCCTAACCCTAACACTATCCTAGGGCTGATGCTAACCCTATGCCTAACCCTAACACTATCCTAGGGCTGATGCTAACCCTAACCCTAACACTATCCAAGGGCTGATGCTAACCCTAACCCTAACCCTAACACTATCCTAGGGCTAATGCTAACCCTAACACTAACACTATCCTAGGCCTGATGCTAACCCTAACCCTAACCCTAACACTATCCTACGGCTGATGCTAACCCTAACCCTAACACTATCCTAGGGCTGATGCTAACCCTAACCCTAACCCTAACACTATCCTAGGGCTGATGCTAACCCTAACCCTAACACTATCCTAGGGCTGATGCTAACCCTAACACTAACCCTAACACTATCCTATTGCTGATGCTAACCCTAACCCTAACACTCCCCTAGGGCTGATGCTAACCCTAACCCTAACCTTAACACTATCCTAGGGCTGATGCTAACCCTAACCCTAACCCTAACACTATCCTACGGCTGATGCTAACCCTAACCGTAACCCTAACACTATCCTAGGGCTGATGCTAACCCTAACACTAACACTATCCTAGGGATGATGCTAACCCTAACCCTAACCCTAACACTATCCTAGGGCTGATGCTAAGCCTAACCCTAACTCTAACACTATCTTAGGGCTGAGGATAACCCTAAACCTAACACTATCCTACGCCTGTTGCTAACCCTAATCCTAACACTAACACTATCCTAGGGCTGATGCTAACCGTAACCCTAACACTATCCTAGGCCTGATGCTAACCCTAACCCTAACCCTAACACTATCCTATGGCTGATGCTAACCCTAACCGTAACACTATCCTAGGGCTGATGCTAACCCTAACCCTAACCCTAACACTATCCTAGGGCTGATGTTAACCCTAACCCTAACACTTTCCTAGGCCTGATGCTAACCCTATCCCTAACCCTAACACTCTCCTAGGGCTGATGCTAACCCTAACCCTAACCCTAACACTATCCTAGGGTTGATGCTAACCCTAACCCTAACACTATCCTAGGGCTGATGCTAACCCTAACCCTAACCCTAACACTATCCTAGGGCTGATGCTAACCCTAACCCTAACACTATCCTAGGCCTGATGCTAACCCTAAACCTAACCCTAACACTATCCTAGGGCTGATGCTAACACTAAACCTAACACTATCCTAGGGCTGATGCTAACCCTAACCGTAACCCTAACACTATCCTACGGCTGATGCTAACTCTAACCCGAACACTATCCTAGGGCTGATGCTAACCCTAAGCCTAACCCTAGCACTATCCTAGGACTGATGCTAACCCTAACCCTAACACTATCCTAGGCCTGATGCTAACCCTAACCCTAACACTTACACTATCCTAGGGCTGATGCTAACCCTAACCCTAACCCTAACACTATTCTAGGTCTGATGCTAACCCTAAACCTAACACAATCCTGGGGCTGATGCTAACCCTAACCCTAACCCTAACACTATCCTAGGGCCGATGCTAACCCTAACCCTAACCCTAACACTATCCTAGGGCGGATGCTAACCCTAACCCTAACCCTAACACTATCGTAGGGCTTATGCTAACCCTAACCCTAACTCTAACACTATCCTAGGGCTGAGGTTAACCCTAACCCTAACACTATCCTACGGCTGATGCTAACCCTAACCCTAACCCTAACACTATCCTAAGGCTGATGCTAACCCTAACACTAACACTATCCTAGGCCTGGTGCTAACCCTAACCCTAACCCTAACACTATCCTAGGTCTGATGCTAACCCTATACCTAACACTATCCTAGGGCTGATGCTAACCCTAACCCTAACCCTAACACTATCCTAGGGCTGATGTTAACCCTAACCCTAACACTATCCTAGGGCTTATGCTAACCCTAACACTAACACTATCCTAGGGCTGATGCTAACCCTAACCCTAACCCTAACACTATCCTAGGGCTGACGCTAACCCTAACCCTAACCCTAACACTATCCTAAGGCTGATGCTAACCCTAACACTAACACTATCCTAGGCCTGATGCTAACCGTAACCGTAACCGTAACACTATCCTAGGTCTGATGCTAACCCTAAACCTAACACTATCCTAGGGCTGATGCTAACTCTAACCCTAACCCTAACACTATCCTAGGGCTGATGCTAACCCTAACCCTAACCCTATCACTCTCCTAGGGCTGATGCTAACACTAACCCTAACACTATCCTATGCCTGATGGTAACCCTAACCCTAACACTATCCTAGGGCTGATGCTAACCCTATGCCTAACCCTAACACTATCCTAGGGCTGATGCTAACCCTAACCCTAACACTATCCAAGGGCTGATGCTAACCCTAACCCTAACCCTAACACTATCCTAGGACTAATGCTAACCTTAACCCTAACACTATCCTAGGCCTGATGCTAACCCTAACCCTAACCCTAACACTATCCTACGGCTGATGCTAACCCTAACCCTAAAACTATCCTAGGGCTGATGCTAACCCTAACCCTGACCCTAACACTATCCTAGGGCTGATGCTAACCCTAACCCTAACACTATCCTAGGGCTGATGCTAACCCTAACACTAACCCTAACACTATCCTATTGTTGATGCTAACCCTAACCCTAACACTTCCCTAGGGCTGATGCTAACCCTAACCCTAACCTTAACACTATCCTAGGGCTGATGCTAACCCTAACCCTAACCCTAACACTATCCTAGGGCTGATGCTAAGCCTAACCCTAACTCTAACACTATCTTAGGGCTGAGGATAACCCTAAACCTAACACTATCCTACGCCTGATGCTAACCCTAATCCTAACCCTAACACTATCCTAGGGCTGATGCTAACCCTAACCCTAACACTATCCTAGGCCTGATGCTAACCCTAACCCTAACCCTAACACTATCCTATGGCTGATGCTAACCCTAACCGTAACACTATCCTAGGGCTGATGCTAACCCTAACCCTAACCCTAACACTATCCTAGGGCTGATGTTAACCCTAACCCTAACACTTCCCTAGGCCTGATGCTAACCCTATCCCTAACCCTAACACTCTCCTAGGGCTGATGCTAACCCTAACCCTAACCCTAACACTATCCTAGGGTTGATGCTAACCCTAACCCTAACACTATCCAAGGGCTGATGCTAACCCTAACCCTAACCCTACCACTATCCTAGGGCTGATGCTAACCCTAACCCTAACACTATCCTAGGCCTGATGCTAACCCTAAACCTAACCCTAACACTATCCTAGGGCTGATGCTAACACTAAACCTAACACTATCCTAGGGCTGATGCTAACCCTAACCCTAACCCTAACACTATCCTACGGCTGATGCTAACTCTAACCCGAACACTATCCTAGGGCTGATGCTAACCCTAAGCCTAACCCTAGCACTATCCTAGGACTGATGCTAACCCTAACCCTAACACTATCCTAGGCCTGATGCCAACCCTAACCCTAACACTTACACTATCCTAGGGCTGATGCTAACCCTAACCCTAACCCTAACACTATTCTAGGTCTGATGCTAACCCTAAACCTAACACAATCCTGGGGCTGATGCTAACCCTAACCCTAACCCTAACACTATCCTAGGGCTGATGCTAACCCTAACCCTAACCCTAACACTATCCTAGGGCTGATGCTAACCCTAACCCTAACCCTAACACTATCCTAGGGCTGATGCTAACCCTAACACTAACACTATCCTAGGGCTGATGCTAACCCTAACCCTAACCCTAACACTATCCTAGGGCTGATGATAACCGTAACCCTAACTCTAACACTATCTTAGGGCTGAGGCTAACCCTAACCCTAACACTATCTTACGGCTGATGCTAACCATAACCCTAACCCTAACACTATCCTAGAGCTGACGCTAACCCTAACCCTAACACTATCCTAGGCCTGATGCTAACCCTAACCCTAACCCTAACACTCTCCTAGGGCTGCTGCTAACCCAAACCCTAACCCTAACACTATCCTAGGGCTGATGCTAACCCTAACCCTAACACTATCCTAGGCCTGATGCTAACCCTAACCCTAACCCTAACACTATCCTAGGGCTGATGTTAACCCTAACCCTAACACTATCCTAGGCCTGATGCTAACCCTATCCCTAACCCTAACACTCTCCTAGGGCTCCTGCTAACCCAAACCCTAACCCTAACACTATCCTAGGGCTTATGCTAACCCTAACACTAACACTATCCTAGGGCTGATGCTAACCCTAACCCTAACCTAACACTATTGTAGGGCTTATGCTAACCCTAACCCTAACCCTAACACTATCCTAGGGCTGATGCTAACCCTAACCCTAACACTATCCTAGGGCTGATGCTAACCCTAACCCTAACCCTAACACTCTCCTAGGGCTGATGTTAACCCTAAACCTAACACTATCCTAGGCCTGATGCTAACCCTATCCCTAACCCTAACACACTCCTAGAGCTGCTGCTAACCCAAACCCTAACCCTAACACTATCCTAGGGTTGATGCTAACCCTAACCCTAACACTATACTAGGGCTGATGCTAACCCTAACCGTAAACCTAACACTATCCTAGGGCTGATGCTAACCCTAACACTAACACTATCCTAGGGCTGATGCTAACCCTAACCCTAACCCTAACACTATCCTAGGGCTGATGCTAACCCTAACCCTAACCCTAACACTATCCTAGGGCTGATGCTAACCCTAACACTAACACTATCCTAGGGCTGATGCTAACCCTATGTCTAACCCTAACACTATCCTAGGGCTGATGCTAACCCTAACCCTAACACTATCCAAGGGCTGATGCTAACCCTAACCCTAACCCTAACACTATCCTATGGCTGATACTAACCCTAACCGTAACACTATCCTAGGCCTGATGCTAACCCTATCCCTAACCCTAACACTCTCCTAGGGCTGATGCTAACCCTAACCCTAACCCTAACACTATCCTAGGGTTGATGCTAACCCTAACCCTAACACTATCCTAGGGCTGATGCTAACCCTAACGCTAACCTTAACACTATCCTAGGGCTGATGCTAACCCTAACCCTAACACTATCCTAGGCCTGATGCTAACCCTAACCCTAACCCTAACACTATCCTAGGGCTGATGCTAACCCTAACCCTAACACTATCCTAGGGCTGATGCTAACCCTAACCCTAACCCTAACACTATCCTAGGGCTGATGCTAACTCTAACCCGAACACTATCCTAGGGCTGATGCTAACCCTAAGCCTAACCCTAGCACTATCCTAGGACTGATGCTAACCCTAACCCTAACACTATCCTAGGCCTGATGCTAACCCTAACCCTAACACTTACACTATCCTAGGGCTGATGCTAACCCTAACCCTATCCCTAACACTATCCTAGGTCTGATGCTAACCCTAAACCTAACACAATCCTAGGGCTGATGCTAACCCTAACCCTAACCCTAACACTATCCTAGGGCTGATGCTAACCCTAACCCAAACCCTAACACTATCCTAGGGCTGATGCTAACCCTAACCCTAACCCTAACACTATCCTAGGGCTGATGCTAACCCTAACACTAACACTATCCTAGGGCTGATGCTAACCCTATCCCTAACCCTAACACTATCCTAGGGCTGATGCTAACCGTAACCCTAACTCTAACACTATCTTAGGGCAGAGGCTAACCCTAACCCTAACACTATCTTACGGCTGATGCTAACCATAACCCTAACCCTAACACTATCCTAGGGCTGACGCTAACCCTAACCCTAACACTATCCTAGGCCTGATGCTAACCCTAACCCTAACACTTACACTATCCTAGGGCTGATGCTAACCCTAACCCTAACCCTAACACTATCCTAGGTCTGATGCTAACCCTATACCTAACACTATCCTAGGGCTGATGCTAACCCTAACCCTAACCCTAACACTATCCTAGGGCTGATGTTAACCCTAACCCTAACACTATCCTAGGGCTTATGCTAACCCTAACACTAACACTATCCTAGGGCTGATGCTAACCCTAACCCTAACCCTAACACTATCCTAGGGCTGATGCTAAGCCTAACCCTAACTCTAACACTATCCTAGGGCTCAAGCTAACCCTAACCCTAACACTATCCTACGGCTGATGCTAACCGTAACCCTAACCCTAACACTATCCTAAGGCTGATGCTAACCCTAACACTAACACTATCCTAGGCCTGATGCTAACCGTAACCGTAACCCTAACACTATCCTAGGTCTGATGCTAACCCTAAACCTAACACTATCCTAGGGCTGATGCTAACCCTAACCCTAACCCTAACACTATCCTATGGCTGATGCTAACCCTAACCGTAACACTATCCTAGGGCTGATGCTAACCCTAACCCTAACCCTAACACTATCCTAGGGCTGATGTTAACCCTAACCCTAACACTATCCTAGGCCTGATGCTAACCCTATCCCTAACCCTAACACTCTCCTAGGGCTGATGCTAACCCTAACCCTAACCCTAACACTATCCTAGGGTCGATGCTAACCCTAACCCTAACACTATCCTAGGGCTGATGCTAACCCTAACCCTAACCCTAACACTATCCTAGGGCTGATGCTAACCCTAACCCTAACACTATCCTAGGCCTGATGCTTACCCTAACCCTAACCCTAACACTATCCTAGGGCTGATGCTAACCCTAACCCTAACCCTAACAGTATCCTAGGGCTGATGCTAACCCTAACCATGACCCTAACACTATCCTAGGGCTGATGCTAACCCTAACCCTAACACTATCCTAGGGCTGATGCTAACCCTAACCCTAACCCTAACACTATCCTAGGGCTGATGCTAACCGTAACCGTAACCGTAACACTATCCTAGGTCTGATGCTAACCCTAAACCTAACACTATCCTAGGGCTGATGCTAACTCTAACCCTAACCATAACACTATCCTAGGGCTGATGCTAACCCTAACCGTAACCCTAACACTCTCCTAGGGCTGATGCTAACCCTAACCCTAACACTATCCTATGCCTGATGGTAACCCTAACCCTAACACTATCCTAGGGCTGATGCTAACCCTAAGCCTAACCCTAACACTATCCTAGGGCTGATGCTAACCCTAACCCTAACACTATCCAAGGGCTGATGCTAACCTTAACCCTAACCCTAACACTATCCTAGGGCTAATGCTAACCCTAACCCTAACACTATCCTAGGCCTGATGCTAACCCTAACCCTAACCCTAACACTATCCTACGGCTGATGCTAACCCTAACCCTAACACTATCCTAGGGCTGACGCTAACCCTAACCCTAACCCTAACACTATCCTAGGGCTGATGCTAACCCTAACCCTAACACTATCCTAGGGCTGATGCTAACCCTAACACTAACCCTAACACTATCCTATTGCTGATGCTAACCCTAACCCTAACACTCCCCTAGGGCTGATGCTAACCCTAACCGTAACCTTAACACTATCCTAGGGCTGATGCTAACCCTAACCCTAACCCTAACACTATCCTACGGCTGATGCTAACCCTAACCGTAACCCTAACACTATCCTAGGGCTGATGCTAACCCTAACACTAACACTATCCTAGGGCTGATGCTAACCCTAACCCTAACCCTAACACTATCCTAGGGCTGATGCTAAGCCTAACCCTAACTCTAACACAATCTTAGGGCTGAGGATAACCCTAAACCTAACACTATCCTACGCCTGATGCTAACCCTAATCCTATCCCTAACACTATCCTAGGGCTGATGCTAACCCTAACCCTAACACTATCCTAGGCCTGATGCTAACCCTAACCCTAACCCTAACACTATCCTATGGCAGATGCTAACCCTAACCGTAACACTATCCTATGGCTGATGCTAACCCTAACCCTAACCCTAACACTATCCTAGGGCTGATGTTAACCCTAACCCTAACACTTTCCTAGGCCTGATGCTAACCCTATCCCTAACCCTAACACTCTCCTAGGGCTGATGCTAACCCTAACCCTAACCCTAACACTATCCTAGGGTTGATGCTAACCCTAACCCTAACACTATCCTAGGGCTGATGCTAACCCTAACCCTAACCCTAACACTATCCTAGGGCTGATGCTAACCCTAACCCTAACACTATCCTAGGCCTGATGCTAACCCTAAACCTAACCCTAACACTATCCTAGGGCTGATGCTAACACTAAACCTAACACTATCCTAGGGCTGATGCTAACCCTAACCGTAACCCTAACACTATCCTACGGCTGATGCTAACTCTAACCCGAACACTATCCTAGGGCTGATGCTAACCCTAAGCCTAACCCTACCACTATCCTTGGACTGATGCTAACCCTAACCCTAACACTATCCTAGGCCTGATGCTAACCCTAACCCTAACACTTACACTATCCTAGGGCTGATGCTAACCCTAACCCTAACCCTAACACTATTCTAGGTCTGATGCTAACCCTAAACCTAACACAATCCTGGGGCTGATGCTAACCCTAACCCTAACCCTAACACTATCCTAGGGCTGATGCTAACTCTAACCCTAACCCTAACACTATCCTAGGGCTGATGCTAACCCTAACCCTAACCCTAACACTATCCTAGGGCTGATGCTAACCCTAACCCTAACTCTAACACTATCCTAGGGCTCAGGCTAACCCTAACCCTAACACTATCCTACGGCTGATGCTAACCCTAACCCTAACCCTAACACTATCCTAAGGCTGATGCTAACCCTAACACTAACACTATCCTAGGCCTGATGCTAACCGTAACCGTAACCCTAACATTATCCTAGGTCTGATGCTAACCCTAAACCTAACACTATCCTAGGGCTGATGCTAACTCTAACCCTAACCCTAACACTATCCTAGGGCTGATGCTAACCCTAACACTAACCCTAACACTCTCCTAGGGCTGATGCTAACCCTAACCCTAACACTATCCTAGGCCTGATGCTAACCCTAACCCTAACACTATCCTAGGGCTGATGCTAACCATATGCCGAACCCTAACACTATCCTAGGGCTGATGCTAACCCTAACCCTAACACTATCCAAGGGCTGATGCTAACCCTAACCCTAACCCTAACACTATCCTAGGGCTAATGCTAACCCTAACCCTAACACTATCCTAGGCCTGATGCTAACCCTAACCCTAACCCTAACACTATCCTACGGCTGATGCTAACCCTAACCCTAACACTATCCTAGGGCTGATGCTAACCCTAACCCTAACCCTAACACTATCCTAGGGCTGATGCTAACCCTAACCCTAACACTATCCTAGGGCTGATGCTAACCCTAACACTAACCCTAACACTATCCTATTGCTGATGCTAACCCTAACCCTAACACTATCCTAGGGCTGATGCTAACCCTAACCCTAACCTTAACACTATCCTAGGGCTGATGCTAACCCTAACCCTAACCCTAACACTATCCTATGGCTGATGCTAACCCTAACCGTAACCCTAACACTATCCTAGGGCTGATGCTAACCCTAACACTAACACTATCCTAGGGCTGATGCTAACCCTAACCCTAACCCTAACACTATCCTAGGGCTGATGTTAACCGTAACCCTAACACTATCCTAGGCCTGATGCTAACCCTATCCCTAACCCTAACACTCTCCTAGGGCTGCTGCTAACCCAAACCCTAACCCTAACACTATCCTAGGGTTGATGCTAACCCTAACCCTAACACTATCCTAGGGCTGATGCTAACCCTAACCGTAAACCTAACACTATCCTAGGGCTGATGCTAACCCTAACCCTAACACTATCCTAGGCCTGATGCTAACCCTAACCCTAACCCTAACACTATCCTAGGGCTGATGTTAACCCTAACCCTAACACTATCCTAGGTCTGATGCTAACCCTATCCCTAACCCTAACACTCTCCTAGGGCTGCTGCTAACCCAAACCCTAACCCTAACACTATCCTAGGGCTGATGTTAACCCTAACACTAACACTATCCTAGGGCTGATGCTAACCCTAACCCTAACCCTAACACTATCGTAGGTCTTATGCTAACCCTAACCCTAACTCTAACACTATCCTAGGGCTGAGGTTAACCCTAACCCTAACACTATCCTACGGCTGATGCTAACCCTAACCCTAACCCTAACACTATCCTAAGGCTGATGCTAACCCTAACACTAACACTATCCTAGGCCTGGTGCTAACCCTAACCATAACCCTAACACTATCCTAGGTCTGATGCTAACCCTATACCTAACACTATCCTAGGGCTGATGCTAACCCTAACCCTAACCCTAACACTATCCTAGGGCTGATGTTAACCCTAACCCTAACACTATCCTAGGGCTTATGCTAACCCTAACGCTAACACTATCCTAGGGCTGATGCTAACCCTAACCCTAACCCTAACACTATCCTAGGGCTGATGCTAATACTAACCCTAACTCTAACACTATCCTAGGGCTCAGGCTAACCCTAACACTAACACTATCCTACGGCTGATGCTAACCGTAACCCTAACCCTAACACTATCCTAAGGCTGATGCTAACCCTAACACTAACACTATCCTAGGCCTGATGCTAACCGTAACCGTAACCCTAACACTATCCTAGGTCTGATGCTAACCCTAAACCTAACACTATCCTAGGGCTGATGCTAACCCTAACCCTAACCCTAACACTATCCTATGGCTGATGCTAACCCTAACCGTAACACTATCCTAGGGCTGATGCTAACCCTAACCCTAACCCTAACACTATCCTAGGGCTGATGTTAACCCTAACCCTAACACTATCCTAGGCCTGATGCTAACCCTATCCCTAACCCTAACACTCTCCTAGGGCTGATGCTAACCCTAACCCTAACCCTAACACTATCCTAGGGTTGATGCTAACCCTAACCCTAACACTATCCTAGGGCTGATGCTAACCCTAACCCTAACCCTAACACTATCCTAGGGCTGATGCTAACCCTAACCCTAACACTATCCTAGGCCTGATGCTTACCCTAACCCTAACCCTAACACTATCCTAGGTCTGATGCTAACCCTAACCCTAACCCTAACAGTATCCTAGGGCTGATGCTAACCCTAACCATGACCCTAACACTATCCTAGGGCTGATGCTAACCCTAACCCTAACACTATCCTAGGGCTGATGCTAACCCTAACCCTAACCCTAACACTATCCTAGGGCTGATGCTAACCGTAACCGTAACCGTAACACTATCCTAGGTCTGATGCTAACCCTAAACCTAACACTATCCTAGGGCTGATGCTAACTCTAACGCTAACCCTAACACTATCCTAGGGCTGATGCTAACCCTAACCCTAACCCTAACACTCTCCTAGGGCTGATGCTAACCCTAACCCTAACACTATCCTATGCCTGATGGTAACCCTAACCCTAACACTATCCTAGGGCTGATGCTAACCCTAAGCCTAACCCTAACACTATCCTAGGGCTGATGCTAACCCTAACCCTAACACTATCCAAGGGCTGATGCTAACCCTAACCATAACCCTATCACTATCCTAGGGCTAATGCTAACCCTAACCCTAACACTATCCTAGGCCTGATGCTAACCCTAACCCTAACCCTAACACTATCCTACGGCTGATGCTAACCCTAACCCTAACACTATCCTAGGGCTGACGCTAACCCTAACCCTAACCCTAACACTATCCTAGGGCTGATGCTAACCCTAACCCTAACACTATCCTAGGGCTGATGCTAACCCTAACACTAACCCTAACACTATCCTATTGCTGATGCTAACCCTAACCCTAACACTCCCCTAGGGCTGATGCTAACCCTAACCCTAACCTTAACACTATCCTAGGGCTGATGCTAACCCTAACCCTAACCCTAACACTATCCTACGGCTGATGCTAACCCTAACCGTAACCCTAACACTATCCTAGGGCTGATGCTAACCCTAACACTAACACTATCCTAGGGCTGATGCTAACCCTAACCCTAACCCTAACACTATCCTAGGGCTGATGCTAAGCCTAACCCTAACTCTAACACTATCTTAGGGCTGAGGATAACCCTAAACCTAACACTATCCTACGCCTGATGCTAACCCTAATCCTAACCCTAACACTATCCTAGGGCTGATGCTAACCCTAACCCTAACACTATCCTAGGCCTGATGCTAACCCTAACCCTAACCCTAACACTATCCTATGGCTGATGCTAACCCTAACCGTAACACTATCCTATGGCTGATGCTAACCCTAACCCTAACCCTAACACTATCCTAGGGCTGATGTTAACCCTAACCCTAACACTTTCCTAGGCCTGATGCTAACCCTATCCCTAACCCTAACACTCTCCTAGGGCTGATGCTAACCCTAACCCTAACCCTAACACTATCCTAGGGTTGATGCTAACCCTAACCCTAACACTATCCTAGGGCTGATGCTAACCCTAACCCTAACCCTAACACTATCCTAGGGCTGATGCTAACCCTAACCCTAACACTATCCTAGGCCTGATGCTAACCCTAAACCTAACCCTAACACTATCCTAGGGCTGATGCTAACACTAAACCTAACACTATCCTAGGGCTGATGCTAACCCTAACCGTAACCCTAACACTATCCTACGGCTGATGCTAACTCTAACCCGAACACTATCCTAGGGCTGATGCTAACCCTAAGCCTAACCCTACCACTATCCTTGGACTGATGCTAACCCTAACCCTAACACTATCCTAGGCCTGATGCTAACCCTAACCCTAACACTTACACTATCCTAGGGCTGATGCTAACCCTAACCCTAACCCTAACACTATTCTAGGTCTGATGCTAACCCTAAACCTAACACAATCCTGGGGCTGATGCTAACCCTAACCCTAACCCTAACACTATCCTAGGGCTGATGCTAACCCTAACCCTAACCCTAACACTATCCTAGGGCTGATGCTAACCCTAACCCTAACCCTAACACTATCGTAGGGCTTATGCTAACCCTAACCCTAACTCTAACACTATCCTAGGGCTGAGGTTAACCCTAACCCTAACACTATCCTACGGCTGATGCTAACCCTAACCCTAACCCTAACACTATCCTAAGGCTGATGCTAACCCTAACACTAACACTATCCTAGGCCTGGTGCTAACCCTAACCCTAACCCTAACACTATCCTAGGTCTGATGCTAACCCTATACCTAACACTATCCTAGGGCTGATGCTAACCCTAACCCTAACCCTAACACTATCCTAGGGCTGATGCTAACCCTAACCCTAACTCTAACACTATCCTAGGGCTCAGGCTAACCCTAACCCTAACACTATCCTACGGCTGATGCTAACCCTAACCCTAACCCTAACACTATCCTAAGGCTGATGCTAACCCTAACACTAACACTATCCTAGGCCTGATGCTAACCGTAACCGTAACCGTAACACTATCCTAGGTCTGATGCTAACCCTAAACCTAACACTATCCTAGGGCTGATGCTAACTCTAACCCTAACCCTAACACTATCCTAGGGCTGATGCTAACCCTAACCCTAACCCTAACACTCTCCTAGGGCTGATGCTAACCCTAACCCTAACACTATCCTATGCCTGATGGTAACCCTAACCCTAACACTATCCTAGGGCTGATGCTAACCCTATGCCTAACCCTAACACTATCCTAGGGCTGATGCTAACCCTAACCCTAACACTATCCAAGGGCTGATGCTAACCCTAACCCTAACCCTAACACTATCCTAGGGCTAATGCTA
Organism: Lemur catta; assembly: GCF_020740605.2. Lineage (NCBI taxonomy): Eukaryota > Metazoa > Chordata > Mammalia > Primates > Lemuridae > Lemur > Lemur catta. Next base: position 24,039 of record NW_025423859.1, on the reverse strand, counting down.
ACCCTAACACTAACACTATCCTAGGCCTGATGCTAACCCTAACCCTAACCCTAACACTATCCTACGGCTGATGCTAACCCTAACCCTAACACTATCCTAGGGCTGATGCTAACCCTAACCCTAACCCTAACACTATCCTAGGGCTGATGCTAACCCTAACCCTAACACTATCCTAGGGCTGATGCTAACCCTAACACTAACCCTAACACTATCCTATTGCTGATGCTAACCCTAACCCTAACACTCCCCTAGGGCTGATGCTAACCCTAACCCTAACCTTAACACTATCCTAGGGCTGATGCTAACCCTAACCCTAACCCTAACACTATCCTACGGCTGATGCTAACCCTAACCGTAACCCTAACACTATCCTAGGGCTGATGCTAACCCTAACACTAACACTATCCTAGGGATGATGCTAACCCTAACCCTAACCCTAACACTATCCTAGGGCTGATGCTAAGCCTAACCCTAACTCTAACACTATCTTAGGGCTGAGGATAACCCTAAACCTAACACTATCCTACGCCTGTTGCTAACCCTAATCCTAACACTAACACTATCCTAGGGCTGATGCTAACCCTAACCCTAACACTATCCTAGGCCTGATGCTAACCCTAACCCTACCCCTAACACTATCCTATGGGTGATGCTAACCCTAACCGTAACACTATCCTAGGGCTGATGCTAACCCTAACCCTAACCCTAACACTATCCTAGGGCTGATGTTAACCCTAACCCTAACACTTTCCTAGGCCTGATGCTAACCCTATCCCTAACCCTAACACTCTCCTAGGGCTGATGCTAACCCTAACCCTAACCCTAACACTATCCTAGGGTTGATGCTAACCCTAACACTAACACTATCCTAGGGCTGATGCTAACCCTAACCCTAACCCTAACACTATCCTAGGGCTGATGCTAACCCTAACCCTAACACTATCCTAGGCCTGATGCTAACCCTAAACCTAACCCTAACACTATCCTAGGGCTGATGCTAACACTAAACCTAACACTATCCTAGGGCTGATGCTAACCCTAACCGTAACCCTAACACTATCCTACGGCTGATGCTAACTCTAACCCGAACACTATCCTAGGGCTGATGCTAACCCTAAGCCTAACCCTAGCACTATCCTAGGACTGATGCTAACCCTAACCCTAACACTATCCTAGGCCTGATGCTAACCCTAACCCTAACACTTACACTATCCTAGGGCTGATGCTAACCCTACCCCTAACCCTAACACTATTCTAGGTCTGATGCTAACCCTAAACCTAACACAATCCTGGGGCTGATGCTAACCCTAACCCTAACCCTAACACTATCCTAGGGCCGATGCTAACCCTAACCCTAACCCTAACACTATCCTAGGGCGGATGCTAACCCTAACCCTAACCCTAACACTATCGTAGGGCTTATGCTAACCCTAACCCTAACTCTAACACTATCCTAGGGCTGAGGTTAACCCTAACCCTAACACTATCCTACGGCTGATGCTAACCCTAACCCTAACCCTAACACTATCCTAAGGCTGATGCTAACCCTAACACTAACACTATCCTAGGCCTGGTGCTAACCCTAACCCTAACCCTAACACTATCCTAGGTCTGATGCTAACCCTATACCTAACACTATCCTAGGGCTGATGCTAACCCTAACCCTAACCCTAACACTATCCTAGGGCTGATGTTAACCCTAACCCTAACACTATCCTAGGGCTTATGCTAACCCTAACACTAACACTATCCTAGGGCTGATGCTAACCCTAACCCTAACCCTAACACTATCCTAGGGCTGACGCTAACCCTAATCCTAACCCTAACACTATCCTAAGGCTGATGCTAACCCTAACACTAACACTATCCTAGGCCTGATGCTAACCGTAACCGTAACCGTAACACTATCCTAGGTCTGATGCTAACCCTAAACCTAACACTATCCTAGGGCTGATGCTAACTCTAACCCTAACCCTAACACTATCCTAGGGCTGATGCTAACCCTAACCCTAACCCTATCACTCTCCTAGGGCTGATGCTAACACTAACCCTAACACTATCCTATGCCTGATGGTAACCCTAACCCTAACACTATCCTAGGGCTGATGCTAACCCTATGCCTAACCCTAACACTATCCTAGGGCTGATGCTAACCCTAACCCTAACACTATCCAAGGGCTGATGCTAACCCTAACCCTAACCCTAACACTATCCTAGGGCTAATGCTAACCTTAACCCTAACACTATCCTAGGCCTGATGCTAACCCTAACCCTAACCCTAACACTATCCTACGGCTGATGCTAACCCTAACCCTAACACTATCCTAGGGCTGATGCTAACCCTAACCCTGACCCTAACACTATCCTAGGGCTGATGCTAACCCTAACCCTAACACTATCCTAGGGCTGATGCTAACCCTAACACTAACCCTAACACTATCCTATTGCTGATGCTAACCCTAACCCTAACACTCCCCTAGGGCTGATGCTAACCCTAACCCTAACCTTAACACTATCCTAGGGCTGATGCTAACCCTAACCCTAACACTATCCAAGGGCTGATGCTAACCCTAACCCTAACCCTAACACTATCCTAGGGCTAATGCTAACCCTAACACTAACACTATCCTAGGCCTGATGCTAACCCTAACCCTAACCCTAACACTATCCTACGGCTGATGCTAACCCTAACCCTAACACTATCCTAGGGCTGATGCTAACCCTAACCCTAACCCTAACACTATCCTAGGGCTGATGCTAACCCTAACCCTAACACTATCCTAGGGCTGATGCTAACCCTAACACTAACCCTAACACTATCCTATTGCTGATGCTAACCCTAACCCTAACACTCCCCTAGGGCTGATGCTAACCCTAACCCTAACCTTAACACTATCCTAGGGCTGATGCTAACCCTAACCCTAACCCTAACACTATCCTACGGCTGATGCTAACCCTAACCGTAACCCTAACACTATCCTAGGGCTGATGCTAACCCTAACACTAACACTATCCTAGGGATGATGCTAACCCTAACCCTAACCCTAACACTATCCTAGGGCTGATGCTAAGCCTAACCCTAACTCTAACACTATCTTAGGGCTGAGGATAACCCTAAACCTAACACTATCCTACGCCTGTTGCTAACCCTAATCCTAACACTAACACTATCCTAGGGCTGATGCTAACCCTAACCCTAACACTATCCTAGGCCTGATGCTAACCCTAACCCTACCCCTAACACTATCCTATGGCTGATGCTAACCCTAACCGTAACACTATCCTAGGGCTGATGCTAACCCTAACCCTAACCCTAACACTATCCTAGGGCTGATGTTAACCCTAACCCTAACACTTTCCTAGGCCTGATGCTAACCCTATCCCTAACCCTAACACTCTCCTAGGGCTGATGCTAACCCTAACCCTAACCCTAACACTATCCTAGGGTTGATGCTAACCCTAACCCTAACACTATCCTAGGGCTGATGCTAACCCTAACCCTAACCCTAACACTATCCTAGGGCTGATGCTAACCCTAACCCTAACACTATCCTAGGCCTGATGCTAACCCTAAACCTAACCCTAACACTATCCTAGGGCTGATGCTAACACTAAACCTAACACTATCCTAGGGCTGATGCTAACCCTAACCGTAACCCTAACACTATCCTACGGCTGATGCTAACTCTAACCCGAACACTATCCTAGGGCTGATGCTAACCCTAAGCCTAACCCTAGCACTATCCTAGGACTGATGCTAACCCTAACCCTAACACTATCCTAGGCCTGACGCTAACCCTAACCCTAACACTTACACTATCCTAGGGCTGATGCTAACCCTACCCCTAACCCTAACACTATTCTAGGTCTGATGCTAACCCTAAACCTAACACAATCCTGGGGCTGATGCTAACCCTAACCCTAACCCTAACACTATCCTAGGGCCGATGCTAACCCTAACCCTAACCCTAACACTATCCTAGGGCGGATGCTAACCCTAACCCTAACCCTAACACTATCGTAGGGCTTATGCTAACCCTAACCCTAACTCTAACACTATCCTAGGGCTGAGGTTAACCCTAACCCTAACACTATCCTACGGCTGATGCTAACCCTAACCCTAACCCTAACACTATCCTAAGGCTGATGCTAACCCTAACACTAACACTATCCTAGGCCTGGTGCTAACCCTAACCCTAACCCTAACACTATCCTAGGTCTGATGCTAACCCTATACCTAACACTATCCTAGGGCTGATGCTAACCCTAACCCTAACCCTAACACTATCCTAGGGCTGATGTTAACCCTAACCCTAACACTATCCTAGGGCTTATGCTAACCCTAACACTAACACTATCCTAGGGCTGATGCTAACCCTAACCCTAACCCTAACACTATCCTAGGGCTGACGCTAACCCTAACCCTAACCCTAACACTATCCTAAGGCTGATGCTAACCCTAACACTAACACTATCCTAGGCCTGATGCTAACCGTAACCGTAACCGTAACACTATCCTAGGTCTGATGCTAACCCTAAACCTAACACTATCCTAGGGCTGATGCTAACTCTAACCCTAACCCTAACACTATCCTAGGGCTGATGCTAACCCTAAGCCTAACCCTATCACTCTCCTAGGGCTGATGCTAACACTAACCCTAACACTATCCTATGCCTGATGGTAACCCTAACCCTAACACTATCCTAGGGCTGATGCTAACCCTATGCCTAACCCTAACACTATCCTAGGGCTGATGCTAACCCTAACCCTAACACTATCCAAGGGCTGATGCTAACCCTAACCCTAACCCTAACACTATCCTAGGGCTAATGCTAACCTTAACCCTAACACTATCCTAGGCCTGATGCTAACCCTAACCCTAACCCTAACACTATCCTACGGCTGATGCTAACCCTAACCCTAACACTATCCTAGGGCTGATGCTAACCCTAACCCTGACCCTAACACTATCCTAGGGCTGATGCTAACCCTAACCCTAACACTATCCTAGGGCTGATGCTAACCCTAACACTAACCCTAACACTATCCTATTGCTGATGCTAACCCTAACCCTAACACTCCCCTAGGGCTGATGCTAACCCTAACCCTAACCTTAACACTATCCTAGGGCTGATGCTAACCCTAACCCTAACACTAACACTATCCTAGGGCTGATGCTAAGCCTAACCCTAACTCTAACACTATCTTAGGGCTGAGGATAACCCTAAACCTAACACTATCCTACGCCTGATGCTAACCCTAATCCTAACCCTAACACTATCCTAGGGCTGATGCTAACCCTAACCCTAACACTATCCTAGGCCTGATGCTAACCCTAACCCTAACCCTAACACTATCCTATGGCTGATGCTAACCCTAACCGTAACACTATCCTAGGGCTGATGCTAACCCTAACCCTAACCCTAACACTATCCTAGGGCTGATGTTAACCCTAACCCTAACACTTCCCTAGGCCTGATGCTAACCCTATCCCTAACCCTAACACTCTCCTAGGGCTGATGCTAACCCTAACCCTAACCCTAACACTATCCTAGGGTTGATGCTAACCCTAACCCTAACACTATCCAAGGGCTGATGCTAACCCTAACCCTAACGCTACCACTATCCTAGGGCTGATGCTAACCCTAACCCTAACACTATCCTAGGCCTGATGCTAACCCTAAACCTAACCCTAACACTATCCTAGGGCTGATGCTAACACTAAGCCTAACACTATCCTAGGGCTGATGCTAACCCTAACCCTAACCCTAACACTATCCTAGGGCTGATGCTAACCCTAACCCTAACACTATCCTAGGGCTGATGCTAACCCTAACGCTACCCCTAACACTATCCTAGGGCTGATGCTAACCCTAACCGTAACCCTAACACTATCCTAGAGCTGATCCTAACCTTAACCCTAACCCTAATCCTAATACTATCCTAGGGCTGATGCTAACCCTAACCCTAACCCTAACACTATCCTAGGGCTGATGCTAACCCTAACCCTAACCCTAACACTATCCTAGGGCTTTTGCTAACCCTAACCAAAACTCTAACACTATCCTAGGGCTGAGGCTAACCCTAACCCTAACACTATCCTACGGCTGATGCTAACCCTAACCCTAACCCTAACACCATCCTAAGGCTGATGCTAACCCTAACACTAACACTATCCTAGGCTTGGTGCTAACCCTTACCCTAACCCTAACACTATCCTAGGTCTGATGCTAACCCTAAACCTAACACTATCCTAGGGCTGATGCTAACCCTAACCCTAACACTATCCTAGGGCTGATGTTAACCCTAATCCTAACACTATCCTAGGGCTGATGCTAACCCTAACACTAACACTATCCTAGGGCTGATGCTAACTCTAACCCTAACCCTAACACTATCCTAGGGCTGATGCTAACCCTAACCCTAACCCTAACACTATCCTAGGTTTGATGCTAACCCTAACCCTAACTCTAACACTATCCTAGGGCTCAGGCTAACCCTAATCCTAACACTATCCTACGGCTGATGCTAACCCTAACCCTAACCCTAACACTATCCTTAGGCTGATGCTAACCCTAACACTAACACTATCCTAGGCCTGATGCTAACCGTAACCGTAACCCTAACACTATCCTAGGTCTGACGCTAACCCTAAACCTAACACTATCCTAGGGCTGATGCTAACTCTAACCCTAACCCTAACACTATCCTAGGGCTGATGCTATCCCTAACCCTAACCCTAACACTCTCCTAGGGCTGATGCTAACCCTAACCCTAACACTATCCTATGCCTGATGCTAACCCTAACCCTAACACTAATCTAGGGCTGATGCTAACCCTATGCCTAACCCTAACACTATCCTAGGGCTGATGCTAACCCTAACCCTAACACTATCCAAGGGCTGATGCTAACCCTAACCCTAACTGTAACACTATCCTAGGGCTAATGCTAACCCTAACCCTAACACTATCCTAGGCCTGATGCTAACCCTAACCCTATCCCTAACACTATCCTACGGCTGATGCTAACCCTAACCCTAACACTATCCTAGGGCTGATGCTAACCCTAACCCTAACCCTAACACTATCCTAGGGCTGATGCTAACCCTAACCCTAACACTATCCTAGGGCTGATGCTAACCCTAACACTAACCCTAACACTATCCTATTGCTGATGCTAACCCTAACCCTAACACTATCCTAGGGCTGATGCTAACCCTAACCCTAACCTTAACACTATCCTAGGGCTGATGCTAACCCTAACCCTAACCCTAACACTATCCTACGGCTGATGCTAACCCTAACCGTAACCCTAACACTATCCTAGGGCTGATGCTAACCCTAACACTAACACTATCCTAGGGCTGATGCTAACCCTAACCCTAACCCTAACACTATCCTAGGGCTGATGCTAAGCCTAACCCTAACTCTAACACTATCTTAGGGCTGAGGATAACCCTAAACCTAACACTATCCTACGCCTGATGCTAACCCTAATACTAACCCTAACACTATCCTAGGGCTGATGCTAACCCTAACCCTAACACTATCCTAGGCCTGATGCTAACCCTAACCCTAACCCTAACACTATCCTATGGCTGATGCGAACCCTAACGGTAACACTATCCTAGGGCTGATGCTAACCCTAACCCTAACCCTAACACTATCCTAGGGCTGATGTTAACCCTAACCCTAACACTTTCCTAGGCCTGATGCTAACCCTATCCCTAACCCTAACACTCTCCTAGGGCTGATGCTAACCCTAACCCTAACCCTAACACTATCCTAGGGTTGATGCTAACCCTAACCCTAACACTATCCTAGGGCTGATGGTAACCCTAACCCTAACCCTAACACTATCCTAGGGCTGATGCTAACCCTAACACTAACACTATCCTAGGCCTGATGCTAACCCTAAACCTAACCCTAACACTATCCTAGGGCTGATGCTAACACTAAACATAACACTATCCCAGGGCTGATGCTAACCCTAACCCTAACCCTAACACTATCCTAGGGCTGATGCTAACTCTAACCCGAACACTATCCTAGGGCTGATGCTAACCCTAAGCCTAACCCTAGCACTATCCTAGGACTGATGCTAACCCTAACCCTAACACTATCCTAGGCCTGATGCTAACCCTAACCCTAACACTTACACTATCCTAGGGCTGATGCTAACCCTAACCCTAACCCTAACACTATTCTAGGTCTGATGCTAACCCTAAACCTAACACAATCCTGGGGCTGATGCTAACCCTAACCCTAACCCTAACACTATCCTACGGCTGATGCTAACCCTAACCCTAACCCTAACACTATCCTAGGGCTGATGCTAACCCTAACCCTAACACTATCCTAGGGCTGATGCTAACCCTAACACTAACACTATCCTAGGGCTGATGCTAACCCTAACCCTAACCCTAACACTATCCTAGGGCTGATGATAACCGTAACCCTAACTCTAACACTATCTTAGAGCTGAGGCTAACCCTAACCCTAACACTATCTTACGGCTGATGCTAACCATAACCCTAACCCTAACACTATCCTAGGGCTGACGCTAACCCTAACCCTAACACTATCCTAGGCCTGATGCTAACCCTAACCCTAACCCTAACACTATCCTAGGGCTGATGCTAACCCTAACCCTAACACTATCCTAGGGCTGATGCTAACCCTAACCCTAACCCTAACACTATCCTAGGGCTGATGTTAACCCTAACCCTAACACTATCCTAGGCCTGATGCTAACCCTATCCCTAACCCTAACACTCTCCTAGGGCTGCTGCTAACCCAAACCCTAACCCTAACACTATCCTAGGGTTGATGCTAACCCTAACCCTAACACTATCCTAGGGCTGATGCTAACCCTAACCGTAAACCTAACACTATCCTAGGGCTGATGCTAACCCTAACCCTAACACTATCCTAGGCCTGATGCTAACCCTAATCCTAACCCTAACACTATCCTAGGGCTGATGTTAACCCTAACCCTAACACTATCCTAGGGCTGATGTTAACCCTAACACTAACACTATCCTAGGGCTGATGCTAACCCTAACCCTAACCCTAACACTATCGTAGGGCTTATGCTAACCCTAACCCTAACTCTAACACTATCCTAGGGCTCAGGCTAACCCTAACCCTAACACTATCCTACGGCTGATGCTAACCGTAACCCTAACCCTAACACTATCCTAAGGCTGATGATAACCCTAACACTAACACTATCCTAGGCCTGATGCTAACCGTAACCGTAACCCTAACACTATCCTAGGTCTGATGCTAACCCTAAACCTAACACTATCCTAGGGCTGATGCTAACTCTAACCCTAACCCTAACACTATCCTAGGGCTGATGCTAACCCTAACCCTAAACCTAACACTCTCCTAGGGCTGATGCTAACCCTAACCCTAACACTATCCTAGGCCTGATGCTAACCCTAACCCTAACACTATCCTAGGGCTGATGCTAACCCTATGCCTAACCCTAACACTATCCTAGGGCTGATGCTAACCCTAACCCTAACACTATCCAAGGGCTGATGCTAACCCTAACAATAACCGTAACACTATCCTAGGGCTAATGCTAACCCTAACCCTAACACTATCCTAGGCCTGATGCTAACCCTAACCCTAACCCTAACACTATCCTAGGGCTGATGCTAACCCTAACACTAACACTATCCTAGGGCTGATGCTAAACCTAACCCTAACCCTAAAACTCTCCTAGGGCTGATGCTAACCCTAACCCTAACACTATCCTAGGGCTGATGCTAACCCTAACACTAACCCTAACACTATCCTATTGCTGATGCTAACCCTAACCCTAACACTATCCTAGGGCTGATGCTAACCCTAACCCTAACCTTAACACTATACTAGGGCTGATGCTAACCCTAACCCTAACCCTAACACTATCCTACGGCTGATGCTAACCCTAACCCTAACACTATCCTAGGCCTGATGCTAACCCTAACCCTAACCCTAACACTATCCTATGGCTGATGCTAACCCTAACCGTAACACTATCCTAGGGCTGATGCTAACCCTAACCCTAACCCTAACACTATCCTAGGGCTGATGCTAAGCCTAACCCTAACTCTAACACTATCTTAGGGCTGAGGATAACCCTAAACCTAACACTATCCTACGGCTGATGCTAACCCTAATCCTAACCCTAACACTATCCTAGGGCTGATGCTAACCCTAACCCTAACACTATCCTAGGCCTGATGCTAACCCTAACCCTAACTCTAACACTATCCTATGGCTGATGGTAACCCTAACCGTAACACTATCCTAGGGCTGATGCTAACCCTAACCCTAACCCTAACACTCTCCTAGGGCTGATGTTAACCCTAACCCTAACACTATCTTAGGCATGATGCTAACCCTATCCCTAACCCTAACACTCTCCTAGGGCTGAGGCTAACCCTAACCCTAACCCTAACACTATCCTAGGGTTGATGCTAACCCTAACCCTAACACTATCTTAGGGCTGATGCTAACCCTTAACCCTAACCCTAACACTATCCTAGGGCTGATGCTAACCCTAACCCTAACACTATCCTAGGCCTGATGCTAACCCTAACCCTAACCATAACACTATCCTAGGGCTGATGCTAACCCTAACCCTAACACTATCCTAGGGCTGATGCTAACCCTAAGCCTAACCCTAGCACTATCCTAGGACTGATGCTAACCCTAACCCTAACACTTACACTATCCTAGGACTGATGCTAACCCTAACCCTAACCCTAACACTATCCTAGGTCTGATGCTAACCCTAAACCTAACACAATCCTAGGGCTGATGCTAACCCTAACCCTAACCCTAACACTATCCTTGGGCTCATGCTAACCCTAACCCTAACCCTAACACTATCCTAGGGCTGATCCTAACCCTAACCCTAACCCTAACACTATCCTAGGGCTGATGCTAACCCTAACACTAACACTATCCTAGGGCTGATGCTAACCCTAACCCTAACCCTAACACTATCCTAGGGCTGATGCTAACCGTAACCCTAACTCTAACACTATCTTAGGGCTGAGGCTAACCCTAACCCTAACACTATCCTAGGGCTGATGCTAACCCTAACCCTAACCCTAACACTATCCTAGGGCTGATGTTAACCCTAACCCTAACACTATCCTAGGCCTGATGCTAACCCTATCCCTAACCCTAACACTCTCCTAGGGCTGCTGCTAACCCAAACCCTAACCCTAACACTATCCTAGGGTTGATGCTAACCCTAACCCTAACACTATCCTAGGGCTGATGCTAACCCTAACCGTAAACCTAACACTATCCTAGGGCTGATGCTAACCCTAACCCTAACACTATCCTAGGCCTGATGCTAACCCTAATCCTAACCCTAACACTATCCTAGGGCTGATGTTAACCCTAACCCTAACACTATCCTAGGCCTGATGCTAACCCTATCCCTAACCCTAACACTCTCCTAGGGCTGCTGCTAACCCAAACCCTAACCCTAACACTATCCTAGGGCTGATGTTAACCCTAACACTAACACTATCCTAGGGCTGATGCTAACCCTAACCCTAACCCTAACACTATCGTAGGGCTTATGCTAACCCTAACCCTAACTCTAACACTATCCTAGGGCTCAGGCTAACCCTAACCCTAACACTATCCTACGGCTGATGCTAACCGTAACCCTAACCCTAACACTATCCTAAGGCTGATGATAACCCTAACACTAACACTATCCTAGGCCTGATGCTAACCGTAACCGTAACCCTAACACTATCCTAGGTCTGATGCTAACCCTAAACCTAACACTATCCTAGGGCTGATGCTAACTCTAACCCTAACCCTAACACTATCCTAGGGCTGATGCTAACCCTAACCCTAAACCTAACACTCTCCTAGGGCTGATGCTAACCCTAACCCTAACACTATCCTAGGCCTGATGCTAACCCTAACCCTAACACTATCCTAGGGCTGATGCTAACCCTATGCCTAACCCTAACACTATCCTAGGGCTGATGCTAACCCTAACCCTAACACTATCCAAGGGCTGATGCTAACCCTAACCCTAACCGTAACACTATCCTAGGGCTAATGCTAACCCTAACCCTAACACTATCCTAGGCCTGATGCTAACCCTAACCCTAACCCTAACACTATCCTAGGGCTGATGCTAACCCTAACACTAACACTATCCTAGGGCTGATGCTAAACCTAACCCTAACCCTAAAACTCTCCTAGGGCTGATGCTAACCCTAACCCTAACACTATCCTAGGGCTGATGCTAACCCTAACACTAACCCTAACACTATCCTATTGCTGATGCTAACCCTAACCCTAACACTATCCTAGGGCTGATGCTAACCCTAACCCTAACCTTAACACTATACTAGGGCTGATGCTAACCCTAACCCTAACCCTAACACTATCCTACGGCTGATGCTAACCCTAACCCTAACACTATCCTAGGCCTGATGCTAACCCTAACCCTAACCCTAACACTATCCTATGGCTGATGCTAACCCTAACCGTAACACTATCCTAGGGCTGATGCTAACCCTAACCCTAACCCTAACACTATCCTAGGGCTGATGCTAAGCCTAACCCTAACTCTAACACTATCTTAGGGCTGAGGATAACCCTAAACCTAACACTATCCTACGGCTGATGCTAACCCTAATCCTAACCCTAACACTATCCTAGGGCTGATGCTAACCCTAACCCTAACACTATCCTAGGCCTGATGCTAACCCTAACCCTAACTCTAACACTATCCTATGGCTGATGGTAACCCTGACCGTAACACTATCCTAGGGCTGATGCTAACCCTAACCCTAACCCTAACACTCTCCTAGGGCTGATGTTAACCCTAACCCTAACACTATCTTAGGCATGATGCTAACCCTATCCCTAACCCTAACACTCTCCTAGGGCTGAGGCTAACCCTAACCCTAACCCTAACACTATCCTAGGGTTGATGCTAACCCTAACCCTAACACTATCTTAGGGCTGATGCTAACCCTTAACCCTAACCCTAACACTATCCTAGGGCTGATGCTAACCCTAACCCTAACACTATCCTAGGCCTGATGCTAACCCTAACCCTAACCATAACACTATCCTAGGGCTGATGCTAACCCTAACCCTAACACTATCCTAGGGCTGATGCTAACCCTAAGCCTAACCCTAGCACTATCCTAGGACTGATGCTAACCCTAACCCTAACACTTACACTATCCTAGGACTGATGCTAACCCTAACCCTAACCCTAACACTATCCTAGGTCTGATGCTAACCCTAAACCTAACACAATCCTAGGGCTGATGCTAACCCTAACCCTAACCCTAACACTATCCTTGGGCTCATGCTAACCCTAACCCTAACCCTAACACTATCCTAGGGCTGATCCTAACCCTAACCCTAACCCTAACACTATCCTAGGGCTGATGCTAACCCTAACACTAACACTATCCTAGGGCTGATGCTAACCCTAACCCTAACCCTAACACTATCCTAGGGCTGATGCTAACCGTAACCCTAACTCTAACACTATCTTAGGGCTGAGGCTAACCCTAACACTAACACTATCTTACGGCTGATGCTAACCATAACCCTAACCCAACACTATCCTAGGGCTGACGCTAACCCTAACCCTAACACTATCCTAGGCCTGATGCTAACCCTAACCCTAACCCTAACACTATCCTAGGGCTGATGCTAACCCTAACCCTAACACTATCCTAGGGCTGATGCTAACCCTAACCCTAACCCTAACACTATCCTAGGGCTGATGTTAACCCTAACCCTAACACTATCCTAGGCCTGATGCTAACCCTATCCCTAACCCTAACACTCTCCTAGGGCTGCTGCTAACCCAAACCATAACCCTAACACTATCCTAGGGTTGATGCTAACCCTAACCCTAACACTATCCTAGGGCTGATGCTAACCCTAACCCTAACACTAACACTATCCTAGGGCTGATGCTAACCCTAACACTAACACTATCCTAGGCCTGATGCTAACCCTAACCCTAAACCTAACACTATCCTAGGGCTGATGCTAACCCTAACCCTAACACTATCCTAGGGCTGATGCTAACCGTAACCCTGACCCTAACACTATCCTAGGGCTGATGTTAACTCTAACCCGAACACTATCCTAGGGCTGATGCTAACCCTAAGCCTAAACCTAACACTATCCTAGGGCTGATGCTAACCCTAACCCTAACACTATCCTAGGGCTGATGCTAACCCTAACCCTAACACTATCCTAGGCCTGATGCTAACCCTAACCCTAACACTTACACTATCCTAGGGCTGATGCTAACCCTAACCCTAACCCTAACACTCTTCGAGGGCTGATGCTAACCCTAACCCTAACCCTAACACTATCCTAGGGTTGATGCTAACCCTAACCCTAACACTATCCTAGGGCTGATGCTAACCCTAACCCTAACCCTAACACTATCCTAAGGCTGATGCTAACCCTAACCCTAACACTATCCTAGGCCTGATGCTAACCTTAACCCTAACCCTAACACTATCCTAGGGCTGATGCTAACCCTAACCCTAACACTATCCTAGGGCTGATGCTAACCCTAACCCTAACCATAACACTATCCTAGGGCTGTTGCTAACCCTAACCCTAACACTATCCTAGGGTTGATGCTAACCCTAACCCTAACACTATCCTAGGGCTGATGCTAACCCTAACCCTAACCCTAACACTATCCTAAGGCTGATGCTAACCCTAACCCTAACACTATCCTAGGCCTGATGCTAACCTTAACCCTAACCCTAACACTATCCTAGGGCTGATGCTAACCCTAACCCTAACACTATCCTAGGGCTGATGCTAACCCTAACCCTAACCATAACACTATCCTAGGGCTGTTGCTAACCCTAACCCTAACACTATCCTAGGGCTGATGCTAACCCTAACCCTAACCCTAACACTATGCTAGGCCTGATGCTAACCCTAACCCTAACCCTAACACTATCCTATGGTTGATGCTAACCCTAACCCTAACACTATCCTAGGGCTGATGCTAACCCTAACCATAACCCTAACACTATCCTAGGGCTGATGCTAACCCTAACCCTAACACTATCCTAGGCCTTATGCTAACCCTAACCCAAACCCTAACACTATCCTAGGGCTGATGCTAACCCTAACCCTAACCCTAACACTATCCTAGGGCTGATGCTAACCCTAACCCTAACACTATCCTAGGCCTGGTGCTAACCCCAACCCTAACCCTAACACTATCCTAGGGCTGATGCTAACCCTAACTCTAACAATATCCTAGGGCTGATGCTAACCCTAACCCTAACCCTAACACTATCCTAGGGATGATGCTATCCCTAACCCTAACACTATCCTAGGGCTGATGCTAACCCTAACCCTAACACTATCCTAGGGCTGATGCTAACCCTAACCCTAACACTATCCTAGGGCTGATGCTAACCCTAACCCTAACCCTAACACTATCCTAGGGCTGATGCTAACCCTAACCGTAACCCTAACACTATCCTAGAGCTGATCCTAACCCTAACCCTAACACTAACACTAACCCTAATACTATCCTAGGGCTGATGCTAACCCTAACCCTAACCCTAACACTATCCTAGGCCTGATGCTAACCTTAACCCTAACCCTAACACTATCCTAGGGCTGATGCTAACCCTAACCCTAACACTATCCTAGGGCTGATGCTAACCCTAACCCTAAAACTAACACTATCCTAGGGCTGTTGCTAACCCTAACCCTAACACTATCCTAGGGCTGATGCTAACCCTAACCCTAACCCTAACACTATGCTAGGCCTGATGCTAACCCTAACCCTAACCCTAACACTATCCTACGGTTGATGCTAACCCTAACCCTAACACTATCCTAGGGCTGATGCTAACCCTAACCATAACCCTAACACTATCCTAGGGCTGATGCTAACCCTAACCCTAACACTATCCTAGGCCTTATGCTAACCCTAACCCAAACCCTAACACTATCCTAGGGCTGATGCTAACCCTAACCGTAACCCTAACACTATCCTAGAGCTGATCCTAACCTTAACCCTAACCGTAACCCTAATACTATCCTAGGGCTGATGCTAACCCTAACCCTAACCCTAACACTATCCTAGGGCTGATGCTAACCCTAACCCTAACCCTAACACTATCCTAGGGCTTATGCTAACCCTAACCCTAACTCTAACACTATCCTAGGGCTGAGGCTAACCCTAACCCTAACACTATCCTACGGCTGATGCTAACCCTAACCCTAACCCTAACACTATCCTAAGGCTGATGCTAACCCTAACACTAACACTATCCTAGGCTTGGTGCTAACCCTTACCCTAACCCTAACACTATCCTAGGTCTGATGCTAACCCTAAACCTAACACTATCCTAGGGCTGATGCTAACCCTAACCCTAACCCTAACACTATCCTAGGGCTGATGCTAACCCTAACCGTAACCCTAACACTATCCTAGAGCTGATCCTAACCTTAACCCTAACCCTAACCCTAATACTATCCTAGGGCTGATGCTAACCCTAACCCTAACCCTAACACTATCCTAGGGCTGATGCTAACCCTAACCCTAACCCTAACACTATCCTAGGGCTTATGCTAACCCTAACCCTAACTCTAACACTATCCTAGGCCTGAAGCTAACCCTAACCCTAACACTATCCTAGGGCTGATGCTAACCCTATGCCTAACCCTAACACTATCCTAGGGCTGATGCTAACCCTAACCCTAACACTATCCAAGGGCTGATGCTAACCCTAACCCTAACCGTAACACTATCCTAGGGCTAATGCTAACCCTAACCCTAACACTATCCTAGGCCTGATGCTAACCCTAACCCTAACCCTAACACTATCCTAGGGCTGATGCTAACCCTAACACTAACACTATCCTAGGGCTGATGCTAAACCTAACCCTAACCCTAAAACTCTCCTAGGGCTGATGCTAACCCTAACCCTAACACTATCCTAGGGCTGATGCTAACCCTAACACTAACCCTAACACTATCCTATTGCTGATGCTCACCCTAACCCTAACACTATCCTAGGGCTGATGCTAACCCTAACCCTAACCTTAACACTATACTAGGGCTGATGCTAACCCTAACCCTAACCCTAACACTATCCTACGGCTGATGCTAACCCTAACCCTAACACTATCCTAGGCCTGATGCTAACCCTAACCCTAACCCTAACACTATCCTATGGCTGATGCTAACCCTAACCGTAACACTATCCTAGGGCTGATGCTAACCCTAACCCTAACCCTAACACTATCCTAGGGCTGATGCTAAGCCTAACCCTAACTCTAACACTATCTTAGGGCTGAGGATAACCCTAAACCTAACACTATCCTACGGCTGATGCTAACCCTAATCCTAACCCTAACACTATCCTAGGGCTGATGCTAACCCTAACCCTAACACTATCCTAGGCCTGATGCTAACCCTAACCCTAACTCTAACACTATCCTATGGCTGATGGTAACCCTAACCGTAACACTATCCTAGGGCTGATGCTAACCCTAACCCTAACCCTAACACTCTCCTAGGGCTGATGTTAACCCTAACCCTAACACTATCTTAGGCATGATGCTAACCCTATCCCTAACCCTAACACTCTCCTAGGGCTGAGGCTAACCCTAACCCTAACCCTAACACTATCCTAGGGTTGATGCTAACCCTAACCCTAACACTATCTTAGGGCTGATGCTAACCCTTAACCCTAACCCTAACACTATCCTAGGGCTGATGCTAACCCTAACCCTAACACTATCCTAGGCCTGATGCTAACCCTAACCCTAACCATAACACTATCCTAGGGCTGATGCTAACCCTAACCCTAACACTATCCTAGGGCTGATGCTAACCCTAAGCCTAACCCTAGCACTATCCTAGGACTGATGCTAACCCTAACCCTAACACTTACACTATCCTAGGACTGATGCTAACCCTAACCCTAACCCTAACACTATCCTAGGTCTGATGCTAACCCTAAACCTAACACAATCCTAGGGCTGATGCTAACCCTAACCCTAACCCTAACACTATCCTTGGGCTCATGCTAACCCTAACCCTAACCCTAACACTATCCTAGGGCTGATCCTAACCCTAACCCTAACCCTAACACTATCCTAGGGCTGATGCTAACCCTAACACTAACACTATCCTAGGGCTGATGCTAACCCTAACCCTAACCCTAACACTATCCTAGGGCTGATGCTAACCGTAACCCTAACTCTAACACTATCTTAGGGCTGAGGCTAACCCTAACACTAACACTATCTTACGGCTGATGCTAACCATAACCCTAACCCAACACTATCCTAGGGCTGACGCTAACCCTAACCCTAACACTATCCTAGGCCTGATGCTAACCCTAACCCTAACCCTAACACTATCCTAGGGCTGATGCTAACCCTAACCCTAACACTATCCTAGGGCTGATGCTAACCCTAACCCTAACCCTAACACTATCCTAGGGCTGATGTTAACCCTAACCCTAACACTATCCTAGGCCTGATGCTAACCCTATCCCTAACCCTAACACTCTCCTAGGGCTGCTGCTAACCCAAACCATAACCCTAACACTATCCTAGGGTTGATGCTAACCCTAACCCTAACACTATCCTAGGGCTGATGCTAACCCTAACCCTAACACTAACACTATCCTAGGGCTGATGCTAACCCTAACACTAACACTATCCTAGGCGTGATGCTAACCCTAACCCTAAACCTAACACTATCCTAGGGCTGATGCTAACCCTAACCCTAACACTATCCTAGGGCTGATGCTAACCGTAACCCTGACCCTAACACTATCCTAGGGCTGATGTTAACTCTAACCCGAACACTATCCTAGGGCTGATGCTAACCCTAAGCCTAAACCTAACACTATCCTAGGGCTGATGCTAACCCTAACCCTAACACTATCCTAGGCCTGATGCTAACCCTAACCCTAACACTTACACTATCCTAGGGCTGATGCTAACCCTAACCCTAACCCTAACACTCTTCGAGGGCTGATGCTAACCCTAACCCTAACCCTAACACTATCCTAGGGTTGATGCTAACCCTAACCCTAACACTATCCTAGGGCTGATGCTAACCCTAACCCTAACCCTAACACTATCCTAAGGCTGATGCTAACCCTAACCCTAACACTATCCTAGGCCTGATGCTAACCTTAACCCTAACCCTAACACTATCCTAGGGCTGATGCTAACCCTAACCCTAACACTATCCTAGGGCTGATGCTAACCCTAACCCTAACCATAACACTATCCTAGGGCTGTTGCTAACCCTAACCCTAACACTATCCTAGGGTTGATGCTAACCCTAACCCTAACACTATCCTAGGGCTGATGCTAACCCTAACCCTAACCCTAACACTATCCTAAGGCTGATGCTAACCCTAACCCTAACACTATCCTAGGCCTGATGCTAACCTTAACCCTAACCCTAACACTATCCTAGGGCTGATGCTAACCCTAACCCTAACCCTAACACTATCCTAGGGCTGATGCTAACCCTAACCCTAACACTATCCTAGGGCTGATGCTAACCCTAACCCTAACCCTAACACTATCCTAGGGCTGATGCTAACCCTAACCCTAACACTATCCTAGGCCTGGTGCTAACCCCAACCCTAACCCTAACACTATCCTAGGGCTGATGCTAACCCTAACTCTAACAATATCCTAGGGCTGATGCTAACCCTAACCCTAACCCTAACACTATCCTAGGGATGATGCTATCCCTAACCCTAACACTATCCTAGGGCTGATGCTAACCCTAACCCTAACACTATCCTAGGGCTGATGCTAACCCTAACCCTAACACTATCCTAGGGCTGATTCTAACCCTAACCCTAACCCTAACACTATCCTAGGGCTGATGCTAACCCTAACCGTAACCCTAACACTATCCTAGAGCTGATCCTAACCCTAACCCTAACACTAACACTAACCCTAATACTATCCTAGGGCTGATGCTAACCCTAACCCTAACCCTAACACTATCCTAGGCCTGATGCTAACCTTAACCCTAACCCTAACACTATCCTAGGGCTGATGCTAACCCTAACCCTAACACTATCCTAGGGCTGATGCTAACCCTAACCCTAAAACTAACACTATCCTAGGGCTGTTGCTAACCCTAACCCTAACACTATCCTAGGGCTGATGCTAACCCTAACCCTAACCCTAACACTATGCTAGGCCTGATGCTAACCCTAACCCTAACCCTAACACTATCCTACGGTTGATGCTAACCCTAACCCTAACACTATCCTAGGGCTGATGCTAACCCTAACCATAACCCTAACACTATCCTAGGGCTGATGCTAACCCTAACCCTAACACTATCCTAGGCCTTATGCTAACCCTAACCCAAACCCTAACACTATCCTAGGGCTGATGCTAACCCTAACCGTAACCCTAACACTATCCTAGAGCTGATCCTAACCTTAACCCTAACCGTAACCCTAATACTATCCTAGGGCTGATGCTAACCCTAACCCTAACCCTAACACTATCCTAGGGCTGATGCTAACCCTAACCCTAACCCTAACACTATCCTAGGGCTTATGCTAACCCTAACCCTAACTCTAACACTATCCTAGGGCTGAGGCTAACCCTAACCCTAACACTATCCTACGGCTGATGCTAACCCTAACCCTAACCCTAACACTATCCTAAGGCTGATGCTAACCCTAACACTAACACTATCCTAGGCTTGGTGCTAACCCTTACCCTAACCCTAACACTATCCTAGGTCTGATGCTAACCCTAAACCTAACACTATCCTAGGGCTGATGCTAACCCTAACCCTAACCCTAACACTATCCTAGGGCTGATGCTAACCCTAACCGTAACCCTAACACTATCCTAGAGCTGATCCTAACCTTAACCCTAACCCTAACCCTAATACTATCCTAGGGCTGATGCTAACCCTAACCCTAACCCTAACACTATCCTAGGGCTGATGCTAACCCTAACCCTAACCCTAACACTATCCTAGGGCTTATGCTAACCCTAACCCTAACTCTAACACTATCCTAGGCCTGAAGCTAACCCTAACCCTAACACTATCCTAGGGCTGATGCTAACCCTATGCCTAACCCTAACACTATCCTAGGGCTGATGCTAACCCTAACCCTAACACTATCCAAGGGCTGATGCTAACCCTAACCCTAACCGTAACACTATCCTAGGGCTAATGCTAACCCTAACCCTAACACTATCCTAGGCCTGATGCTAACCCTAACCCTAACCCTAACACTATCCTAGGGCTGATGCTAACCCTAACACTAACACTATCCTAGGGCTGATGCTAAACCTAACCCTAACCCTAAAACTCTCCTAGGGCTGATGCTAACCCTAACCCTAACACTATCCTAGGGCTGATGCTAACCCTAACACTAACCCTAACACTATCCTATTGCTGATGCTAACCCTAACCCTAACACTATCCTAGGGCTGATGCTAACCCTAACCCTAACCTTAACACTATACTAGGGCTGATGCTAACCCTAACCCTAACCCTAACACTATCCTACGGCTGATGCTAACCCTAACCCTAACACTATCCTAGGCCTGATGCTAACCCTAACCCTAACCCTAACACTATCCTATGGCTGATGCTAACCCTAACCGTAACACTATCCTAGGGCTGATGCTAACCCTAACCCTAACCCTAACACTATCCTAGGGCTGATGCTAAGCCTAACCCTAACTCTAACACTATCTTAGGGCTGAGGATAACCCTAAACCTAACACTATCCTACGGCTGATGCTAACCCTAATCCTAACCCTAACACTATCCTAGGGCTGATGCTAACCCTAACCCTAACACTATCCTAGGCCTGATGCTAACCCTAACCCTAACTCTAACACTATCCTATGGCTGATGGTAACCCTAACCGTAACACTATCCTAGGGCTGATGCTAACCCTAACCCTAACCCTAACACTCTCCTAGGGCTGATGTTAACCCTAACCCTAACACTATCTTAGGCATGATGCTAACCCTATCCCTAACCCTAACACTCTCCTAGGGCTGAGGCTAACCCTAACCCTAACCCTAACACTATCCTAGGGTTGATGCTAACCCTAACCCTAACACTATCTTAGGGCTGATGCTAACCCTTAACCCTAACCCTAACACTATCCTAGGGCTGATGCTAACCCTAACCCTAACACTATCCTAGGCCTGATGCTAACCCTAACCCTAACCATAACACTATCCTAGGGCTGATGCTAACCCTAACCCTAACACTATCCTAGGGCTGATGCTAACCCTAAGCCTAACCCTAGCACTATCCTAGGACTGATGCTAACCCTAACCCTAACACTTACACTATCCTAGGACTGATGCTAACCCTAACCCTAACCCTAACACTATCCTAGGTCTGATGCTAACCCTAAACCTAACACAATCCTAGGGCTGATGCTAACCCTAACCCTAACCCTAACACTATCCTTGGGCTCATGCTAACCCTAACCCTAACCCTAACACTATCCTAGGGCTGATCCTAACCCTAACCCTAACCCTAACACTATCCTAGGGCTGATGCTAACCCTAACACTAACACTATCCTAGGGCTGATGCTAACCCTAACCCTAACCCTAACACTATCCTAGGGCTGATGCTAACCGTAACCCTAACTCTAACACTATCTTAGGGCTGAGGCTAACCCTAACACTAACACTATCTTACGGCTGATGCTAACCATAACCCTAACCCAACACTATCCTAGGGCTGACGCTAACCCTAACCCTAACACTATCCTAGGCCTGATGCTAACCCTAACCCTAACCCTAACACTATCCTAGGGCTGATGCTAACCCTAACCCTAACACTATCCTAGGGCTGATGCTAACCCTAACCCTAACCCTAACACTATCCTAGGGCTGATGTTAACCCTAACCCTAACACTATCCTAGGCCTGATGCTAACCCTATCCCTAACCCTAACACTCTCCTAGGGCTGCTGCTAACCCAAACCATAACCCTAACACTATCCTAGGGTTGATGCTAACCCTAACCCTAACACTATCCTAGGGCTGATGCTAACCCTAACCCTAACACTAACACTATCCTAGGGCTGATGCTAACCCTAACACTAACACTATCCTAGGCCTGATGCTAACCCTAACCCTAAACCTAACACTATCCTAGGGCTGATGCTAACCCTAACCCTAACACTATCCTAGGGCTGATGCTAACCGTAACCCTGACCCTAACACTATCCTAGGGCTGATGTTAACTCTAACCCGAACACTATCCTAGGGCTGATGCTAACCCTAAGCCTAAACCTAACACTATCCTAGGGCTGATGCTAACCCTAACCCTAACACTATCCTAGGCCTGATGCTAACCCTAACCCTAACACTTACACTATCCTAGGGCTGATGCTAACCCTAACCCTAACCCTAACACTCTTCGAGGGCTGATGCTAACCCTAACCCTAACCCTAACACTATCCTAGGGTTGATGCTAACCCTAACCCTAACACTATCCTAGGGCTGATGCTAACCCTAACCCTAACCCTAACACTATCCTAAGGCTGATGCTAACCCTAACCCTAACACTATCCTAGGCCTGATGCTAACCTTAACCCTAACCCTAACACTATCCTAGGGCTGATGCTAACCCTAACCCTAACACTATCCTAGGGCTGATGCTAACCCTAACCCTAACCATAACACTATCCTAGGGCTGTTGCTAACCCTAACCCTAACACTATCCTAGGGTTGATGCTAACCCTAACCCTAACACTATCCTAGGGCTGATGCTAACCCTAACCCTAACCCTAACACTATCCTAAGGCTGATGCTAACCCTAACCCTAACACTATCCTAGGCCTGATGCTAACCTTAACCCTAACCCTAACACTATCCTAGGGCTGATGCTAACCCTAACCCTAACACTATCCTAGGGCTGATGCTAACCCTAACCCTAACCATAACACTATCCTAGGGCTGTTGCTAACCCTAACCCTAA